>NC_083107.1:76340605-76940605 GCF_949774975.1 Lagenorhynchus albirostris | reverse complement strand
TTTATTATAGTTAATAGAATAGAATATAAAACAATGGGACTACTTCGCACATCATCTGTGACAAGCAGCGGCCCTATGTTTTGGTTGGCATTACTGACCTCCTGAATGCTTCCTCTGCCATTACTGTGAAGCCATCCACAGTCAGTTGTCCATCAACCAGGACAGAGATAGAATTGGTATCAGAATGAACTCACAGGAAGTGTTTCAACTTAAGCCTACTTTATAGTTTCAGGTTACATTATTCTGTGACTTGAAATTGTCACTGCCATTTAAAATCCTAGTATTCTCATCTGTAAAGTGAGAAATAATGCATGCGTCAAATGATATTCTCAAGATTAAATGAGATAGTATAGTATGATGCCATCTGTATTTACCGAGGGTTGCCATTACATAGCAACTGCAAATACTCTTGTACTCCTAGCTTGTAAAAAAGTACAAGTGTCAGAAAGCAGGTAAAATATTCACTTTCTTTTGCTCTTTAGCATCCAATGTCACTCCCTTTACTAAAACAGACTCTAAAATCTCCCCCAAAGAGAAAACTCCCTATGCTGCAGGCTCCTCCCACAGGGTGTGTCCACTTCCTGAAAAGACACATTCTCTTCATCTCTGAGTCCTGACAAAAGGCACCTGACACAGGCCACATGCTCAGTAAATAGCTTTGAACTGAACTGATCTAGCCTCAATGACAATATCAGCAATGCATCACTAAGTAACAGCATTTGAGCTGTACAAAACTGTTTTCCTTAGAAGTTTATGAGAGTTCTGGAAGACATGGTATGGGTCCATGCTCTATTTCACGTGGATAACATAGAGCCGGTACTCAAACAATGCCAGCTGTTGCTCTGAGAGCTTTCACAAATTCTCTCTTCCCCTCCCACCCTGTTTCCAGAACACAGGAATTTAACATTCTTCTACCTGCCCTGAATAGGTCAGAATGCTTCATCTGTTCTACCTCTAAGTTCAAGGCCATAAAAATCTGGTCAGTTAGATGACTTATTTCCCTAACTTTATCATAAAAGTTGGAGCCAATTAATCTTGGTTATACCTTTATCCAGTGCATTTATTACTAGTTCCCCTTTCACTTTCAAAAATGCTCTAATTTTGTCATTCTAGTGACAAGCTACTGGTGAGACATGCCCTATGTCTTGTTGGTATCCCAAAGTGAAAAATGTACTCTCAAAAGATGTTTGTTGGTTGAAACAAAAACAGTACTTTGCTAACCAATCTAATAAGAGGCAGAGGGGTTCCTGTCTCTGTATTTTCCCTCAGCTCTTCTGAAGGGAATATCTTCTCCAAAAGACTTTATTTTTGACATATTAATAATGCTTCCCTTACTCTTAAATAATTGATGGGTTTAAAAATATCAGTCAGTAGAAAAAGAGTGATGCACTGAGTGGAGGAAAACAGTGAGTATTTTGGCAAAAACGTGAAAGCTGCATTAATGACTGTACAAACCTCACTAATGGGGCTTATCAGCGTTTTCACAGCAAGAGTTTTCATTCCCTTTGTCACCAGAACCAATAAATCTCTGTCATATAACTGGTTCAACTGCTTATTCAAGACTGACACTAAGTTTCTTATGGAAATTGGTGCCTTGGTCAACTTGTGCTAGGAGACACAAGGTGGGGATACTGTCTCAGAAGAGAATGAAGAGCACAGGAAGACACTGGGCAGGAAAGTTCTCTAAATTAATTGGCCTTGACCACAGTCACATGGAGGAAAGTATATTTCCTAAAGCCCATTGGCCTGTTTTTAGCCCTTGTGAGGGATTTAAAAGGATACCTTTCTCTGGCATAGACACTCCTCAATGAAGTGTCAAGGAGATACTTAGTCAAGCCAAGAATTCATTGCAGGTAACTTCATTTTCACCACAAACATCAACCATGTTGACTAAAACTCTGATATTCAAAGTATAAGAACACTGTCATTAACAACGTAACAAAATGTATTCTTATATAGTCTAATATGAATGGTTCTCATCTGGGAGTGATTTCCCATCAAGGGATATTTAACAATGTCTGGAGACATTTTTGAAGGCCATGACTGGGACTACTGGCATCTAGTAGTCAGAGGCCAGATATGTTGCTAAATAGCCTATAATGTATTAGAAACTAACACACCATTGTAAAGCAATTATACTCCAGTCAAGATGTTAAAAATATATATATCCTATAATGCAAAAGACAGCCCTTACACCAAAGAATTATTCCATCCAAAACGTCGATAACATCACTGCTGAGAAATCCTGGTCTTTATTGATTAAAAAATCTATTTTTGAGAGGGACTGTTTACTTCTTCATTCAATAGCCATTTATTAAGAAACTAAGAAGCACAGAGTTTGTCCTAGATGCTGGGATTAGCGACAGCTATGGCACAGTCCTGAGAGAGCCTGGTCCTATTCTGGGAATTCGGTGGCTTAGAGATCCCGAAACCCTCTTGTAATGCAATTATAAAAATTCTCAATGTACTATTAAGAATACTCTTATAAAGGAAGGAATGAGGCTGTAAGAAAAGAAAAGAAAGGAATTCTGCTCCTGTCAAGAAGTCATAACATTGAGACCAAGAAGGTAAGCACACACTGCACCACCTCTCATCCTGGGAATTAAGGAAACTCCATGGACTGGAGCTTCTGCATACTAGGGAAAGTTTGCTTTTCCAACCATATCATTTTATATATTACAGAAAATAAAATTTAGTCAAAAAGAAGAAAATGTTACCATAAATATGAAAACAAATAGAAATGAATATATAATCATATACCAAACTACTAACAAAACCCACAAATAAGCAATTCAGGAGGTTCTGAAAACAAAAAACTAAACTCTACATTCTTAGTAGGATTATTTTAAGGGCAAGATAATTTAAAAATCTTAAATAATATCAGTAATTTTATTTCTGTTAGTAGAAATATCACATTTTTTAATATTAAAACTATTTTAAGTTTTGCAGATAAAAGTTGCCCAGGAAATAAAAATATATGTTGTAAGTCATAGAAAATTAGACAATATGTTAATGCTATTAGGAATAAAATTTTCAGTGTAAGAGCATAAAACGAAAATATAAGATTTTAAAAAGTTAAGAAAGGGTGTAAGGAGAACTTGAATTAGGAAAATGAAAATGAACACATAATCTTTAAAAATACCTTTCTTAGTACTTTCAATTGGCAGAACCTGGACGCCATGACACCCCAACAGTGCCAAGTACAAAGATGTTATTTTATCAGGGCCTGGAACCAGAGCCACAAATAGGAGAGAAAACTAAACTGAGGTGCCTGTATGAGTTGGGACCCCAGAGGGAAGAGATGTCCAGAGGGAACTGGAGTCACACGGAGAGGCCACCACTGTTGGAAGAGGCCTAGCAAGAGGGAGGCGTGCCCTGGCCTTACTTCTCCCTTTGCCCTCCAGTCTTTTAATAGTGCCTCATACTGGCTGAACTTACCTGGAGGCCAGTTGGTAAGGAAGCCTGGGAAATTGAGGTCACTATGACGATGACCAGATCAGAGCAAAGTTTGGTTGGAGAAGGAACATGATAAGCACAATAATACTTGTAAAGAAAATAGAGAAGAAGAGAGAGAGAGAGTGAAAGAATAAGAAATAAATCTGTCTCCACTGGAAGTAATTCTTACATCAACCCCTTACTCTGAAATTAGCAGAAAAGGGAATTACGAGCATTTATTCTGTCTTCATAGGAGAGCCTGCATTTTATCCCCAATTTTAAAGCTCTTCTTTAGCAAAAGAATGCCAGCTAAATAAAGAAGGAACTCAATAAAATTAATCAATTATCATTTAGCCACATTCAATGAATATTTGATTCAGGCAAGCATCATAAACAAATGTTCAAATCACTAGCTGCAATGTTGAGGAACAGAATTTTTGCACAGTGCCAAATAGTCACAGAATACTTGCTATTTGTGAAAGGAAAAATATTCTTTAATAATGGAGAAATACTAATGTCATGATAATACCTATGTGATAGTCACCACCTTAACTACATGATCACATTCAGCATCACTGATAACAGCATAGCCTCAGTCTGTGTGCTCCTTGAAATGATGTAATGTGCAGTACAAAACACTGACTTTGGAATATTATTGCCAAAAATATTTAACCTGTATCCTAAAACCTTTAGGAATAACATCTGGTTTATAGGAAATATAGGGATAGAAGAATAAGCTAACCACCATAAGGAAAACAGTCAGGTAAATCCAGAAAATGGGATATTCAATTACAAATTATTCATGAAACACCTAAAAAAAGCAAAAAACTAAATAAAAACTGATTAGATATAAGTAGAAAATCAATCATTAGATATATGTATGTTATATACACCCATAAGAACAATAAATAAGTTTAAATGAACTGAATCCAATTTAAAGACATAAATTATTAGACCCTAAAACATAAAGAAATGGAAATGCTGAAATAGCCAGATTTAAAAGGATGGAATGTAAAAGCTGATGCAGCTACATTAATATCAAACAAAATACACCATATAATAGAAGTACTAATAGAATTAAAAAGAAGTTACTTCAGAACGATAAAATTCAGTTCACGAGGAGGATAAAACAATTCTAGATTTTTATGCATAAAATATAATAGTCTCAAAATACATAAAGCAAAAATTGACAGTACTATAAAAGGAAATTATCTGGGGTATATATGACAAAATCCTCTCTTACTCTGCAATAATGAGCAGGAAAAAACTGACTATAGTAGATTTCAATATGCTTAACTAAATTGACCTAATGGACAACTGATGAATAGTTTGCATTACTAATCCACCAACATTCATGAAAATTAACAATTTATAAGAACTTTAAGAAAAAAATATATATATAAATTATAACATTAAAAGCATACAGTCTGGTGCTTGCTTCAGCAGCACATATACTATAATTGGAACAATACAGAGAAGACTAGCATGGCCTCTGTGCAAGGATGACATGCAAATTCATGAAGCATTCCATATTTTTGTATATGATGTGTTCTTCAGAGGTTGTATTATTAGGAGCAATTTTTAAAATTCTTTTTAAAAATCCCTTCACGTGTTCAAAAGCACTGAGCATTTTCTATGTGTCAATCTCTGTGCAACTATTGAGAATGAGGGAAAAATGAACAAAATGGAATGCCTTAAAGCAAAAAAAAAAGAAAAAGAAAAAGCATACAGTATTTTCTGCTAAATACATCATTAAACAAAAATAAATAATATAAAGGTAATTAGAAAATGTGTTTTTGTTTTAAGTTACAAATAATTTATGGGTTAAATAATACTAAATTATCAAGGAAACTGGAAAAAACTTTAAACAGAAATATTGTGAATATACATTATATTAAAGCTGTGGGATGAAACTAAAGCAGTATTTTGAGGGACAATGATAGTTTTAAATGGCTAATATGAGAAAAGTGTTCATTAATGAGCTAAGAATTCATCTAAAACAGGTAGAAAAGGAAGAGCAAAATAAAGCCAATAAAATAAAATAAAAATAATTTGAAAAAACAAAAATATTTATCTGAAAAGACTAATAAGTTAACAAATTCTTAATAAGACAGATGAGGAAACAAAGAAAGAGGAGGTACAAAGATAGTATTATGAAAAAGAGACAAAATTAAGATTCAGAAAATACATTTAAAAGATAATGAGGGGGCTTCCCTGGTGGTGCAGTGGTTCAGAGTCCGCCTGCCGATGCAGGGGACACGGGTTCGTGCCCCGGTCCGGGAAGATCCCACATGCCACAGAGCGGCTGGGCCCGTGAGCCATGGCCGCTGAGCCTGCGCGTCCGGAGCCTGTGCTCCACAACGGGAGGAGGCCACAGCAGTGAGAGGCCCGCGTACCGCAAAAAAAAAAAAAAAAAAAAGGTAATGAGGATACTCTAAAACAACTTTATAGCCAAAAATTTGAAAATGCAATTGAACTGCATAGACTCTCAAGTGAACAAAAAATAACACCTCAAAATAATCAAGGAAAGAAATACAGAAAAATAGATGGATCTATAAACAATAAAGGAATTAATTTACTATATAATTTCAAACAGTTATGCAAGAAAAGGCAAACAGGTATAGATGTCTTTATGGATAAATTCCATAAATTTTATAGAAGCAGACATTAACTATATCTTATGCAATTTCTTTCACAGAATAAAAAAGCAAACAGCATCAAGATACACCTCAATTCATTTAGGAGCATAGGAGGTATATTGATAATGTTCCCTCCCACTCACCCAGGGGATGTACATATTAATCCTAATTCCTAGTTATAAACTGGGACTTTAGAGAGATTCCATGGTGACAGGAGACACTGACAGCACAAGAACTCTTCCTTTCACCCTTGACATCTCATCATTCCTCCCACATGTAACTCCTATATATAGCCCCTAGCTCTGTGCTACTCTCTGTCCACCACAATATTTTTGCCTTTAGGTCACTGATTTCTTATTTGGTTTCAAAACACAGTGATAAACACAGTGGAGTATTCTGTCAAATAACTAATCTTGGCATGTGAGGTCCCTGGTCCCAGTCTGAAACGCTTGCTTGAAGGATAAGTTAAGAATCCTTAGAGAAAATCCTGAAATGAATGTATGTTGCAGAAAGAGCTAAGAAACATATAATACAAACTATTAGGAATAGACTGTACACTCTATTTGGAAATTTTTTTCACCTAAATTATAATTTGAAGAAATGTTCATGTTACTAAGCTAGGTCTATTTCATGATGTATGAGCATAATATTGACAACCATTTCATATTGTGAAATGTTTACATTGTGTCTGTACACATGATGTGTTAGTGCATGTATGTGATTCCTTTATTATGCCCTGTCATGGGATTCTACACTTTTCTTTCAAGGAACCCATCGTGGTTTGTAATTATGTACTCTGGCTATCTGGCCTCTTATTCAATGTCAGTCTGCCCAAGGAAAGCAGTGTCGATGAGACAAGGAATTGTATTTGCTTTGTTCACTATTCTAATAACCAACTCTTAGAACACTGCCTAATACAAGGAGCTTATTTGAGTATTTTTAAAGTAAATTTCTAAAAATGGAAACGATAGGTTAAAATATATTATGAGCACTTAAATTTTTAGTATAAAATTGCCTTCTAATAGGTTTATGTCAAGTTGAAGTTTAATAATATAGGATGAGTAAGTGATGTTTTAATTTTTTTTTTTTTTTTTTTTTTTGCAGTACGCGGGCCTCTCACTGTTGTGGCCTCTCCCGTTGTGGAGCACAGGCTCTGGACGCGCAGGCTCCATGGCATGTGGGATCTTCCCGGACCGGGGCACGAACCCGTGTCCCCTGCATTGGCAGGCGGACTCTCAACCACTGCGCCACCAGGGAAGCCCGATGTTTCAATTTTTATGTGATCTTTTTGTTCATGTACTTTGCTGATATTTCCACTGAGCTATTTTCCTTTTTGTATTGTATTTATAATTCCTTTTGTATCCTTTATATTTGTATTATATAAAGAGCTCTTTATATAATATAGATATTAATCTTTAGTTTATCATATATATTTGCAATCATTTTCTATTTTTTTCCTTTCCACTCTGAAACTTGGCTTTTAACTATATTTATGGTAAATATTTTTGTAAAGATCTTTAAATTCTAATGTCAAATCTTTTTCCCCTCATGATTTTGAATTTTATATATATTTTAGGAAGCCTTCCTCTACATAAGATTATAAAAGAATATATTTTCTTCTAAACTGTTTTTTTCATATTTAGTTTTTGAACAATATTTATATAAGAGATTAACATTTCTTCCACTAATTTTAAATGTGAATTTTTCCTGTACATTACTATTATGTCATATTTACATGGGTCTGTTTTTGAACTATTTATTATGTTCTAGTGATCAAAATACTATTAATAGCATAAATTTATACAGCATTGTAATATCTAGTAAGATAGATGACCAATTGTTCTTTATGTTCAAAATTTCTTGGATATTCTTAAGACTATTTTTATGTAAACTTCAAAGTCAAATTATTAATTTCCAAAAATATCCCTTTGAGAGGACATTGAATTTAGAATTTCATTTAGAAAGAATTGACATCTTTACAATATTTTCCAATGAAGAAAATGGAAACAATAGCCAAATTAATTTAGTTAGATCTTATTTTATTTACTTCAATGACATTGTGTATTTTTCTCCTTATAGGACCTAAACTTTCCTGATTATCTGTATTCCTAAATATTTTTGAGATTTTTACTTCTATTACAATCCAGATCTTTTATTTTCTCATTACATTTTGTAAATTGATTATTCACACCTCTGGTATGTAAGACAGCTATTGATATTTTTAGGTTGATCTTGCATCCAATCTCTTCAATCTATAAAAATTTTAATGGCTTAAGTAGATGAATCCATAATTTAATCTGGATCTAAATAGTTCATAATTTTTATGTTAGTGTAAATGGTTTTCTTTTTCTTTTACTCTTATTAATTTCTTCCTTGCACTTGTAATGTTTGTTTCTATTTTCCTTTCCCTTCTCTGTTTGAATGTTTTGAATATTTCTGTTAACTGGATAAATACATTTAAGTATGTAAATTTCTTCTGAGTACTGCCTTGGCCACAGCTTGAATTCTATTTGTTAAGAAACCCTAATAAAAACATTTAACAAAGCATTAGGCTGATAATTTAATTAACATAAACAAATCTGTTCATTTTCTGATTGCTCAGTTCTGCAGCTATTTCCAATTACCTGCATTTCTGCTGTGTATCAGGTGCAGACATTGACATTTAAAAAAAATAAGGGCTATTATAATAATAGGTCATTACCCACAGGGATCTCATATTACTAGTTATCCTAGACCTTATATTTGACCCCATACTTCAATGCTGTAGGCTTAGATCTCAGATTTGACACCAGACTAACTTTCCCCACATTTCCTACTCAGACTTGTAGCTTCCATTTGAGTAGCATACTGTCTGGGTGGACTCCCTGAACATGCTTTGGCTTCTTCCTCAGCATCTTGTCCGTGATATCTTGACATTAGATCCTTGGCCCGATTCTAAAATTTTCTGTGCTACTCCTGTCTCCACTACAATTGCATTTAGTTATATCCTTGTGATTTAAACATAGAAAACGTGTTTAAGATGCAAAAACAAACAAGCAAAAAACCCCACTGATTTCAAAGTTATCACCATGTTTAACTAAACTTTGCTAAGAAATAAACCTCAAGGTCTGCCAGAGGTTGTTTCTATACATACCTTCTCATGCCCAAAGTTATGTAGCTTGCACAACTGAATCTAGCTCATTAAACCCCTCATTCACGTCATAACTCCTTCCTGTATAACAGACAGGAATTGCAGTCCTGAAGTTCTACTATTTTTATTCAGTCTCTCTAGTCTCTCCCCCAGGTTTGTACTGTAAAAATATAATTCCCACTCTACAATCTAATTCACTTACCTACTTTACATTCTACTTTACTACTACTTTACTTGTACTTTCTTTTAAGTTTTTAAAAATTATTAAAATATTCCTTTAGTAGTAAATGTTATTTGAAAACATATTTGTGATGTCTGCATAATATTCCATTATATTATTGTACTCTTATTGAAGAACTGTTGTATTGTTTAGTATATCCTTTTAAATTTCCATGTAGGTTCATTTTTTTATGGATCTCTGATTAATACTCTGGGATATGTTACCTGAGGTGAAGACTATAGGCAAAACAATATGGATATTTTAAGACTCAATCCATATTACTACATGCTATCATTAAAAGTTTACACCATTTTCATCAACAACAATTAAACACATTATTTCCCTCATACTTTTTAAATCATTGACCTCTTTTTTTATTTTTCTTCTGTTTAATGATTTAAAATAGTATAATTTTATTTAAATTTGCAACAGTAATGACTAATAATTTTATTTTTGTTTGTGCTTATTATCAACTTGTATTTCATCTTTTAGAAATGTTTCTTTACATACGTTTTTCAGTTTTAGTGCTTTTCTTATTGGTTAATAAGAATGTTTCACAAAGAAAAGGTATCAACTCATCTTACATGTGATACAAATATTATTAATATATTAAAGTTTTAAAGTTTAATGTAATAAAATATATCAGCCTTTGCCCTCATGATTTTCCTTCTTGTTTATATCCTTATAAATTTCATGTTCTTTGCAAGATTAATTAACTATATATACAATATATATTTTACAGCTTATAATTTCACTTTTCTTAAACACTTTACACATTTAAAATTTATTTTTGGTGAATTATAGTTTGACAGTTTGCAGAGAATTTTTCCCCTAAATCCAATTATTTTAACATAATTTATTGAATAATTTTCATAATACCCATAGGTTTATGATTTCATAAATAACTTAATGAATCAAAATCAGTCACCTAGAAAAAGTTTTTAGCGTACACTTTGTCATTTTTCCAAATATATACCTGAAGAATGAGTAATTAAATATTTTTATAGATTCCTACCAGTATATTTGCTATTGTTTTCCAAAGTTCAATATTCCATAAAATAAGAAACACATACTTCCCAAAGTCTTTTTTTCCTGCATTCAGAATTCAAAACATAAGAGAAATTTATAGGATGTGCCTTCTGCTTTCTAATTCTCTAAAAGTACCTCCAGAAACGAGAATTTAAATGAGTAGTGGTTGAATTCTCAGTTCTCGATTCCCAACTTGAGTCTTGTACTTAATACATTTTGAATACATAATGCCAAAAATAGAATCATTCTAGCCATGACGGATTTATAAATTCAGCTTTTCTATAACCTGAATCATATCATGGAGATATTGCAGATTTTTGTCTCTATGTAGTAGAGACTGAAAACAATGAACCAATCATATTTCTCATGTCAACTTCCACAAACCCTTTCCCATGCCACCTTCAGCACAGCAGCACACTGCCTGAGAAGGGCAAGACTCTGATACAACCTGAAGTAAGTGATTAAGCCTCTGCCTCAGCATCACTAGCACCAGTAGACCAAAAAAAAAACAAAAACAAAAAACAAACTAAAAAAAACCTCATCTATTGATCTGATAACTGAAGTTGTTTTAAGGTGCATATTTTAAGTAAATTTTCCAAATGTGGAATACCAAGGTACACGCAATTAACTGTAAAAGATCATGTGAACATGAAAGGGAAGAACTAAGCTTCAACCTGCTCTTTTTGGGTTAAGTTCTTTGCTTTTCCTCTAATCTAAGTTGTCTTAAAAGGACAATTTTGGATAGACTTCAATGTAAAAAATCGGGATGAGTTTGGGTTATTTAAAATGTCCTTTGCCATCTAAACAATTATTTCATAGTCTATAGAAAGGATGGCCTTAAATCCGATTGCATTCTACCATCGGTTTTGCAGGTCTCTCTTGAACTTTCATAATATGTTAAAGCATACGCACATGTACGTTTCTGAGCTTCAAAGTTATTACATAAAGGATCTTGCAAATTGAGTTTACATTACGTGACTATAAAGGAAAAGCCAAACTCATTAGGATGTCAATTACATAGTCTGATATTGGCATCCCGGAGATATCGGGATGCTGGAGGGAAGTCTGACCTTTTTTAATGGTTCATATTCCATTCTCTGTCCTTCCATCATTGTCAATATCTTATGATATCCGAACGCACAAAGCCATGTTTTTTTGGTAGACTGATGAGTAGTTTATTTGGTTGCCGAGTTTCATGGGTTGACATCACACCAAGGAGCAACACAAGCACTCTAGATCTTTGTCATCGCAGGCATGCTCAAGGGAGAAGGTGGTGGTCGGCGGCTAGTCCTGACCCTAGCACACATTAAAAGCAGGAGAAGGGGGGCTTCCCTGGTGGCGCAGTGGTTCAGAGTCCGCCTGCCGGTGCAGCGGACGCGGGTTCATGCCCCGGTCTGGGAAGATCCCACATGCCGCGAAGCGGCTGGGCCCGTGAGCCATGGCCGCTGAGCCTGCGCGTCCGGAGCCTGTGCTCCGCAGCGGGAGAGGCCACAACAGTGAGAGGCCCGCGTGCCGCAAAAAAAAAAAAAAAAAAAAAAAAAAGGCAGGAGAAGGAAGACTGGTGAAGTTGGCCAGAATCAAGTTTCACATATGTGGAATAAGGTTATATTTCTGGATTTTCATCTCTATACATCTCCTTGCTGCTTTTCTCCTGAACCATAAATCCAGACTCTGACCTGATAACTTGACCTCAACTCTAGATTATGCCTTTTGCTGCTAGTGGGGTTCAAATTTATCTGGACTGACTCTGAACCCTGACAGACTGAACTCCTTACATACAAACCAATATAGTATCTTTATAATGATCATAAAAGTCAATCAGAATGCTATTTGTCTCCAACAGAATCTCTTATGAACAATAAAATGGCACAAAGATTGATTTGATCACTACTTTAAGTTAGGATGAGCTTCCAGAGAGCTATACATTGCCTTTGGTCCTCTCATTTTTGTTAATCCTAAGTAAGATAAATCATATTCATTAAATTTGCTCTTCTCAACTGGATGGCATTATAAACTAGGGAGAAATGACCAAAAGAGGGAAATTGGAAATGGCTGAGTAGCAGTTGTAATCAAAACACACAGGATCCATCTCAGAAGAGGAAAATCAACCTCCTAGAAGGAAGTTTTTCTGTTTATTTGGCTACACTTCAAAGAGAAGTAATGCAAGTAGAGAAGACTCAGCAACAGATGCTGATTAATCTACAATTTGCAGAGACAGACTACAAGAGTGGGAAGCCACAACCTGGAAGGGAAAGGCTAAACTGACTCCATTAAAGTCCGTACCATCAGGCTTGATCCTTTGCTTTCCAAATCTTTAATACTTAGAAAATAGGGAAGGCTTATATGTGAACAAGCAGCTGTTTTAGATTCCCATTCCTCACTCAAGGTCACTAACCTGGGCCCCAGGAAACAGTATGGCACCTTGCTGGTGACTATCTATGTGACTTTGGGTAAGGTACTCATTCTCTGATCTGCTCATATCTTATCTGAATAAGTATAATAACATTATATTCTTATATTCAGAACTTATATTCAGAAATAATAACATATCTACTTTGTAGGGTTATTTAAGAATTAGATAAGGAAATGCATGTAAAAAGCCTGAAAAAGTGTTTGTTGTGTAGTAAGTGTTAGATACATGTTAACATTTTTTTTTTTTTTGCGGTATGCGGGCCTCTCACTGTTGTGGCCTCTCCCATTGCGGAGCACAGGCTCCGGACGCACAGGCTCAGCGGCCATGGCTCACGGACCCAGCCGCTCCGCGGCATGTGGGATCTTCCCGGACCGGGGCACGAACCCATGTCCCCCGCATCGGCAGGCGGACTCTCAACCACTGCACCACCAGGGAAGCCCCCCATGTTAACACTTTTCAAAGTATTTTTTTAAATGTTAAGGTTAACATGTAAGCAAAAAATGACTGAGGCCTGCCAACTCAGGTGTAAAACTGTAAATTTAGCTACCAGGAAGGAGTGATGAGGCTGTGTCATAAGCAGGGAGGACTAGAAAAATAAGTCAGGATACCTGCCCTCTAAAGGTTCACTGTCTAGAGAAAACACAACTAAGTGTGAGGGAGTGTGTTGATTTCAATAACAGAAGCACACATTAGGTCAGGGATCCCCAACCCCCAGGCCGTGGACCCGTGGCCTGGACCCGTGGCCTGTTAGGAGCTGGGCTGCACAGCAGGAGGTGAGCAGGAGGCGAATGAGTGAAGCTTCATTTGTATTCACAGCTGCTCCGCATTACTCACATTACCGCCTCCTGTCATACGAGCGGCGGCATGAGATTCTCATAGGAGCGCGAACCCTACTGTGAACTGCGCATGCGAGGGATCTAGGTTGCGAGCTCCGTATGAGAATCTGATGCCTGATGATCTGAGGTGGAGCTGAGGCGGTGATGCGAGCGCTGGGGAGCGGCTGCAGATACAGATTATCATTAGCAGAGAGGTGTGACTGCACAGAGACCATAATAAATCAATTGCTTGCAGACTGATATCAGAATCCTATCAGTGGGTGGCAAGTGACAATTAAGCTGCATCTGGTGGCAGGTTTTATAGTGGCAAGTGAGTTGATGTACTTCAACTGCACAGCTGCATCTGGTGGCAGGCTTTAAGTTAGAATCCGACACTTATTTTAGTCCATACACAGCCCACCCATTATTTTATTTACCACTTCCGTCCGTGCCTCTTTCCCACACTGCGCACTTGTCTCAGTCACAGTTTTGTTAAGCCCACAAGCTAACCCTAGCCAAAATGAGTAAAAAGCAAACATCACTGGAGAGCTTCTTTGAAAAGGGGGAAAGACCCAATGATGAGACAGCAGAAGACTCTAAGATTGCCAACAAAAAGAAAGCTGTATTTAAAAGAAAATACCAAGAGTCCTACTTAAATTATGGGTTCATTGCAACAGGTGATTCACATTCTTCAAGCCTGCTTTGTATAATATATGATGACCAGCTATCCAACGAAGCCGTGAAACCTTCAAAACTGCTTCGCCACATGGACACCAAGCACCCTGTATTAAAAGACAAGTCTTCGGGGCTTCCCTGGTGGCACAGTGGTTAAGAGCCTGCCTGCCGATGCAGGGGACACGGGTTCGTGCCCTGGTCAGGGAAGATCCCACATACCGCGGAGCGGCTAGGCCCGTGAGCCATGGCCTCTGAGCCTGCGCGTCCGGAGCCTGTGCTCCGCAACGGGAGAGGCCACAACGGTGAGAGGCCCGCGTACTGCAAAAAAAAAAAAAAAAAAAAGACAAGTCTTTGGAGTTTTTCAAAAGAAAAAAATGTGAACACGAGGAACAGAAGCAATTACTGAAGGCCACCACTTCACCAAACGCGTCTGCACTGAGAGCATCAAGCTTAGTGGCTGACCACATTGCTAAAGCTAAGAAGCCCTTTCCTGTCGGTGAAGACTTGATCCTGCCTGCTGCTAAGGACATCTGTCGTGAACTTTTAGGAGAGGCTGTAGTTCAAAAGGCGGCACGTGTTCCTCTTTCGGCTAGCACCATAACTAGACGAACTGATGAAATAGCAGAGGATACTGAGGCACAACCGTTAGAGAGGATTAACGAGTCACCGTGCTACGCGATCCAGGTTGACAAGTCTACCATGTTGACAGCAAGGCAACAATGCTTGTTTTTGTGCGATACGTTTTTCAGGAGGATGTGAATAGGATACATCATGTGCACTTTTGTTGCCAGCCAACACCACAGCTGCAGAACTATTCAAGTCTTTGAATGATTACACATCAGGAAAACTGCACTGGTCATTTTGTGTCAGTATATGCACAGGCGGAGCAGCTGCCATGACTGGACGGCTTTGTGGTTTCACTCCTCGGGTCAAAGAGGTCACTTCTGCATGTGAATCTACGCACTGTGTCATCCATACAGAAATGCTGGCTACCCGAACAATGTCGTCTGAACTTAACAACGTTTTGTAGAATGTGATTAAAATTATCAACCACATTAAAGTACATGCCCTTAACTGCTGTCTGTTCACACAGCTCTGTGAGGAGATGGACCCAGAGCACACACGTCTTCTCTGATACACAGAAGTGAGATGCCTTCTAGAGGTAGATCACTGGCCAGAGGTTTTGAGTTATGAGAGCTGCTCCAGAGATTTCTTTTTGAAAAAGTCACCACTGGCAGCACATTTCAGTGACACAGAATGGGTCACAAAACTTGCTTACGTGTGTGACATATTCAACCTGTTCAGTGAACTCAACCTGTCACTTCAGGGGAGAACGACAACTATATTCAAGTCGGCAGATAAAGTGGCTGCATTCAAAGCCAAACTGGAATTATGGGGGTGACGAGTGAACACTGGGATTTTTGACATGTTTCAAACATTAGCAGAGATTTTGAAAGAGACCGAGCCAGGGCCTTCCTCTCCCAGCTGGTGCACGATCACCTATCTCAGCTTTCAAAAGAGTTTGAGTATCACTTCCCAACCACAAAAGACCCCCAAACTGGGAAGGAATGGATCCATGACCCATTTGTGAATAAGCCAGGTGAATCGACTTTGTGCTAGAAGAGGATCAACTGCTTGAGATCACAAATGATGGTGGCCTTAAAAGTATGTTTGAGACAATTTCAAATCTCCACA
This sequence comes from Lagenorhynchus albirostris, assembly GCF_949774975.1. Taxonomy (NCBI): domain Eukaryota; kingdom Metazoa; phylum Chordata; class Mammalia; order Artiodactyla; family Delphinidae; genus Lagenorhynchus; species Lagenorhynchus albirostris. The sequence goes on along the minus strand of NC_083107.1, from coordinate 76,924,554 downwards.
CATTCTGGATTAAAGTCAAGGTGGAATATCCTGAGATTGCCACAAAAGCACTGAAAAGCCTGCTTCCATTTCCAAAATCCTATCTTTGTGAAGCAGGGTTTTCTGCAGTGACAGCAACCAAAATGATGTTACGGGAACTTCCCTGGTGGTCCAGTGGTAAAGAATCTGCCTTCCATTGCAGGCGACGCAGGTTTGATCCCTGGTTGGAGAACTAAGATCCCACACTCCGTGGGGCAACTAAGCCAGCACGCCGTAACTACTGAGCTCGCTCACCTCAATGAGAGAGCCCACGCGCCACAAACTACAGAGCCTACATGCTCTGGAGCCTGCGCACCACAACTAGAGAGAGAAAACCCGCACACCACAACTAGAGAGAAGCCCATGCACCACAACGAAAAAGATCCCGCATGCCTCAACGAAGATTCGCGTGCTGCACCTAAGACCCGACACAACCAAAAAAAAGAAAGAAAGAAAGAACAAAGCAAACAAACAAAAAGAACCAAAAGGAGATTACAGAGTAGACTGGACATAAGCAACACACTTCAGGTGTCACTGTCTCCCATCACCCCCAGATGGGACCATCTAGTTGCAGGAAAACAAGCCCAGGGCTCCCACTGATTCTGCATTATGGTGAGTTGTATAATTATTTTATTATATATAACAATGTAATAATAATAGAAATAAAGTGCACAATAAATGCAATGTACTTGAATCAAAACCACCCCCGCCCTGGTCTGTGGAAAAACTGTCTTCCACGAAACTGGCCCCTGGTGCCAAAAAGGCTGGGGATCACTTCATTAAGTGCTATGAAACTCCAAGGAAAAACATCATTAAATCTGTACTGAGAAGTTAGAAAAGACTTCAGAGAGGAAATGATATTTGAGTTGGTGATTTAAAGATAAGTGGGAGTTTTGGAAATGGAGAACGGTATAGGAGCATCTTAAACATGGAGAACAATGTTTCTGTTTTTCAATAGAAACTTGAAAAAAAAAAGCATGAGGTGAGTAGTTTGATATATTTGAAGTAGAGAGAACTAAAGCAAGAAGCAAAAGAGAATAACAGAGCTAAAATATTCAGCTTGGAAAAAGATGAGTCCAGTTTGCAAATAACAGTTAAATGGCATGTTGAGTGCTTAGACACTATCTTGAAGACAATGGTGAATTGAAGGATATTAATCTGGAGAGAGATAAGTTTTTAGAGTACAACCATGGAATAGGACAGCAAGAAACCTGCAAGGGCACAGGTGAGGTGGGTGTTTATCCACTCAAGAAAATCCCCAAAGGAAGAAACTCTCCACAGGAGGTATCTAAATGTTTTAATACCAGGGCATACACAGTTCATAGAGCTATTCTCTGAGGAAAGAGAAAGTGGAGTACAAGTTACAGATCCTAGAGTTTATTACGTTGGATGGACACCTGAGACACAGTCTATGTAAGAAGCCTCCTGATGTAGTAAACTGCCAACTCCCTGATCCACTGGTCAGGAAGAGTTTGTATGGAATTTTCCAAGGGCTCACAAAGCCATGTCCACTACAGACTAGGAGGAAAGATAGAAGGTTTATCTGAAGCACGCTTGAGGGGTAAAAAAGGTTGTTGAGAAATGACTTTGAAAAGAAAAACCAGAGCCAGTGAGAAGTACTGCCTTCATTACCCACAGGAAGAGCTCTCTTTCTTAAAAAAAAAAAAAAAAAAAAAAGTCTGGGAGGGGTCAATGGGCAAAGGAGAGACACATATATCAAGAACCAAGCTTGGAAAATAATATTCACAGGAAAAGGCAGGGAAACAAAAATGGGCTTTGCAGACATAATACCTGAGACTGAACTCCAATCCATATAACTATATAACCTTGAGTATATTATTTAAATTGTCTTAGCTTCAGGTTCCTCATCTGCAATGTAGGGATTACAGTACATATGTAACAAAGCTATTGTGAAGATGAAGCAACTTAGAATACGTGAAGCAGGTAGCACAGTAACAGATGCACCACAGTCAGTCCACACACATTAATTCCTGTCATTTGTTCTCACCTCTACCAGGACCAACTATAAGACTGGAGGTATGTGTCTTGCTTGATAACCTTATACCAGCTCTTGGAAGTGAAGAACCTCGGAGCAGAACAGGAATAAAGACACAGACGTAGAGAATGGACTGGAGGACACGGGGAGGGGGAAGGGTAAGCTGGGACGAAGTGAGACAGTGGCATGGACATGTATACACTACCAAATGTGAAACACATAGCTAGTGGGAAGCGGCCGCATAGCACAGGGAGATCAGCTCCGTGCTTTGTGACCACCTAGAGGGGTGGGATAGGGAGGGTGGGAGTGAGGGAAACGCAAGAGGGAGAAGATATGGGGATATATGTATATGTATAGCTGATTCATTTTGTTGTAAAGCAGAAACTAACACACCATTGTAAAGCAATTATACTCCAATAAAGATGTTAAAAAATTAAATTAAATTTAAAAGTACAGGAAAAGGGACTGAAGCATTCAGTCCTTGAACACAAAGAAGACCACCAAAACGTGTCCTGGCTCTCTCAATTGCCCTTTCGGTGGCCTTTTAAAATCATTATTTTCTATATCTTTAGGAGAGAAGTCTGTGGTTGCTTTCAGTGTAGGTGCTTTTCTGATAAGCATAGGGCTCATTTTAATATGGTGTCAAAGGACCAACAATATAGTGTAGACTTGAAAATAACCCTGGTTGTTTTATTAAAACAACACTGGTAATCGACAGCTGCAGTCATGTCTGATAGCTTTTGACTGTCAGTTTCTCAACAGGAAGTTCAAACAAGTATATGAATTAATTTTAGTCAACAGGTATTGGAAATCTGCAGCATCACTGAAAAGCCACTAGAAAAACAAAATTCACTGTTATTATTTCCTGAGTTCCAGACAATATTACCAATAAGAGATGATTAATTCTCCACCTCTAATGCTCCCCCACTGCACCCTGATTTCCCATCAGCTTATTAGCTCAGAACTCTAAAAATATGCTTATCACCTAAACTTTCAGAGTTTATCTAATATCCTCCAGAACACAGGTTTACAACTTTATGAAAAATCATAAATTATTAAAATTAAATTATAGTCATGTCTTTATTTACTCATTGAATACATAATAAGAGTGTTCTCATTATTGTTAAGGGGGCTGAAAATGATGTAATGAAAATTGCTGATAAGAGTCAAGTGAGCTGGCCTCTTTGTTCATTTCTCTGGAGCCTGAAGCAAGTCATTTTCACCCTCCAGTGTCTCAGTTTACTCATCTGTAAAACCGGGATGATGGTTGCCCTGGTAACACTCAGGATTCTTGAGAACATAATTTTTAAAAGTTATTGAAAACTATAATGCACAATGCAAAAATCTTATGGAATTATTGGTATTGGAAATGGTGCAATTTATGTTGAATTTTAAACTGTTAGTTTATCAAAGACTTGTTTTCAGCACTGGGTTTACTAATGCCTGACTCTCTCTAAAAATAACCGGCAACTTCAATAAACTGTAAAAGGGGAACTTTTGCACAGCTTCCTGTCAGTAAAGACCATTTATGTGCTTGAAAGAAATGCCATTTCGAAATGACAAATATAAACCCTAAAATTCTCTATAACCAACCATGCTCAGCAAAGAGAAAATTCCCTTAGAAACTTAACATGTCAACAAGATATCCTGGGACAAAAAGACCTTTATTCCAACAGGTGAGGATGAAGAGAGCTCATAAGTCTCACAGTAATCTTTAACTTTCTAAAGCAAGTTATTACCACCTTCTAATTTACAGCAAATGCTATCCGTATGGTGATGACGCACAAAACTGTATCTCTAACCAAGGTGACCCTGTTGAGATCAGGCTCCATTCATTCAACAGCTGATTGGACATTCTATGTTCATCATATCCATGACTAAACTTACCAGCTTCCACATCAAACCTAGTATTTCTCCTTTCTTCAAATGACTGTGACTGCTTTCCTTTGAACAAGCCCAAACCTCTCCAATCAAGTCAAGGCTATATTCCGGCTATGCAGGGGTCTGACTTCCATTTAAACACAAAATATCCATCTTCTTACCACCTACATGTGGTATCTAAAATATGACACAAATGAACTTATCTATGAAACAGGAACAGACTCACAGACATAGAAAACAGACTTCTGGTTGCCAAGGGAGAGGAGGATGTGGGAGGGATGGATGGGGAGTTTGGGATTAGCAGATGCAAACTATTATATACAGAATGGATAAACAACAAGGTCTTACTGTATGGCACAGGGAGCTATGTTCAACATCCTGTGATAAATCATAATGAAAAAACCCCAAACATCCATCTTCCATAGCTCCTGTGTATCTAGCTGTGTCTAATTCCAATTATATCTAAAACAACCTTAGTCCACCATTTCCACATTCCACTAAGTCGTAGGCTGAGAAAGAATACAGAGTAGGGAAATGGGAATGAAGCCAGCAATATTTTTGATAAAATAGTGGAAAAAACTACCACAGAGCAGAATAAAGAAAAAAAAAATGAAAAGAATTGAAGACAGTCTCAGAGACCTCTGGAACAACATTAAAGGCACAAATATTCAAATTATAGGGGTCCCAGAAGAAGACGAGAAAAAGAAAGGGACTGAGAAAATATTTGGAGAGATTATAGTTGACAATTTCCCTAATATGGGAAAGGAAATAGTCAATCAAGTCCAGGAAGCACAGAGGGTCCCATACAGGATAAAACCAAGGAGAAGCCAACCAAGACACATATTAATCAAACTATCAAAAATTAAATACAAAGAAAACATATTGAAAGCAGCAAGGGAAAAACAACAAATAACATACAAGGGAATCCCCACAAGGTTAACAGCTGAACTTTCAGCAGAAACTCTGCAAGCCGGAAGGGAGTGGCAGGACATATTTAAATTGATGAAAGGGAAAAACCTATAAACAAGATTTCTCTACCCAGCAAGGAACTCATTCAGATTCGACGGAGAAATTAAAACCTTTACAGACAAGCAAAAGCTAAGAGAATTCAGCACCACCAAACCAGCTTTACAATAAATGCTAAACGAACTTCCCTAGTCAGGAAACACAAGAGAAGGAAAAGACCTACAATAACAAGCCCAAAGCAATTAAGAAAATGGTAATAGGAACATACATATCGATAATTACCTTAAATGTAAATGCTCCAACCAAAAGACACAGACTGGCTGAATGGATACAAAAACAAGACCCATATATATGCTGTCTACAAGAGACCCACCTCAGACCTAGGGACACATACAGACTGAAAGTGAGGGGATGGAAAAAGATATTCCATGCAAATGGAAATCAAAAGAAAGCTGGAGTAATAATTCTCATATCAGACAAAATAGATTTTACAATAAAGACTATTACAAGAGACAAGGAAGAACACTACATAATTATCAAGAGATCAATCCAAGAAGAAGATATAACAATTGTAAATATTTATGCACCCAACATAGGAGCACCTCAATACATAAGGCAAATGCTAACAGCCATAAAAGGGGAAATTGACAGTAACACAATAATAGTAGGGAACTTTTACACCTCACTTTCACCAATGGACAGATCAACCAAAATGAAGATAAATAAGGAAACACAAGCTTTAAATGACACATTAAACAAGAGAGACTTAACTGATATTTATAGGACATTCCATCCAAAGACAACAGAATACACTTTCTTCTCAAGTGCTCATGGAACATTCTCCAGGACAGATAATATCTTGGGTCACAAATTAAGTTTGGTAAATTTAATTAAATTGAAATCGTATCAAGTATCTTTTCTGACCACAATGCTATGAGACTAGATATCAATTACAGGAAAAAAATCTGTAAAAAATACAAACACGTGGAGGCTAAACAATACTCTACCAAATAACCAAGAGATCACTGAAGAAATCAAAGAGGAAATAACAAAATACCTAGAAACAAATGATAATGAAAATACGATGACCCAAAACCTATGGGATGCAGCAAAAGCAGTTATAAGAGGGAAGTTTGCAGCAATGCAGAACTACCTCAAGAAACAAGAAAAGTCTCAAATAAACAACTTAAACTTCCACCTAAAGCAATCAGAGATGGAAGAACAAAAAAACCCAAACTTAGCAGAAGGAAAGAAATCATAAAGATCAGATCAGAAATAAATGAAAAAGAAATGAAGGAAACAATAGCAAAGATAAATAAAACTAAAAGCTGGTTCTTTGAGAAGATAAACCAAATTGATAAACCATTAACCAGAATCATCAAGAAAAAAAGGGAGGAAACTCAAATCAATAGAATTAGAAATGAAAAAGGAGAAGTAACAACTGACACTGCAGAAATACAAAGGATCATGAGAGATTACTACAAGCAAATATATGCCAATAAAATGGGCAACCTGGAAGAAATGGACAAATTGTTAGCAAAGTACAACCTTCGGAGACTGAACCAGGAAAAAATAGAAAATATAAACAGATCAATCACAAGCACTGAAATTGAAACTGTGATTAAAAGCCTTCCAACAAACAAAAACCCAGGACCAGATGGCTTCACAGGCAAATTCTATCAAACATTTAGAGAAGAACTAACACGTATCCTTCTTAAACTCTTCCTAAATATAGCAGAGAGAGGAACACTCCCAAACTCATTCTACAAGGCCACCATCACTCTTATACCAAAACCAGATGAAGATGCCTACAGGCCAATACAACTGATGAACATAGATGCAAAATCCTCAACAAAATATTAGCAGACAGAATCCAACAGCACATTAAAAGGATCATACACCATGATCAAGTGGGCTTTATCCCAGGAATGCAAGGCTCCTTCAATATATACAAATCAATCAATGTGATACACCACATTAACAAATTGAAGGAGAAAAACCATATGATCATCTCAATAGATGCAGAAAAAGCTTGACAAAATTCAACCCCCATTTATGACAAAAACCCTCCAGAAAGTAGAAATAGAGAGATCTTACTTCAATGTAATAAAGGCCATATATGACAAACCCACAGCAACATCATTCTCAATGGTGAAAAACTGAAACCTTTTCCACTAAGCTCAGGAACAAGACAAAGTTGCCCACTCTCACCACTATTATTCAACATGGGTTTGGAAGTTTTAGCCACAGCAATCAGAGAAGAAAAAGACATAAAAGGAACCCAAATCAGAAAAGAAGAACTAAAACTGTCACTGTTGGCAGATGATATGATACTATACATACAGAATCCTAAAGATGGTACCAGAAAACTACTAGAGCTAATTAATGAAATTGGTAAAGTAGCAGGATACAAAATTAATGCACAGAAATCTCTTGCATTCCTATACACTAAGGATGAAAAATCTGAAAGAGAAACTGAGGAAACAGTCCCTTTTAACACTGCAACAAAAAGAATAAAATATCTAGGAATAAACCTACCTAAGGAGACAAAAGACCTGTATGCAGAAAACTATAAGACACTGATGAATGAAATTAAAGACGATACAAACAGATGGAGAGATATACTAAGTTCTTGGATTGGAAGAATCAACACTGTGCAAATGACTATACTACCCAAAGCAATCTACAGATTCAGTGCAATCCCTATCAAACCACCAATGGCATTTTTCACAGAACTAGAACAAAAATTTTTACAGTTTGTATGGTTTCCATATGTATGTTTCACAAAAGACCTTGAATAGCCAAAGCAATCTTGAGAAAAAAAACGGAGCTGGAGGAATCAGGCTCCTGGACTTCAGACTATACTACAAAGCTACAGTAATCAAGACAGTATGGTACTGGCACAAAAACAGAAACAGAGATCAATGGAACAGGATAGAAAGCCCAGAGATAAACCCACGCACATATGATCACCTTAGCTTTGATACAGGAGGCAAGGATATACAATGGAGAAAAGACAGCCTCTTCAATAAGTGGTGCTGGGAAAACTGGACAGCTACATATAAAAGAATGAAATTAAAACACTCCCTAACACTATACACAAAAATAAACTCAAAATGGATTAAAGACCTAAATGTAAGGCCAGACACTATAAAACTCCTGGAAGAAAACATAGGCAGAACACTCTATGACATAAATCACAGCAAGACGCTTTTTGACCCACCTCCTAGAGAAATGGAAATAAAAACAAAAATAAACAAATGGGACCTAATGAAACTTAAAAGCTTTTGCACAGCAAAGGAAACCATCAACAAGACCAAAAGACAGCCCTCAGAATGGGAGAAGGTATTTTCAAATGAAGCAACTTACAAAGGATTAATCTCCAAAATATACAAGCAGCTCATGCAGCTCAGTATCAATAAAACAAACAACCCAAGCCAAAAATGGGCAGAAGACCTAAATAGACAGTTCTCCAAAGAAGATATACAGATTGTCAACACATGAAACGATGCTCAACATCACTAAACATTAGAGAAATGCAAATCAAAACTACAATGAGGTATCACCTCACACCAGTCAGAATGGCCATCAGCAAAATATCTACAAACAATAAATGCTGGAGAGGGTGTGGAGAAGAGGGAACACTCTTTCACAGTTGGTGGGAATGTAAATTGATACAGCCGCTATGGAGAACAGTATGGAGGTTCCTTAAAAAACTAAAAGTAGAACTACCATGTGACCCAGCAATCCCACTACTGGGCATATACCCTGAGAAAACCATAATTCAAAAAGAGTCATGTACCACAATGTTCATTGCAGCTCTATTTACAATAGCCAGAACATGGAAGCAAACTAAGTGTCCATCAACAGATGAATGGATAAAGAAGATGTGGCACATATATACAATGGAATATTATTCAGCCAGAAAAAGAAACATAATTGATCTATATGTAGTGAGGTGGATGGACCTAGAGTCTGTCATACAGAGTGAAGTAAGTTAGAAAGAGAAAAACAAAAACCGTATGCTAACACATATATATGGAATCTAAAAAAAAAAAAAAAATGGTTCTGAAGAACCTCAGGGCAGGACAGGAATAAGGACGCAGATGCAGAGAATGGACTTGAGGACACAGGGAGGGGGAAAGGTAAGCTGGGACGAAGTGAGACAGTGGCATGGACATATAGACACTACCAAATGTAAAACAGATAGCTAGTGGGAAGCGGCCGCATAGCACAGGGAGATCAGCTCAGTGCTTTGTGACCACCTACAGGGGTGGGATAAGGACGGTGGGAGGGAGACGCAAGATGGAGGGGATGTGGGGATATATGTATACGTAGAGCTGATTCACTTTGTTATACAGCAGAAACCAACACAACAATGTAAAGCAATTATACTCCAATACAGATGCTAAAAAAATAAAAACTGTGAAGTACGAAAAAAATATAATGTATATTGTGAAGTTTTATTAGTTCATCTTTTCACCATATATTCTACAATCATGCCTCCATCTGTACCCATCTCCTCCTTCTTTCCTCCTGTTACAATGAAGCATCATTTATTTAGTGAAAATTTTACATTTGCCAATGTCTCATGTAAATCCACAAAATCTTCAGTGTCTGATGCATTTTCCTCTGTTCATGGTTTTAAAAGCTGGTTGTTTTTATTTACAAGTATTGGTGCAGTGAGGTTTTTCTGCTTCTATTTTTAGGTAAATTTTACATACAGTAAGTCCTCAGTTAAAAATACTCATTTTTATTAAGATATAATGCAAATACATTAAAATATATCTTTTTAAGTGTACAGTTCCGCAAATGCATACAGTTGTGTAACCGCCACCACAATCAGAATATGGTACATTTCCATCACCCTAAGAAGTTCCTCTGTCCAGTATAGTCATGTCCTCCCATAAACCCCAGCTCTGAGCAACCACTGGTCTGTTTTCTGTGTCTGGAGTTTTGCCTTTTCCAGAATGTCAAATAAATGGAATAATACAATATGCAGCCTCTTGAATCTGGTTTCCTTTACTCAGCAGAATGTTTTAAGATTTATTCATGTTGTTGTGTGTATCACTAGTTCACTTCTTCTATTTGCTGAGTAGTATTCCACTTGTATGGATTTATTACATTGTGTTTATTCACCAATTGTGGTAGACAAATGACTCCCTAAAAACGTCTATGTTCTAATCCCTGGAAACCATGAATTATGTTACCTTATATGGCAAGAAGGACTTTGCTGATGCAATTAAGTTACAGACCTTGAGATGGGAAGGTAATCCTAGGCCAAATATAACACATAAATCAGAGAGATGGCAGTGTCAGAAGATCTGCTGCCCTGTTCCTAATCCTAAAATGGAAGAATCTACATGCAAGAACCAGAGAGGAGCCTCTAAGAGCTAAATGTGGCCCCTAGTTGACCATCAGCAACACAAAAAAACCTCAGCTTTACACCACATGAAACTGGGTTCTGCCAACCCCTGAGTAAGTAAGGAAATAGATTTTTCCTTAGAGCCTCCATAAAGGACTGCAGCCCTACCACACTTCGACTTTAGCCTGTGAGACAGCAATAGTTTTCTGTCCACCTGAAATGTAAGATAATAAATTGGTGTTGTTTTAAGCCATTAAAATTGTGGCAATTTGTTGCAGCAGCAATAGAAAACTAATAAACCAACTGGAGAACATTTGGGTTGTTTCCTTTTTTTTTTTTTTTTTTTTGTTAATTACAAAAACAGCCGGTATAAACCACAGAGTACAAGTTTTTATGTGAACTTAAGCTTTCATTTCTCTTGAGTGGAATTTCTGGGTCCTTTGATAAGTGTATAATTAATTTATTAGAAACTGAAAAACTGTTCTCCAAAGTGACTGCATCATTTTGCATTTTCAGAATTAATGCATGGGAATCCCAATTGTTCTAAGTCCTCACTTGGTGTTGACAGAGATTTTTTCCTCTTCTGTCTGTTAAGTACTTGGCAGTATCTCATCTCAGTTTTTAATTTGCCTCCTTAATGTTAATGATTTTGACTTAATTAAGCAACTGGAATCTGGTTAAACCTTTTGCCAAACTTTAATTGGGCTATGTATTTTGAGTGTTCTTCATATAATCTGGTGTATTATTTTCCTAGTACTGTGTACACTGCCACTAACTTGGTGACTTAAAACAACAACCATTTATTATCAGTTTCTGTGTGACTAAAGTCTGGCTATGGCATAATTGGATTCTCCGCTCAGAGTCTTACAAGGCTAATTCAAAGTGTCAGCTGGCTGCATTCCCACCAGGTCTCACATGGAGCTCAGGATACAGTTCCAAGCTCATCCCGATTGCTGGCAGAATTCAGTTCCTTGTGGTTGTAGGTAGAGCAAAGGGTCTTTATTTTCTTGCCAGGAGTTGCTCTCAACACCTAGAGGCCACTCTCAGGTCCTAACCAAGTACCTTCTCTAATAACATGGCTGCTTATTTCAGCATCTCTCCCTAGTCTCTGTGATAGGTTCTTAGCACTGAAGTGACTGTCACATCACATTTCCCATATAATGTCATCTAAGCAAGGGAGTGAGTATCCCATCACATTCAGAGGCTCTGCCCATTCTCAAGAGGAGGGAGATTGTACAGGGTTTATGTGCCAAGGGCCAAAAACCCTGGGAACCATCTTAGAATTCAGCCTACCACATCTAGCTACAAGTCCATTGTTGGACTATGTGTTTTACAAAGTTTTCTTGCAGTCTTTCACTTTTCATTTTTTCTTTCCTTTTTTCTTTTTCTTTCTTCTTTTCTTTCTTTCTCTTTCTTTTATATTTACTGAACAAAAGATTCTTTAAATTCTATATTGCTTTACAATTTTCAAAAATTTCACACATTATTTCATATAATCTCATAATAACCCTTTTATTTTTCCTCTACCCCTATATTGCCCCTCCCCACCTTCCCTCTTCACACTGGTAACAACTCTCTTGTTCTCTATAACCGTGAGTCTGCTTCTTTTTGTTTTATTCACTAGTTTGCTGTATTTTTAAGATTCCATATATAAGTATATCATACAGAATTTGTTTTTCTCTGAGTTATTTCATTTAGTATAATGCCCTCCAAGTCCATCCTTGTTGCTGCAAATAGCAAAATTTCATTCTTTTCTGGGGTTGAGTAGTATTCCATTGTGCATGTATATCACAGCTTCTTTAACCATTCATCTGTTGATGGACACTTAGGTTGCTTCCATACCTTGACTATTGTAAACAGTGCCACACTGAATGTTGGGGTGCATGTATCCTTTAGGATTATGGTTTTCTCCAGATATACACCCAGGAGTGGGATTGCTGGGTCATATGGTAGTTCTATTTTTAGTTTTCTAAAGAACCTCCATACTGTTCTCCACAGTGGCTGCACTAATTTACATTCCCGCCAAAAATGTACAAGGTTTCCCTTTTCTCCACATCCTTGCCAACATTTGTTATTTGTGATCTTTTTGATGATAGCCATTCTGACAGGTGTGAGGTGATATCTAATTGTGGTTCTGATTTGCATTTCCCTGATGATTAGGGATGTTGAGCATCTATTCATGTGCCTTTTGGCCATGAAATATAGAAGTGTTTAACTTTGAAAAAGTCCAATTTTCCTTTTTTGTGTGTCTGTCATGTTTTTAGTGTAGTATATAAAAAATCTTTGCTTAATGCCTGGCCACAAAGATTTTCTCCTATGTTTTTTTCTAGAAGATTTATAGTTTTAGCTTTTATATTTGAATTTTTGATCTATTTTGGATTGATTTTTGCATATGGTGTATGAGTATGGTTCAGTTTTTTCTTTCTTTTTTGCATACGGATATGTAATTATTTAGTGCCATTTGTTGGAAACACCATTTTTCTCTATTGAGTTGCCTTTGCACCCTTGTCAAATATCCATTTTTTCATATTTGTATGGGTCTATTTCTGGACTCTGCATTCTATACCATTGAGTTACATGTCTGTCATCTTGCCGGTGTTTGGCTTATTGCAGCTTTATATCAAGTTTTAAAATCAGATACAGTGAGGCCTCTGAATTTGTTCAAAATATTTTGATTGGTTATATTTTTATTATATTATACTTATGTTTATAAGACAAAGTGTATTTCCTCTGCCTGATGAAATTTAGAATCAAGTTGTTAGGTTCAATAACAAAAAAAATCTTCCTGGGATATTGATTGAGACAGTGTTGAATCTATAGATAAATTTGGGGAGAAATGACATATTAACAATAGTTAGCCTTCCCATCTATGAACATTATATAGCTAACCATTTATTTATTTTTAATATCTTCTTTTCTCAGGGTTTTGTAGTTATCACCATACAGCATCTGCACATATTTTGTTAAATTTATACCCAAGTATTTCATGTTTATTAGTACTGTAGTAAATAGTACTTTAAAAATGCAGTTTCTGATTTATAATTACTAATATATAGAACTATTATTGATATTTATATATAAACTTCATATCTTACAAATTTCCATTTATTAGTTCTAGTAGATCTTTGAGTATTCTTTGGGATTTTTATAGATAATCATATTTATGGAATAACTGTAATTTTTTATTGTTCTATTTAATCTCTACTGTTTTATCTTTCATACATCTTTTAATTTCTTTAGTTGTTGCCTTTGAGCTTATGACATATGTCATCATTTACAGAAATTCCATCAATTACAGAAATTCCAATTAATATTATACCACTTCACATAATTATAAGAACTTACAACCGAATGATTCCCTCTTGTCTTTTGTGCTATTTTTATCACATATTTTTCTTTTGAATATGCTGTAAACCCAAAATACTTTCCTATTATTCTTACTTTGGAGACAATTACCTTCTAAAGCAAATACAAACAAGAAAAAAGTGTTTAATATTTCCTTTCATTTTAATCATTTCTAGAGACCTTCGTTTCTTTTCCTACACCCAGGTTCCTGTATATTATCATGTTCTTCTGCTTGAAGAATTTCTGTTAACATTTTTTCTAGTGTAGGTCTGTCAACCAAGAATGATATCTTTTTTGAAAGTCTTTATTTATTCTTCATTGTTGCAATATATTTTCAGTGGATGTAAAACTGAGTGTTGGCTTTTCCTTCTCTCCATGCTTTGAAGATATCCACTGTCTTCTGGCTTGCATAACTTCTGATGAGGTTATATTTCTACCTTTGTTCTTTTGTGTATAATGTGCTTTTTTTTTTTTTGCTAACCTGCCCCAAAAGTAGCCTTTTTTTGCTATTGCTTCTTGTCTTCAGTTTTCAGCAGTTTGAATATGATGTGTGTGTGTGTGTGTGTGTGTGTGTTGATTTTATCACACTTGATGCTGTCTGAGATCTCCAGAACTGTGGGGTTTTTGCTCTTTTGTATTTTGGAATATTATCAGTCATTACTTATTTAAGTAATTCATATTCTTCATTATCTCTCTTTCCTCCTTCTGGAATTCAAATTACACTTTTTTTTTTGATGTTATCCCACCGTGCTTAGATGCTTCATTTATTTTTATTTTTCCACTATCAGTTCTCATTGTGTTGAAGTTTGGATAATTTCTACTGACCTATTCACCTATTCCTTAAGTTTGTTGAGTCTACTGATGATTTAGTCAATAGCATGCTTCATTTCTGTTACTGTATTTTAATTTTAGCTTTCAATGTGATCTTTTTAAATAGTTTTTATCTCCTTGCTGAGATTCCCATATGTTCGTGCATGCTTTCCACTTTTCCCACAAGATTCTTTAACATATTAATTGTAGTAATTTTTAATTCCCTGTCTCACAGTTCTACTATCTGGTTCTTATCTCAATCTGGTTCTGTTGACTATTCTGCCTCTTGACAGTGGGTTTGTTCGTTTGTTTCCTGATTTTTTGTGTGTGATAGATATCTGTTGTTGGAAAGCCAGACATATGTAAAGGATAGTAGAGACTAAGGTAAATAGCATTTATGCCTGAACACATGAACACCACTTGTTCTGCTTGGCTATTAGCAAGAGAGTTTGTGTCTTCCAGACCTGCACTACAAGCTATGTTCCTATGGTCTCCTGCCCTACCATCAATATTTTCCATGATTTCCTGGTAAAGATCCATGAAGAAGAACCTGTGAGTGGTTGCAGACTCCCTTTGTGTCTGAGATCTTCCTCTCCATCTCTCCTTGGATATGCCTGCCTTTCCTTAGATTTCAGGCTAGTTGCTTGCTCTGCAACTTCACCTTTTTGAACTTGGTAACAATTATGATTTCTTCATACGCCCTGGCTTTTTCTTGTTGTTATGGTGGGGGCACTAATCTTTCCAACATTCCATATGCTAACTGGAAGCCAGAAGTCCACTATTTTCTTAACACAGTGAAAACAGTGTGTATTTGTATATGTACTAATCAAACCAATCTAGAGAAATCAATGAGAACTTTAGTTGTAACCAACTGTTTCTTAAATGTTTCTAAAAATTGCAATGTGTCTATGGCAATTTTAAAAATGCACAGAAGACTCAAAAATCCATTTTTGCTATTAAATACCTTAAAATCTACTGGGAGAAATTAGAATGATAAGGAGAAAAGTACAAAAGCCAGTGTCAAATTCTTTCTGCTATTCCCCTCTATCACCTTTAAACAATAAAGTAAGTTTTCTGCTATTAAAAACTATGCCTTGGATCTTGACCTCATGGAAACTCAGGCAGCCAGCTCTGAGGGGCATTAAGGAGTTCACAGGGAACACAGAACCACCTGACTACAGGTGTCCTGTCTTAATAAATCACTATAAAAACTGACTATACAAAATGTGAATGAGCACATTAAGAAATTTATAATTAAATCTGGCTCCAAAAAAAATTGCTAAAAATGATACTGTTTGATTCTCTTTGGTCTTCTTTGATGGCATTTGAATATATTTTCAGCAATTAATTAATTAATTAATGGCTACTTTTCTTTGATCATGTGAAGGTAAGAAAGAAAATATGAAAAAGGTGGTGTGAGTAGATAAGAACGAGGAAAGTGTGTGAGATCATAAGAGCCCAAAGGATAGTTTACATTCAAATGCATATGGGAATAAAGAGCTTTAAAATTCTCTGCAAAACCATGCTTAATCTTGGGTTATAAAAAATGGTATGAGGACAAACTTGGCTTTTGAAGCAGAGAACAGAGGAGAATGGAATCAACCAGATGTTCAGATAAACTGCTGAGGCCCCACAGCAGTTTTACTTAATACCACCCTATCATCCATTTTAGTACAATTTAAGATTGAGAGCACAGTCAGACTGACAAATACATTTGCTAAAGACCTTCTCCATTATAATTCCATTAATATCTTTGGGCCCAGAGCCAGACAGAAACATCTGGTAGGGGCTATGTTTTTGCAGAGATAAACTTGCAGATGTTCAAAATTATTTTTAAGAAAATTTATGATAACCAAAATGAAAAAAAGTGGCAAAAATGAGATCAGGAATGATATGATACAGATGTATCTTGGAAAATGTTTTTATATATTTTAATGCAATAAAATCAATATGTTCACATGGTAAAAAAATCCACATAGAAGGATTAAAGAATATTTTAAACATTTCACCTAATTCCTTGCACTCCCAGTCTCACTCTTCATTTAAATTCTCTTTTAACTGTTGGTATACTTTAATAAAGTTGGTAGTTCTCACAATTCTAAAGTATATACTCAAAGGTCCATTTCTGTAGCTCTACGTTTTGTTTAAATATTAGCCCCCTATGTAAAAGAGGAAAATATCATTTTATTTAATATTGTTCCTCCTCTATTCAATCTTATTATTTATGTAATTAATTTAAATCATTATTAAGATTTAATTTAATTATTTCACAGTTAAAAATAACATACTTAAAACTACATTTCTTCATCCATTACATCATTAGCTGTTAAAATTGTCTTCATCCATTAGATCATGAGCTATTAGATCAAGACCCTAATGTCTTAATGGTAAAACTCTATTGTATACTTAAGGAAGAAATAATACCAAATACTTAAGGAAGAAAATATTCAAAGAAATATATAAAAAGCATTCAGCCTGGTAAGTAAATTTAACAAGGTCAAAGAATAAAAGGAAAAAACAATTTCAGTATTGTATTTCTATATTCAAGAATCAATTGGAGAATGAATTTTTAAAAATTTACAATAGCATCAAAAAGGCACAAATTCTTTGGAATAAATTTAAGAAAAGACATGCAAAACCTCTAATGAAAACTACAAAATATTGCTAAAAGAAACAAATCTCCTTCAGCAAAGCACTGACACCACACAAAGTAATATTTAAAAAGAAGAACAAATTTGGGGCTTCCCTGGTGGCGCAGTGGTTACGAGTCCACCTGCCAACGCAGGGGACACAGGTTCGAGCCCTGGTCTGGGAAGATCCCACATGCCCCAGAGCAACTAAGCCCGTGCGCCACAACTACTGAGCCTGCACTGTAGAGCCCATGAGCCATAACTACTGAAGCTCACGTGCTTAGAGCCTGTGCTCCACAACAAGAGAAGCCACTGCAATGAGAAGCCCGCACACCACAACAAAGACTCAACTCAGGCATAAATAAATAAATAAATTTTTTTTAAAAAAGAACAAATTTAAAGGACTCACTCTCTGATTTTACAATTTATTATAAGGTTATAGTCTCAAGACAAAGTGATATGGGTAAAGGGTAGAGAAATAGTTCAGTGGAACAGAATAGAATCCACAAGAGACCTATACACATATGATTAAATGATTTTAGATAAAGTTGCTAGCGCAATTCCACTGGAAAATGAAAGCTTTCTACTGGAACAACTTGACAAATGTATGGGGAAAAGAATCTCCACTTCTCCCTAACACTATGCACAGCAATTAATTTGAGATGAATATATATCTAGAAGTAAAAGATAATACTGTAATACTTCTAGAAGAAAATGTAGGAGATGTTTTCCCAACTTGGGATGGGTAAAGATTTATAAGACAGTACTCAAAAAGCTCTAAGTGGAAAATTAAGTAAGAGTAAATTGGACACCATTAAAAATTAAAATTTCTCCATGCAACACAAGATTGTTATGATAATCAAATGTTATAATGGATATGGAAATAGTTTAAAGGATATAAACACTAAGTAAATTTATTTGCTTTCAATGAACTGTCTACATCCTTGTGTTTATAGTTATTCCATCAACAAACATTTATTAGTATCTACTATGTCCAAGCACTAAGCTAGGCTCTTGGAATAAAGAATTAAGCAGATCTCTGACCTCAAAAAATTTTCTATCTAGTAATTTATATTGACATTTGAATGTGAGAAAGGCTGTCCTCAGGGGTAAATAGAGGATAATATAGTCATTAATTGAAGGTTACTTAAGTCTGACTTAACTCAGGGATTGACAGCCAAATGGAGTCCTAAAGCTGAGGAGAAATTAACCAGGTGAAGAAATAGGTATGGTGTTTGGGAGATGGAGGGCAGAGGGAAGCTGAAGTTGAGAAGAAATGTTCCAGGCAGGAAAAAAATAAAACAGGCCAAGTTCTGGGGAGAGGAAAAGATGGAGCATATCGTAGAGATGAAATGACCTTCAGGATGACTGAGTGCAGAGCACAAGAATGGTGAAAAGAGAGGTGAGAGATAAAGCTGGATACAAAAACAGGGACTTGGTTTTTGAAAATTATGTTTGGAAGATTAGATTTTTTTCTGAGGCCCATGGGAAGATAGTGAAGTGCCTTGTTTGCTTTTATTAGGGAATGACTGGATGCACTAGAAATGCTCTAGCATAGTATGCTGAATAGATCGTGCGTTGGCAAAGTTTGGTAGATTCAAACTGGAGTTGAAGAAACATATAAGGAAACTGAAAAGTGAAGACAGTAGATAATCATAACCTAAATGAACAGCAGCAGGTGGTCTAGAGAGAAACGAGTAGAAAATGTTTGAAAGAGATTTGATAGAACTTGACTTCTAGATGTGGAGGGGTGAAGAGTTAGAGGTTCTTCTATGAATCTGTGTGTTTCAAGTCAGAGAAACTACCCTAGCTATGCTACAAGATGGTCAAAGAAGACAAGTAATAAAGAGTGTCCATGAGTTTGAGCAGGAAGGAAGTCTTTGATGGGGTAGTGAGGTGATCTCCAGTGCTGTGATGGGGCAGAAGATGAATTTCAGTAGTTAGAAGAGTGAATAGGAGGAGACCAAGTCATATTAATTTTAAATAAGCTGTTTTATGTGAACTTAACTGTGAACAGAAGGAAAAAAGCTGTAGCTGAGGGAAGCAAAAGGTCAACGACAAGCGTTTTAGTTTTTCATTTTAAGTTGAAAGAAATCTTAGTACTATGTTTAAATATATTGTAAGAAAGTCAGAAGAAAGGAGGAGAATAAAGTTACAAAGAGGAAGGAAAGAATCCACACAGTGATTTTCTGGTGAGTGAGTGAGTGAGTGAGTGAGTGAGTGAGTGAGTGAGTGAGTGAGTGAGTGAGTGTGTGTGTGTGTGTGTGTGTGTGTGTGTGTGTGTGTGTGTGTGTGTGTGTGTGTGTGTATGATAAGAAATGAGGCTGCCTACTGAAAATCTTGAAAGAGAAGTATTGCATTAACAGTAGGAAATTTTGAAATAGGCAGTACAAAAAATTGGAAAGGCTAAGTAGAACCATATGTTTGCTGTGCGTCTCTGAGGCCCTAGTTCATATCAGTGACCTTGCTTATATGTGGTATTAAACTACATGGCTCTGTTCGTTGGTTCAACAATGTTCAGGAACATAAGCTAAGAAACAAAAAATGGGACCATTGCTTCATATAAATCGTTTTTCAAGTGAATGTGACAAGAATAAGGAGAAAAGCTGAGGCTATTAGCAAAGGTGATTGATGTGAAAGACCATGGCGCATAAGCTGGATACAGACAGAAGCAGAAACTGGAGAAGGCTGAGAGATAAGGAACAAGTGTGGGAGTTTGCAGACCACAGAGCCTGATAAGTTCATAGACTCCATTACTCAGTGAGAATCTCTGATGAGGCACTAGCAAAGGGAGGAGATTCAAGTTAGAGAGTAGCAGGCTTAAACACAGGCTCTTAGAAGTCGAATATTTCCTAGGAGTGGCAAGTTCCAGGAGGGCGTGACTAAAGTGGAGTAAACATACAGAGCAAGTGGAACCCATAAGGTCAAAGTTTGGAATGGCTATCAGAGTGGGTATGGAAATGACTCATAATAATGGCTTAAGTGGGAATGGAGAGAAAGAGGCAAGTATGGCAAGATGACTGGAAGCAAAAAAGCAAGAGGAATGATGCACTGAGGCTGCTATAGGCAGACAGAACACCTGTGCAATGGCATGGACACCCAGAAAGACACGGCAAGTTTCAGAATTGTGAGTGCTGCTGGCTTGGGCACAGGACGAAGGAGGGGAAGGGGAGTGGAGAGAATAAGGCTGCAGAGTCTTATATTCACATTTTATTACAAGGAACTCGTGAAGGTGTATTTATTTCCCAAGAGATAAACAGAACAACTAGTAGGTGTTTACAAATATACCTGTCTAACTTTTGTGGATTTAAGTGGCAGGTTATATGACAGCAGGGAAGTCCAAGGGCACTGTCATTATATCTGAATTGAAAAAGTCATAGAAAACTTTAAATAGTAGTCATTACTGTTTCCAAAATTTGCTCTCAGTCTCCAGAAACCTGCTAGGACTAGAAACTTGATGAGGAGGTGACTTTAAAATGAATAAAGATGTTTGCAGCAGGAAAAAAAAAAATAAAAGAGCTCCCAGAGGAGAGAGGCAGAGTTGGTCCATAATTAATATGAACATCAATCTTTTTGAAATGTCAGAATGAAAGCCTATTCTTGCTGAAATAATTTTATTCACTTGTCTCTTAAAATAGCACAGGAGGCAAAAGAAGGGGCATCAGCAAGGAAGAGTTTTGTGAAAACAATGGTGCCTGGTTTCTTTTCATATTTCCTTGGCTGGCAAGGTCCTAGAGGTTGGGGTCAGTTTATGGTAGATTCTGGGTCAGAATGCTCCCAGCCCCTACCCACCGGGAGAAGCACTTACCAGTTTAAGCAGTAGAGATATCCCCAGATACTGGTAAGTTACCTGGTTTATATGTATTACAATTTGTGCTATAAATGAAGTCATTGCAGAAGTATTTTAGCCTAAAGTATAATCTTTCCTCATCACGCATCCTAGAAACACTCCTGAAAAATACTAAAAATATTTCACATTACACCAACATGACCTATGACATAATAAAGTGTTATAGTTCCCTTACTGAGGCATGAACTTTAAACATACCACTACTTTCAGTCCTTACATCAGCCCTCTGTGGGAGACAAAAATCCCCACACAGAAGAGAGAAAAAGAGAGACTCAGAAAGGGTTAAAGGTCGAATAATATATTTTGGATGTAAGTTGCTGTCCCTGTGACTGCTCCCCATATGACTTTTCTACCATGTCACAGTGCCTTCTGAGCAGAAGTCACTCTGGTCATTGGCACTTTCTTAGAAAAGGTTTGGAAAGGACATGCCAAACTATACCCAGTTGCTGTCACAGCAGTGACAGTGACAGTGGTTCCAGCTCAGTGGCTCCATAGTGATCAGAGATCAGACCCAAGTCCTCAAGTGAGTACAACAGATCCATGTCATCCCTCATGTCCCTTTCTGGAAGCTCATCTCTGTCACGAAGTACACCAGAACAAAGCAGAGATTTCTGTCCTTCCCCAATGCTGGCAGGGGCTCAGTCTCTCAGAGAGCAGGCCAATATATCCTGGTGATGGTCTTAATTCATGCATTTATTCAGTCAATGTGCATTTACTAAGCACTATCTATGGACTATATGATGGGCATTCAGAATACACAGGTCAATAAACAGTGGTCCTGCCCTCAATGAGCTCACAGATCAGTGAGGGTGAAGCCATGAGGATAAATTACAAGGCAGCATGACGAGGGCAAAAACAGCTTTATGCAAACCCCACGGAAGTGGGCAAAGGGAGAGACGCAAAGATGAGCACGTACATCATAGGATCCTGGATGCATACTACGCACCACACTGTCTTACATTCACTGCCTTCGAGGACCTTTTGTTTGGCGAAAGTGTTACCACTTTAGCTATATCCCAAACAGACAGACTCAGGGCCTTGAAGCTAGTTAAGTTTTTTCAGCCATAAGTCAATCCAGGACCAAAGGAAAAATAAACAAAAATTATAGACTTACTTTCCAAAATGTCTAAGTGATAATTTTATAATAACATTGCTGGTTTCCAGACATCAGTCTTTTCTTTCCAGATTTCTGAAGATATTTTTACCTGAAGATACATTTTTGTCAATTGGGAGGTTGTGCTTTACTGTGGGCAACAGAAGTCCTGGCAAATAGAAGTACAATAGTTTTGTTCCCATTTTTTTCTTCACCAAAATACAAAGTCTCCTAGCAAGCTATGGTTAGTATGGGTTCAGAGGGTCAACAAAATCTGTGACTCTATTTGTTTTATCCTTTTAGTCTGTATTAGGAGAGATTCTGCTGTTCCATAGCTGCTGCACTATTAAGAGAGCTGAGCTGAGATTTCTCCTAGGGAGAAAGAAGAGGAAAAGGGACAGGCACCAGCTCAGCCTCCCTTTCTTTTTCTTGCAGTACGCAGGCCTCTCACTGTTGTGGCCTCTCCCACTGCGGAGCACAGGCTCCGGACGCTGGACGCGCAGGCTCCGGACGCGCAGGCTCCGGACGCGCAGGCTCAGCGGCCATGGCTCATGGGCCCAGCCGCTCCGCGGCATGTGGGATCTTCCCAGACCGGGGCACGAACCCATGTCCCCTGCATCGGCAGGCAGACTCTCAACCACTGCGCCACCAGGGAAGCCCCCAGCCTGCCTTTCTTTTAAGGAGCTTTCCTAGAGGCCCCACCTAAATAACTTCTGCTTACATCTCAAATACCACTACTCCACTATAGTGGGTGTCTCGTGTTACATCTCAAAGACCAAACACTACTACTGTGTCACTGTTCAATCTACAAGGGAGGCTGGAAATTTTATATTTTTATATATATATATATATATATATATAATTTTTACATATGTAATATTTTCAACATACATATATGTATGTATATATGTTTAAGATATTATATAAATATGTATTTTACTGGCTGTATTGTTGCTCCCCCCCATTAGGGTTCTGTTAGTAAGAAAGACAGGAAGAATTACTATTGAGGATGCAAATATTAGTGTCAGCCACAATCTTTAACATCATTTATTTTTAGGAAACAGGGTTGCCTTGGTGTTTTAGGAAAACATAAATCACTCTATGTTAATAAATTCTAATGCAGCAGGAAGAAAAACAAGTTAGTGTGTTCAGTTCCATTACTAGTAACACCGAAATATTTATAGCTCTAAAAACAAAGACCTGCAGACAGGAAGTTAAGGTACTGCTGATTCATTTGTTCCAACTGATTCAATTCATACATTTGCATTCATTTTTTTATTCTAGCCACTGCTTAATAACTTTATGTGAGTATGTTTTAAGTACCGGTTCATAAACTCTGTCTTTATTTTAAGAGGAATGCAAAGTGTCAAAAGGAAAGGTCTTATGTCTTTCTGCTTTGATATTTTGAGCTTAGAGAAAGAAAATATAGCATGAAGCAAAATGCAATCTGATTTGAAGTTGGTATTCTTAGCCTAGCAATTCCAGCTAGCAAAGCAATTTACTGATTTGGAATAGTACCCCTCTTAAAAGATGAAGCTGGTGTCTGTGTATGTGTATGCATATATATGTCTCTATATATACATAGTTAATATATGCATACTTACACATATGTGTATTTAACATCTCAAACACATATTTTCCTCTAAAATGGGGCTTACATATTTTAGGTTGTTTTATTTGTTTGTTTTACTGTTGCCAAAGAACAAAACCATTCCCTGCTACATTCATTTGTTTGTTTTATTTTCTATATTCCACATATAAGTGAAACTATATGGGAGGAGGGGCAAAACAGACAAAGGGGATGAAGAGGTACAAACTACTAGGTATAGAATAAATAAGATACAAGGATGTAATTTATAGCACAGAGAACACAACCATTACTTTATAATAACTTTAAATGGAGTATAATCTATAAAAATATCAAATTACTATGTTGTATACTGAAACTAATATAATATTGTAAATCAATTATACTTCAATAAAAAGCAAACAAACAAATAAACAAAACACCCTTTGGAGCAAATCCTCCCTTCCATCAGAAGGAGACCTCTCAATGTTTCATTAGGGAAAAACTCAAAATACTTCACTTCATTGCAAGGGGTAAGTTAGTTGATCAACTTATTTCAGTTGAAAATGGTTGACCAATTTATTCAATTCCGTATTATCTTTTTACTATCTTGGCAGTCCTAGTACTTGAATTTACTAACTTCTGAGTCACTATTATATTCTGGACAAATATTACTGGACATATTAAAATATATTAGTAAATCAAATGGTCTTTTTAGTTGAATGACTATTTTATCACATGATAAAACATTTATTTGTATATATTAGGAACCAGGACCTGTGCCAGACCCTAGCAATATAGACTGGGCCTCATATCCCTGTGTCTTCAATACTGTGAACAGTGGACAGGCAATTCCAATAGTATGCAGCAAGTTCCATGATAGAAACATGTGATCTCAAAAATGTTTTTCTGAAATATAAGTTGAGTAGAGAAGGCTGGGAGGAAATATTTAGCCATTACCAAATCCAATATCTTTATTTTACACTGGTGAATAAATACACAAATGCACTTCCATTTTTTGTGAGAATGCAATATCTCATATTTACTCAAGTGGGTAACAATAATTATTTTTCACAAACAAGCACCCTTTGGTGTGCCTTACTAAAATACTTATGTGAGTTACACTCATACTCTTTTTTTAAAAGGCTTTGGATTCTTATTAGTTCTTGGATAATTTTTTAACAAAAGAAAGAATTTTTTTAAAATTTTTGTTGGAGTATGGTTGATTTACAATGTTGCATTAGTTGTGTTAGTTTCAGGTGCACAGCAAAGTGAATCAGTTTTTTATATATATATATATATATATATATATATATATATATCCCCTCTTTTTTAGATTCTTTTCCCATATAGGCCATTACAGAGTATTGAGTAGAGTTCCCTGTGCTATACAGTAGGTCCTTATTAGTTATCTCCTCACACTGGGCAGAAAGGCCACCATCAAGAAATCTACAAACAATAAATGCTGGAGAGGATGTGGAGAAAAGGGAACCCTTCTACACAGTTGGTGGGAATGTAAATTAGTGCAGCCACTGTGGAGAACAGTATGAAGGTTCCTTAAAAAACTAAAAATAGAGCTACCATATGATCCTGCCATCCCACTCCTGGCATATATTTGGAGAAAACCATAATTCAAAAAGGTACGTGCAACCCAATGTTCACTGCAGCACTATTTATAACAGCCAGGACATGGAAGCAACCTAAATGTCCATCAAAAGAGGAATGGATAAAGAAGATGTGATACATATATACAATGGAATATTACTCAGCCATAAAAAAGAACAAAATAATGCCATTTACAGCAACATGGATGGACTTAGAGACTGTCATACTGAGTGAAGTAAGTCAGACAGAAAAAGGCAAATATCACGATATTGCTTATACGTGGAATCTAAAAAAAAGTATACAAATGAACTTATCTACAAAACAGAAAGAGAGTTATAGATGTAGAAAACAAACTTACAGTTACCAGGGAGTAATGGGGGGGTGGGGGAGGGAAAATTGGAAGAAAGAATGCTTTTTGAAGAGATATCTTTAGTAAATCAACACAGTCTGTTGATTTCAGAAAGCTGAGACCTAAAACCTCATTTTAATTTTAAATAAAATAACACAAATAAAAAGATTTCATTCTCCTGACTTTGGAAGAGTAACTATACTCTTTATAAAGTTGACATGCAGCGTGACTGTCGTGTGTGTGTGTGTGTGTGTGTGTGTGTGTGTGCGCGCGCGCGCGCGCATGCGCGTGTGTATCTGTGTTGAGTGCTATGGGAAGGTGGGGTTTTTTATTTTTGATAGTTTGTTTAAATTCTTTTGAAAATACGGTACAAAAGAGATGCCAAAGCTATTGATTGTCTTGGTATCTCTTGTCTAGAAAGAGCTGCGACCTCCTTCCTTGTGCAGAGACCAAATTTTAGAAATATCTTCCAATGTCTTGCAGCTGCTTCAGACTTTTATATTTAGGCTATTCAGTTAGTTTTCTATTTAAAGGGAGGCAGTATGTACAGTGGATACACGCCTAGGCTTTGGAGATGGACAGGACCAAGTTTGGGCTGGATGATTTGGGTAGAGTGCTCATCTGTAAAATGAGGCCTTAACATTTATTTTATTAGGGTATTGTGAGAATTGAAATACTTAATGTACGTGTAGTGCCCGTCCCAGTATGTAATAAATGTCCTGTGACTAGGAGATACCATTATTATAGAGCCATTTAAAAACACCTTTGCACTTATTCTCCTCACATTAATTATGGTTGTTTCATTAATATAAGCTGAGGCATAGTAAAAGCAATTACTTTCCAGTATGAGAAGGCAGAGACCATCGAAATAGGTCCCATTTCTACAATACTGTTTACTAATATATCTTAAAATGCCAAGTGATTTGTTTTCTTGCCATTTATATATAATTATAATAAATTAAACAGGTAGAACTGCCAAGATATTAAATGAATGATTTAGGACTAAACAAATTGTCAAAATATTCAATTTGTTCCTTGAGAAAAGAATTGAAACATTTATGAAACTGTGTGTCTTGTCAAGCTGTCTAAAGCGTATTTTTGCTTTCTACTACCTCTTTGCAGTGCAAAAAGAGAATATCCATGAGTAAACCTAATGGAATAAAGCATGACCTTTAAATAAATAAATAAGGAAAAGTATAAATTATAAATAAATAAGGAAAAGTATAAATTATAATTGGAAGTTGTAAAATTCATTTAAAATATATATTTTGAAGGAAATGAAAAAGAAGTCATCCTGAAATATATTAAAATATAGTATAAAGTTGAAATAATTGCATTATAGACTAATCTGTAGCTCTTGATGGAGAAGGATAAATATTTTAGCAGTAGATAATTTTCTTCACTAAAAGTTCCTACAGAATTAAGGCACTATTCATTGAGAAATGGAAGGTTTACTAAATTATTGTAGCTGAATGACTAACAACTGGGATTTAAATTAATTTAGCTTCGTGTGATATCATTTGTTATGTTATTAATGAATTAAAAAGTAAAAATTATAAAGAATTAAGGATATATAAGAAACGTAACAAAATACAATAGCATAACTAAAAAAACTTTTAAAAAAGAAAAACTGAGTAATTATACATCTGACTTACAATCTGGACTCTGTGCTGACCTGTGCTTCCCCAACCCATCTTTTGCTGTATTATGCTCACTTATTCACAATACTTTTACTTGTCCACTGTGCTTCTTATTTATATACATCTGTACATCTTTTAATGAATATTGGGTATTCTCAGGGAAGACTGAGAAAAGGGAGAAAATTAAATGATAGCCTTTATGGGTAGGAAGCATGTTGTTTGTTCACAACTATTTCCTAGAACCTAGCACAGTTCTCGTACGTAAGTGTTCAATCATAATTGCTGAATAATAAATAACTGGATGAGAACAAGAATACTAGTGGCGGTTCACAGGAGCTTTGAAAGAATGAAGAATCATAGGATAATACATCTGGGAAAAGTAAAGTTGAGAATTCAGTTAGTTAACTCTTTCAATCTGCATATAAAGAAACTGAAGCCCAGAACAGTGAAATGACTTGCAGATCACATACCTTGTAAGAGACAGAGGGTAAATAAATGAAAATTGAAACTTCCCTTTGATACTTTTTATATCTACCAGAACACTCAAAACATAACTGAAGTTGTGATTACAGACCTGATCATTTAAGAAAAACAATCTCTCTTCACATTTAAAGAATTTATTTAGACATTCCAA
Source organism: Lagenorhynchus albirostris (assembly GCF_949774975.1). Classification (NCBI taxonomy): domain Eukaryota; kingdom Metazoa; phylum Chordata; class Mammalia; order Artiodactyla; family Delphinidae; genus Lagenorhynchus; species Lagenorhynchus albirostris. Next base: position 76,896,805 of record NC_083107.1, on the reverse strand, counting down.
AAACTAAAGCAAAGAGGAAAGCTGGGGTGCATACATTCTACCTGCAGACCAGAAATAATTTGATCAATTTTCTGAACTTTCTACCATTGTTAGTTTTCAATATGAGATCTGGAGGTGAAACTTCTTTACCAAATAGAAGGTTAGCTGCTGGCAGAGTAGGACGGTAGCTCAGTTATCCTGGGTTCAAGTCTAATGCTCTTTCTGCCATACCCTTACACTAATCAGAACATTTTATATTAAAACACGAAAGTACTGGAGAGAGAAAACAGCACCCAATAGCATTACATTTTAAGAATAAGTGAAGAAAAGACTTTTATTTAAAGAAACTTACTACAATTAATACTTCAATAGGATATGAAAAACATAAATTTATTCAATCAGCATATCCTTATTAATCACCCACCATATGAAGACAAAATATAAGGTGCAAGAGATACAATGATGAACAGATCAGAAGGTGCCCCTGCCCTCATGAAGTTTTCAGTTTAAGGACTAAGGATCAACAATGAGACTGAGATAGTATAATCTGCCACTCTGAGGACTGGGCCATTATAGAGTAAAAATGTGACTACCTACCTGGAATATTCTAGTTCGGTGAAATTAAGTGAGGAATTGAGGTTTTCTAGAAATATAAGTAAAAAAAAAAAGTCTGAGAGAAACTATTTTCATGTGACTAGCCTCTGGAATTTCTTTCTCAATTTTTACTTAGAAAACTCTGCACCTAAACCACCACAAATTCAAACCAGTCTTCAACCTCTAGATTAACGTCAGCCTCATTAAAATGGATGTAGAGCTAGCTATCTCTAAAAAGTTTAATTAAATGGAATCAATCTGCAGAAGAAATGAGATCTTCAGGGGAGATGATGTAGTTTTAGGAATCTGAAATCAAAGTTTGCCAAATAAACAGCCAGGTATGTGTACATATCCACCCTTTTCAAAGAGTGTCCAGATCAATTATCTTATTCAGGTTTTAGGATTTGAAGTATAACATGTTTGATATCACCCCAGCGTGGCTATGAGTGCACTGGTTTTTTTAAACTGACCTACTGAAGAGGAAATACTTTTGTACAAGTGACCTCATTGTAAAGTCAGCTGGCCCCACAATCTAGCAGTCCTAGTTTCCTGGGAAATATAAATAGCACAGGGAAGCGAGACAAACGTGGGCATCACCTCCTGGTGGGACTTCATTAGATGAGGCCTGCGCGCGCCTGGTAATTCCCAGACTGGTAGCATTCTTTTCCTTGAAGTATATTTTCCTAAACTGCAGGGGAAAAAAGTAGGGCCATGGGGAACTGAGTCGCAAAGGGAAGGGGTGTGCTATATCAGCCTGAGATACAAGGTACCTCTAAAGGGGTAAAACGCCAGAAGCCCAAGGGTGACAGGTATAAAGCTACTGCCAGAAAGCCAGAGCCCAAGGAGAACTTAGAAAGAATGACCATTCCAGGATCCAGAGTCCTGCTGTACTGCAGTGGGGACTCCTGACCGTTCTGAAGGTTGACTGTATGCCGGGGACTATGCTTCTTGCTTTGCATTTCTGTCTCTTCAGGTCCTCACAGCGCAATGAGTTGCCAGCTATTCTGTCCCTGACAATTTAACCCAGACTCATGTGTCCAAATGCCTGTACTGTTCTGGAGCCCTAGATGTGTCTCTACAGCATGGACTTCCTTTCCTATCATCTACCCAAATCTTAATGGAGTTGCTGCTTTTTTCTTCATATTTAAATAAAATTATTTATTCCTTTGTAAGTCCATCTTTCCTATTTATGAGTTGTCCAAAAGTACAACTGAAATCCAAATGCTTCTCTTTTAAACAAGAGGAGAGAGATAATATTTACCCAAAAGGCACATTTTACAAAAGGACTACCGTGCACATCAGTGGATATAAAACTGGAAGTAACCTTCGAAGAAGGTCAAGGCCTTGGATACTCCTCCACTTCTTGCCCTGCTTGGTAATCATAAAAGATCTAGTTCCTGGTATCCATAGCACAGCCCGGAAAGAAAACTCAGAGGAAGGAGCTATGGTGTCCGGTGACAGAGAAATCTACGATTCCTGGCCTGGCCACTATCTTTACAGTTTCCATAGACATGTAAGGCTGCCTTACTTAGCAGTCAGTCCAGGCATGTGGGAGCAATTATTCATCCAGTCAGTAAAATCAAGAAAGATGTGGAAAAGTCAGCGACAAAGGTCGCTATTGACCCTTAACCTGGCAATACTGTTTAGCATCACAGCAGACAGGAGAAACGAAAGAGAATTAAGAACAAAGAATCACCAAATAACATAAAAGGTCCCAGGGGATAGTATACTTCCAGTTCTCTTGTCTAGTTGGTTCTTTGTATTAAGACCATTTTACTGATTAAAAAGGCGATCTCTTACTAAAATAATGAAAAAGGAGGATATGCGCCTGTTGTTTATAATGACAGCATCACACCTCTGTGTGTATGCGTGTGTGTGTGCACCCTAGGTGCACACCTGTGTATGAAACTGTGTCTGTGTGTGTCTGTGCATGTAAATGACTACACAAACATGCACTAAGTGCTTGAGACAAGCTCTGTGGGTTGTCACTAGAGAAGTCAGCTGGAATAACAAGAACACCTCAGACATACACATATTTGCCTCATATTTAAACTTGAGATCCCTTGCTCTATCCCCTTGTTTAATGACCTCCTCTGCTTTGGGGATCCGGAACATTCACCTCCTAGAATAGGGGTTGTGGCTGTTCCCTTTGCCTTCTCTCTATTCCTCACTCCAATCCTCCCATCACCTAAAGGAGTTGCAAAATACTCCTAGAGGAAGGGGCTTTTTTTTCCCCAGACCCTGAAGAGGTTTGAGGTGAGCAGCCTAGAATATCTGGCTTTACTGACCATAACACAGACTTCCTCTTGGTCTTGCCTGTGGGTGTTTAAAGTAAATTGCCCGCTTCTCTAGAAGTCAAACCTTGCCTTATCCATTTTGAACCATGCATATTCTCTATCTACACAAATGCTGCCCTGAAGATATTATGGTTCCGGGTACTTTTAATTAAGAATCTCAATCTCTAACAACTCTAGCCAGACTCAGCAGCATCTGCAAAGAGACAGTGAGACAGAGTGCCAACAAACTGCTCCAAGCTGATGGCAGAGAGTAAAATTATTATTAATGGGAAACTGAATTTTGGCTCCAGTTAAACCTGAAACATTAAACATTTCTCTAATGTTTCTCTCTGGGTAGTAAAGTGACCGCTGATTATGGTTTTTTTTTTTTTTTTTTTTTTTTGCGGTACGTGGGTCTCTCACTATTGTGGCCTCCTCCGTTGCAGAGCACAGGCTCCGGACGCGCAGGCTCGGCGGCCATGGCTCACGGGCCCAGCCGCTCCGCGGCATGTGGGATCTTCCCGGACCGGGGCACGAACCCGTGTCCCCCGCATCGGCAGGCGGACTCTCAACCACTGCGCCACCAGGGAAGCCCCAGATTATGATTTTTTTAATGGTAGACTTAATGAACCATTCAGCTGTAGCCCCAGCGCCTTCTTAGCTCAAATTTCCTCTTCCATTGTTTATTTGCTATTTTAATACTTTGGGCGTTAGAAACAAGACAACTCCTCTTAACCAAACTTGTCCCCTGTAAAATTTGCTAAGAATCCAAGCTAAGTGAATCATCATTCAGTGTCATTTTTCTCAAAGTTTCAATGTAACTTTTATACTAGTTTTGAAAAGTGATATTGATATTTACTGGTGTGTCTCGTTGGTTATAAACATGAAATTTTTATTTTCCAAAAACTACTTCCCAACTGTGCTCTGTCACTCCCCTTTCCTGATGGGAAATATCTCCCTTAATGAGATCTTGGTCTGATTTCTTGACTTGTCAGTCATTTTAAGTTATTAGAAGAGTCTTACTCTGGTACAAAAGACTTCATTTTAACTGATAATCTCAATCCTGACCACAGCTCTTCCTTTCTCCTTCCTCAGCACAGGATAGAACTGTGACTTGAAGTGTGGTAGATGGAGGGGTTGGGGTAGTAGGGGGTCAACCTAGCTTACAGACTTCCTGTCGTTATTCCTTCTTCTAGACGATGGTTTCTCGGATGTTGCACGTGGTGAGGAAGGACAGGATGAGGGCAGGTGTACTTCTCTTACTCGACTGGAGAGATTAAAATCCCTTCTTTTTTGGTTGTCACTGCTTCTCATGCTACCTCTATGGCCATCAATGTGCTCTGGGTGATTTTCTTTTGGGGTATATGAGTGAACTTTTCGGAGGGCTCTTTCCACTGCACTGACGTAGAAGATCCCATTCTGGTATGTCCTCCCCCCCTTTCCTCATTCCCCTCTATGACAGCCCTCGCCTTAGCCTCTTGCTGCCAGAGTTCCTCACCCAGCAGGCAGGCATCTTGGATGGGATTATGGCTGAGAGTTCAAACCCCAAGTATTTTCCGGTCTTCACTAAGCTCTTAGGAAATTTACATATTCTTCTCAGGACAGATGCTTTGCCTCAGCACATTTTTCAGTCTCTTGGTCGTTAACTCCTTTTGATTGCTCAGGCTACACAAAGGATAACAGGCAGGCCAGAAGCAAAGCAGTCACGCAAGGAAGGGAGTGACATGACAGTGTCTGCATCTCACAGGCCTCCACATCCTTTTGAGTGATTCTCTTGAAAGTCATCCCTTCCACTGACTTGTAGAAAGAGAAGCACTTTCCTCTTGGAAAATAGCATCCTTCAAAAGGCAGGATTTCTTCCTCCTGGTTTAGCCCTATATTGCTTGGAAGGTAGACATATCACAGGCATTATGATGATTAGCTCAATTCTAATGTCTTTTAGTAAATCCTACAGGAAAATGTCTGGCCCCAAATGGTGACGGCGAGGTAAACCTAAAATGAGAAGTTTTTAGCACCTTTCATTCTCATTTTACATCCTAACTGTGAGTCTGGTAAGATAGGGAAAAAACTTAATTGATATCATCTTGTGAATAAATTGTAACCTCACAGTTCTGCTCCCTTGCTGTTGAGAAAAATCCTGGTCCCAGAGTTGACTAACCTTAACTTGAATTCAGATCTTCATCTGGTGTCCTCACACACATATTCTTTATGTCATCCATGGTTGCTCCATCCCCTACCCTGGGATGGAAATACTGAAGCACCGATAAATCCCCACGGTTTCTTTTTGAAGTTCAAACCTGTCTTCAAATACCCCTAATTGCCACATTCCTCAGAATCTCTCTTTTTTTATCGAGAGATGAATTATCAATCTTCCCTTTATGGACTAACAGAGTGGGAGCCCCAGTTACTGCTGTCTGATTCTTCCCCTTTTCCTGACCTTCGCTCTATCTTTGTCTTCTTCTAGTGTGTGGTGATAATCAGAGATTTTACCATACCCCACTGTAGGTGCTGATTCTCTAAACTATTCAGGACAGTATTCAAGCAACGTGTCTCAGTTTGACTCAAAAAGCAAGTCTCAAGCTTAGCATACAGACTAAAGTTTTCCTCAAATATCTGCTACCCTGACACATGCCACAAGTGACAGAATTTATCAACCAGAAAATTCTATGCCATACTAGCTCCATTATTCTAGGAATCATAGAGAAAGAAGATTGTATAAACATAATTGAAGGATTAACCCCAAACCAAGTATTCCTTTTTACTGAATTAGACTCTGCCTTTTCAACTTAAGTTAAAGTGGATTTAATTTTATCTTATTCAACAAATATTAATAAACACACTTCCTGACCTTAAGAAGCTCATCATGGGTAGGATGTGCAAATTATCTACCCACGTAGTTCCAATAGAGGGCAGATGGGATTACAGTAGAGGCAAGCAGGAGAAGGAGGAGTTGATTCTGACTAAAAAATCAGGGGAACCTGCATGGAGGAAGCTGCAGTGGAGTTGGATCTTGGATGGTGAGTAAGGTGTCTAGTGCAAAGGGAAGGGAAGGGCAGCTTAAGTGAAGGGAAAGGCTGAACAAAGATTCATGAAACAGAGAGCTCAGGATGTGTTTAGGAAAGAGTAATTCGTCTGGTGGGTCACAGGGCTGACACCCTAGGAAAAGTAAAAAAAGATAATAGAGAGGAGGGGTATCTTAGACACCAGATTTATTTTGGATTTGATTATAGGAGCAAAACGGATTCAGTGAAGATTCCTAGAGGAGGAAGTACGAGGAGACACAGTTTTTAGAAATTCGTATGTGTCAACACATTCAAGCAGGACAACACCACGATGGATAATTAGTTATTATTCCTAGTGTACAGATAAGGAAACAGAATCTAAGGGATTATTTGCCAAGGGTTACATGGCTATCAAGTGGCCAAGACTGAACTTGAACCCAGGCAGTCAGACTGCAAAATCCATTATGTTTAACTATTGATACTACGCACATATCCTTTAAGTCCAGGTTTTAGGAAAGGGTCGGAGATCAGGGCTGCAGGACTTCCGGAGAGGGTGAAGTAAGCATGGACTGCAGTGGGGAATGTGGGCAAGAAAGACTTCCTGGAGGCAGAGACACAGGCGTGGAGGCGTGACAGGAGACTCAGTGCTCTTTCTGGTATGCCATTGCCAAGAGCCCTGGCTACCCCAGAAGCTGGGTAAAAGCGGTGTGGTGCTTCAGACAAGGAGGAAATTGTTTCCATCACAGCAATCAAGCAAGGCTTCACGAGCTGAGTACGAGCGCGTCTACTTACCTGTCATGCATCGCTGGCTTCCTCCTTGGCACAGAACGGCGCCGAGCACAAAGCAGGTATTCAATAACCAAACGAATGACAGCACGAATAAATAAATGGATTAACGATGAACTTAAGAGAGTTAGACTTACAGGTGTAATACGGAAATATATTTCCTTTGTGTACACTTCTCCATTCTCCCTGGGCATACTCACTCCCCATCTGAGCTGTTTATAAATGATTCTCTGGCAGTGTTTATCTCATTAAACCTACCCTCGCTGGAAGTCTGTTTTCTTGTCTCTCAGCGTTATTTCTGTCTGTAAGGCAGCAGAGAAGGTAGAAGAGGAAGATAATGGGCCTTGGAACCAAACAGACCTGGGCTGGACTCCTGCTGCATGATATTGGACAAGGTACCTCAGCTATTTCTCCATCTGTAAAAAAGGGTGAAGATGGATCTTGTAAGTAAATATCCTTAATACAGATGTATATTTAGTCCATTTTTATCTCATAAAAGGCTAGGATTGGGCACAAAGAACACAGCTGTTGAGTGTATGTTCCTAAATTTAGGAAGAAAGGCAATACTCAAAGGTAAAACCTAACCACTGCCGAACCAGAAAACCACCATTTGCTTGGCATAAAGGAAAACTGATTTAAGGATAGAATTTTACTATTAAACTTTCACTCTCAAAGTACATGGCTAAGAAGAACGGTGTTGTGGGCTCATCCTTTTATGCTGTGAAAGCCACTACTTTCTGTGGCAGAGCCAGTTTGAAACTTGATGATCCAAGGGAATTTCACATCTGGGTGTGGAAATGACCTTTGTGTAATGAATGATTCTGACAACTGTATTTCTGGCCCTTCCAAGTCAGGAAATCATGTCTCTGCTAGGGTGTGCTTGTGAAAAAAGAAATTCTGATTACATCAGCCATTGAGCTTGCATTTCCTGGAACTCTTGTAATATGCAACAATGACAATAGCAAAAACACCGCCAACATCTGCCATCTCTATTAAACATCTTCTTGATGCCAAATTCTATAGAAGACACTTCTTATATAATTCCATTTCATCATCACAACAAACTTGTACCATCCGCCATTTAGAACTAAAAATACTGAGTCTTGGAAAAATTAAATAATGTGCCTGAGGTCATCTGCTAGTAATTGCCTGGGTTAGGATTTGTGTCCATAGCTGTGATTTAAAAGTCATCTTCTCATCACACCTTTGATAGCTCAGATCCTAGTCTCACCATCCTTCAATCCTACAAATTTAGCAACAAAGAGGGTAGAACCAGGGTCATTATGGATGAATTTGGGGGCCACTTTCTGCTGCCCCAGGTTATTTCTTTTTAAAATTCCTAAGATGCGGACACATAAATTATTTCAGGGATAAAAGATGGTCTATTTCTTAGTATTCAAAAGTATATTAGAATTAGTGTTGGGAGACTTGGGTTCAAATTTAGGAACCACCTCTTAGTACTCTGTTCATAGAACATGTCACCTCCTCTCCTGATTTTCTTGTACATAGAAGAGAATAATACCACCTTCACAGAATATATAAGCAGAGCAGATGAAGAACTGGATTTTTTAAGTCAAGGTCTATACAGACGTAAATTGTCCTTTTATAACTCCACAGGGCAGCCTATTCTTTGCCCAGATCTTCAAGTGAGTCCAAGACAACCTTCTGTGTCTTGACCATATAGATGTTAAATAATAGATGATTTTTCACAGAACCCTAAGAGGACAGTCTCAACATCCCCAAAATTACATTTCTTTACAAATATTAATTAACCTCTGCCCTACTCTTCAGCTACCATAGCCTGCAGGAGCTGGGCCACCAAGCCTACCTTCCTTGGAGAAACTCGTTGTCATAGGAAGGGTCCTTCACACCCCTGCAGTGCCTGGCATAAACTGCTCCAAGAATGGTAGCACGTGAGTGGCTGGCTCAGTAATCATCAGGAAATAATCCCGGGTACCATGACTACATGGCTTATGCGGCAGTCCTGGAAGGGAGAAGAGCTGTTCAACATTTTCTACTAAATTACCTTGCTGGGAACTGAAACTCTGTAACCAATCTTCACGTTTCTGATCTTTCCCAGGTTTCATTTTTTCTCCTCAGCCATATTTTTCAATGCTGGACTCTCTTTGGTGGCTAAACTCTTAATTATATAGACGTAAAACTGCCCTTGCTAAAAAATATTCTAAATGTTTAATATTCCCTTTTGGGTCCTCTGTGGCAGAGCTGAGGTTTGTTTTCTAAAAAAGAGAAAACTGTGAGAGAAAATAAGCAACTTACTCAAGGTCACTAGCTAAATCACTGTCACAGTAAGATCTGAAGCAGTGATTCTCATTGGGCTTCACATTTGAATCATCTTGAGTTTTCTGAAATCCTAATGCTCAGGCATACACTCCAGGACAATTACACCCAAATCTCTCAGTACAGAACTGGGAATCACTATGTTTTTAAGTTCCCAATGTGATTCTAACGTACACCCAAGTTTTAGGACCACTGACTTAAACATGTTTCTCAAATTTTAATGTGCAAAGACATCACCTGAGGATTATGTTAAAGTGACGATTCTGATTCAGTAGGATGAAGGTGGGCAAGGGCTGAGATCCTACATTTCTAACAAGCCCTAGGGGATGTCAGTGCTACTGGTCTAAGGACCACACTTAGAACAGCAAGGGTCAAAATAAGGAGCAATTCTCAAATTTTACTCCACATCTGAATCAATTAGGGAGTTTTGAAACTCTGGGTGTCTGGACTGGACCCCATACCAACTAAATCAGACGCTCCAGGGATGGTACTCAGATATCAGCCTGTTTTTAAACTTATCCAGTGATTCCAATGTGCGGCACATTTGTGAAACAGTGACTGAGGAATCCAGATCTCACTAATATCACATCTACTTTCATCGAGAGGGTGGGAAGGATGGGCACAGAGAAATTCTAATTCACAGAGCAAGTTCGTGTTAGAAGGAAAGTCAAGTCATGCCATGTATGAAAGGATCAAATGAACACAGAGCATATTTCACTTGGAGGAGAGTAGACCCATTGTGTGTGCAGGGAAAGAGAGATTTATAATCTCTGCCTTTATATACTTGGAATTGTTGGAAGGAAGAGGCAGTAGACTTGGACTCTATAATTTCAAAAGCTAGGTCTCAGATCAGTGGGAGAAGTTCCAGGGAAACAAGGTTAAGCTAAATATACGGAAATTCTGCCTACAAATTAGCTGTCCAAAAACAGAAAGTTTGACTTAGAAGTTGCACATATTCCTACATCGTGGAAAAGGCTGGGCAGGGAAGAATCCTTCACGACTCCTTTTATTCCTCTGCACCTTCCCACCCCGCCTCTGGTCCTGGTCAACACCTAATCCATTAGTCAATCTTGCCAGGCCTACTTTGGATCTATATACCTGATGCATCTACACCTGTTATGACTCTCCTCATAGGACCACCATCATTTCTTGCCTTGAATACTGGGGTAGCCCCTCAACCAGAATGGCCTCATAAATGGAATATCCCCCCAATTGGAACAGCCTTCCGCATAGGCTCCTAACTGGAATAACCTCTTAACTGGTATAGCCTCCCAACTCGAATAGGCCCCCAATAGGAAAAGCCTGTAAACACTAGATTTGCAAACTGAAAAGTAACCCTGATGGTGAGTGTTTCCAGAAGCCTGGCCCTCAGGCATCCCTAAATCTCAATGCACACATGCCTACCAGCCTTGCATCTTACTCTATCCAGCATCCATTGCTGACTGACTTCTAGTTGTGTCTTCTCGAGATGGTCATTCCTCTGTGCACACTCAGGTCCTGGTTTCCTCAATGCAGGAAATTATGTTTGTCATTTTGTTTTCAACTATCAAGAAGCTTTCATCTAAACCTCTTTTTAGCAAGGGTTGTTTTCTGCTCATCTTATAAGAAAAATGCAAATGTTCTCTCTGCATTATTTCTGTGCATACACCATCTCTTTGTGTGTGAAACTGCAGCTGCATTTCACCACTTTTCTAGCAGAGCCCTGGCTCACACTCCCAGCTGTTGCCTTCCACACGCTGGTTCTTTGGACTCTGCAATGCAGTAAAAGTTGTTTCTGTAATTGAACAGCTTCTGGTCTGTCCTGTTCTCACTGGACTATTAGGCTATCCTCTGCAGAGAAGCTGCTGGTGACACTGTTCCATTTCTAAGGTCTCTAGAAATATTTGCAGCAAACAGTATTTCTTTGGTTTAACAATTAACAGAGAGACAAGAACTTCAGAAGGTTGCATTTTATCTCTTGTATTCAAACATCTGTACTTGGAGACCTTAGCCAAGGCTATGCCTGAGGATGTTTACGCCCCCTTGCACAGCACACCCTGGATTCACCTTATCTCACATCAAATCTCTGCACTGAAGGACAAGAAGAATCTAAAATAATAAATTTGAAAAATTAATCTGAATTCTCACCGTGATAAAGTGGTTTTTCTCTCATACAGAGATATAAAATGTTACAGTTAATACTGATCTATTACAAATAATGGAAAGACATAATTTGCCTTCCCTTAATTTTAGGGGAAGTAGAAAGGGGTTTGGAATCAGACATATTTGGATTTAGATCACAGCTCTGTTGCTTGCCAACCCTGTGACCTTGAGCATAATACTTAATCTTTCTGAGCCAAGGATTCTATATCACAGTAAGGGACTAATACAGCTCCAAGGGATGCATTAAAGCCTCCATAAGGCTCTGGGGATCTGGCAGACATCAATAGACAAGAGTGGCTTCTGCAGCTGTAATTATTAGCGGTGGCAGGCTTTAGTGATACGGGTAGTGGTGGTGGTGGCAGTAGCATACAAGTATTTCATGTGCAGCTACTCAGATAAGTGACTGTGGACCTGGGATTTAAATTGACTTAAAAACTAAAAGTGTCCCAGTATATATACAATAGATGTAGATAATCAATCAACAAGGAACAGTAATTAGCAAATTCCTGAAGCATGGCTCTGCTTGCAGGGCCAACAGAAAGAACATCACCTGCTGGCTTAGGAGGCCACGTCAGTAGGTGACAGTATTGGCTGCTGTGGCCCTTGTCTGAGCACAAGCACTTCTATGTCTCAGCCTGGAGCAGGACAGAGCGCAGGATGGGGTGGTGGCCTAGGTAGGGCCTCAGAAGTCCTGAATCAGGATCTCTGAGGTTGGAACTCTGCAGTCTGCTAAACTTCTTCACATGATTCCTATGCACACTCACTTTTTTTTTTTAACATCTTTATTGGAGTATAATTGCTTTACAATGGTGTGTTAGTTTCTGCTGTATAACAAAGTGAATCAGCTATACATTTACATATATCCCCATATCTCCTCCCTCTTGCGTCTCCCTCCCTCCCACCCTCCCTATCCCACCCCTCTAGGTGGCCACAAAGCACCGAGCTGATCTCCCTGTGCTATGCGGCTGCTTCCCACTAGCTATCTATTTTACATTTGGTAGTGTATATATGTCCATGCCACTCTCTCACTTCGTCCCAGTTTACACTTCCCCCTCCCCGTGTCCTCAAGTCCATTCTCTACGTCTGTATTTTTATTCCTGTCCTGCCCCTAGGTTCTTCAGAACCATTTTTTTTTTGGTTCCATATATATGTGTTAGCATACGGTATTTATTTTTCTCTTTCTGACTTACTTCACTCTGTATGACAGACTCTAGGTCCATCCACCTCACTACAAATAACTCAATTTCATTTCTTTTTACGGCTGTGTAATATTCCATTGAATATATGTGCCACATCTTCTTTATCCATTCATCTGTTGATGGACACTTAGTTTGCTTCCATGTCCTGGCTATTGTAAATAGAGCTGCAATGAACACTGTGGTACATGACTCTTTGTTTTTTTTTTTTTGCAGTACGCGGGCCTCCCACTGCCGTGGCCCCTCCCCTTGCGGAGCACAGGCTCCAGACGCACAGGCTCAGCGGCCATGGCTCACGGGCCCAGCCGCTCCGAGGCACGTAGGATTCTCCCGGACCGGGGCACGAACCCACGCCCCCCGCATCGGCAGGCGGATCCGCGACCACTGCGCCACCAGGGAAGCCCTACATGACTCTTTTTGAATTACGGTTTTCTCAGGGTATATGCCCAGTAGTGGGATTGCTGGGTCATATGGTAATTCTGTTTTTAGTTTTTTAAGGAACCTCCATACTGTTCTCCATGGTGGCTGTATCAATTGACATTCCCACCAACAATGCAGGAGGGTTCCCTTTTCTCCACACCCTCTCCAGCGTTTGTTGTTAGTTGCAACTAGCCCAATGCCTGTCTCATAATAGGTAATCAATAAATATCTGTGGACTCATGAATGAGTTAAAATAAGTTAATACCATATAACTGTCACTAAACCCACCTTACAAATGAGAAAACTGAGGCTCAGCATCTGAGCTCAAGGTCAAGATCCGGTTTTGGTGGCTTGAGAGTGCCTGAACCAGTTCCCACAGGTATGTTTGACTCCCAAGCCCATGTGTTGTCTACCTCACAACACTGTGCCTCTTTCAGCTTCAGGTAGGAACACACTCGTTAACAAGGTATTCGGCAGGCATCGACCCTCTTTCTCCTAATCCTTCCACATAAAAATCTAGACAAATGTCTTTTGACGTCCATATTAGAATCTTATACGTTTTGGCTGGGCCTGCCACTATTATCAGATCAAGAGGCATTATAAAAGGGAACCAAATTTATTACTGGATTATTTTCTCTGGTGCCTTCCTGATTAAGTTAAGGAATGAAAACTAGATTTTAAAATAGAAAGAGATCAAAGTAAGAACAGTTGTATAAAGCGTCCATCAAGGAGACACCATAAGAGCAGAAAACCATTTTGTAGCTTAGAAATGAAGCATCACTCACATGAGCAGAACCTGCAGGAAGAACTCTGGAGAGTTCAGAAGAAAACACTGACAGTCCACAGAATCCAGATGACCGAGAAACAAGAGCCTGGAACTGGGTGTCAGACGACTTGAGTGAGTTCTGGCTCCTCCTCGGTCACGATGATAAAACCCACAGAACAACTTAGTCCTGAGGACTAAATGATATGCTATATTTGGAAAATGCTGGTAAAAGCCTTCATAAATATGAAAAGTGGAAGGCTGATAAAACAAACCTTGGGAAATGACCATGATAGTTCATTGGATTGACCTATCTCATAAGAAGCCCATGACATGTTTGAATAGAGAGAACCAAAGGTTACAAAGAATCCTGACATTTGATTACCTGGGACCAGTGAAGCCCAGGTAAGCCTGCAATGTTTCTATCTAACAACCGTTTCAGGTTTGGTTACTGCAGACTGTGCCTGCTCTAGAAAATAATCTTCACAGAATCTATCAACCTCGCTATTAGCTTTAACTGCAGCTTCAAAAGCCATTGGTGTCCTTTGCAGCAAAAACTTAGATTAAGCAATTTATCGGCAGAAGACAATGTCTAATTTGCACATAACTGATGGCAGGAAAATGAACGATGCGTTCATAACATTTCAGCTGACTCTGCAGTACAGCTCAGCTTTTTTTAAATTTTCTTCAAAATTTAAAGGAAAAGAAATACAAGTACAGTGATTTCACTGCCTGTAGACATGACTTTTTGCCCTGTACTCAAAGCTCTGCGTGGTCTGGCTCCAACTTGACATTCTAGCTTCACCTGCAAGGAATTCACCGGCAGAATTACTTATACATGGTACCATAGGCACATCTTTTGCTTTCCCAGCTCTATAAAATAATCCTCATAGAATCTATCAACCTTGCTGTTAGCTGTAACAGCAGCTTCAAAGCCTTCCCTTTAATTCACCTGCTCACAAATTCATTCATTCTTCATTCATAAATGAGTCCCTTTCTGGTGCTGGGACCTGGGACTATCTTGATGAATGTGACAGGCATGAACCCTCACCTCGGAGGCTATATAGCCCAACAGGCAACTACTATAAACGTATGCTAAGTGCCTCGCTCCCCAATTTCCATCAGTTAATATCCTGCCTCTTTTTTCCAAATGTTACTTCTTCCTTGAAGTCTTTTCTCACCTCTCCAGTGGGGTCAACCTTTCCTACTTGCTTTGTGAGTCCCCTGACATTTCATAGCTGCCACCTATTAGGCACTATGCGGTTAGTGCTGGAGTAAGTGCTGTGGACAGGTTACAGGATTTAATTTTCAAAATAACACTATGAGGTAGATAGTGTATGAACCTCAGGTTTACAGATGATGAAACTGAGGCTTGGAGACTCACTCTGCCCAACATCACTCAGCTTTAAGTGATGAAGCCAGGCTTCAAACCCAGGCAGTCTGACCCCAGCACTTGGGCATTTCATCATTATGGTTTTCTGCCCACACACTTAATCATACTCATTTTTCTTGTCTCCCCCCAGCCTTTAGACCATAGGCTGAGAGTTTCCTGAAGGCAGGGTCTATGTCTCATTCACCTCTCATTCTACCCTGCCCATCATACCCCACCCCCATGCTAACATGTCCCAGCGGGACTGAACACTGAGTCAATATTTGTTGGATTTAACTGAATTCTATGGATATCCAATTTAAATTCTGTGATGTATCCTTGAACCATCTAGATGAACTTTCAAGTTCTTATAACACATTAGCTTATTTTGTACTTCAATATTTTTTGGTTTCATTTGCATAAACTCCTTAGTGTTTGCGTCTCCAGATAGTTTATCATGCCAGAAAGCTAGCTGAGTTTGCTTTTATTCATGCATCTACCATTATAGAAAGTGGGGAGAGAATCTGATTTTCCAGGAGGGTGAAAAGCATTTCAGAGAATAGGTGGGTCTACTAAAAATGCTGCTGGCTTTTGCCAGGAGGGCACAACACGGGAAATGCTTTGAGCAGAGGTCTCTGCAGACTCACCTTTCTCAGTGACAACCCTGGGGTGGCTGCCTCTGTTACCACCATCAGAGGCCTAAGCTCAGGACCCAGCCTGAAATACAGCCACATTTTCCCTCTTAGCCATTCTCAGCACAAATGCTTTGCGGAAAGTATTTGGCAGCATTTGTAAGTCTAAAAGCAGGAGAGTAATTTGGACATTGATCTTGTATAATAACACATGATCTCCAACCAAGGCCTGCACTGAGACAGAAGAGGTGTAGCTCCCAATAACTACACAGACAATTTAGGAAACTATTTCCCATGGAAGAAGATGGTGCAGGTGCTGAGGTCCTATTCAATACCACCACTCTTCAGATTTAAGCAGAATTGTGTAAAATACAGCATTTTATACACAAATCTGATGTAAGTATAAGCTTCCTGGATCACTGGATGTAAATTCTTACAGGTACTAAAATGATCTGGTTATTGGCAATACAAATAGGTAGGCTGCCCTCTAAGCAGAGAGAGGAAGGAAAAGAATGTGCTCAGAGCAAGGGATACTGAAGCATTAAATTGATTACTGAATAACTATATTATTTTATTTTCAGTGTTCTGCATATGTTATTTCCTGCCTGGAATTCTTCAGGACTTAGCTCTGTGAAGACACTCATAAGATCCTGCCTTACTCCCTAGAGAGTATCTCTGGTAACTGTTTACCAAAAACTCGTAGCAGGTTTTCTTTGGCGAGAGGGATTGGACCTCTGAGCAAAATGTATGAAAAAGAGATTTATTTCTCATTGGATATTCTTTTGTTTACAGATTAACTATTTAAAATAGAATTTAGGGGAAAAACATAAGTAAAATCAAAAAAAAGGTGTCTGAGCTACTAGTTTACTGTAAGTAAGGAATGAAGGAGCAGGCACTTTGTAAACCGCCCAGAAGCTTCCTTCCACTCACCTACCCCAACCCAGAGGTCAGTTTTTCTTTCTTCAGAAGGCACTGAGCAAAGCAATATTAAGCAAGGAAACAGCAAATAAAGAGGGAGTTCTTTAAAAAAAAAAAAATCTGTAGTTTGGTCATATATAAAGTTATATGTAGTGGCTTCCCTGGTGGCGCAGTGGTTGAGAGTCCTCCTGCCGATGCAGGGGACGCGGGTTCGTGCCCCGGTCCGGGAGGATCCCACATGCCGCGGAGCGGCTGGGCCCGTGAGCCATGGCCGCTGAGCCTGCGCGTCCGGAGCCTGTGCTCCGCAACGGGAGAGGCCACGACAGTGAGAGGCCCGCGTAACGCAAAAAAAAAAAAAAAAAAGTTATATGTAAAGCTCTTATATGAGAGCAGAGTTTATGAAATCTAAAATTCACAAAGAACAGAAGTCACTTTTTACCCAGATTAAAATAGTGGGTCAAGCTTCTTCAAGATGGCGGACGAGGAAGACGCGGAGAACACCTTCCTCCCCACAAATACATCAGAAATACACCTACGTGTGGAACAACTCCTACAGAACACCTATTGAACGCTGGAGGAAGGCCTCAGACCTCCCAAAAGGCAAGAAACCCCCCCACGTACCTGGGTAGGGCAAAAGAAAAAAGAATAAACAGAGACAAAAGAATAGGGACTGTACCTGCACCAGTGGGAGGGAGCCGTGAAGGAGGAAAGGTTCCCACACACTAGGAAGCCCCTTCGCGGGCGGAGACTGCGGGTGGCGGACGGGGGAAGCTTCAGAGCCGCAGAGGAGAGCGCAGCAACAGGGGTGCGGAGAGCAAAGCGGGGAGATTCCCGCACAGAGGATCAGGGCCGACCCGCACTCACCAGGCCGAGAGGCTTGTCTGCTCACCCGCCGGGGCGGGCAGGGCCGGGAGTTGAGGCTCGGGCTTCGGTCGGAGCGCAGGGAGAGGACTGGGGTTGGTGGCGTGAACACAGCCTGCAGGGGGTTACTGCGCCACCGCTAGCTGGGAGCGAGCCCGGGAAATGGTCTGCAGCTGCCGAAGAGACGAGACTTTTTCTTGCCCCTTTGTTTCCTGGTGCGAGAGGGGAGGGGATTAAGACCGCCTCTTAAAGGAGCCCCAGAGACGGGCGCAAGCCGCGGCTAAAAGCGTGGACCCCAGAGACAGGCATGAGACGGTAAGGCTGCTGCTGCCGCCACCAAGAAGCCTGTGTGTGAGCACAGGTCACTCTCCACACCTCCCCTCCGGGGAGCCTGTGCAGCCCGCCACAGCCAGGGTCCGGGGATCCAGGGACAACTTCCCCGGGAAAACGCACAGCGCGCCGCAGGCTGGTGCAACGTCACGCAGGCCTCTGCCGCCGCAGGCTTGCCCCGCATCCGTACCCCTCCCTCCCCCCGGCCTGAGTGAGCCAGAGCCCCCGAATCAGCGGCTTCTTTAACCCCGTCCTCTCTGAGCGAAGAACAGACGCCCTCAGGCAACCTACACGCAGAGGCGGGGCCAAATCCAAAGCTGAGCCCCCGGAGCTGTGCGAACAAAGAAGAGAAAGGGAAATCTCTTCCAAGCAGCCTCAGGAGCAGCGGATTAAATCTCCACAATCAACTTGATGTACCCTGCATCTGTGGAATACATGAATAGACAACAAATCATCCCAAATTCAGGAGGTGGACTTTGGGAGCAACGATATATATTTTTTTTCCCCCTTTTTCTCTGAGTGTGTATGTGTATGCTTCTGTGTGTGATTTTGTCTGTATAGCTTTGCTTTTTTTTCCTAGGGTTCTGTCTGTCCATTTTATGTTTTTTGTTTTTATTACTTTAAAATTTTTTAATAATTATTTTTTAATAACTTTATTTTATCTTCTTTCTTTCTTTCTTTCTTTCTATTTTTTCTCCCTTTATTCTGAGCCATGTGGATGAAAGGCTCTTGGTGCTGCAGCCAGGCATCAGGACTGTGCCTCTGAGGTGGGAGAGCCAAGTTCAGGACACTGGTCCATAAGAGACCTCTCAGCTCCACGTAATATCAAACAGTAAAAATCTCCCAGAGATCTCCATCTCAAGGCCAAGACCCAGCTCCACTCAACGATCAGCAAGCTACAGTGCTGGACACCCTATGCCAAACAACTAGCAAGACAGGAACACAACCCCATGCATTAGCAGAGAGGCTGCCTAAAATCATAATAAGGCCACAGACACCCCAAAGCACACCACCAGACATGGACCTGCCCACCAGAAATACAAAATCCAGCCTCATCCACCAGAACACAGGCACTAGTCCCCTCCACCAGGAAGCCTACACAACCCACTGAACCAGCCTTAGCCACTGGGGACAGACAACAAAAACAACAGGAACTGGGCTTCCCTGGTGGCGCAGTGGTTAAGAACCCACCTGCCAATGCAGGGGACACGGGTTCGAGCCCTGGTCCAGGAAGATCCCACATGCCGCAGAGCAACTAAGCCCGTGAGCCACAACTACTGAGCCTGTGCTCTAGAGCCCACAAGCCACAACTACTGAGCTCACGTGCCACAACTCCTGAAGCCTGCGCGCCTAGAGCCTGTACTCCACGACAAGAGAAGCCACCGCAACAAGAAGCCCGTGCTCTGCAACGAAGAGTAGCCCCTGCTCTCGGCAACTAGAGAAAGCCCACACACAGCAACAAAGACCCAATGCAGCCAAAAATAAAACAAACAAATAAATAAATTTATTTAAAAAAAAAAACAGGAACTACGAACCTGCAGCCTGCAAAAAAGAGACCCCAAACACAGTAAGTTAAGCAAAATGAGAAGACAGAGAAACACACAGCAGATGAAGGAGCAAGGTAAAAATCAACCAGACCTAAAAAATGAAGAGGAAATAGGCAGTCTACCTGAAAAAGAATTCAGAATAATGATAGTAAAGATGATCCAAAATCTTGGAAATAGATTACAGAAAATATAAAAAATGTTTAGCAAGTACCTAGAAGAACTAAAGAGCAAACAAACAGTGATGAACAACACAATAAATGAAATTAAAAATTCTCTAGAAGAGATCAGTAGCAGAATAACTGAGGCAGAAGAACGAACAGATAAGTGACCTGGAAGATAAAATAGTGGAAATAACTACTGCAGAGCAGATTAAAGAAAAAAGAATGAAAAGAATTGAGGACAGTCTCAGAGATCTCTGGGACAACATTAAACGCACCAACATTTGAATTATAGGGGTCCCAGAAGAAGAAGAGAAAAAGAAAGGGACTGAAAAAATATTTGAAGGGATTATAGTTGAAAACTTCCCTAACATGGGAAAGGAAATAGTTAATCAAGTCCAGGAAGCACAGAGAGTCCCATACAGGATAAACCCAAGGAGAAACACGCCAAGACACATATTAACCAACTATCAAAAATTAAATACAAAGAAAAAATATTAAAAGCAGCAAGGGAGAAACAACAAACACACAAGGGAATACCCATAAGGTTAACAGCTGATCTTTCAACAGAAACTCTGCAAGCTTGAAGGGAGTGGCAGGACATATTTAAAGTGATGAAGGAGAAAAACCTACAACCAAGATTACTCTACCCAGCAAGGATCTCATTTAAATTTGATGGGGAAATTAAAACCTTTACAGACAAGCAAAAGCTAAGAGAATTCAGCACCACCAAACCAGCTTTACAACAAATGCTAAAGGAACTTCTCTAGGCAGAAAACACAAAAGAAAGAAAAGACCTACAATAAGAAACCCAAAACAATTAAGAAAATGGTAATACGAACATACATATTGATAATTACCTTAAATGTAAATGAATTAAATGTGCCAACCAAAAGACACAGACTGGCTGAATGGATACAAAAACAAGACCCATATATATGCTGTCTACAAGAGACCCACTTCAGACCTAGAGACACATACAGACTGAAAGGGAATGCATTTCGCATTTTTAACAATAATTTTCTGAAATCAATTGCAATAATTGGAGACACCTCAGAACAGAAAGCCACTAAGAAAGCCATTAGAAGAAGAAGGTAAAAAGGAAGGGGAAGCAGGAAGCCAGAGCTTGTGTTCCTTGATTCTGTTTTCTGAAGCAGAAGCGTCCTCAGCCAACACCTACTGAAGACACGTCCACCCTTTGGTGACTGATCATTTACCAAATTATTACCTTATAAGTTATCCAGCTCTCAATACTATGCGGTTGGCCAAAAGTTTTGTTCATTTTTTCCCATAAGATGGCTGTAGTAGCACTTAGTTGTCTTTTAACTTCATTCGAAACAATTTTGTTAGATTGTATGTGACAGCTGTCATATCAGTGTACATTTTAAAAAAAGACATCAAAATTGGGGAATTTTTGTGTAGCCATTTTAATAATGAAGATTGGGGGAAAAAAGCAACATTTTCAGCATATTATGCTTTATTATTTCAAGAAAGGTTAAAGACACCGAAACGCAAAAAAAGATTTGTGCAGTGTATGGAGAAGGCGCTGTGACCGATCGAACATGTCAAAAGTGGTTTGCGAAGTTTCGTGCTGGAGATTTCTCCCTGGACGATGCTCCATGGTCGGGTAGACCTGTTGAAGTTGATAGCAATCAAATCGAGACATTAACTGAGAACAATCAACCTTATACCATGCGGGAGATAGCCAACATACTCAGAATATCCAAATCAAGAGCTGAAAATCATTTGCACCATTTTGGTTATTTTAATTGCTTGGATGTTTGGGTTCCATGTAAGTTAAGCAAAAAAAAACCGTTCTTGACTGTATTTCTGCATGCAGTTCTCTACTGAAATGTAATGAAAACATTCCATTTTTAAAACAAATTGTGACAGGCAATGAAAAGTGGATACTGTACAATAATGTGGAATGGAAGAGATCGTGGGGCAAGCAAAATGAACCACCACCAACCACACCAAAGTCCGGTCTTCATCCAAAGAAGGTGTTGTTGTGTATATGGTGGGATTGGAAGGGAGTCCTCTATTATGAGCTCCTTCTAGAAAACCCAACAGTTAATTCCAACAAGTACTGCTCCCAGTTAGACCAACTGAAAGCAGCACTCAACGAAAAGCATCCAGAATTAGTCAACAGAAAATGCATAATCTTCCATCAGGATAATGTAAGACCACATGTTTCTCTGATGAACAGGCAAAAACTGTTATAGCTTGGCTGGGAAGTTCTGATTCATCCTCCATATTCAGCAGACACTGCAACTTTGGATTTCCATTTATTTCGGTCTTTACAGAATTTTCTTAATGGAAAAAATTTAAATTCCCTGGAAGACTGTAAAAGGCACCTGGAACAGTTCTTTGCTCAAAAAGATAAGTTTTGGGAAAATGGAATTATGAAGTTGCCTGAAAAATGTCAGAAGGTAATGGAACAAAAGGGTGAATAGGCTATTCAATAAAATTCTTGGTGAAAATGAAAATGTGTCTTTTATCTTTACTTAAAAACCGAAGACACTTTCTGGCCAGCCCGATATATGGGATTCATCTTCAGATGTGGGCTTCCTCACTCCTTTCTCCAGTGGAAGCAGCTGCTCGGTATCAGGAAATGAACCCACAGACCTCTCACCAGTTTGATCCCATCACTGCATCTGGACTTCCCAATTTTTTTTTTTTTTTTTTTTTTTTTTTTGTACTCTTCATGACTGATCCAGCAAGTCGTGCTTAGGTATCTACTGTAGAGAAATTCTTGAGCATGTACACCAGAAAATATGCCTAAGAAAGTTCATAACTACTGCTGAATTGCCCCCCCCACAATTAATATGTTGAAGTTCTAACCCCCAGTACTGAAGAATGTGACCTTATTTTGAAATAAGGTTGTTGCATATGTTATTAGTTAAGATGAGGTCATACTGGACTAGGGTGGACCCCTAAACCAATATGACTGCTATCCTTAAAAAGAGAATGCCATGTGAAGAGACAGACATGTGCACAGAGAGAACACTGTGCAAAGACTGAAGTTATATTGCCATAAGCCAAGCAATTACCAGAAGCTCAGAGAGAGGCCTGGAACAGATCCTTCTCAGAGTGAGCATGGCCCTGCCAGCACTTTGATTTTGAACTTCTGTCCTTCAGCACTGTGAGATGACAAATTCCTTTTGATCTAAGCCACCCAGTTGTGCTACCTTGTTATGGCCACCCTAGCAAACCAATACAGGCTGATATTCAATATGCACTGGTACAGCTGACTGGTTGTCAAAATATTGAAGTAATTTTCTTCCAGTTGGTACACAGACATGGCCTCACTGTTGTTTTAGGCACCCCTGGCCTCCCTGTCTACCCTAACCCATTTCTTGGGACCCGTGGGCTTTCCCCATGATGCAAAACCTAAAGTCCCTCACGGACTCAACGAACTACATCATTAGGGCTGCAACAACCTACTCAGGCCAGATTACTCTCTTCCTGCAAGAAAGGCAAAAGAACATACCTGTTCTCCTCAGCTTATCACTTCCTCATTGCACCTTAAGCCAAGGTCAAATCCTCTTCACATTATAAGGATATTACCAATAAGTTCTCTGAAGAAAAGGTAAATGATTACATATTAACCATCACGGAGGTGTAATAAATGTTCCAAAATCTATGCAATTCTCTGTGGCTCCTGGTTTCTATCTAAAAGGAGATCCTCTGGTTGAGGATGGGTTAAACTCACCTAAAGAGCTAATAACGTATTCCTAACTTCTATACATTCAATGCTTTCTAATCTCAAGTGGCATTTTCTATCTCTGCTTTCTTCAGGCCCCCACAGGAACTATTCCCACATAGAATCCCTTCACCAAGGGACACGGGACATACAATGCTACCCCTGCTTCCAGACATCTATGGAAAGCAACAGATGGAGTTGCTACCTCTGTTAAGCTGAAGCAAGGAGATTGTGATGCCACCTGACACATAAATGAAATGCCACAGGCTACACCTTCGTCGCAGGTAGCGCTCTCAGGACCTGATGTGATCCTGTGACCTCACCACACTAGATCTATCAACAGCTCACTGTGCTCTAAGGGGAAAATACTTTGTAGACATGATGTTGTATGAAGTCACTACTGCTTAGTTGAAATAGTCACCCGTGCAGGCCTGAGATAATACTTGTCTTGGAAGGATACAGATGTAAAACTACAGTTTTAATAGAGGCCCTGACTTTCTGGAAAGAGTATGTTTCAGAACCTGTATTCATGCATCTCAGTTGCCATGGATACAGGCAGCTGTGTGGATATGAAGCTAGCTCTTCAGGTAAGCAGCTAAAGAAGACCTGTGATTAAAGCAGAGCTCAGCCTGCCTAACGAGTAATAATAGACCCTAAATCCAACACTTCAGCTGTTTGAGGGAACTGCCAATGTAGTTTATTTGCTTCCGATAATATTCCTTAAGTTGTATTTGTTGCATGAATAAATTAATGAATTAAAAGTTCATTTAACGGGTATTAATTGAGAGCTTTTATGTGACAGGCATTACACCAAGAAGCAGAGATGTAAAGATGAATAAAATATGGTTTCTGCCCTCAAAGGTCTCACTCTTTACTGAAGAAGGAAGGTATACATTATGGTAAGTTTTTAAATTGGCAAGCTTAATATACTACAAGAAAAACCATTCCTGGGAGGATAGGGCAGTGCCAGGGGAGGCTACATAGATGGGGGACTCTTTTAAAGCTGAGTCCTAATGGATCAGTCGGCTTGGCTCCAATATATTTGAAGATCAAGGGCTTTCCCAGCAGAAGGAAGATTATGTGGAAAATATAGAGTCGTGAAAGAGCAAGAATGTTAGGGGACTGCAAGGGCTATTTCTCAAAGACAAACAGTTCACCATTCCTCAAGTACTAATCAGTAGTGGCTCCACTATCTGGCGATCATAATCATGCAGAACATGGCCACAAATCTGCAAAGGTCTCCTCTGCACTGGGGCGAACTATGAAAAAGCCCATGCTCTTAATTTCTTGGTGGAATAGGGGCACCATCTTCACATCTGGGAGAGTAAATGCTTCATGTGACATCAAGTTTACTCACTTAACAAACACAGTTTTCAGTAGTCTTTTGAGAACGTACCCAAGGAGAAATATTAGCTGAGAATAAGAAAAATAATCAGAAAAATGCAGAAATCTAGTAATCACTGTACTAACCCCCTGTCCCCCCCAATAAAAGCATATCCAGCTACCAGAGTACTCACACATAGCAGGAAAGTATAATAATTAATATGATGATCCCTCTAGTCAAGGGAACTAGTTAAGATTCCGAGTCTGCTGCTTGTTAACTTGTGATGATGCTACAAAATTTCTCACCAAAATCACTTAAACATTAAAAAGTCTTGCTTCCTCAAGGTGTTAGTTTCTACTAACATTTTTTTTTAAATAATTTTTAAAATTTTTTAAATAATGTGTTTTATTTAGGCCCCTATATCCAAAATGTTACTGTTTCAACATGTAATCAATATTAAAATTTGTGGTCTTTTGTATTTTTTTTATTGAAGTTATAGTTGATTTACAATGTGATGCCAATCTCTGTCCTACAGCAACATGACTCAGTTATATATACATTCTTTTTTTAATATTCTTTTCCATTATGGTTTATCCCAGGTGATTGGATATAGTTCCCTGTGCTATACAGTAGGACCTTGTTGTTTATCTATTCTAAATGTAATAGTCTGCATCTACCAAACCCAAACTCCCAGTCTGTCCCTCTCCCTCCCCCTCTCCCCGCTGGCAACCACAAGTCTGGTCTCTATGTCTGTGAGTCTGTTTCTGTTTTGTAGATTCCACATATCAGTGATATCCTATGGTATTTGTCTTTCTCTTTCTGACTTACTTCACTTAGTATGATAATCTCTAGTTGCATCCATGTTACAAATGGCATTACTTTGTTCTTTTTTATGGCTGTCTACTCATTTTTTAATTTATATGGCATTATCTATTATATTTCTGAAAAGCCTGTCTGGAAAACTGAGATATCAGTATACTTTAACTTATCTGATGATTAGTGAAGCAGACGTTGGCTTCTTATCCTACGATTCTTTTGTGTGATGAACAAGGTCATTAAGTTAATTTAGAAGATAGTCTGACTAGTTGAAATACATATTTTATTTAGATAGAAAGGAAAAGAAATATTATTCCGACAGGCTTCATATTGAAAATCAAGTGAAAGAATTAAGTAGGATTACAAAACAGATGAAACTATACTTGAAATATTGGAAGAAGGCTGTTCTTGTAGGATCAGGGGCTGGGAGTTAGGCTAACAGAAGGTTTTGATTGTCCTTACACATTTCTGCAAAGATGCAGAAAAGCACAAACATATGCAATACTAATCACACACAACAAATCCATCACAGCTAGTACCTGGCTTATCCTAAAGAAAAACAGAACTGCATCTCAACTCTACTACCTGCTAAATTGTAACAAATTTGAGAGCTTGTCTTATTCTGAATCACTGTTTAATCTCTCGAAATTGATTTATCTATCTAGCTTTCAGAACCCAGCTTACCTTTGAAATTCAAATGAAGCAAGTGTGTATAAATGTATAAGTCTTTTCTTTCTTATAGGAGTCTAGAGAGCAAAGATAACACCTGTGAGTCCTGTTGCTGTTTTTGCTCTCCCAATTTTATAGGCCTTTGTGAGATTAGAAATCACATATGGTAAGTGTTGGCACATATACGTAGTCAGTAAATAGTGACTTGTTATTCTAAGCATTTAAAGCTCCAGGAAAGAATTCCCATCTTAAATTGTCTTTCTACAGGAGGAGATCATTAGAGAGCATTTCTGATTTAAAAATAACTACATAACTCTTCTTCAGTTAAAAACCTGACTCATTACTCAAGTTGCAAATAATGCCTTCAAAGATTTTTGTTTTCTGTAATGACAAGACTTTCTGCTCAGAAGCAGACCTGCCATGAAGTTTAATCTTCCAGGGCTCTCACTTGCACAGATCCCTTCAAGCCTCTGGAAAAGGCAAGCAATGTATTCAGTCAGTTATGTGATTTTATAAAATTTGCCGAATAAATGTGTTTTAGCAGCAGACAGTTAAGGCCCCTGACTTTCTACTTTACTCTTTCTCTCTGTCACACTTTCCCTCCTGTCAGGTACAGAGTACCTGCAGGCATTTTTGGTATCTGGCCAAAGAATAGTTGAATTTGAAATACATTTAGTTGGGTTTTAAAGAAAAGTATTGATGTGTTTTGCTATCACTTCCATGCATAAATAAGTCACTGATAGCTGTCATGTGTAGAAATGTCTTCTACAGATACCACTATCACCATGCCAACTAACCCTATATCTTAACATGAAGGTATACGGCAGAGGTTGTATACTGGTAGAAATGTGTTCAGTAGTACCTGGTATTAAATTAGGTGGGTAATGAAGGAGGGATGAGGTTTGGAATGCATAGAGCTGAAAGCTAGTCTGCAGAAAAGTCTTCCAAATCCTAAATCTTATACATGAAAGATATATGATAGAGATTTTCCTGTATTTGACAATCTCCAAAATTTAGATACCATTACTAAATTATTATTGAGCAATAGATTTTAAGATTCAATTAGCCATGATATAAAACATTGTTCTGTAATAAATACATAACCTAAGGTTGCAGCCAGGGTTGTCAGTTGGTCCTCCTTATCCACGGGTTCCACACCCACAGACTCAACCAACTGCTGATCAAAAATATTCAGGACAAAATTCCAGAAAGTTCCAATAAAACAAAACTTGAATTTGCCATGTACTGCAACTATTTATATAGCATTTACATTTAGTTATGTTTTAATCCAGAGATGGTGTATAGTATATGGGAAGATGTGGGTAGATTATATGCAAATACCATGCCATTTTATATAAAAGACTTGAGCATCCATGATTTTGGCATCTGCAGGGTGTCCTAAAACCAATCCCCCCTAGATACCAAGGGATCACTATAGTTCGCTTCAGGGAATTTTACTATTCTGGAAACTTCATTTGTATAGGTATGTTTTTGCAGTATGGAAAGAAGCATATTTTGATATATTTGAAACTGTTGCCAAGGAGAAATAACCTATAATTCTCAAACAAGAAAACTATAAAAATTTAATATGTTTACCATGAGTAAAGAGAGAACTTCACAACTAAATCTCAGGGAAGCAGAAGAACTGGGTATAGAATCAGGAAGAGGAGACCTATGCAGGGATGTGAGGTACCATGGAGATGTGAGCAACAGGATAAAGCAGGTGTTCTAACCTCAGTTATGCTGATAGCTAGTCATATGATCTTTAGAAAGTGAACTATAGTTTCTCTGGACCTCCCTACCCTCATCCACAAAATAAATCAGCTGTTAAGATTTGCGATGTGGTACAGGACTGAATTCTTGGTGTAGTGTTTTCCAAAGTGTTTTTCTCAACTCCAGTCCATGAGAGAAGTTCTGAAAAATAACATCCCATGGTCAAATAATTTTAGAAAATGTTGCATAGGTTTTTTTCCCATCGGTATATTCACTGTGCATTAGCATAATGCTGGCTCTAAAATGTGCTACAGTGAAGTAATATTTTTGTTTATGTTAGTGCTTGCAAAATGTATTTGACTGTGAAGACCTTTTAGCATAATATCTATGGCATGTAATTTGGGGATGCTCCTCTAAAGCAGCATTCAAGAGTTCCTTCAGAGAGACTGACAACACAATATTTGCAGTTAGATAGCAGTCAGAACGCTGCTTTGAGCTGTCCTCTTGCGATGGTGCTGAATTTGTTATTAGGAAGTCACCAGTAGACACAGCAAAATCCTTTGACATAAAACATAAAATGGAGGGAGGGCTGCTGGGTCGGGGGGAGGATAGTTCAGAGCATGTTGATCTTAAATAAAATTCTTCCCAATGGAGAGAAGAACTATTTTTAATGGCAGGAAATCATGTGAGGTTGGAGAGTCATTGACTATAAATATAAGCTCATTTCCATGGTAGAACCTCATCTGAGGAAAGGAGATACAAAGCAAGAAAGGAAGGTAACTGTAACTGTAACTGTGAATTATGTTCTACGAGAGATGCAAAAGACAGCACACATTTATGGTCTTTATTCTAAAAGGATTTAGATTCTAGTTTGGGAAAATGATGCAAATATTTGTAATAAAAAGAAACATGTGGATTTAAAAGATAAGCAGAAACTGGCACTTTGCAAATGGGATAAATCCCTGGGTGTGGTTAGGGAAGACTACTTGAAGAAAATGGATGGTGTAGGTCTTCTAAGAATGGGTAAAATGAGGATGGAAGGTAGATGCTTGGATGGATGAACAGAAGAGTAAAAATCATTAATGATAATAAAAACAGCTTAGATAAGGAAATGATCATGTATCAGGATCTGGGGTAGGAATACCACTACTGACACCATATAATGAGAAATTTGAAGCAAGAGCTGTCAGGCCACAGACAAAAAGTCAAAAAGGCAAGGAAAGAAAGAACAATGCCTGTCCCTAAAAGCCCAAATGCTTATGGAAAATAGATAGCTAGTGGGAAGCAGCCATACAGCACAGGGAGATCAGCTGGGTGCTTTGTGACCACCTAGAGGGGTGGGATAGGGAGGGTGGGAGGCAGGGAGATGCAAGAAGGAAGAGATATGGGGATATATGTATACATATAGCTGATTCACTTCGTTATAAAGCAGAAACTAACACACCATTGTAAAGCTATTATACTCCAATAAAAACGTTTAAAAAAATGAATGAATTACACTAGATGAGACAGAGAATGAAGAGACTTTAAGGAAGTCCAAACCAATAAGCAAAGGAATGGATATGTGAGGATGAATGGAATGAGCAAAGGATGTTGGATAGCAAATGTGACTATGAGGTGCAAGTGACAGTGGATGAGACTGAAAATACACTTTGGGCAAAACTGTGAAGGATCTTGAATGTCATATTAACAAAAGATTTATACAGAAGAATATTATGATTAAGTCTGTTTAAAAACAAAATTTTCAGACCATTCCCTTAGGAGATAAGAGACCACTCACAAGGCAATTTAGAGTAAACAAGGACAGAAGAAAATAAGGTAGCACTAGCTTCCAAATTTCATATCCCCGATGCAATCTGAGTAGTTCTGATTCGTATCTCATTTCACATAAGGCTTCCACTTAGGGTTTTGTTTGACTAAAGAGATCCACAATTTTTAAAAATGTTTGCTATCCAAAGATTTGGAAAGATAACTGGCTGTCTAGTACTAGATACACTAGAAAGGCAAGGATATTTTAGGAAGCTATTACAACAATTTAGCTACAATATGATGAACACTTAATTAGAGAAATCAACACTAGTAGAAAATGGGAAAATTCAAAGAATATTTCTGAATTATAATAAGCAGGAACTGTCTGCATACTGAACATGAATAATGAGGTACAAGGTGGATATACAATGATGACTCCAAGGTTTAAGCTCAAGTGCCTAGAAATGTGGTGGTATTATTCACTGAGATAAGGATCGTAGGTTGAAGGGAAGATAAGAAATGGGACCTTTTCAACTTTATATACAATGATTTTAGATCCATAGCTTGCAACTGGATAAAGGCATACAGTTAGGTGTTTCAGGAGACAAATATAGGTTAGAGATCTATATGTGGGTGTTCAACTGCAAAAGAGTGACTAAGGCCCAAATATGTCCCCTGTGAAGGAAACATTCTTAACAATAAGAGGAATATTAACAGCTAACATTAGCTAGGCATGTAATTTATGCCAGTAACTATGCTAAGAGTTTTACAAGGATTATTTTATTTAATTGCATATGAATCCTATGCGTAAAAAATATCACTACTGCAGAGCAGAATAATGTAGCGATTAACATCTGGAAATGAACTGCCTATATTCAAATCCTGGCTCAGCTGTTAGCTATCTTTGTCATTTGGGGCAAATTATGTAACTTCTCTGTGTTCCAGTGTTCTTATCTGTAAAATGGGGATAATAATCCCTAGAGCTATGATGCAAAGTGACTTAATGCATATGAAGGGCTTATAAGAGCTCCAGACACATAGCAAGCGTTCAGTAAACATAAGCGACTATTTTTCACCTCATTGTACAGATAATGGAAGCTAAGTCATAGAGAGGTTAAATAACTATCAATAGTAAAGGACACACTGCTACATAAATGGTCAGCATAGTCTAATCTCAAGTCCACTCAACTTTTACATTAGCCTTACTGATGTAGATAAGAGAAAACGGTCAAGACTGTAACCTTGGGAAATGCCTACATTTTATCAGAGTAGGAGCCAGAGCACTAGTTAAGTGCACTTAGAAGGCATCATCAGATTACCGAAAGAAGCCGGGGGTGGGGAGGCAGGGGGTTTGCTAAACCATTGGAGGAAAGGGGTGGTCAAAAGTTGCAGAAGCTTCAGAGAGTTTTAAAAAGAAACACAATAAGAAAAGACTGCTGCATTTGGCAATCAGAAAATCCTAGGAACATCAAGAGAGGATTGAGCATGTTAGGAAGGGCGAACACCAAGCAGAACACTTAAGAAATGAATGCAAGGGAGAGAAATAAGAGCAGTCAGTGTAAAGTATAAATGGAGAAAGAATGTCAATTCAACCATACAACTCAAGGGAAAGAACGCTTAAGGCAGGTTGCCACAGAATGGGCAAGTCTTCGCTCTTTTTCTGTGTAGAGACTGGTACCATTAATGGGAGAGAGGGAGATGATATTAGGAAGGGGCAATCAATGCATCATGACCAAGGAGGATATAAGAGCACATGGTGAAGAGAACACAGTGGTACATTTTAGCCTTGGAAAAGAGAGACTCAGGTTGTTTTGAATCAAGAGAGGATAGAAGACATGTTTAATACTTACAGTGTGAGGGAGATAGATGGAATTTATCCCTTAGCAGTTTCAGACTTTTTGTGTGGAAAAAAAAAAGGTTTCTTTGTAAACAACGAGAAAGGGACGTATAGGGACCTTGAAGAAGAATGAAAATTTCTCCACAGGGATAAAAGAAAGATTACTGAGCAACTGTGAAGGCCCTGCTGAGCTGAGAGCAAAACAACTGATTAAGCAGCTTGTACAAGGAAATGAAAAAGTAATGAAGCTCTCATCCACAGAATAAGTTAAAGGGAGACAAAGCGATATAAACAACTCACACAAATGGAAATGGTGCTTTTAGTCAATAGATATTTCACAGAAAAAGAGATAGAGAATGCTAACATCTTTTTGCATAAGGCATAGTATGTGAATGTATGTAATAGGATGTACAACACTTGTCATGAAACTGCTTGTAGAGGGGCAGGCACTGCAGTATCATTCTCAGAAATTTTATTCACATGACATACATGTGGGAATTTGTAGAACTAAGACTCTAATTCTGACTCTGCCACTAACAACTTTCTAACGGTCTAGCCTGGTCAAAATATGTTTCCTTTCTCTGGGTTCTCACCTACAAAATAGGGCTGAATTAGAAACTCTCTGAAGGTCAGTCCAGGTTTAAGATTGCATGAGTCTATATTACAAATAATAGTATACATGCCTTCCCTCTCCATCCCCCACGCCTCCAGAGATCTGCTTTTTGTCCAGGATCTAGCTCTTAAGCTGACATTAAAGGAATGTATTACTTAGAGCTCTCAGGATACAGGCACGCCTCACTGACCCAAGGGCAGGTATGCAGCTAAGGCTCAAAAAGGAGCTGCTTCATTCCTATCTCTTTCTGTAACTTTCTGTGCTACTTAATCTGCATGAAGGAAGATGAATGCACCACAGCTACAGAGGTTTAAAGGAGCATTCCACATGACCGACTAGGATCTTTGAGCCCTTATTCCAGTTGGCTT
The DNA here is from genome assembly GCF_949774975.1 of Lagenorhynchus albirostris. Classification (NCBI taxonomy): domain Eukaryota; kingdom Metazoa; phylum Chordata; class Mammalia; order Artiodactyla; family Delphinidae; genus Lagenorhynchus; species Lagenorhynchus albirostris. The sequence goes on along the minus strand of NC_083107.1, from coordinate 76,864,742 downwards.
AGATGGATTTGGGTAGTCTCTTCTAGTTCAATATATTCTGGACAAAGGGACAATTTCACTAACCAGTAAAAACTTCTGAAGGCCCACATTATAGATGATGAAGAATAGTCCTAAGCTATGCTAAAAACCACTGTAAGGGTTTAGATCAAATAGTGGCAATGTACGCATGATCAAAGGGTGAAAAGGTCCTTGGGTATTTTTGTCTCAAACTCCTTTCGATGTCTTTGAAAATACAGCAGTTTTTGCCATATTATGAGAAGAAATAAAATGTACAATTGGAGGGCTCAGACAAATTATTTTTAATACTCTGAACACATGGGCAAAAAATAAGATTAGTTCAGATGTCTTCTGTAGTGGGACCTTCTCACCTGCTGTGACTAACTTTTAGTATAAGAATCTAGAGTTTAAGGCTCAGATCAGGTTCATTTGCTCTAAGTGTCTGTTAACCTACCTATACCTAAATCTAGCAAGCTAGCAACTTAGCTATGATGATAATTGGAGGAAATCCCTTAACCTAGAAAAGTAGATAACAAATAAAGTAGTGAAAATAAAACTGTATATACATCCTCTGGAATGAGAATATATACAGTTTACTGTGCAATGCAACAAAAGTACACATTTAGTGGGTTTAGTGTCAAATTCTTCATCACTAGAAACCTAATCAGCATGCTTAATGTACGGATTTAAACGCAGGGCCATAGGCTTTTTAGGGGCTCGTATAAAAATACCTGGGCAGCCCCAGGGGGGGTTTATAAAAATTTATTCAATATTCTTATTTTATACTTTGAAAGTTGAAATGAATGCCTAATCTTTTGTATACAGTCTATGAAAAATAAAGCTAAGCAAAATTACTTAGGCTGTTGAAGTTTAACTGTGCAAGGCATTATTCTTCTCCAAATATGTCATCCATGAAACTGGCTGACTGCTTGCAGTGTTAAGTATAGAGATGGCTGAGTGGTGCGGCACTTTCCCCGCCCCCTGGCCTGAGTGCTCTGCCTCTTCTTGTCAGCTGTAGTCTCTGTATGTGATCAGACTCTGCTCTTTTCGGATGCAGAAAAAAGCCTTGATTCTCCTTTATGTTAGGAAAGCCAATCCCTGTCAGGGTCCAGAGGAAAGTAAATCTTGATTTGGACAGTGACATGACAACTACTGGGAATACGACTGCCCGGGGCATTGCTGTTTAATCGTGCCTAAGACCATGTGTGCCATGTATTAACCAGGGTGAAATACCAGCACTTTCACAAACAAGAGAATACTGAACTTCAGGAAACTAGATTTGGACGTTTCTTCCTCAGATGTTCCTCTTGGTCACCAGTATCCAAGGGCAGCAATGAATATAACAGCATTCCCTAGTTCCTCTCTGCTCAGTTGGCTTGGGGTAATTCACATACTCCAACACAGGAGGAAGGGCACCCACTTAAGTAGAAACATCTTTATTCAATAAGAGTGACTATTTGGGGTACGGGGTAGGTAGGATAAAAAGTTGAGTTTCCTCTCATGTTCACCTATTTTCTCAGATTCTGGTAATTCCAAGGTGTGGGCACTAATCATTAAAGTCTGAACTTAGCTTTTATGCAAATCTTGGCTAGTGAACATTTTCTTGTGGTAAGAAATGTCTCCTCTATTAAGCATTGCTGACATATATGAGTGTCAGCCATCATCACCACCCACCATGGGCCTGACTACCTGACCTCTTTGAACTGATTAGGCTGGTTGTGAGTTCAAGCTTTATTATAGTATGATGTGAGTGTACTTTTCTCTAGCTCTCCAAACACCACTTCTGCTTGTGAGCAAAGGAAGTTACCAGATTTGTCACCTTGATGAGCTATTACGAAAATCATGAAATATGCAACATCTTTTGGTATAACACCAAGATGAGAAAACCCTCAACATTACAGATTCCTACTAATTGCATCTTATGTGTATCTGATCATCACTGCTTCATACTCAATAAGCATTTAGTGACTATTTGTTACGTAAATGAATTAATGTATTGCAACCATGTCAAGATGGGTATGGAAATGACCAAAAACTAGAAAAGGACTTGGAAGAGTGAAACAGTTATTAAGTTACAAAAGTGGGATTATGGGTTGTTTTTTTCTGATTAAAAACATCTTTTGCTATCATAGCAATAATGCTTTAATAATAACCACAAATTATGTTGGCATGTAATTCAGTTTATCAAGAATTATTCAACCAAAGATGTGCTTAACCTTATGGAACATATTAGAATACCTAAGCTGAGGTCTCTGTCCTTGAAAACCACATTTTATCCTGGAAGATAGGACATAAGCATGAGACAGGGACATTTCAAACAGGTAATGACTTAGTGGAATTCCCCAAAGAGCAATAAACAGAAGCACTGGAAGCAAAAAGAGCTCGAGCTCGAGCTCCAGGAAAATCTATAGAGCCTTAAGCACTCAAGAGTGAAGCATTCGCTTTGCCTGCTGCAGCAATTAAGCTGGAACTGAAATCAGTGCGGCAGCTACTACAGCAATCCGCAGCTTGGGGCTGCAGTTACTTACAGCCATTGATTTTCCGTGGCTTTGGGGCTTGGTTCACCTCACTCTTATCACCTCCGACCCTCTGTGGCTTCAAGGTGTCAGGCACAGAGTCATCGCTTCTTTGAAATTTACCCACGGATCATTATTGTGCTCTACATCTGCAAGAGCTTTGGGAAGAGAAAAATCACATAAAGGCTTTCTGACAACTAGCACCTGCTGAAGTGTCTGACAACGGCTAAGGTGTCACTGCTGGCCCTGGCACATAACTCAACCTCATTTAGAGCAACTGAACTGGCTTTTACTCCTAATCCTGAAATTCAAAACTCTCCACATTTAGGGTGGCCCCAAATGAACTTCTAGCTTCATCTTTATCACACTATCCTCTCCTTCACGTCCCTTCCATAAATTCATCCCTATCAGCCTACCTGATATTCTGCAAAGTTACTCCCCACTCTTCAGGCCCTGGAGTTCTGCTCAAGTCTTTCCTTCTCCCAACACATCCTTTAAGACCTTGCTCAAGGGCTACCGACCCTATATCACCCACCCAAGCTAAGTCCCCTTATCCCTCCTCTAACTTATGATACCTTAATTACAGAATATTAAATGTTTTCTTATGTGTGTCCCACTTACTTATCAGTTTCCAGAAGGTCACTCGCATTTTATCTAGCATTATGCCTTGTGTTCTGTACTACACACAGAGACAGAAATAAATCAGGCCAATGAGGCATCCTACAAAAGATGTTTGTCTGAGCACCAGAACTATGGTACCGGTAGTGAGGTATGTTTCATAAGGTCAAAATATTTATTTCTAACCATACCTGGAAGAAAGTCATTAACTTGATTTTGAAAAGATGATCAAAGGATTGAGAATGACAGAAGCTACATTCCAAAGCTGCTGGAATGAGACCTGTGAAGAGTGTCTTACGTGGTTACTAACAATGGATGCTAAAGGACAAAAATGTGGTCTGAACTCAGTCTCCGATGCGCCAAGAGGAAATCTGGTCTGGACTCCAGCACACCTGCTTTTCTGCTTCAGAGTGTCTGTATTACTGACCACAGCAGTAATACTCTGTGTTTGCATATTGACTCTGTGACAGGCTAGAGAAAGCTGCAGGGCTGCAAAGGACTCTCTGTGTTGTTTCTCTTTCATTATCTGAGAATTAAAAACAAAACCTCATTAAAAGATACAGCCTGGTCTTTGCAGACCAACAGGGAGATAAAGTGATAGAATACAACATGTGAGAGCAAGGTTTCCTCCCTCAGGGCTGCCGTTAACAGCAGCAGTGAGCAGAGGTAACTGCGTAGCAGCTTAAAGCGGGAACTGAAAGAGGAAAGGATCCCCAAGTATATGGAGCACACCATGAGGAAGTCTCAGAAATCACTGGGAGACAGTTTAAGGAGTTTAATGTTTGACAAATTTATTCTGACCTTATGATATAATTTGGGTTTCATGACAAAGAGAAAAAAGCTCAGAGTAAGTAAATGATTTGCCAAATATCATACTTCTATTCCTTTAATAAAGCAAGTATTTTAAAAAGTACTTTCTGTGGGCCAGGCACTGTACTTGATAAATCCTGGTGATTGTAGATTTTGAACCCAGTAACTCTCTCACAAATCCAGGATCCTATACACTGTGTCAAGATGGCTTTAAAATCCAAATAATGAAAAGTATTCAACTTGATTCCTGAGGTTTCTTTCCACCCTGGTGTTCAAAGGCTATAATGCATTTTCCCTGGGTGAGGTTCAGCTGACACCTGCAAGGAGACTAGTGAAGTCTGGGAGTAGCTCCATGTATTTGAAAAAATGTGGAAGACTTTTTTTGCTCTGAGCAAGAAAGGAAACAGTCTGTGTGCAGTTTAGTTCAGGTTAAAACTTTTTAAAGTTTCTGATCTGTTTCCATATTGTGTTTATCATTCTAAATTCAAAATAAGTCATGTCTCTTACAGTCTAGGAACTTCAGTCTAATGGGGGAAGCACAAGAAATAATTTCAATAGAACAAATAGGTGTTATGATAGTGTTAAGTATAGGATTAGGAAAAGTATACTTACCACAATCTATGTAATCAGGACACAGTTTAGGGAAAACTAGATCTCAGTTTACAGCGATATTAACTAGAAGTTGGTCAGGCAAGAAGACAGACAAGGGCAATCCAAGCAGCTTTTGCTGAACAAGAAAAGGTATGGAAGAAAAAGACAACATAGTGCTTCTAGGAAAATATAAACACTTTTCTGATTCTAAAGAGTATAAAGGAAAAAGATTGACTGGCAAGGAAATTGGAGAGATAGGTATGATTTTCTTCTAATCATAAAGAGGAAATGAGGAGTCATTTAAAAGTATGTGACATCACTGTTTGTAGAAGACCTAATACTATATGTAGAAAATCCTGAAGACATCACCAAAACACTACTACAGCTCATCAACAAATTCAGTAAAGTTGCAGAATACAAAATTAATACACAGAAATCTGTTTCATTTCTATACACTAACAACAAACTATCAGAAAGAAATTAAGAAAACAATCCCATTTAGCATGGCATCAAAAAGAGTAAAATACCTAGAAATAAATCTAACTAAGGAGGCTAAAGACCTGTACTTGGAAAATTATAAGACCCTAATGAAAGAAATTGAAGGTCACTCAAACATATGGAAAGAGATATCATGTTTATGGATTGGAAGAATTAATATTGTTAAAATGATCATACTACCCAAGACAACCTACAGATACAATGCAATCCCTATCAATACACTACGGCATTTTTTTACAGAACTATAACAAATAATTATAAAATTTGTATGGAAACACAAAAGACCCTGAATAGCCAAAGCAAACTTGAGAAACAATAGAGCTGGAGGAATAAAGCGCTTTGACTTCAGACTATACTACAAAGCTATAGTAATCAAATCAGTATGATACCGGCACAAAAAAAAACACATATATCAATGAAACAGAATAGAGATCTCAGAAATAAAGCCACACACTCATTGTCAATTAATGTACAACAAAGGAGGCAAGAATATACAATGGGGAAAAGATGGTCTCTTCTATAATGGTGCTGGGAAAACTGGAAAGCTACATGTAAAAGAAGGAAATTAAAATATTTTCTCACACTATGTACAAAAATTAACTCAAAATGGATTAAAGACCTAAATGTAAGAATGGAAACCATAAAAAAATCCTAGAAGAAAACATAGGCACTCTTTGACATAAACTGTAGCAATATTTTTTTTGGATGTGTTACCTAAGGCAAAGGAAACAAAAGCATAAATAAACAAATGGGACATATTTAAACTTAAAAACTTTTGCACTACGAAAGGAAAACATCGACAAAACAAAAAGACAACCTACTGAATGGGAGGAAATATTAATATTTGCAATGATATGTCCAATAAGGGATTAATATCCAAAATATATAAACAGCTCGTACAATTCAATATCAAAACAACAACCTGATTATAAAAATGGACAGAAGACCTGAATAGACATTTTTCCAAAGAATATATACAGATGGCCAATAGGCACATGAAAAGATGCTCAACGTCATTAATCATCAGACAAATGCAAATCAACAGGGCTTCCCTGGTGGCGCAGTGGTTGAGAGTCCGCCTGCCGATGCAGGGGACACGGGTTCATGCCCCGGTCCGGGAAGATCCCGCATGCCGTGGAGCGGCTGGGCCCATGACCCATGGCCGCTGAGCCTGCGCGTCTGGAGCCTGTGCTCCGCAATGGGAGAGGCCACAACGGTGAGAGGCCCGCGTACAGGGAAAAAAAAAACAAACATTCAACACCTGTTAGAATAGCTATCATCAAAAAGACCACAAATAACACAAACTGGTGAGGATGCGGAGAAAAGGGAACTCTTGTGCACTATTGGTGGAAATATAAATTGGTGCAGCCACTGTAGAAAACAGTATGGAGGTTCCTCAAAAAATTAAAAATAGGGCTACCATATAATCCAACAATTCCACTTATATCTGAAGAAAACAAAAGCACTAATTCGAAAAAATACATGCACACTAATGTTCATAGCAGCATTGTTTACAATATCCAAGATATGAAAGCAACTTAAGTATCCATCAACAGATAAATGGAGAAAGACAATGTGAGATACACACACACACACACATGCACAAACACACACACACATATGCAATACTACCCAGTCACAAAAAAGGAATGAAATTTTGCCATTTGCAACAACATGGATGAACCTAGAGGGTATTATGCTTAGTGAAATCAGTCAGAGAAAGAAAATACTATATGTTATCACTTATATGTGGAATCTAAAAATAAAACAAATAAATATAACAAAACAGAAACAGACTCACAGATATAAAGAACAAACCAGTGGTTATCAGTCAGGAGAGGGAAGTGGGGAGGGGGAAGATAGGGGTAGGGGATAGAGAGGTACAAACTACTAGGTGTAAAATAAGTTAGCTACAAGGATTTATTGTACAGCATGGGGAATATAGCCAATAATTTATAACTTTAAATGCAGTTTAATCTATAAAAAATTTTGCATCATTATGTTGTACACCTGAAACTAATATTGTAAATTAACTATACATCAATAAAAAGTAAAAAAAAAATTTTTGGAGGTGCTACCTGTTAATTTAGGGCACAAAAAAATGCATGTGATAAATTCACAGGGACCTCTTACTGTTTCAAAATTCAGCCATGGTGATTGTATTCTGGTGTTTAGAAGACCTATAACCCTGTGGACACTCAGTAAATGTTTTTACATATAAATGAATGAGCACACAGTGATTTCACTGATTCCAGTACGTAATAGGAAGAGAAAACTTGTCAGTGCAGACACTTTGGCTATCTACTAATATTCTTCTGTTGCAGTTAGAAGGCTGAGTAGAAGGCAGATGCCAGCTTGGCTCTTTGGAAAGCCCATTTTCTAGATTGCCATTTTCAGTCCAAATAACACTGGACACAACTATATCTCTTAGCCAATCCATCATTATGATGATCAAAGGATCTGGGGAGAAACACTGTGCTTTCCTCAGTAACGCATTCCCACCACCATACCAAGGAGACCTCAAATTACTAACCTCGGTAACCCGGCTACCGAGTGAAAATAAAGAAACCAGCAGCCAACAAACAAAGGAATAAATAAAACAGTGACATCACTAGAACGTTACTAATTTCTTCAGAACAAAGATAGGTCTAATCTTACGCAAAGATATCAGAAAGGCACAGAAAAAGATAGGCAAGAACTGTAGGTATCATGGCGCCTTTGAGTCTATGGCTAAACTCTGAGATACACCACTCATTTGTCTCCAGGGAGGTCTGGATATTTCCAAGCCAGGACTACACTGATCAAGAGAGATATCCTAAAGCTGAGCCATTCAAGATTTACTTGGTGATGCGCCAGTTTGATACATTTTTACCATGAAAATGAATTCTCCATTTCCCAATTGTTTTCCCCATTTTAACAAGCAGTTCTGTCCTTCATAGACGAGGAACCTGTAGGGAAATGAATGTTCCTACCATTCTGCAGTCTCTGCAGGATGTTTCCAGATTTCATGGAACCCAAAGCTTGCATGGTGTAAAGTACACTTTGAGGTGAGGACAGATGGGGAGGCAGGCAGCCACATGTTGTTTTGGACTTAAAGAGAAAAGAATAACGGGAAAAGGACTTAGAAAAGTGGGAAGAGGTCAATCCAGCCATTCATTTGAATGCCAAATCAAGGAGTTTGGACATTTCAAGCAAGCTCATGAGGTAATCGTTACATAATAGTGATTTATGGTTATCTTTATAAACTTATTCTAATGTAATTTAGCTGAGACGTGATCCCTCTTTCAGGTGATGAAACAATAAACTATTGGCTTACACTATGAAACCTAGATGCCAACTTAGTTTTTCTTAACGGTACAGAATCCTTCTGAAGTCATGATTTGGAAGCCTTTTTATTTCCTATAATTTTGTGCCTTTTCATTTATAAAACAAATCTGGATATACAATGGGAAGTGATTACCAAGTAGTAATATTTCAATGTGAGCCTAACATCCTTTATTCAAATGCAAAACAAAGACATTTCACCTTTAAAATAACCATGCTGGTTTCTAAAGTAATTGAACAGACAAGGATATGTACAAGGATATGCCACCATGCACTCAGTGATTTTCTCTGTTTCTATCTTTCTCTGTCTCTGTCTGTCTGTCTCTATATATATGTCTCTGTATGTCTCTCTCTCTCTCTCTCTCTCTCTCTCTCTCTCTCTCTCTATATATATATATATATATATATATATATATATATATGTCCCTATATATATATAGGGAGAGGGAGAGGGAGAGAGAGAGAGAGGGAGAGGGAGAGGGAGAGGGAGGGGGGAGGGAGAGAGAGTTAGGAGTTAGAAACCACATCTCTAAATTTAACAGAGAAAAATGTAATATAATTAACTCAGTATAAAAAATTTTGACTAGATAACTGGTCCTACTAGAATACTCCAGCACTTCGTAGCTTCTTTTTCTTCCATAAATTATTTTACACATTTGGTTCCACAATTAGCTGCATCAAAATTCTGATTCTTATTTCAGAAAGTTGTGCTGGTATTCACGTACTGTCTTATGCTCACTTTGCACATTTAAAGTCAGGTAGAATGAGGCCTTACTAAATTTATCATATTATAATTTAATTTACTTTGGAATCCTTCATGACTCAATGCAATTTAATTGAGTTTCTACCATGCATAAGGCCAGCAAGTCACTTCTGAGAAAGGGTAAGACCAAACTGGGAAGAAAATCCTATGTCCAGGTACAATCCCAAGAAGCTTTCTTCTTATTGTGTTAGCTCTTCTGAAAGAATTACTCACTAGAAAATGAGCATTTCTAGCTCCCAACATAGAGCAGTTTATGATTTACCCACCAGGGTAGAGGGCTTGGTGTCATTATCCCAGCAACAACCATTGTGAGTCCTCTGGTTTGTGGCTCACTTCCAGCCCATGCGCCCACACACACCCAAGCCTGTTTTCTGCCTCAGTGCATGCTACCCACAACAGTCTACTTTTTCAAGCACCAAAGTTTCCTTTAAAAACTCCATCATGTCTCTGTTATAAAGATCAACTTAAACTAAGGATCTATTTTTTCAGTCACTTAAGAGTGCTAAATGCCTGGTTAGATACATCACCATAGTACCTAGGTTTTTAGCAAAAAGGTTATTTCATTCATTCCCACATGCAAAGAGACTGCAAACTGGAAGGAAGAGCGAAGTGCTGGGTACTCAGCTGGTTCTCTCACTTAGGTCTGTGACCTAGAGTAAGCTATTTAACCTTCCTCTGCCTTGGAATTCTTACGTTTAAAATGCATATTGTAAAAATCCTTATCACACAAGGCCTGTTGCATTCAGAATTTTGTTCCCCATGATCTCTGTGCACTGATGTTGCTTCCATGGTTATGTTGCATTACATGACAAATGGGATCTCGTAGCTGTAATTAAGATTACTAATTAGTTGACCTTAAAAATAGGAAGCTTATCCTGGGTCATTCAGGTGGGCCCAGTGTAATCATATGAGCCCTCAAAAGCAGAAGAGGAAGGCCTAGAGATCTGACTCATGAGAAGGATTCACCAGCCTTTGCTGGCTTGTCCAGGGGGCAGGTGGAAAGCATGACGATGAAATAAATGCTTCCCACAACCAGTGAGTGCGGAAGAGGATCCTGAGCCATGGGTGAAATCTGCAGCCTCAGGTAGTACCTTGATTTTATCATGGGAAGACCCTGAACAGAAAATCCAACCACACTGCGTTGGACTTCTGACCTACAGAACTATGAGGGAAATAGTGAGTGTTGTTTTAAGCTACTAAGTTTGTAATAATTTGTTTAATTAGTTATGAAGCACTATACAACTAATGCATGGTCAATGTGAGAATCAAATGGTAAATTTAAGAAGTCATTGTGAACAATAAATATCCTTTGTGTATTAGTCAGAGTGTCCCAGAGAAACAGAACCAATAGGATAGATAGATATAGATATAAATATAAAACTTATCATAAAGTATTGGCTCATGCAATTAGGGAGACTGAGAAGTCCCATAATATCCTATGTGCAAGCTGGAGACCCAGAAAACCTACAGTGTAGTTTGAAGGCCTGAGATCTAGACAGCAGATGGTATAGATTCCAGTTTAAGCCTGAAGGCCTGAGAATCAGGAGTGCTGCGGACAGAAGATCAATGTTCCACCTCAAATAAATAGGTAGAGGGTAAATTCAACCTTCCTCTGTCTTTTTGTTCTACTTAAGCCCTCAGCAGATTGGATGATATCCACCACATTGGAGTGGGCCACCTACTTTACTCATTCTACCGATACAAATGCTAATCTCTTCCAGAAACATCCTCACAGACATACTCATTGATAATATTTAACCAGATATCTGAGCATTCTGTGGTCCACTTAAGTTGATACATAAAACAACCATCACACTTTGTTTTTGCTATTACCATTTTTTCCTTTAATAGTAATTCCCCGTGTCTCTGTGATTTCCAGAGGTTTTGTTTGTCTGGTGTGTTCTTGTTTTGGGCTGGTTTTTTGTTTGTTTTTGAATTTTTATTATTTCCAGCTTTGTTAAGGAATGACTGACAAATAAAACTGTAATATATTTAAGCACACATGATGATTTGATATACGTATATACTGTGAAATAACTATCACAATCAAGTTAATTAACCCATCCGTCACCTCACATCCTTACCATTTTTTGTGGTTGTTATTGTTATTTTTGTTGTTTTGGTGAAGACATTTAAGATCTCCTCTCTTAGCAAACTTCAAGTATACAATACAGTATCAATAACCATAGTTACCATGCTGTACATTAGACCCTCAGAATTTATTCATCTTATAACTGAAAGTTTGTACTTGTTGACCTATAAGATCAGGAACAATACAAGGGTGTCCACTCTTGCCACTTCTGTCCAGCATAACCCTAGAAGTCTTAGAGCAACTAGGCACCCATTCAATCAACTGGAACATAAATAAAAATCCTTGGTCTAATTCTGTGCTAAAAACAGACTTGTTTTTCATCAGGTATCACTTTATGTATACCTCTCTCCCTAGAAAAACATTTCAGAAAAGATAGCTTTTACTGAAGAGCAAAAACTAAGATCCGTTGTTACTCCCTACCACGCATACTTTTTTAAGAAACCATATTCTATTTCTTACATCACCATATCTCAAACTTTCTCCAAAAATAAAAAGAATTTTTATTAAAATATTTCATATTTCCCTCTATAGTTTTTCAGTAATTAGTTAGGTATCACAATGAAAGATACAAATTTTGTCTATGGTAATAAGGCACATACAATATTTTAAAACTATTTCCCCCTGATTATCATTAAACCTGTTCTAGGTTATAAGGCAATTTGGGGTTGCAAATACGGCCAGAATGTGTTTTTGTCTGTATTCTGGTTCCACTAAGTACGCAGAACACATAGTAGTTGGGAGCTCATACCCTGAAAATAGACAACTTCAGTTCTGTGTTTCAGCTCGGTCACTTTCTTAGCCATGACTTTGTGCAAGCTATTTAACACTCTAAGCCTCAGATTTTTCATCGTAAAATTCATTCATTCATTACACATACTTGTTGAGTAGCCATCATTTTTATTATCATTATTATTATTCTGTTCAAACTTATGTGACATACATACCTATGTCACTGTACTTGACTAAAACAATTACAGAGTATTCAACTAGTTGGTATAAAACATAAATAGCAAAGTCATAACTTAGTTGGCAACACTAAGGTCAAGTGTGAGAGCAGTGTGCCACCTTTCAATGTTACCATAGGTGTCTGCACTTATGAGCTTGGTAGTATTTTTCACAATGTTCAGTGATTATGTATTTGTGCCCCCTCCTCCCTGACTTGAAGACAGGGGCTATATTATCCACCTCTCTATTTCCAGCCGCTGATACAATACCATGCACAATATGGTAGAGTTTAATAAATGTTTTAAATGAGTAAATGAATGAATGAATAATGAAACATATGTAGTGAGAAATAGGAAAACAATTAAAAAAAAAAAAAAAACCTCAACCTGGGGGATATGCTTTACTCTCTAACCTGTCACAGAATATCTGTAAATCAGAAGACATTTGGGAGGGGCTTGAAAGAAGAGACATCTATGTTGGAATTCTATGCTGTAAAGTTTACTACAGTAGTGATTAAAGGACAGAAATGACAATCTCAAGAGTACAGAGATGCAGTCTCAGAACTTGGGGGAAATGGATTAGAAACCCTACATCTTTAGACTGAACTTTAAGCAATTGTAGACAAAGATGGAGCACTACTAGCCTTTTTTTTTTTTTTTTTTAACATATTGGCACTAACATCAAGAAATGACCATCTCGGTGGGCCAGAGTGAAAGGCAGAGGCGGGAAAAGATGACTATGACATAGAACCAAGTAAATCAATGTGGAGATAGACGTGACCCAGAAGATGTCATTCAAGTCAATCGAAGCTAAGCTTCAGTCATACTTCTGTAGAACAAATAGAACAGCACATTTGGCTTATGACCATATCACTCCAGTCTCTGACTCCATCTTCACATTGCCTTCTCCTCTATGTCTTCTCTTCTATCTGTTCTCCTCTGTGTATCTAGTATAAGAAAACTTGTCATTGGAGTAGGGTCTACCCAGATTAACCAGGATAATCTCATTTCAAGATTCTTAACGTAATTACATCTAAAAAGACCCCTTTTCTAAATAAAGTAACATTAACAGTTTCAAGATATTAGAACATGTACATATCTTTTGGGGGGCCACATTTCAACCCACTGCAGGAGGGACACTTTGCAACTCATTTCATGAGGCCAATGTTACTAAAATACCAAAACCAGACAAAAACATCACAAAAAAAAGAAAAGTACAAATCAATCTCTCTTATGAATATAGCTGCAAAAAATTCTCACCAAAGTACTAGCAAAAAGAATCTAGCAAACTATAAAAAGAATTATATTTCACAACCAAGGTGGGGGGGATTGAGAGAGAGAATATCAGTAGAATAAAGAAAGAAAGACATATGGTCATCTCAATGAATACAGAGAAGTATTTGACAAAATCCAACACCCTTTCATCATAATACTCAACAAATTCAACAAACTAGGGATAAAAGGAAAATTCCTCAACCTGATGAAGGGGAGCTATGAAAATCCTACAGCTAACATCATACATATGTTGAAAGACTAGATGTTTTCCCCACGAAGATCACGGACAAGACAGATATCCTCTCTTCTATTCTACATTGTACTGGAGGTTCTAGTCAAGTCAATGATGGAAGGAAGGGAGAGAAAAAAGAGAAGAATGAAGGAACAAAGGAAGAAAGAAAGAAAAGGCACCCAGACTGGAAACAAAGAAGTGAAGATACTACCTCTACACACAGAAGACATGATTTTGTATATGGAAAATCCTAAGAAATCCACTAAAAGTCTACTAGAGCTAATAAACAAGATTGGCAAAGTTGCAGAATACAAGATCAATATATGAAATGAATTGTATTTCTATAAACTTATAATGTCTAATTCAAAAATAAAATTAAGAAAACAGGTCCTTTTATAATTGCATCAAAAAATAAAATACTTAGGAATAAATTTGACAAAAGCAGTGTAAAACTTATATTCCTAAAACTAAAACTCATTTTGAAAGAAATTTTAAAAGACCTACATAAATGAGAAGAAATCCCACGTTCATGATTAGGAAGTCTTAAAATTGTCAAAATGGGCTTCCCTGGTGGCGCAGTGGTTGAGAGTCCACCTGCCGATGCAGGGGACACGGGTTCGTGCCCCGGTCCGGGAAGATCCCACATGCCGCAGAGCGGCTGGGCCCCTGAGCCATGGCCGCTGAGCCTGCGTGTCCAGAGCCTGTGCTCCGCAGCGGGAGAGGCTGCAACAGTGAGAGGTCCACGTACTGCAAAAAAAAAAAATTGTCAAAATGATAATACTCCCAAAATTAATCCATTGATTTAATGCCATCCCTATTAAAATCCCAGCTGGCTTTGCAGAAGTTGAGAAGCTGATTCCATACTTCATGTGGAAATGCAAAGGGCCCAAAATTGGCAAAAAAAAAAACTTAAAAAGGAAGAACAAAGTTAGAGAATTTACACTTCTCAATTTAAAACTAAGAGCTACAGTAATCAAGACAGTATGTATTGGCATTTGATAGAACTATAAATCAACTGAAGATTATTTAAAGCCTAGAAACAAACCCTTACGTTTATGGTCAATTGATTTTGGGCAAAGATACCAAGATAATTCAATGGAGAAAGAATGATAGAAATAGAAATGCATCTGTATGTTCACTCAAAGACATGTATAAAAATGTTCACAGAAACACAATTAATAGTACCAAACTAATAACAGTAGAAATATATGGGTAATATACTTTTTATGTGCATACAATGGAATAATTTACAGCAATGAAAATTAATGTATTATTTATGCATACAACATTAATGAAATACAAAATTATAGAGTTGAATGACCAAAGTCATACCTATTTATTTACATACTGTATGACAGTATTTAAAGTTTAGCAAAACTACGCTATGCTATTAGAAGTCAAGATAGTGCTTGCATTTGAGGAGGAGGGGTTGTGTAGTGATCTATCAGAGGCATAAGGAGAGTTTTATAGTGTTAGTACTATTTATTTCACAGTATGAGTGGTGATTATATTGGTCTGTTTACTTTGTGATAATTCGTCAATATGTACAATTATGATTTACACATATGACTGCATATATGCTATGTTTTAATAAAGAAGTTTAACTGGGAAAAAATGGATAGTGGCATGCACAAACCAAACAGCAATGGTGAAAAAGCAGACCTAGGTTCTCTTATCTTCTGACACCTGGTCCACTGTCTTACCATGCTACTGTATTCCCCCATACTATTCTTAATACAGTCAAATCAGATAGCTTTTAAAATTCAAGTTCATAATAAAAATAATGTTCTTTTTAACATATATTGGTAACATATTATTGAGCTCAGGTGAGATTATTTTTCTTGAGTCCATCTTAGAATTGTTGTCTACTCATAACCCATAGGGAAATATTTTAATCTAACAACTAATTTGAAATCATAACACAGAGCTATGTGTGTAAGTAAATTCTATTCAATATTAATCCCTAAGACTGTATCATTCAATCTTTTCCTTAGATTTTATTAGGTAATGTCTGGATTTTTAAATGATTTTTTTTAATATATATATTTATTTTATTTATTTATTTTTGGCTGTGTTGGGTCTTTGCTGCTTCATGCAGGCTTTCTCTAGTTGCTGCAAGCTGGGGCTACTCTTCATTGCAGTGCGCTGGCTTCTCATGGCGGTGGCTTCTCTTGTTATGGAGCACAGGCTCTAGGCGCGCGGGCTTCAGTAGTTGTGGCACACAGGCTCAGCCGTTTTGGCGCACGGGCTTAGCTGCTCTGCGGCATGCGGGATCTTCCAGGACCAGGGATCGAACCTGTGTCCCCTGCATTGGCAGGCGGATTCTTAACCACTGTGCCACCAGGGAAGTCCCTAAATACTTTGTTCTTTATCTTCTGACAATAATGTGCCTTGATATTTCCTTTTATTGATTGTATATATTTTATGATCTGGGTAACACATATAAGAAAACAGCAAATTTAAGTTTCAAATGTCCGTTTGTGGCTTTTATTCTACATTTCATTCAGGTTCACTACAGCTCTAAATTTAAAGTCTCATAAAAGTTTGCTACAGTATATGAAATGTCAATATAATTATTTTTATACTTGGAGACAATAAAATTGAATTTTTACTGTTCAACTGGGATATTCACATAAGTAAAGAGTCTTTAAACTATCTATATACACTGCCTGCTGTAAAAATCAGAGGCACAGTTATTTTAGTCCCTCTAGTTAAAGTGACAGTGTGTTATATGGCTCTCATGATTCTTTCCCATAATTAGCCAAAGATTTTACCTATTTTGACACTAAGGAAAGACAGCCTCTTCAATAAGTGGTGCTAGGAAAACTGGACAGCTACATGTAAAAGTATGAAATTAGAACACTCCCTAACACCATACACAAAAATAAACTCAAAATGGATTAAAGACCTAAATGTAAGGCCAGACACTATAAAACTCTTAGAGGAAAACATAGGCAGAACACTCTATGACATAAATCACAGCAAGATCCTTTTTGACCCACCTCCTAGAGAAATGGAAATAAAAACAAAAATAAACAAATGGGACCTAATGAAACTTCAAAGCTTTTGCACAGCAAAGGAAACCATAAACAAGATGAAAAGACAACCCTCAGAATGGGAGAAAATATTTGCAAATGAAGCAACTGACAAAGGATTAATCTCCAAAATTTACAAGCAGCTCATGCAGCTCAATAACAAAAAAACAAACAACCCAATCCAAGAATGGGCAGAAGATCTAAATAGACATTTCTCCAAAGAAGATATACAGATTACCAACAAACACATGAAAGAATGCTCAACATCATTAATCATTAGAGAAATCCAAATCAAAACTACAATGAGATATCATCTCACACCAGTCAGAATGGCCATCATCAAAAAATCTAGAAACAATAAATGCGGGAGAGGGTGTGGAGAAAAGGGAACCCTCTTGCACTGCTGGTGGGAATGTGAATTGGTACAGCCACTATGGAGAACAGTATGGAGGTTCCTCAAAAAACTAAAAATAGAACTACCATATGACCCAGCAATCCCACTACTGGGCATATACCCTGAGAAAACCATAATTCAAAAAGAGTCATGTACCACAGTGTTCATTGCAGTTCTATTTACAATAGCCAGGACATGGAAGCAACCTAAGTGTCCATCATCGGATGAATGGATAAAGAAGATGTGGCACATATATACAATGGAATATTACTCAGCCATAAAAAGAAATGAAATTGAGTTATTTGTAGTGAGGTGGATGGACCTAGAGTCTGTCATACAGAGTGAAGTAAGTCAGAAAGAGGAAAAGAAATACCGTACGCTAACACATATATATGGAATCTAAGAAAAAAAAATGTCATGAAGAACATAGGGTTAAGACGGGAATAAAGACACAGACCTACTAGAGAATGGACTTGAGGATACGGGGAGGGGGAAGGGTAAGCTGTGACAAAGTGAGAGAGTGGCATGGACATATATACACTACCAAACGAAAAATAGATAGCTAGTGGGAAGCAGCCGCATAGCACAGGGAGATCAGCTCGGTGCTTTGTGACCGCCTTGAGGGGTGGGATAGGGAGGGTAGGAGGGAGGGAGACGCAAGAGGGAAGAGATACGGGAACATATGTATATGTATAACTGATTCACTTTGTTATAAAGCAGAAACCAGCACACCACTGTAAAGCAATTATACTCCAATAAAGATGTTTAAAAAAATAAAAGTAAAAGCAAAGAGGCCAATGATGACACAAAGAAACTTATAAAGGATACATTAAAAGAAATATTTTACTGCAGATGCCCTGAGCACAGCAAGCATTCACTCTATGTCTAAGATTTCTTTCTTGCTATAGACTAAATGATTGTGTCCCTCCAAAATTCCTATGTTGAAATCCTAATCCCCAGTGTAAGGGTCTTACAAAGTGGGGTCTTTGAGAGATAATTAGGCTGTAAGAGTGGAGCCCTCAAGAATGGGATTAGTGCCCTTATGAAAGAGACCCCAAAGCTCCTTCCTCCCTTTTATCATGTGAGGACACAATGAGAGGACAGCTATCTCTGATACAGTTTACGGGCTGATTCCCCAGACACTGAATCTTCCAGAGACTTAAATATAGGCTTCCCAGCTTCCATAACAGTAAGAAATAAATTTCTATTGTTTTAAGCCACCCAGTCTATTGTACTGTATATAGGAAGTTTGTTAACCTTCTCCTTATTTGTATGTTTATCATATACTTTGATATTTGAAATGTTATATGCTGGAAAGGCCACTTATATTTCTAGAATAGGTTGGATTTTATGCAACCTTTCTTTCTTGAATTAACAGCAATTAAGAAAATAAAAAACAAGACAAGAAGAGCAATAACAGCAAAATATACAATGGTGTGTTCTCTTACTACCCTGGGAGGGATTGGAATCTCTAAGTTATAATAATTATTATAAAAATGAATTGTCCCATTGAGTTCAGGCTGGAGCTGAATAATCTACACATGGGTTGGAGAAATCATATCTGGTGCTTCTGTTTTCAAGTAAAAACTGTATGTATCTTTATGGGGAGAAGTCTCAAGGGGGGCAGTGAGACCTCCCGTGTAAATGATCAGGCATAGCCTAGATGACTGCACTCAGAAATGCTTTCACTTATATGTGAAATCTAAAAAAAAAATGAAATGAAATAAACTGTACTCATAGTACAGGAACAGACTGGTGGTTTCCAGAGATGGGGAGTAGGGAGTGGGCAAAATAGGTAACGGTGGTCAAAAGGTACAAACTCCCATTATAAGATAAATAAGCTCTGGGGATGTAATGTACAGCCTGGTGACTAAAGTTAACAATGCTGTATTGTCTATTAGAAAGCTGCTAAGAGAGTAGATCTTAAAATTTTTCAACACAAGGAAAAGAAATTTGTAACTATGTGAGGTGATAGATATTGACTAAACTTACTGTGGTAGTCATTTCACAATATATACATAATCAAATCTTCATGTTGTGAAGCAAAAACTAATACAATATGATATGTCAATGATATCTCAATAAAACTGAAAAAAATATTTTTAGTACAGTTGATTTTTTACAAGTGAAAGCATCAGAGACCTTCAAATTCCTCTCTAACACAGAGAATCTTTGAATTTACTTCTGAAAAGCAATGAACTTGTCCTGACAGTTGGATAAACTGCAACTGATCTTGGACTGTAAAAGGTCCACACAGGTTTAAGGCAGTGATTGCTTTCATCACTAGGAGAAGTTCCTGAACCCTAGTACCTTTTTTGGAAATAAAAATGAGAAAACCATATAAATGGTTTTAGTCATCTCAGAAATTAATGGGTCAAGGATCACCTTATATTTTTTCATACACAGTACTTGCAATGCAAATATTTATTTTCAGAGTTTGGTAAATTATTCTACTCTGCGGAGAAAGGAGTAAAAAGAAAAGAACCACAGGAACCGAAGAGGATGTAGGGCTCAACTAGATCCTTTGGGGAAAAGGAGCCCTGCAGAAAATAATTACTTTTCCTCATCATCTGCTTGCTCAAACCGAGCCTGTGCATCTATGCTAGTACTTTCTCTGACACCTGACATTTTGAAGAAGCCTCGCTTTTTTTGTCTGATCACTCTCATATAATTAACATTCCTCCAAACATTTTCTACACAAGAGTCTTGATTTGGAAACTAAAACACCCATCCCTGTGTCAGAATTATATGACTTCCTCCTCCCATCCAATTTAAAGCTTTTTCTCACCCCTACAGTAGAGGGAAAAGGGCCTGTATGTGCTTGCTTTCCAGCTCCCCTGCACCTCTCCATCCTGGCTGGCCGTAGTTTCAGACCCTCCAAGGTAAGGAACAGGGAAAATGATATTAGGGGGAAGGGCATAGCCTCCTTGGGCAGCAGGGTGTTTAAAGCTAGTTCTTCCTCTCAAAGATGTGTGGAGAGCTCTTAGGAGTTTCTCATAGTTGCACCTGCAGGAGACCTCCAACTGCAACTCCCTTCATGCAGGCACTATCTCCAGTCTGGCTGGTTACTTCTAATTCCCTCCTCAGCCCCTGGACAGCTGTTAGTTCTCCCCCTCTTTGGGGATTATTTGCTTCATTGGGCACTTCTCTCAGAAGCATCCAAGATGGCCCCGACCAGCTCCCTCCTGGGGAAACACACAGTTAATTCCCTGTTTAGCTCTCAGAATTTCAACTTCTGACACAGGTTGCTTCTACCAGACTCTCCTCTAGTGACAAATTTTGGAGCATAAACGTTGCCTGGTACCTTCACCTCAAAACTCTAAGAGGCATAGGTCAACTATTCTGAGTGTTTCTCTAAAGTTCCTTACATGGTCTTCCCTCCTGTACGGGGAAGAGAGGGGGTGACAGGCATACACTGTATATTAACAACTTTCTCA
The DNA here is from genome assembly GCF_949774975.1 of Lagenorhynchus albirostris. Classification (NCBI taxonomy): domain Eukaryota; kingdom Metazoa; phylum Chordata; class Mammalia; order Artiodactyla; family Delphinidae; genus Lagenorhynchus; species Lagenorhynchus albirostris. Next base: position 76,844,216 of record NC_083107.1, on the reverse strand, counting down.
AAAAAAAAAGCTTTCTTACCCAAAAAGGACTCCCTTTTCAACCTCTCCAGTCTTAAGAGGTAGATTTTCATATTTGAATTTACCTTTAGGTAGATATTAAGATCTTAAAATTGAAGACTCAAATGTGAGGCATTTCATTAGCCAAGGGATCTATCATCTTTGCTTTGATTACTCTCAGTCTTTGGGACTCTTAGCCCAAAATGAAATAGAAAGAGTCCCATATTGCCATCCTATTTTATATTGATGTAGTACCTGGTTATCCCTCTTGCCACCAGCTGGAGAACGCCACAAATCTCTCCCAGAGTCAGACTACTACTTATGAGTTTGGGGGATGAGAATGTGCTTTTCAGAGTTGCTGTCATCCACATTCTAATCAGCTCTTATGCAAGGTTAATCTACCTCCCAATGACACGAGACAAAATTAAGCCTCCATAATAGGTATCTTACACACCTCTGGGGTGACAGAAACATAAGGAGAAAGCCACCCTAGAGTAGAAGTAAACCCAACCAAGAGTGTACGTAAATGGAATCAGCTTGTGGCTATGCAATCTATGTGTTTAACACCTAGCATAATGGCTGGCATATAGTAAATACTAAATATGTTGCATTTGTCATGTCATCCCTACCGAACCTCACTTTTCAAATGAAGAAAACAATACCAAGAATTTGCCTATTTTTCCCCATTCTGAAGAGAAAGATCACATGATATAATACATATACAAGAACATATAACCTCTTTGTGTGTTGTGCATGTATGCCATCCAGAAATATTCCATGAAACTAATTATCTGATGGAATGGATTAAGTGCTAATTTTGAAAATAGCGTGAAATCTGCATCTACATCAGTCATGTGAAGAATGCATGGAAGATAATATTTTCATCTGACACAAGAAAAATAAGACTAAAGTGGTGGTTTTGGGCCTTAATGAAAGTCGCACAAATCAGAGGCAGATTTCTCCTCATTCCAACACTAGACAGAACAATGAGGGAAGCATGATGAGAAGTTCTACTTTCCAACTTTAGAAGAAAGGCTAGGAGTTGGGGTTGATTCCCTGATGATCCACTCTCATTCTTACAGACATTGCTATCCATTAAGGCACCCATTAGCACAACTCATGACTGAGAGACAACGATGCAATCTGTTTTCATCAAAGAAAGAAAGAGAAGATTGCCAGGGATTTGTACATAATTTAGGATATAGTACGACATTTGTCAGGCTTTTTCAGCATTGCCGTTTTACTTATAAACAGTTTAGAGGAGGAGTATTTATAGCCCTTCGACCTCTCCCACTGGCCCTGAAAGAAATTGGATTTCCAACCAAATCCATTTACAAGGAGACAGCTATTCATTCTAATAAAAACCACATGGTAAGTACATTAAGTAGGAAAAAAAATGTATTTTGATAAACAGAGAGACATTATACCCACAGGAATGGCAGCAGACTCAGCGAAAGTTAAGCTTGGCGGCTTCCGATCTCACTTGAAATTTTCCCAGCCCTTAAAACATAGCAGTACTACAATAGGTACTACAGTAGACTGCTTCAGAGTCACAAGTTCAATTAACCACAGGGCCCAATTTCAGCCTTGACAGTTGGGGCATGAGGTGATGTATGAAGAAGAAAAATGCCACAAACCCCTTAAAAGGAATTTCAATTTTGAATCTACTTATATATAGCCCTAGCACAAGAATTAACATGGAGAGGTTACCAGAGGATATGGAATATATTCACCTTTGAAAAATGTTTTATCTATTTGGAGAGAAAGGACCAGCATATGCAAAATAGAACATTACAAAATTGAACATGATTGAAAGTTAAAAACAGACTGTCAACTATTAGAGCAATTTGGGCAAATTCAGATGAACTTCCTTGTAGTTCACCTGTAGGTGAAAAGGATATGAATTCAAAAGTTTGGAGAAAATATAGACTGAGCTTGGAAATTGAGAAGAAGTGAGAAAGAAGGTATTAATGATTACACGCTTGTTTCTGACTTAACGGACTTAGTGAATGGTGGTGACATTCACTACGATGTGTAACACAGAATGAGAATTGGGAAAAAATATGATGGGTTAGTTTAGATGTGTTGAGTCTGATTGTTCTATGGGGCATTCAACAAAAAAGTCCAGCAGTGGTCTGGTAATATAAATGGAGTCCAACAGACATATAAATGCTGGAGATGAAGAACTCACAGTTATTGGGAATTAAGATCAACTCTAAGGTATCAATATCTTGCTTTCCTTTCAGATTATATGCGTTAACAGTGCTTTGTTAACTTCATCAAATTCTAACCTTGTCTTTAAAGAAAGATATGTTATATTTAACAACACTTGAATTGTTAAACAAATAACAATACATATACACATAATATTCAGCACACATAAAAATACTCAAGTATTGCTTTAGAAAAGACATCCGCAAATTGTCCCTAATTTTTAGATCAGCTGTAAATGACGCTTTAGATTCATTTTTAGTTATCTCTGACAACACTTCTGGAATTAAGTTCCTGAAAAGAATCAACGTTGGCTCTCTGTAGGCCAGGCAGCATATAATTCTGTGTTTTCCAACTTGGGAAAGTCAAAGAAATATTCCGCAAGATTCAGTTATCTGCATCTGCTGCATTGGGGGACTGTCACTCTCTGGAACTGGGTTCACTCGTCCGAATGCTAGTCAGTGGAGTGTAGCTAGTGCTGTTCCTGCTGGGTGATCCACAAGCAGCAGCAAAAATCAGAGAATGTAAGTAAAACAACACACACAGATTCCAGCCCTCAGTGACGATGTCATAAATGAGCACGGAACGTTCCAACTAAGCTTGGAAAAGACACGGAGAAGAAATTATACATCAAGCAGAAAATGGGACTTTGAGAGTACATGACAAGAAGCAGTTGCTTCTTTACCTTACACAAAAGTCTTCCAGTATCTCTAGGTACTAGAGACTAAAACTAGTTTCTTTACCCATCAACAAAATGAAAGAGCAAGTCTACAGGTGTTCTGATGAGAATTGGAAAGAAAATTCCAGTTTTTCTCAACAAATCTATGCAGCTGATTAACTAGACCAAATGGAATGAACAGGGGAAAATAAGTACCCTGAGAAATACCAACACAGAAGAAATGGGCAGGGAACAAGATGCCTGCAAAGATGTTCCAGAAGGAGATAACAGGACCCAACTGAAATTAAAATAATAAACCTTGGGGTAATAAGAATACTTAGGGGATCTGATCTAACTGGTGCATAAAAGAGCTATGTGATTAAAATATTATTTGTATATAATTAATGCAAGACTGTAATTCAGTGTATAATATAGAAAAGAATGAGGTTAGAGGACTGTGTGAGCAGAGAAGAACCCAATAAGGACAAGATGAATCTCCCGAATCTCAGTGGGAAAGAAGTTTCTCTCACTCTGTTGATTTCAGAGAAATATTTTTTTTTTAACTCAGGTGCTTGGATATAAACAAAGCTTAAATAAGCCATATTTATGATATTGTGTAAAATCGGTGGATTCTTGGCAAATGGAAAGTCAGATCCTAGCCCAATAAATGTGGAAGAGAGCTGGTGCCAAGGAAAATGAGAGATGTTTGTGACAGAGCAGGAGAAGTGAGAAAAAATATTTGACCACACCACCCTGTGTTTGGGGAAGAGTTTCTACCCTGCCTGTGAGTTTGATTTTCCTCTTCAAGGTCACCATTACCGAATGAGATTGTTAATACGCTTCTAAGGGGGCTTCTGATTCAAAGCAAGCTACGTAAACCCTGCTATCATATTATTTACTTCGCTAATATCCTTTGAAAACCTTATGTTAATAGGATTGTGCAACAGTAAAATTTTTCCAAGTTCAGTGACAACAAACCTGCAGCCAAGTCCCGCCAAATACGACTCTGACACTTTTGAATATTCCTTATTTTTTCATTTGCATTGACTTGTCGCTGCCATTACTCTCCTGGACTTTTCTACCCATATCCAACTGATTTTTCTATCTACATTTCTCATCTCTGCCATTCATCCTTCACACTGCCACCAGAAAACAGCGTTAAAATTATTAGTGATCTACATAAAAATAAATAACTATTCACCTTCTAAAAACAAAATGCATTTTTCTCCCCATGGTACTCAAAACATAAAAAACTGGTCCCAACTTTTTTTTTTTTTTTTCATCTGCATCCTTTATTGCTACTCCATCCTCCATCATCCCACCACTCCATCATCCTTTCCAGTTTGAGGGCTGGATAAATCACAGCTTTCTGTGGACTACTCTGCTATGCATTTATGCAATCTTGATGTTGGCTGGTATCTCCCTACCCTTAGATATTTTGGAAGTTTCATTATAGTTCTAAATTATTTACTTCTCCTTTCTGTAAAAAGATCAAATCTTTCCACCACACTTGGATCAGGCCTAGCCATGTGACTTGTTTGACCAATGAAGTGTGAACAGAAGTAACATTTCTTTGCAGAAGCTTCCAGAGCCATGACAGAATTCTGACACTATTCTTTTTCTTTTGCCATGAGAACAGCATGTCCCAGTTAAGGGCTGCTCCCTCAGCTTAGATGACACAATGGAACTCTGCGGTACAGAGCTAAAGTGAACCCACACCCAACATGAAACATAGGCTAGATTGCCTTTGCAAACTACTCAGCAAAAGTGGACTGATGCAGAGATCTGGTTAAATAAGGTCCCAATACTAGCTCCAGGGCTGTGGCAATTCAAAGTCCTCCCCAACTTTTCATGTCTTACTTCCTCTTACATACTCTTCTCTGGTTCACTTCAACGAGTGCTACCTGAATTCTGTCCCATATAAAACCTACACTCAACGCACAGCCCCTTTATAGTTCTCTGTAAGAAATCTAATCATTCTCAGGAGTTTAAGAAGTTGGCAACGTTCAGGAACATTTCTATGGTTGAGAGATTGGATGGCGCCTCGCAGTATACAGTCTTCTGTTCACGCTGTCGCAGCTCCTCATACGCCACAGCCTTCCAAAACCTTGCTGCAACTGAGGACTCTCTCCACCTCCCACAGTGCTGCCCTGGGATGGTAGGTCAGCAACACACTCCTCTTGCATCTCTGTCTTGCCCCACAGAGCAGCATGTTTTCCCCAGATGTATTCTCATTATTTATTTAAACCAAAATTCCATTTGCTATGAAACCATATTTTAATGCTATTACAAATAACGTTCTACCTTGACAGATAATACCTAAAATCCTATCAGACTTCTCCACTGCAACAGCACTTTTAAATCCATTATCTTGTCATATCATCTCTATTTTTCTCTCCATCTCTGTGAAGGCAAGTGCCTTGACTCATATAATAACATGGAGTCTGCAGCTCTTTGCACAATGCCTGACATATAGTGGGCACTCAATCAATATCTGTGGGTAAATAATGAATGAATAGAAGAAAACACGAACATCGTTATTAAGTGACAAGCCAAGTACCTAAAGGTGCTTTTGCTTCTAAGGAAGCTAAGTAAACCCTGCTGCCATAATATTTACTCAGTTAATATCCTTTGTAAACCTGTGTTAATAGGATTATGCATAAGTAAAATTTTTTCCAGCTCAATGACAACATAAGGGGCAGAAGTGGGGTTTCAGCTAATGTCTCTGATTCCAGTCCCCATGGCCTTACTGCACACTGCCTCTGCCCCAGACTCACAACACTTTTACTATGGAGGGGTGTGGACAGAGGTAGAGTGAACACAGTCCTCTGATTTCAAAGAGAGGGTTAAAGTGTCAGACAAGAATTGAACTAAAAGGTTCTCAAGGTTACTTACAAACTGAAATTTTAATGAGAAATCTAAGAATAATCTGAGATTTGCTACAGGTAGCTGTAAAACGGGATTTTCCCTCTAAAACGTATTTCGTTTACATTCATGAAACTGTGTGGATGCAGATCTTATAAATTCAGCTCACCTGGATATGCCAGAGGGACGATCTAGAATGAGATGTTGAAGTCATAAACTCTACAAGCAAACGCTGTCTTCCTCACTCTGCAACGACAGACGACAAGCTGCTTTTGCCTGTTAAATAATTCATCCTCCTCAGTGTTTACAGGTTGACAAACACAAGAGGATTTACACTTTCCTAATCACACTAAACTCTCCATTTTGAAAGCCTAGAGTCAGTTTTTGTAAATGCACAGGCTTATTATTCCCTGGCTGTTGTTGTCACAGAGTGAATAGAGTCATAATTCTTTCCTAGAAACATATAATCTGGAATCAGATGACCTGTATAGAGGTTTTAGCTCAACTACTTATTGACTGTGTGACCTGGGGCAAGGCGCACAAGTTTCAGGTTTGTCATCTCTAAAGCAGGATTACTAATAAACAGAAGTGAGCAGCGAGGATCAAATGAGATAAGACAGTGACTTACGAACTCTATTCTATGGAGACTCAGAGGTGGGAGAGGCCAAGGAAGAGAAGCCACAGCCCCTTCCCCATCCTCCACTGCTTGGACCAGAGAAAGTCAGCTTTCAGCTTTTCAGATCTCAGCTTCAGGCCTTCAAATCTCCAATTCAATTTTTCGTTGACCACATCCGTGGTTGCTTCCAATAAGAACACTCTCTCTCAATTGTCCGATGCTGTAGAGTTCATAGAGCACGTCCGTATACGTTATCGCATGTATAATCCTTACCGTGACACAAGAAAATTATCTCTCCCACTTGCATGCTGAAAGGCTGAGCCCCTAAAAGATTAAGTGACTTGCTGTAGTTCCCAAGATGAGGCAGCACTAGCTCCCAACCAGAGAGAGGCATGCTCTTCCTGCAACTCTGGGCGGCCTTCACACATTCCTGTCTTCTCCAATACATAAGATACCATCTTTAATTTGAAAACTATTTGCCTTTTCAGATAACCTATGTTCTCACAATAAACAAGCCACATTTTCATTTTTCTTCAAAGAATGAAACTTCTGGCTTATCTTAAGAAGAAGGTAAAAGCATTGATTAAAAATCTGATAGGACTTATAACACAGCCCATGTTTCTCTTTGTAAAGCCATAAAGAACACACTGTCCCCAGAGCATGGACAATCCTGGCCCCAGCAGAGCACACTGGGAGGGACAATTGTGACTAGATGGAGACAGCAAACGTATCAGCAGCAAGGGTCACAGAATTTCCTTGTCAATGATACTAACTTTCTTCTCATTTAAGAGGAGCAGCTATCTGGAATTTTTTTTCCTAGTTAACATTCTCCGTCCATCTCCACTGTAATCCCAAACGTATGGCTATATTAAGACATTTTCTCTACTCACTGAATTCATTAATCCATTCATTTATTAAATAAGCAGTAAGTACTTATCCTATGCAGGACATGGGGCTAGGAATTGTGAATACTGAATTTATAATAACCAGTTCCTGCCATCAAGATGTTCACAGTCTTGCTAAGAAGAAGTCACATGAATAAACACAAAGCAGAATGAGGTAAGTGCATAAGAGAGGTACAAAGAGTTCTGAGAATGCAAAGAGGAAAGACCACTTTTGTCCTAGGTTATCAGTAGCAGTTTTTGAGGTGAGACAGTCCAGGTGCTGCAAGTTCATGAAGAGACAGAATCTCACCAGGTGAAAATGGGGGAGAGTCTATTCACGTTGGAAGGAATGGCAAGGCCAAGGAGACAGTCTGAAAGGCTTGGAAGAAGCAAAATGTGATATTAAAAAATATCAGATTGTAGAGTTAAGGAGTCTAGAGTCCCAGCTCCAGCTTACTCAACAGCTATGTGATCTTGGACAAGTTATTTGATCTTCCTTTACCTTAATTCAATCATTTTTAAAACAGAGATTAGATGTCTTGTTAAAAAACACGGACCTTCAAGCATTGTTTCGGTTAACTTTTGAGGTTCAGTTTTAAAGGCCCCTGATAAGGCTTGTTACTAATTTCGATACATGAACTGGCATAACTGATAGGCTTCGAAGAGTTGAGCTGATATGAGTGAGCTGATAAATAACCATTTAAAAACTGGACTTCCACATTAAAGCCAACTGTTAAAAAAGGTAAGATAAAAGATTATACTAATGCCCATGAAAATAATGAATTAAATGTGATTTCAAAAGTGCAAAGGCTTATATTTACCTAATATTATTCCTTGCATTACTCAAACAGTCTTTAGGGGAGAATGAAATTTCCCTATCTCCTTTAAGAGATGTTATCCATGTTCCTATATTAAGAGGAAGTAGTACTTGCACCTCCATAATGAAAATTAAATTACAAGAATCAAGCTTGAAATCAAAGAAAAGTTTCTTTGTAGAAACGGACAGGCTGATTTTGAGATGTATACAAAAATTCAAAGAGTCAAGACTAGCCAAGACAGCTTGAAGAACAATGTGTGAAATCTTACTCTAATGGATATTAGATTCTTAATTAGGTAAGGTTTTGTTTGTTTGTTTGTTTTTATTTTTCTTTTCTCTCTCTTTTCTTGCTGCCTCTCCACAATACACTAAAATTGCCAGAATGCTTACTTTTCTCCTGGGGAAATAATCTCTTGGTGTCCTCAAGCTTATCCCAAGTTCTCAAGTATTCCCTATGGTCATTACTGGCTCTGCTCCCCATGTAAACTTGATAGCAAAGATACTTCACTTTGAAAAAAACTATTTCCAAGTTCCTCATGCAGGACAGGAGGTTTAATGAGACAAAATGAACTTCTGGAAGTATCTTAGGAACCAATTAAGAGTGAGAATTTTCACAAAAGGAATCCAAATCAGAAAAGAAGAAGGAAAGCTGTCACTGTTTGCAGATGACATGATACTAAAAATAGAGAACCCTAAAGATGCCACCAAAAAACTACTAGAGCTAATCAATGAATTTGGTAAAGTAGCAGGATACAAAATTAATGCACAGAAATCTCTGGCATTCCTATACACTAATGATGAAAAATCTGAAAGAGAAATTAAGGAAACAGTCCCATTTACCACTGCAACAAAAAGAATAAAATACCTAGGAATAATCCTACCTAAGGAGACAAAAGACCTGTATGCAAAAAACTATAAGACACTGATGAAAGAAATTAAAAACGATACAAACAGATGGAGAGATATACCATGTTCTTGGATTGGAAGAATCAACATTGTCAAAATGACTATACTAACCAAAGCAATCTACAGATTCAATGTAATCCCTGTCAAACTACCAATGGCATTTTTCACAGAACTAGAACAAAAATTTCACAATTTGTATGGAAACACAAAAGACCCCGAATAGCCAAAGCAATCTTGAGAAAGAAAAACGGAGCTGGAGGAATCAGGCTCCTGGACTTCAAACTATACTACAAAACTACAGTAATCAAGACAGTATGGTACTGGCACAAAAACAGAAACAGAGACCAACGGAACAGGATAGAAAGCCCAGAGATAAACCCACACACATATGGTCACCTTATTTTTGATAAAGGAGGCAAGAATATACAATGGAGAAAAGACAGCCTCTTCAGTAAGTGCTGTTGGGAAAACTGGACAGCTACATGTAAAAGAATGAAATTAGAACACTCCCTCACACCATACACAAAAGTAAACTCAAAATGGATTAAAGACCTAAATGTAAGGGCAGACACTCTAAAGCTCTTAGAGGAAAACATGGGCAGAACATTCTATGACATAAATCACAGCAAGATCCTTTTTGACCCACCTCCTAGAGAAATGGAAATAAAAACAAAAATAAACAAATGGGACCTAATGAAACTGAAAAGCTTTTGCACAGAAAAGGAAAACATAAACAAGACGAAAAGACAGCCCTCAGAATGGGAGAATATATTTCCAAATGAAGCAATTGACAAAGCATTAATCTCCAAAATTTACAAGCAGCTCACGCAGCTCAATAACAAAAAAACAAACAACCCAATCCAAAAATGGGCAGAAGACCTAAAAGGACATTTCTCCAGAGATATACAGATTGCCAACAAACACATGAAAGGATGCTCAACATCACTAATCATTAGAGAAATGCCAGTCAAAACTACAATGAGGTATCACCTCACACCAGTCAGAATGGCCATCATCAAAAAATCTACAAACAATAAATGCGGGAGAGGGTGGGGAGAAAAGGGAACCCTCTTGCACTGTTGGTAGGAATGTAAATTGATACAGCCACTATGGAGAACAGTATGGAGGTTCCTTAGAAAACTAAAAATAGAACTATCATGTGACCCAGCAATCCCAGTGCTGGGCATATACCCTGAGAAAACCATAATTCAAAAAGAGTCATGTACCACAATGTTCATTGCAGCTCTATTTACAATAGCCAGGACATGGAAGCAAACTAAGTGTCCATCAACAGATCAATGGATAAAGAAGATGTGGCACATCTATACAATGGAATATTACTCAGCCAGAAAAAGAAACATAATTGATCTATTTGTAGTGAGGTGGATGGAGCTAGAGTCTGTCATACAGAGTGAAGCAAGTCAGAAAGAGAAAAACAAATACTGTATGCTAATACATATATATGGAATCTAAAAAAAAAACAAAAAAAATTGTTCTGAAGAACCTAGGGGCAGGACAGGAATAAAGACGCAGACGTAGAGAATGGACTTGAGGACATGGAGAGGGGGAAGGGTAAGCTGGGACGAAGTGAGAGAGTGGCATGGACACATATACACTACCAAATGTAAAATAGATAGCTAGTGGGAAGCAGTTGTATAGCACAGGGAGATCAGCTTGGGGCTCTGTGACCACCTAGAGGGGTGGGATAGGGAGGGTGGGAGGGAGATGCAAGAGGGAGGAGATATGGGGATATATGTATATGTATAGCTGATTCAATTTGTTATAATGCAGAAACTAACACATCATTTTAAAGCAATTATACTCCAGTAAACATGTTAAAAAAAAAAGTGAGAATTTTCAAAAGAAAACATAAATAATCCACCAAGATTTCGGAAGAAAAAGAACAATACCTTGTTAGTCTTTAAAGGTACAAGTAATAGAACGGAAATATTTTTCACCAGAGTGATTTTATTTGATTGTAGCACGTGGTTTCTTACGAAATGTGTAAATAAAGTTCAGAGAAAGGGAGTAGAAGGAGGACATAAAATTGGGAAACGGAATAAATCAGAGTTTGTGAAAACCTGTTATCACAGTAGTATTGGGTCCATATGACAAATCTGTTATGTATACACAATGAGCAGTGGTGTTCTAAAATAAGCATAAATCGATCCGTATTATGTCCTCATTATTTCACGTCATGTACTCTACATTCTGGCCAGCCACACGTACTCACTGTTCTTCACATAGGCCCCAGATCACTTGCCTCCATATACTTCCTCTCTCTACAATCCTCAGTATTCCTCTTTGCATTCACATAAATACCAGGCCCAGGTCCAGGTAACTTTTCCATTTATTTAATTTTAAAATAAGTATTCTACTCACATGTATCAAGGTTTCACAGTCTCCCTCCCACTACTATTCCCCAGCTACCAGTTACCTCCACAGAAGTGACCAAGCATGTATTTCCCTGTGTGTTCTTCAGTCAAGAGGGATATTTTATAAATACGGGTGTATGTTTCTGTATTTTACACAAACATGTCGTAGTAACTGTATGTTACCTTGGGCAAATTATTTAACTTTCCACAGCAGTCTCCTCATCTGTAAAATGGGGGAAAAATAATACTACAGGCATCGTAGTGTTGTTCTGAGGATTAAATAAGTTAACACTCTCTCTCTCACACACACATACACACACACACATATATATGGCAATGTTAAAATGGTCTTTAAAAGAAATTTATAGACAAAATGGCAGCATAAATAGACATAAGAGCTTCTCCTCCAATTGCAAACCACCAAAACTAGAATTTATTTTTATTGCTCAAATTAAAGAGGAGGGATTTTCTAAGTCCCAGGAATGAAGAAGGAACACTTAGATGTAGTAGTGACCCCTACTTGAAGTTATGGAGCTCATGGGGGACTGGAATCTGAAACACACATTAGGGACCAGAGCTTTAACTTCTACATGGAAGCTAGAATTGGGGCTAGAGATCCCACATGTCATAGGAATCCAGCAGTGGACATCAACTGAACTGGAACACACTTGTCCATTTCCCAGGATCACAGAAAACAAAGCAAGTCATTTAGTCCAGGCTGTGATTGGAAAGAGAATCAACCACCAGAGATTAGAAACCTAGTTTTATCCCAAGTTTATATTAACTGAGTATTATTTCCAAAACTCTGGAGACAAGAACCTAGCCTAAAAGTTGGTTACCAGTGGATAATCCCATGGAACTGGCAGAGTCATCTGTGAGATCTTTCAATAGGGAGGCTTCTAATGACCAAAGCATATGTGGACATTTCGTGAAATATCTACAGTGTTAGTTTATAAAAGCATAGCACCAGGAAAGCCAGCCTATGGAATTAACAAACGGAAGGATTACATTGCGGAAAGAGAGATGGCAAACCTTTAGAGTAAGTATATGTGAAATGTTCAAGGTAATAAAAAAATGTAAATATTCAAACAGAAAACAAAAGAGATTATAAAACTAAAAGAAGCCAAGTGAAAATGTATTTAAAAAATAAGGAGAATGGAACAATTCAGGGAGGTAATAATGAATTTGGAAGGCATAACTGAAAAAGTTAACAAAAACAAAATACTGGAAGTTAAACAGGGAAAAAATGTGAGAAAGAAGTTAAGGACATGAAGAGCAGGTGTAATTTCTAACAAAACTTTAAAATGAGTTCCAGAAAAAGAGTGGAGAACATGGGAGAGAATATGAAGAAATTTGAAGAAATAATGGTTCTAATTGAAGGCAAAGATAAGTCTTCAGATTTAAAAGGCACAGTACAAAACACTATAAATCAAACAGATGTACTTCTGTGTATATTTAAATGTTGAGTTTCAAGAATAAATAGAAAAATTTTAAAGCTAACAAAAAGAAATGTTTACCCACGAAAGAAAAACAATAAAGAAGACAGCAGACTTATCATCAGCCACCATTAATGTAGAAGAAAATGGAAGAGAAAAAAAAAAAGCTTTACAAATATGTGTAAATATACCAGTAATCACAATAAATATACACATACTAAACTCACCAGTTAAATAAAAGACCCTCAGCTTTAGGCGGGATGAACCAGTCGATAGTAGACAACTTCTCCCTCCTAGAACAATGTTAAAAGCCAGATAAAAAACAAAAATCATGTGCTTGAAGACAGCTGAGGCAGGAGTAGCTAGAGAAGCTATGACTCCCAAGAGAGAAGAAACTCTGAATAGTGACCTTTACGCAGCGCTCTTGAAAGACAAAAATGAAAGTACAAGATATACCAGAAAAGGAACTTGCAGACTATTATATTAATGAGCCAAAGATGGCCTCTGTGTGTTGGCCCCTAGGTTATTTCTTCACTACAGGCTGCGACCCTTAGCTCAAAAGCCTGACTGCTCCAAATTCACATTTTTACAGATCCAATTATTTTAAAAATAGCTGAAACATGCACATTTTTAGCCATTTAGAGTCTGCCTGCTTTGCATACCCCACAAAACCTCCCTGGACAGTTACTAGTCATAAGGCCCCAAATCACTGCTGTCCTTTGGAGCTCCCTGACCCTGATACTCCCCACCCTGCTGCTAAGCCTCTTCTCTGATTCTTCTGTCACTTAGGAGTTCCCTTAACCTCCTCCCTTTCTGGCTGGTGGCCTCCATGCTGTAAGTCTCTGGAGGGTCTCATAAAGTGAGGAGCTTCCCATTTCATGCCACCCTGCCCAAATGCCATTGAATAAAGGTTGTTGTGTGTTACTACCTCTCATGGTCATATCTTTTAATGTGATTAGCCCCAATCCCTCAAACTCCTTACATAGACTACTCCAGGCTCTCAGTTTAAAACTCTGAAAAGCCAGGAATGAATTAATAGTAAGCCCAGCCTTTCTAGGGCTCACATTGGGATAGTCCCTTGTTGAATGAAAGTAATAATCTATCACTGTCTACTAGCTAAAAAAAGAATGAGCCCATTCTAGAGGGAAAATAAACTCTAAATACTTTCAGTATACAACCTTTGTCATTCAATCAAAAATTAACAGATATGCCAAAAGAAAAAAACTATATAACTGGAATCCATGGGGGGGGGCAACAGTAGAAACAGATACACAAGTGATGAAGATATACTTCATAAGGATTTTAAACTAGGAGAAAATAGATATGATTGTGGAGGATTTACTAGAGAACGGTAATCTATTAGGAAAAAAACAGAAGTGCTTCCACTGACAATTTCTAAATCTGAAATTAGGTTAGATGAATACTGTAAACTAGAAGTCCAGAAGGATAAGAGAAAAAGAATGGAGAAGAAGAGAGAATGACTGAAAATTTTTTTCTAAAATATACTATCCCACAGATTCAAGTATCTCTGAAGATTTTAGAAAAGAATATATACAAAGAAAACTGACCCAGAGCACATAATAGACAAACTGGTGAAAAACACAGGAAAAGAGAAACATTTAAAACTAGCTAGAGAAATAAGGATGCATTACCTACAAAGGAGAATATGAAACTGCTGACTTCTTGATGGAAAAAAGAAAGAAAAGATATATTTAAAATTCTGAAGAAAAAGAAATGCCAAATGAAATTCTATATTCAGTAAAAATGTCATTAAAAAATGAAGATGAAGTTATCATGTTTTTAGATCAAGAGAGAATCTTCCAACAAACCTGCACTAAAATAAATCGACTAAAGAGAAATGTTCAAACAGAAGGAAAATGATCTCAGAACCTAACATGTAACTTCAGATTGAAATAAAGAGAAATAAAACAGATAAATAGTTAGGTAGATATAAATGAATATTGAGTATCCAAAATAATGATAATAATTATGGGATTTAAAATGTATATAACATTAAAACACACAACAAAAACATACACCCTCACACACACACACACACACACTTATAAAAATAAACAAATACATATAGAAAAATGACCAGAAAGAAATATAAAGTGATAGCAATGGTAATTGTTCTCGTTTGTTCGTGAGTTGCAAGTAGCGCTTTTTGGATAAATGATTCTAATTTTCTTTTCAGTGTATGTATCTCTGTAGTCTCTGTGTGGCACCCAACACAGGTAAAAATCTCTACCTTGCCTCATGAAGGTAGCTGGGGAAACAAACATTAAAAATACTTAAAGAAGTAAAATATATAATAGAGCAGATGGCAATAAATCTACAAGCAAAGGAAATACACACACATTTAAAGATGCTGATTACCAAAGAGTGGGAAACTCAGTAAACAGCCCTTGCAGCCCACTTTACAGAATGCTATTCAGAGAGCCAGATTTCCCCCTCCACACAGGCCGATCCCCTACCCCCACTACCTCCAAGACCTGGGGGCTTTATAAATTCCCCAGTGGATGATCAGGTTTGCCCCTGTACCCTGCCCTGCCCAGGGACTTCTCTGGTTTTAATATTTGAAAATCCTGTATCCCAGGAATCCCCTCAGTATCGGCCAAACCAGAACAGTTTGTCAACCTGCAACCGAAAAATAAAACCATTTGCTCACTCTGTTAGTGTACAGAGCTGTCACCAATGAAACTGTTGCCTTCAGAAGCTGTGCTTATTGGCCACAGCATCTGCCTCTGGATGTGGTATTCAAAGTTAGAATAACCCCTTCACAAGTCATGGAGAAGAACTGAGATGTCTTCAAGGAATAAATTAAAACAGTACAGTGACATACATTGGATTGTCACCACCAAGTACTAAAGTAATCCCACATATCTCTGTCATTATCCTCAGTTTTTCTTCCTTAATGTTGGATAAAAATATACCCCCGCTTCTTGTCAGTGTTGGCTCTCCTGAGAACTGTTCAGGATCATCCCCCCTTTCTAAGCATGTTTTGTAGTAACTGACATATTTTCTGAGCATAGATAACAGATGACCAGGGAACTAGGCATTTCACACATGGAATCTCATTTAATTCCAAAAACAATCCTGCAGGATATATATTGCAACTATTTTACAGATGTGTTAACTGACATTCAGAGCAGTTCAGTAATTTGTACAGCGCCAGACAGCTAGCAAGGGCCAAGACGGAGAGGAAAACCATGGTCTAACCGCAAAGTTCAATTTGTTAATAATTTATCCTAAAATTTACTTTAAGAGGCTTTATGAGTCATCAAACACGAAACTGGGGTTTTAAAAGTGATTCTTATAACCTTTAGTTTTTTTTTATACAACGCTTTCTGTTCTGAGCTGCATTGACTTAAATGATATGATCTAAATTAGAGGATCTATGCATCCATTTCACTCAGGCACACAAATGTCTCTCTGCTATACATTGCTCTCTAAATAGAAATTGCTTTAGATAAAAAATTTTAATAGCTGAAATACTTATATAGTTTCTAGGTGAGTCATTCTGCAACTTTTAGTCTTTGGGAAGATTCCATATTTCTGGTTATCTGCTATGAAATGGTTTCCAGCTACCCACTTATGTCCTTGGTAAAGTTACAGCCCATTATTAAACAGTTTTTTTACTCAATACAGTTGATTTATTTATGCATCAAGCCTACAGTTAAAAGTTCACACTAAAACCAAAGATGTATTTTAAAGTTTTGTCAGGGCTTTTCAATAACTTCATCAGGCATTTAACCACATTTGACTAGATAGTACCCTGGGAAAAGATTAAATTTAGACAAAAGGTCTGTTGATTAAATTTAATTGAATTCCACAAATATTTACTGCCTTCCTCCTTCCTATAGAGTAGGCACTCACCCTGCTTCCAAAAATACAGAGGTGAGATGTTGCTTCTGTCTCAATGAACTCTCTATCTACTTGAGAGACATGTCAGCAAATAAATGCTCAAATAGAGTGGCAAATGTATCAACAGAAGTGACACAGAGTAACATGTGATACTGAAGGTGGGGAAAGAATATCAGGGAGGGCTCCCCAGAAGTAATGATGCCTAAGCTGGATTTTGAAAACGTTGCTATGTGGAAATCCCCAGGACCTACTAATTGATTTGCTCCCTCTCCTTCAGTTTACTTCCAGTTTTGGTCAATCAGAATAATCACAGATGTCCCAGGATTTTTTCCTCAGACATCCAATTAAGAATCAAATGTCATCATCCTGCTTTGCTTATACTGCATGCATCCTACTAGGCCACTATCAGATGCTACTACTTTCCGAAAACGTCTCCTATCACAATTGTGCATGAACTTTCTCTCCCTTTAGAAATAACACTTAGATGCTCTGTTATGTCACTTATCAAAATCCT
The DNA here is from genome assembly GCF_949774975.1 of Lagenorhynchus albirostris. Lineage (NCBI taxonomy): Eukaryota > Metazoa > Chordata > Mammalia > Artiodactyla > Delphinidae > Lagenorhynchus > Lagenorhynchus albirostris. Next base: position 76,827,070 of record NC_083107.1, on the reverse strand, counting down.
GCTTTGTGTTTGGGTTATCGGAACAATCGTTCTATTCTTAATAGGTGGTATGCTTTCTGAAAACTCAGAACAAACTTCATTAATATCACTACCTCTGTCTCCTCACATTCATTTACCCATCACTGACTGCAACACTGAACCCAGTATCTGCAACAGAGTAGGGATTCCATAAGCAGTAGGTCTTTGAGAAAGGAATTTTTGCCTGAGAGATGAGCCTTTGCATCCCTTGGCAGGAAAACAGGAGAGGTTCTCACTCCTATAGCAGACATGTGTAGTATAAATGGAATTTTAAATAAATTCCAAAATACACAAAATCAATATTAAAATGTACTAAGATGTCCCCGTATAAATGGATTCTTTCATGAGAAACTAATAATTCAATAATGCTTAGTTTCTGATTTTTAGTCAGCAATAGAGGGACTGAACGAAATTTCCTTTCTTGACTTGTCCCCAGGGCTCACACTCACTCACTTGGTTTATTTTAAGTTCTAGAATATAAAAGGGCTCTTGAATGCCTGGGAGCTAGATGAAAGAACAAGATCTTAAAAAAATCAGAAAATTCAAGGAAAGAAAAGAACAAAAAAAAGTGTTGCATGCTTCCGACGGTCAAGAAGAGAAAGGATTGAAGAAAAGTCATCAGATTTTAAGAGGAGGAGTCATGTGGCAAAATCAACCAAACATGACAACAAATTTATTTCAGCGGGAAAGGGGGGGATAAACATTCTTTGGGAAGATAAATAAATTTGGAAGATGTCAAATAACTGAAATGTTATAATAGTTAAAGTTAGAATAGGATATTATTAAGCCCAGGAACTAGCTTGGCAAATAACCCAGCATCTCCAATGACCCCATAAATGATTCATGTCTCCTTGTCAAAGGATCACAGTGCCAATTTCTTCTCAGTGAAAAAGGTGAGATATTCTCATTTCCTTATTTTATTAAAAAAAACCTGAAATTTAAAATGTAGGAACATAGCACATTCCTAAATTTCCCCCTTAATATTGTTCAAAATCTATTTTTATTCAAGTCTTGGCTGCCTGCCAAGAACTAAAACAAACAAAAGAAATACGCTAAAAGAATTTCTTAGGAAACTTAGATGACGCATTCTACTTTAGTGCACAGAACCGTTCCTTGTAAAATTAAATATCTCACTAAAGCTAATGGAGAAGGTTGATGAAAGACATACACTTTGTATTCAAGGTCATTTTTTTACTTTATCATTTTGATTATGTTCTATTCTTTTCTACAACCTGACATAATTCTTTTAATGAGAGAGATGGAAAATTACTTAGAAAAGATTTATATCTGTATCTATCATGAAACCACTTTAAATATATATTTAAGAACTTTGATCAGAAATTTTTATAAAATGAAAACAAGTCCAGAGAATTGCTTGAGTAACCTCTGAGGGGCAGCCAGTAAAAGTCATAGGTAACCAAATATAGCTAGAAAATTGTCTCAGTCATACTCAGTGTGAGGTTGGATTATTATTGTTTTTCTTTCTATCATAGCAGGAAATAAAATACCACATTGTGTTCAGAGCTTGGAAAATATCAAAAAGGTAAACTATCAAATTCCAGTGTATTAGTTACGGTAGGCAGACTGCTATAACAACTAAACCCTAAAGTAAATATCAGCTCAAGCACAAGAGACCCTTGTCTGGGCCTAGACTAGTGTAAAGGTCAGTGGAATGGCTCCTCTCCACACAATCATTCAAAGACCTAGGCTGTCAGAAGCTCTGCTATCATGAACATGTGGTTTCCAAGGTCACCGCATCCCTTGTAGGCAGCCAGAAGAGAAAAAATAATCATGAAGGAATACAAGCGTTTATGGGTCAGGTCTGGAAGTGACATATTATTTTGCTCACATTAATTGGTCACTTGTCTGCACATGGAGGTTGGAGTAGATTTGCAGAGCTGTATTCCCAAAATTGGTAGACACCTCCCATAGTAACTCTACAATGCCAAGGAAGGAGAACAAGTATTTGGTAGACAACCTTCCATCTCAACCACAATCCTGTCCATTGCAGGAAATAGTACCAAGTATAAACACTTGTCAGTGGATCTCTTGCTGTGGGTAGCTGATCTGGAGTCAAGTAAGTTTAGAATATGTCTTCAAGTTCCCCTTTCTCTTGTTTGTGGGTGCAAAGTTTGTGCTCCTTGAAAAATTAAACATATCTATATAGATATATAGATAGCTATCTATATATCTATATATCCATACACTTGAAGCTGTGGGCAGGATTCAGGAATATTTCCAATACAGAGTTAATACAGACCCAGTCACACAGCACAAATGATGAATTTTGGGTTAATGTCATAACCTGTTTTCTCACTGACAGCTTTTTATGTCATTATTCTACAGCATTATTTAAATGCTGCATGGTATACTACCATATAAAGTTACCATATTTATTTAATATTGCAGTTAAAACATATAAATATATTCTATGATCCAGGCTCCATTCTAATTTTTATATCATATCTCGTTTATCCCTCACAACCATGCTATGAAGTGGGTATTTTTATTATTATCCCCAACTAAAAAATGTAAAAACTCAGATTCCATAACATAACAAAACTTTTACAAGATGATATATTGATTATATTTTTATTTACCTGCTTCTAGAATCTTTGTCTGGTTCAACTCTATTTCCCAAGTAATAACTGCATTTCAAGCATTCCTTTGTGCTCTAATTCTTAACTCTGCCACAGAATTGGGAAGACAAAAGGAATTTAGATCAGCACAGAAAAAAAAATCACATTTATATGCCTGCACCATGAGATGCAGTTTATTGCAGCCCCCAAGCTAGTTTTTAGAAAATACTTCCACGTGATCTACGGCTTAATCCAGAAATGGACTAAGGAACTGGACTGCTGCCATGCAATGAAGCTAAGAAGGCTATTTTAAAGTTCTTTTCTTGAGCGAACTCAGTAAAATAATACAGCTTCAAATGATTGATTTTTTTAAATATGACAAAGTTTTGCTCCATAAAGAAAGCACTGAGTTTACTTAATAGACTTTAGGAGTCCATTATTATATTAATAATGCACAGTTCTGTTGCTGTTACTCATTCACAAACATGTTGCTGTGCAACGTTCACACCATCTGCAGGTAAAGCAGGTATCCTTTGGTCAGGGGAGATACTCACAGTCACCCAGTAGTAATACTGGGACTTTATCCTTCAAGTTCTAGGCTTAAAGTCCTCACTATTTTTTATCGCTCCAAGCCTCCTTGCAATTTCTTTCCTGTCCTTCAAGTCCCAGGGAGCCTTATTAGTTTTATAGGTGTGCCTTTTTTCTGTTGGGTTAAAACAGTAAATGAGGAATTTGTGTTTCATACATAAATTCTTGTTTGATGCAAAAATACTGGCAAATATCTTAAACCTTAAAACAGTCCCAGAAACAGAAGTCAACATAAAGAGTTCAGAAAAGAAAATTGAGACAACTTTTTAATCCCCCTTGGGTTAGAGTAGTTCGGCATAAATGTGGCATGCGTGCTTAAAGGAGGGAAAGATCATGCTTATTTGGGGGGAAGATAAAAATGTTCTGGAGAAAGTTACATTTTTTAAATGGGTCTAGATGGAGTGCTGAAGGAGAGTCTCCGTGTAGAAGACCATAAAACACAAGGTCTATGTGCCATAGAGTTTGTATCTAAATTCACTGAAAACTTTTATATGAAGAATGATATATTTGATACACGTGGGGACTCAGAAAATAAATTTTGATCTACACGTTTAAGTTGGCTTGGAAGAAACTTCTGTTAAGAATAAAGAGAAAATAGCACAGCTGTACTTCAGTTCTTTAACATAACAAAATATCAATGGGGAGGGAAGGATGGGTCAGGATAGTAGATATAATATGGAAATAGAATTTGTAAAATTCACAAACTGAGCACAGAAACTGAATAGGCTTTTAGAGCTATTAATACACCAGATTCAAAGAGGGCCAACTACTGAAAGTTTGGGTATTGGTAAGATACTTTATATATCTCTAAGACTTTCCATTAGAAAATATAAATGTTTCTTCATTTATCGATTCAATTACTTTCTCTATATCCTGGTAATGTGTCCATTTTACCAAGAAGGAATTCAAGGCGCAGTGAAGCCACATACGTGGGCAATTGAATGTGCTCCAAGCTCAACTAAAGTTGCCTGGACTCCTCGTTCTTCAAATGACAGACCACTGAATCACTTCATATTTTCTAAGAAAGCCAGGTGGGATGTTTCAAGTGTACTTGTGGAGTTCTCACTTGAATAGCTCTCCTCTGAGAAAGATTAATTAAGAGATAACAAGTAGAAATCCTTCATAGCATATCAATCTCTGCAGGTAGAAAGGATTACTATTTTAGCTCTCCACCTTCTGAACTCATCTAAATAAGATATTCAACATCATTGATTAGATAGTAACTATTATGCACTCACTTTGGAACACAGGGTGGCCCTGCTTAAGGAGAGGCAGCAGAGAAATGCATAGGGTTAATAAGAGTGTGGGCTCTGATACCAATCTTCTCAGGTTTAAATTCTACTTCTATTATTCTACTAGCCATGTGACCTTGGGCAAGTTACTTAATATCTCTGTACCTCAGATTCCTAGTCTATAAAACTGAGATGGTAAGAATATCAGCTATTAGATCCTTCTGAAATTAGAGGCACTCTTACCTGTACTGGTTAGAAGAGTGCCTGTCACATAACACGTTGAATATAACATGTATGCACCTGGTTTCCCTAACTAAACAAGCTTCTTGAGAGAAGGGAAATGACTTAAGTAATTAATTTTGAACCTCCTATGACTTCCAGCATAATACATTTAGGTTGAATGAAACAAAACCATTCTAGAGAGCTTTTTTGGTCTGCAGAGATTCTCTGACAGCACAAACACTCAGTAGATGGCAAGGTTTATAGGGGCAATAAATTTTTCTCATTGAGTAGAGGAAAAGCCAGAATTCAGGATTCCCAGGAAATTGCAAATGTTCACAGGGAGTTGCTTTTGGTTATTATTACTTGCCTTCATATACTTTAAGTGAACTGCTAAATGCCACACTGAGGCAATAAACCAGTTAAATATAGCTTGTTCCAAGAAGCTGGCCCTGAAAAGAAATTTTCTGTTAAAAGCCAGCTTTTAACGTCACAAGCAAATCTATGAAGGGACTGAAGAAGAGAAGGAACTTCGATGCTTGAAAGAACGTAGAATTCAGTTAGCCAGACCTGCATTAAAATCCAAGTTCTACCACTTCTCAGCCACGTGACAAACATAATACCCATCCATGCTCATATATACCGAGTCACAGACACACACACACACACACACACACACACACACACACACACACACACACAATTAAATAGGTTTCCTAAGGCAAGAATTTAATGCCTCTTTCCAGCCAATAATGCACATAGGTAGTGACTGTTTATACACACCACATACTTTTCTGAATGTATACTTAAAACTTACAAAATTAAAATTAAAATTTCTACGTTTAACCTTAAATATCTATCACTTATTTTGACCTTAATATGACAACTCATGCATGTTTTCATGAATGATATGTTTCTAAGCATTTTTTTATTTGATTAAATAAGCTATACACATTTATTAGCTTTTTAAGAAGTACGTTTTAAAGCTTTAAAAGGTGTAAAAATGGCTAGATCATGAATTAGATCTCAAAGAAATATAGATTAAATGTTAATGATACGTTAGGAGAGAGATCAAACAGATTACAGGATAGAGTTGAAGCTTCTGGTGATAAAGGACAGAGAACCCTGATGAAAGAAAAACAGTGACGGGAATGAGAAGAGCTCTCCCTCCATACTTACCAGGAGAAGGAATCACCCAAGCTGCAATGTGAATGAGCACCGCTTAAGAAATTCATGTTACAGTGGCCTAGCTGCAGGGCAGATTACCGGGGACAAGAATTCACTAAATCAGGTAGATCCAATTATACTGTACTAACCACTACTAAGACTTGGTGAAGTGGAGTATGATACATTAGGCACAAATGATTGGCCACAAAATCCCTTTGACCTTCAGTTTCCTCATGTCTAAAATGAGAAGAATAATGACAACCTTACTTCTCCCTAGGAACTTGGCTGGGGTGGTCAGTCATCACCATGCGGAGGGGAGTGGCAGCCCCTCCACCCACTTGGCAAGCACCCCCCTGGGAACGGCAGAAACTTGAAAAAGGTTTCTCCTTGCCCTGCAGAGGAAGTCAGGTCTAAGTAAAGATGATGCGGCTGGTATTTATTAAGTGTTTGCAATGTGCCAAAGACTGTGATGAGTACTTTATGCATATTTATCTATTTAATTCTCATGCCAACTTCATGATAAACATATTATAAATGTTCCTGGCCTAAGGATAAGAAAATCAAGCCCAGAGATTTGGCCCCAAACACTCAGTTTAGTAAGTTGCAGGGCCCAGACTTGAACTCAATGAGTAGGTCAGTCCTTGACCTTAACCATGGCACTCTACCGTCTCTAGAAGAGATAGTTCCCCAGAAAGCTGAATTCTGAATCTCTCTGAATTCACCTTAAACCAGAGGTAATTCACCTTAAACCGGAATGCAAAGCCTCACCAAGAATGAATCACATGAATTCTTATAACACCAGGTTCTTAAAGCCTCAATGATCAGCCCAGCTTCTGATTCAGGAAACTTAATGCATATGAGAAAGGAAGTCCTGGTAAGACTGAGAGCCAGGTAATCCGTGGAAAATGGGTTAAATAGAAGATAGGTGAGCTTAACTTGTGATGAACATTTATTTCATCTTTGTTCCTTTTTCAAATGTTATTTCCTGTGTTGTATTCAAAATTAATATATTGCTTATCCTTCCTACTGCACGAAGATTGCATTATTTAGGAAAAGAACTAGTTGGGGTACTTTGACTCTACACTTGCCCATGAATAGATGTCTGTTTTGTCTGAGTGAATCTAACAATAACCGAGGCACTTCCCCAGAAGGCAAGCATCAAAAATCAGCCATTTTGTGCAGGACCTCAAACATAACGGCAAGTAAACAATACAGAAGTTCCCTGTGCAAGCAGCTATCATAAGAGAAAAGGCTTTAATGTTATGGGTCAGCAGACCTGGGTTCAAGGGCATCCCAAATGGTGATGAAACTCTGCGGCTTGGCATGAGAGTTCTTCTCACTCTGCCCTCCCAGCATCACTGAACTGAGAGCTCTCCTGGGAGCCTTTATGTTCCTCACCACCAGACGTCAGGCCTCACGCTTCCACAGGAGGCCAGCTCCAATGCTGCTTCTCCAGCAAGCATGTCTTGACTGCTCCTCCCCTGTCGCTCACAGGCTAGGATGCTCAATGCACCTGGCTGAAGCAAAAACCTGACATCATAAAGGGAGCTCACAGTATCCACTGAACCGCTGGAAAGGAAAATGTTACAGTTACGCCTAGAATGTGTGGATATTTGAAGTGAAACATAGAATGTAGAGGTGTGAGTTATGAAAACAGAATGAGTTCACAAATGGTCAGGTGGTTTTTATCATTTGGGGGCATCTTTTATGTGCCCGGCGCGAAGCTCATGCGAGTAAACTATAAAACTAGACCTGAACATCAAATACGTGGAAGTCAGCCAAGATAAGAAAACAAGAACTAGAAAGAGTGAGCAGAATGCTATGAACATAAAAAAGTAGAGACTATACCAAAGGAAGGGCAGCCGTGCAGGTGGGAAGGACGGATGGATGAAAGAGCCCTCCTAACACACCTGTGCTTTACTCAATTTACTTAGCCAGGAATTCCGGACTAATCAAAGCAAGGTCACCGCAGTGCTATACAGAGCAGATGCCTGTTTGTCTGCAGCCTTTCCCTGACCCAGTGTCTACAACGGGCCAACTGCCTCGAGTGGCAGGTGAGGTGCACCTAGGACTGAGAAAGAAGCCAAATTTTTGCTGCATCCCTGCCCCAAGACAAGCATGCCACTTCCTGCCCTTTTATACACAGGTAAACATCACCGTTCCTGAGTAGCTTACACTAGCATTCAATGCTCTTCCACATTTACATTTATACTTACAAATAGCACCAGTAAGGCCACATCCTCAGCTAGCGAAGAGAAAGCAGAATCAGTGCCCAGGGATCTCAATAATTTCCTTGCCTCTGTGTAGCTCTCCAGCACCCCGTAAAACTTCTGTCCACCCAAGCAGCTTTCAGAAACAAGGCAAAAATCCTCCACAGGTGCCTCAGCTATTAGCATGTCCCTCACAGACCTCCAGTTAAAGGGACTAGAAATGACTGAGGTCCCCAACTACTACGCTCTGAAGTCTTTGCCTGACTTTGCACGAAGGCTCTGCAGGGATACTGAGACAGGTCCATCTCAGGGAGACTCAGTACTTCTTGGACCAAAATTGGCTTGAGGATTCTCCCACTTTCCTTAGGCTGCTCAGCAGACTAGGATGCTTTAACTTCTCCCCCCATTTCTTCACTCTCCTTCACTCCAGGTCAGATTTCCAACAGTCCGATGGGCCTCCAACCTTTCCCAGCTCCCTCTTTACTTCCTCTCACAGGTGTTTTCTGTAATAAAGCACTTCCACCTTTAATCCTATCTTGACACTTGCTTCTCAAAAGACCCAGGATAATATTTTCTATGTAAAGCTATACATTTGCTCATTTATTCACTTATTGAAATAATTATTAACCATGTACTAAATCGTGCTAAATACTGTATGGGCAGAAAAAGGAGACTTAGCCCCTGACTTCAAAAAGCCAGGGTGGGGAGGCAAATAAATAGACATTTACAGTACATAGTAAGTGTTTTAATAGAGGGAAACACAGAAAAATGTGGAGGCTGATGATCTAGAACTGTAGAAGAGAAAGGAGGAGGGTTCTTATGGACTTCTGAGCAGAATTCTAAAAGAAGGAACTCTGCTTAAGTTGGTCTCCATTATGATTTGTCCCCGTGAAATAGATCTTAATTCTACCTTGTTAGTTGGGCACCTATAGAGAAAGATCTATGGGCACAGAGTCTTGAGGATGAGGCAGATCTATACCCCTACTGTTTCTGAGTAGATTTTACTTACCTTTAGAAAATAACCTAACTTGCATAATCTACAGAAGCTGCTTAGTCCTTAATCCTCCAAAGCAATAAAGGAGCACAACACCCCTCTACTTCTACCAAAACACGTTTCGTCCCCAAAGTCATAACATGCCAGAGCCATTAAAGCAGTAGCTAGTCCTCAAGCTTTATAAATATGTATCAAAAACCTGGATTTTTAAATGGAACTTTGTGTTTCATTAAAAATAAAGAATCTCGTTTAGGGGAGAAAACAAATTTTTGGACTCCCTGGGAGGCACTGTAGGATGTGTGAATACAGCCAAAGCTGCACCTCATCCTCACGCCTAAAAGGCTCCATCAGTGCCCCAAATCTGTTCTAGTTCCGGCACTGCCCGTCTCAGTGTGGCCTCGAACAGCTGGCTTTACCACTAGCCATGTTTTCTCATGAGTCTAATTATCTTCAAGTTCACTTCCAGCTCTAGCCTTTTAAGATTTTAAATTTAATTAACTCAAGAGCAAATGACAAGTTAGAGCTTCATGAGAAGAGAGTCTGCAAATGAAGACTCCAGGTGAAGAAAAGGGAATTCAGTACTTGGAGTAAGAGGAAACTTATGTGTTTGACATCAGTTGGGTAGTTTCTGTGCCACTGAACGGACACAATCCTATGTCTCCTTTGTTGATAATTCAGAACAACACCTGACAGAAAATGTCCCCAGTATTGTGGGTGGGTAGCCAAAGCCCAAGGAGAATTTTAGATTCTAAGCAGCTACTGAAGGTGCACCCTTAGCTGAAGGTGAGATTTCTGGGCCTCAGAGTTACAAGGTGGACACGTGTTCTCCAAGGGCAGCCTCTTATACACACAATCACACTTCAAAGTGTTGATCTGAGAGAAGAAAGTGACAAGGAGTCCCCCCAGTGGGACCCAAATAAGAGAAAAGCAGCCCTAAGTAACAGTCTGTAAATGAGATCAAAATATAATATTTTAAAATATATTTCTCAGGAAAGTTGAACACTTTGAAGTCTAACACTCACAACAATCACTAAACACATTTTAATGGAATGTGAGTCACAGATAAAAGGTGGGTGTGCAAGAGCAAAAGCAAAAAGTTACACTGGAGGCAAGGTTGGGTGTTGGGGATTCGTTTTTGAAACATTCTTGTTATTTTGTTAACACAAACACTCTTAGTCTTCCAACCCAGAATGTCAGGCCAGAGCCAACATCAAGTCACAAATCCAGGCCAAGTGTGTCTGTCTACACCCCTTGGAAACAGTGATAACTTTTAAAAATTAAAGATTGTTTATTTTCAAGTCATAAGACATTAGATCTAGGAAAAATCTCAAAAGTCATCATGTCCTCGCCCCCTCATCTATTGGGTAAAGTCTAGGAATAAATGACTAGTCTATGGACATGCACTAGATTGGAGTCTGAGCTGAGGAAAGAATTCATGCCTCTAATCCCTGCTTTTCCTACGATAATTTGCTGTCTGTGTGGAGAATGATCCCAGGAAGCAACATCATTACATTCTCCCCCTTAGGCCAGACTGGTGGTCACCCTACCCAGAGTCATGATGTGCTGAGGGTGCCCAGCAAACGTCCAACAACCAGATGAACAGAGACCACCTTTACAGAAACACCGCCAAACCGTGATTTGTAGTCACTCTGAAAGCTCAAAATAAGCAAAGTGATCTGTTACATGCCACTAAGTAACAAAAGACTAAAAGAAAATGGCTATGTTTTTTAGTTCATGTTCAGGACATTGTGGGAGTTACACACCTGAAACAGGTCTCCTATTTCCATTTTTATCAAAGCTATCATTCAGTCAAGGCGAAGTTCCCTAATACACTTAAATATTTGCTTTAAGTTCTTCCAGGACAATGTTAAAACTTCCCAGAAGTGAACCTTTTAAAGGAAACAACAGCCACTGGCATCAGAGTCCATCAGAACCTTCACCCTCTCTACAAAGTTTCTGCTTTGATCTTAACCAGCCCACAATGTGCCCTTCTTCTCTGAAAGCAGGGCCCATTGGATTGAACCCTGCATGTCACAGAAAGTCACAAACTCATAATTTAGACAGAATTGTAATTTATGAAGATACATGTAACTGGAGACCCGGAATGAGTCTGAGTAAGAATCACCCACCTCTGACAGTTAGCGCATCTGAAAACATCTCTGTCTCCACTCATGATAGTGATCTCGGCAGTCTCGTGGCTTTAAATATCATTTACGTGCAGATAACAGCAAATACACACCTCATCTCCCACCTCTTCCCTGGGCTTGGCATCTATTATAGGCTGCATGTGTCCACCCCCAAATCCATGTTTTAAAGTCCTTAACCCCCATTACCTCAGAATGTGACCTTATTTGGAGATAGGGTCTTTATAGAAGTAATCAAGTTAAAATGACGTTAGTATAGAGGGTCCTAATCCAGTGTGATTGGTGTCCTTATAAGAAGAGGAAGTTTGAAGGCAGATGTGCGTTGAGGGAAAATGATGTAAAGAGACATGGGGAGAAGACAGCCACCTACAAGCCAAGGAGAAAGGCCTGGAACAGATCCTTCCCTCACATTCATTAGAAGGAACCAACTGACCTTGATGTTATGGACATCTAGCCTCTTCAACTGTGAGAAAATAAATTTCTGTTATTTAACCCACCCAGTTTGGGGTATTGTGTTACAGCAGCCCTAGCAAATTAATACAGCATCTCTACTTGAATATCTAATACTAATGTTGCAAACTTAAAATGTCCAAGCCCGTAGCTTGTATACCACCTGCTCCGACCTGTAGTCTCCAATATCCCCTATTTCATAAACGGCAATTATAACCCATAGGTCTCTATGACCAAAACCAGTGAAATCACCCTTGAAATCACAGCTTTCCTTCATATTCCTTAAGTAGTTCAGTATTTGATTACCGTACTTTTAAATCATATCCAGAAATGGACCACTTCTCACACGAGTCCACTCTGTTAACCAAATCAAACTACCATCGCCACTCACCTGGATTTGTAGGAGTGTACCTGTCTCTTTCCTTCCAATCTGCCCTCTTACAATCCAATCTCCATACAGCCCCAAGAGTGACACTTTTAGGTGAGATCATCTGAATCCTCTGCTCAAGACTTCACAAAGGTTTTTTTTATCTGTATTTATTTATTTAAAGTCCTACCAAGGTGTGCAAGGCCCTGCTTGAGCTGTCATCCTGGGTAACCCTCAGTCCCCTTCTCTAATCTCTTTCTCCATTTCACCCACTCTGTTCCAATCAATCTAGCCTTCTTGCTGTCCCCAAGGGCCCTTGAACTGACTGTTCCCTCTGACATAGAATCATCTTCCCTCATATATCCATTGTTCCATCTCCTTTCCTTATTCATGTTTCTGCTGCAATGGCGCCTGACCCAAGGCTTTATGATCATCCCATCTAAATAGTACCCCCATATATTTGGTTACTTTTTGTTATGTTTCTCCCACAAGACTCCCTGAAAGACCAGACATTGTATATTCTGTTCATGGCTATGGTTCTACCATTTAGATAGTACCTGGCAACTGGTACGTTTCCATAAAATATTTGTTTAGGGAAAGGAAGGAGGGAAGGAAGGAGAAAGAAAAAAAGGAAAGAAAGAAGGGAGAAAGGAATGAATTCATATGTATCTGAGCATATCAGTAAGATCATGGGGCAACCTTTCAGACAAGTACCTCCATGAAGAACGAGGAACTTTCTGAGATTAATCCTAAGCGAAGGAAAAAGGCTTCCTGACCTTGAGGCACTAAGCAAATCCTGAGTCATCAGGGGGAAAATTTGATCTGACCATAACATGGAAACTATCTCTAGGACTTATATTCTGGCCCAGTCCTCACTGGATTCAGGGGTGCTGTATGCAAATTCTGAAAGGACCTTTATACTAAAATTCTATACAACCTTGGGACCCAGGTACATTGCCGTAACACTGGGGAAGATGTGCCTCTTTCACCACACATCATAGAGCAGCCTTCACATCTGGAAGGCTCAAGTATATTGGTAGAATCCTTGATAGAAACTGATATCACACTTTGCCCAGTGGAGTTTAGTGTCCAGGAGGCACTGGGGACCTGTAGAGACCAGGGGGCCCAGCATGGCAACACAGTGGCCAGAAAAACTGCAGGGATAGGCAGAGCAAACACTGCACCCAGTAGGCAGAGAATTTTTTCCAGAAACAAGTAATGTACTAACCAGGGACTTCTACAAACACTTAGGAGGGCAATGGTACTATATAAGGTGTATGTATAAGCCTGTGAAATTTCAGTTTCTATTCCTGTGACCTCATTGGCCCCCCAAATTTTTGAGTCCTGTGAAAATTCAGCACATATGTGTGTAATATCTTCTCATGAAGATATCTGAGATATAAATCTTCCAAAGAATTAGCATGATTTAGCTTTTTCCTACCAACTGAGGATTTTTATTAGGAATATTAATATGCTGTTATCTGCCCTGAAGTCTTTAAAGTATGTGATAGGATCACCCCTCAACTAAATGTCCCTATGAGTACTTGTGTTTACTCTGTTAATTTGCATCAGAAGACATATTTAAAATTAGAATTATCAGTTGTCACTTTGTGTTGCTGTCAATGTGCCTGCTGGTATAAAATGCCTATTTCCTTCTACTTTCTGTTTCCATTTTGCTTTAAGAAACCAAATGCCAGGCTACAATTCCTACTAGCAATTCAACAGATACATGGATAAGAAAAGTCCCTGCCCTGTCCTGCCCTCACAAAGCTTACAATCACTTATTCTTTGTAGTATGAAGAAAAGCCTTTCAAGAAAGTTGGAGGTGACAGAGACAAAGGGGCGCTACATTTGTAATCAAATTTTAAGTGGGTAAAAAATATGTTTTGGCAAACAGCATTGACTACTTTAGAGGGAAATTTGTTTGCCACTCAGGTAGCCTAAATCTGTTGGTGTGGGAAGTAACGCAGGACTTGAGAACCAAAAGAAAGAAGTGATCTGTCTTGCACTGTCCTCTCAGGCCAGCATGCCCAGAAGCTAGGGCGAGTCAGGCAGGAGGAAGGTACAAGGTTGTTCTAGGGCCACTACCTCCTTCGTAACAGGAAGAAAGCAGAAAGCTCTTCATTTTCTAGAACCAGACATCTTGAAAAGCAGCCACTGATCATAGTTCAAAGTCAAAGGAAGCCCTGGTCCCACCATTCCTCAGTTCCTGCTAACAGGGGGAAGAGAGGGTGTGAACAGGAAATGGTAGTCATGAAGGAACAAGGATACCAGCCAAAGCAAGAAGCAAGGGGATGAAAATGATATGTTTGTCATGGAACCCAAAGTACTCCTGGCACTAAGGCAGAAATTAATAGAGCTCTTCTAAAATTCAAAAACCTTCATTTATGTATCTGTCTATGAAAGTGGAAGTTTCCAAAGAGGGCATCCTAAAGGCAGCCCTTGGCAGCCAGAGAAATAAGCTCAACAGAGCAGTGGTTACAGATCTGTGTCCAGGACCACCATCAACAGTGCCCCATTTTAATGAAGAACAGATAGGCAGGAAAATTTTAATGTTCTATATACATGTAGGGTGGAGACATAGGTAGAGCTAAAGATAGAGATAGGGTGAGAGAGAGAGAGAGATTAGTGCCTGTGTTCCTATACTCAACAAACCTTTTGAGTCCTAGCATCCTGTGCTAGATACTTGGGATAGAAATGTAAATCAGACACAGGTCTGAGAAATTGTCACAACCAAGAGGAGCCTAAGCAGATGATGACTAATCCTAATGTGGTATCCTGAATGGGATAATGAAACCGAAAAAGAGCCTTAGAGGAAAACTGAGTAAATCTGAATAAAATACAGACTTTAGTTAATAATAAAGTATCCATATTGGTTAACTGTGATGAATGTACTATACAAATGTAAGATGTTAATAATAGGGAAACTGGATGTGATATATATATGGAAACTGTACTATCGCCCCAGAAATTCTCAAAATCTAAAGCTGTTCTAAACTAAGAGGGCTATTTTTAAAAAGTGGATTACGGTCTGAATAAAATCCAAATCCCTTATTATTACCATCATGATCTGGCCCCTGCCCACCTTTCCCACTTGGTCTTGCACCTCTCTCCTTTTTGCTCAATGACCTTTAGCCAGACGGCTCCATCACACCATGTTCCTTTCTGTTTCAGGGCCACCGCACATATTGTTGCAGCCTCCTGGAATGTTCTTCTCATGACAACTGATCCCTTAGGTCTCAGCTAAAGTGTCCTCTCCTCAGAGAGAGGCCTGTCCTGAATCCCCAATGCCCTCACTCTGATATCCACTCTCTCATAAATTTATGTTCTTTTTCTTAGAAGGTATTATTCGTTGGAATTCTCTTTTTATTAGAGTGCTTATTTAATATCTCTCCCTCACCACATATTAAGTTCCCTGTGGGTATAAGCTATTTCTGGCTTTTTCACCATTGAACACCCAGCTCCTAACCTAATGCCTGCCCTATGATAAGTGTTCAAAAATATATGTGGAATCAATTAATTAAATGAGATATTGTGGGTGGGAGGGTCTATTTTAACACTTAAATCATTTTTTACATCCCTGTACACTAAGCATCCAACATAGTATCTATTATGCCATGCACATATGCTCAATAATGATTTCTTTATTGTGCTAGATGGCTGGGTTACAGATATAAATCAGACACAGGTCTACTTTCAGAGGGCACCGATTAACAGAGGAGACTAGAAAGCAAATGAGTGATTATAATTCAGTGTGATACGTGCCTTGGAAGCACTGAGGGTGGACATTGAGTCTGGGGGTTCAGTCTCCTTTCACAGAGTAATGCTGAACATTGAGGACCAGCTCTATCACCTGCATTCTATCTGGCTGTGGACAAATAACTTCATAAATCCATGCTTCAATTTTCTTATTTCCAAGTTGATAAAAATGAACTAGAGACCATCTAAGATCCATTATCTAACATTTTTCAATCCTCAGTGTGGTGCAAGTTTTATGAACTGCTCTTCAAATTTACAACACAAGGAGTTTACAAATGTGTGGTTCTTTATAAATAGGTAATTTCCTCAAATCTCCTATTTTCTCCCAAATAGTGGGAAAGCATGATGTCCAAAACTCTGAAGTTGTTTTCTGGTCTAAATGCTCTTCTTCTGGTAATCCTGGATCACACAGTGACAGTTCTTATTCCAACATAATTCATCTTAGTGGACTTATGAATATTCAAACTAAAAATCTGGAAAGAAGTGTAAAGGGTGTGAAATTAGGAAGCTTCCATTTGGTGATAAAGTAGACTCTGTGTTGTTCTCGTAACAAGGGCCATGAAAGCTTCTCATTTGCCCATAAATAAATTTTCAGCTTCTGTGAGCAAAATCAACCATAAAAGTTTTGGCTTTTTTTTTTGAATTTTATTTTATTTATTTTTTTATATAGCAGGTTCTTATTAGTCATCAATCTTATACACATCAGTGTATACATGTCAACCCCAATCGCCCAGTGAGTTCTGGCTTTATTACACTATCCAGCTGATATTGCTTTTTGAACTTGCATGAGTACCCCAATACATACTCACCTTGTTATTAAAGATCAAAGTACTGAAATACGGCAAAATGCGTGGTTCTAAGAATAGCACCTGGCATGTAGTTGCCATTTAGTAACTATCTACTCATTTAATAAACATTTATGAAGCACTGTATGAAGATTTGAAGACAAATGATCTGTAGGGATGTGACAAAGAGAGGCCTAGTCCACAGTCAGACGCTTCAGAGAGATCAGACAGTATGAAGACTAGAAAATACTTCCTAGATCCCCAACATAGGGGTCAGTAATGACCTCAGAAAAACTACGTGAACTGAAAAACTGGACATCAAATCCAGATTACAGAGAGCTAAGGGACGAGTCACTGAGGAAGTAGGTAAAATTTCCATCAAAAGTTTGGCTGTATAGGGAAGAAGAGATATAGTGGTAGCTGGAGGGGTAGATAGTATTTAGGTGAAAAAAATGTTTAAACTGGGAGAGATTCATATAAGTTAAAACGCAGATGATAAAAAAAAGGTCTACAAATAATATATACTGGAGAGGTGCGGAGAAAAGGGAACCCACCAAAAGGGAACACTGTTGGTGGGAATGTAAATTGATACAGCCACTATGGAGAACAGTATGGAGGTTCCTTAAAAACTAAAAATAGAACTACCATATGATACAGCAATCCCACTCCTGGACATATATCTGGAGAAAACTCTAATTCAAAAAGATACATGCACCCCAATGTTCATAGTAGCACTATTTACAATAACCAAGACATGGAAGCAACCTAAGTGTCAATCGACAGATGAATGGGTAAAGATGTAGTATATGGAATATTACTCAGCCATAAAAAAGTATGAAATAATGCCATTTACAGCAACATGGATGAACCCTGAGAGTATCATAATAAGTGAATTATGTCAGATAGAGAAAGACAAATATCTGTTATCACTTATACATGGAATCTAAAAAATGATATAAGTAAACTTATTTACAAAACAGAAACAGACTCACACACATAGAAAACAAACCTATGCTTGCCAAAGGGGAAGTGGGGGAGGGGTAAATTAGGAGCTTGGGATTAGCAGATCACACTACTATAGGTAAAATAAACAACAACGTCCTGCTATATAGCACAGGGAACTATATTCAGTATCTTATAATAATTCATAATGGAAAAGAATCTGACAAAGAATATATATATATACATACATATAAAACTGACTCACTTTGTTGTACAGCAGAAACTAACACAACACTGTAAACCAATTATACTTCAATTAAAAATGCAGATGATAATAGTCCCATAGAGAGGACGTTATTGTATATAGAGGAGGGAGAGAGGAGATAATCAGTGTCTCCCTCTATATATAGAAGAATCAACATCAGGAGACAATGAGGGGCTCAGAGAAAACTAAGTCGAGAAACACAATTGGATGGATTATCCTTAGGCAGGAGAAGCAAGAGAAGTTCCACCATTTGTACTGTAACATAAACAAGGAATTTGAAAGGAATGTACTTAAGTTGGGAGGTAGCAGGAACATTTTCTAAGACTGACTACAGCTCTTCAGGCTGCTGTTTCCTTACCGGACCTATTAAATCAATGGGTCCAGTAAGGATGTGCATTCATCTCTCTTCCTTCTAACAAAATTCTAATAAGCACTTGGAGTAGTGGTAAGAAAACTGGGCTAGAAAGCATGAAATATGCTTTCCAGTCACGATGCTACCATTTATTGGGCTTTCACCTCTGAATAGAACGCAATCTGAGAGGTACAGAAATGTTTCCATATAGCACAGTGCTTGAACACAACAGTGACCCATGGGAATGGATGCAAATTCCCTACCTGCCTTATAGTGTTGTTGTATGGATAAGTGAGATAACGAGTGTAAGAGTGCTTCATCACAGAGTTGGCAAAATCTATATACAGGTATAGGACGACTGGTTTCTTTGTTTTGTTTCCTTAGAGAATCTACATTTCAAAACAGTTTTTTAAAAAAGAGGAGAACAGAGAAAGCATTAACTTAGAGCACACCAAAGTGTGGGAGGCAGGGGGTAAAGGAGAGCATGCAGTCAATTCCTCTACTGCACATTCAGAGAGTAAACAAGCAGCTTTGGAACTGAGAGCTATAGCCTTGAAACCACCCTGGCAGGCAGGCAGCCCAGCCAAGGAGAGCCGCGCCCAAAGGAAGAGAAGCAAGAGTGGCCTTCAGCCAAGTATAGATCATCTCACTTTCTAATCTGAGCTGTACTTAAACCTCACCTCGCTTCCCCTCTTGGCATATATCCTATCTTAAATAAAACAGGAGACAAAGTGCTCTGTGCGAGAAGGAGGTAAGCCTCAGGAAACATTATTAATGACCCACCCCTAACCTTCAGCCCGCAGAAGCTCAGCTGCCCAGAATTCTCTTATGAATCGGCGTGGGGTTTGTCCAGAACACTGCATTTCCTATAACTACCTCCACTCTATTCACGGTCATTGTATGAACAAGGACAACAGTGAGACTCTATCCTTTCCCACTCGACTCCAACCCTCCTCTAGTATGGCTTCTCAAGCTCATTCACTACATACTTGCTGCCTGGCAAGGTCAGTGCTCAATAACTATTTGATGAATAAAGAATGAATGAATGGGCTTCCCTGGTGGCGCAGTGGTTGACAGTCCGCCTGCCGATGCAGGGGACACGGGTTCAGTACCCCGGTCCGGGAAGATCCCACATGCCGCGGAGCGGCTGGGCCCGTGAGCCATGGCCGCTGAGCCTGCGCATCCGGAGCCTGTGCTCCGCAACGGGAGAGGCCACAACAGTGAGAGGCCCGCGTATCGCAAAAAAAAAAAAAATAGAAAGAATGAATGAATGAATGAACGAGTAAATGAATGATCATTCTATGAACACCACCCTGTACTGCATGCTGGGGAATGACAGGACACATAGGCCCTGGCCTATGGGAAGCTCAGTACATGAACAATAACGGGAGCATGGTGGCTTACCATGAGCCAGCTTGGTCTGGCCCCCATCAGACCTTGAACAGTTCTCATAATCAGTGTACTCTAAAGCTCTGTAAGTGGAAGGGGGGTTCAGATCAGTCCAGTAGCTTTTTAAGCACAGTGTCAGAGGAATGCACATGTTCATCCCCTCCCTGTCACTCCTCTGTTTTGATGTTGGAGGAACTGTGTCTCTTAGATGAATAGTGTATGAAGAAAACCTATAGCAATAATAACTAAAATTTATTGAGCATTTACTACTCTTCTAAGCATTTCACATATATCCATTTGGTCCTTTCAGAGGATCCAGGACTTTTATAACCTCCATTTTACAGATATAGAAAATGAGACAAAGAGAGGCTAAGATACTTACTTGCCCAAGCCATACAGATTGTAAGTGGGAGACCTAGGAATCAAATCTAGGCAGGCTAACGCCCGAGCCTGCACTCTCAACCACTACAGTTTACTGCTCTAAGAGGAGAGGGGAGGAAACAGCAGGACCCCTGAGGATAATGAAGCTTGAACTAGACTTCAGAGACAAACCAAAGCAAGTACACACTCAAGGGTAAACGTGTCTTGCTGAAGGCTGTAGTTTTGCAAAATCACACGGAACTCTTATTATGCACAGGGCACCCTACAAGGCACAGTGAGATGGTAACAAGCAGCAACAACTGAGTACCTGCCGTGAACTTTACATGTATTCGTACCAATCTTGAAAAGTATCTTGTATTTTACAGATGAGGAAAGTGAGACTCAAATACTAGACTAGGTCACATAACTGGCCTGGCAGGGACAGGATTCAAACCCAAGTCTGTCTGACCCCGCAACATCCGAGCTCCTCCATGGTAGCACATGGCTCTCCAGGAGAGAGATGAAGGTATCCTGCTTCCCAAACTGGATTCTTGAGATCCTGACGGTGGCACATTG
Source organism: Lagenorhynchus albirostris (assembly GCF_949774975.1). Lineage (NCBI taxonomy): Eukaryota > Metazoa > Chordata > Mammalia > Artiodactyla > Delphinidae > Lagenorhynchus > Lagenorhynchus albirostris. The sequence goes on along the minus strand of NC_083107.1, from coordinate 76,806,674 downwards.
TAGGGTCCTGGGTCATCCTCCCTACTCCCGGGTTTTCCTGCCGGCCTCCTTTCAGGCTACTTACAAGCTAAAACATGACAATCAAGTGGACAGTCCACACTTGCATAACCCAGATATCCACTGAGGTATCCTGTCTTTTTCCATTTCTAATGAAAGTGGCTCAAACATCCTTCTCCATGTGATTTTTCACCCCGTATCTTTCCAATATCTCCAAGAAGTTTGGGTGTCTTCTGAGCATGTACAGACTTCTCTTCAAACATTCCCACATGAAATAATGTCAGGAAGTATAGTGAGCTTTTCCACCCAGATCATGGCTTGCCCACCTCCCTCCTTTGGCCAATTAGGAAACTTCCACCCTCATTTTCTTACTGGATGCTGGAGACATTTCTTCCCACCCTCCGCTCTACGGTGATAACATCCATACGGGGTCTCTTCAAACCCGGGGAAAGTTTCTTATCTTCTCATTTGTCCAGGACAGTAGGTTGAAGCCCAGCTTTGTCCCCCAACATTCCTCTTCACCCTTGGAGTCAGAACTCTCTCCTGGAACTCTGACCTCCAAATACTAAGAAGTATTATTATATTGGGTCACTGTCTACTCTCTCAGACTCTTTACCTCCAAAAAAGAAATGGGAAGCTCTAGCAATGAGCTGGATCACTGCTACAGAAATAGATGGCTTAGCTTTCCAGCCTACTTGCATATTCTCATCCTTCCCAAGCCTCAGCTTCCACATGATTCAAGCCAGATTCTCTTGGCATAAGCAACGTTTCCTTAGAAACGTCCATCATCATTTCCCATAGTCAGAACAAAGGGTAATTCTTCTCATCAGAATTCCAGGATTCTGCTCCACAGGTACTCCCCATGGGGACCTGAGCAATACTGTCTTCCATGGCTGGGTTCATCCCCATCACCCCCATCACAATGTCCTGAGCCGTTACCAGCATACGCCCCAAAGACTCAAGTACAGAGAGCAAATTGTGAGTGTGGTCACCAATCATGTTCTGAGGACTACCTCCTCCCAAAAGTGTAGGTGGAAAGTATATTCATCTCTGCTCTCCAGGTCCTTTAACCGTCAGGAACTCAACCTCAGGTGGCTAAATCCAACCCACACCAACATCTTCTTCCCCAATCAGAGCTAGAGCTTCCAGTGCTGGTGTTCTGTCCCAGGATATTCCCTGAGAGTAAGCAACACCAACTCCTTCTCCCCTTTGCCTAAAATTAACCTTACTAATCAGGGAATTGGAGAAATCCCCCAGTTCTACATAGCAGTTCATATTCTTGCAGCAGAATTATACCATAAATAATGATAACCGCTCACTCCAATCGTCCTTTGGACCAGTGTATCTATTTTAAAACACATTCAGGGGCTTCCCTGGTGGCGCAGTGGTTGAGAGTCCACCTGCCGATGCAGGGGACACGGGTTCGCGCCCCGGTCCGGGAAGACCCCACATGCCGCGGAGCGGCTGGGCCCGTGAGCCATGGCCGCTGAGCCTGCACGTCCGGAGCCTGTGCTCCGCAACGGGAGAGGCCACAGCAGTGAGAGGCCCGAGTACTGCCAAAATAAATAAATAAATAAATAAAACACATTCAGAGGTCTTCAGTGAGCTAGTACACGGTTCAGAAAAAAAGCTGACATGCAGACAGTTCTAGCCATACTTCTGAGAAAACTTGCTTCCATAGAATCTAAGTAGATTCTACCCATATTACTGACTTCAAGTAACATGCAAGTATAAGTAAATATCCCAAAGTCATTGAGAGAGATAGTTGACATTTTGAGGTTGCAGATGGATGTGTATACAGTTTCATGGGTTTCCTGTCAGTTGGCTTTCCCTCCCTGCCTCATAGATCCTGCAGCACTGCAGCATCTCCATAGTATAGTATCTATTCACAATTCACAATCCTTCTCTCCAGTGCCTGAGAATACCCACTCTTACACATTGCATATTAGGTTTGTTAATGTTGTGGCTCCCAGTGTGAGCCCATTCACCTGAAAATTCTTGCTCAGCTGTTTGATCAATAGCAAGCACATTTGCTGTGGAACTCCTAAGCCCTCCTGGACAACAAGAAATGCAAAGAAAGTAAGGACACAAGAGATTTTGGTTTCCAAGATTCTTTCATGCCTAATTGGCTAGAGGATTTTTTTAGCTAAAATGTTTGCAAAATACTGCATATAACATGATCTGTGTGAAATATGGAGAGAGAGATTAAACTATGAGGATAATCTCCGGATTGTTTCATAAATTCCCTCTGACTTTGGGCTGGTATTCCAAGGATAAGTACAGCCCCAGGCTGGTTAGTGTGTCTTCTCCTGTATCATGAAACTCTTTGGCAGCCATCGTACGAACATGCTAGGCTGCATCTTAGAGTAAGAATTTTGTGTAAAATAGAGTTGAGTGCTGTAAAGTGAAAGCTCGCTGACAAAAATTATAAACTGAGTGTTATTTGATGTGTTCTATCTTATGAAAAAGGCTCAAACCCATTTTTTTTTCCAGTAATAAACTCGGGGGTAAGGAGGAGAGCAGTTGGTTTATGACTCAATTCTTGATCTTAGTCATGGTTTCCATAATATTAGTTGTTTTTTTGTTTCTTTTTTTCTTTTTTTTTAATCATACCATCATCCCCTCAGTGGTATCCTTGTTATTCAATATGTTGACTCTGGTGTAGAATGCACCCCCTTTCCTTGATATCACAATCTCTTCATCTTATTCCAGTAATAAACAAACAAATAAATGAATAATGAATGAATACAAAAATAGAAGATACAAAACAGACTTTTCTTATGCACTAATTTCAGCCCCCCACACCACATAATATGTTGAAATGTCAACCCATAGTACCCGTGTATATGACTTTATTTAAGTATAGGGTCTTTGCAGATGATCTAGTTAAGATGAGGTCATTAGGGTGGATCCTGATCCAATCTGACTATACCCTAATAAGAAAAATTTATACACAGAGACAGAAATTTGGACACAGAAACAGAGACATATAGAGGCATGATGACGTGAAGATGCAGGGAAATCAACATATACAAGCCTAGGAATACCTAAGGTTATCAGGAACTAAGGGAGAGGAATGGAATAGGTTCTACCTCATAGCCCCCTGAAGGAATCAACCCTGCCAAAACCTTGATTTTATACTTCTAGCCTCCAGAACTGTGAGACAACAAATTTCTGTTAAGTCACCCATTTCTGTGGTACTCTGTTACAGAAGCCCCAGGAAACTAATAGAGCTGAGTAGCAGACTTTACTAAACATTGACACATTGGCACAGGGGGAAGTTGGTTTACATGGCCATGATAATGACACTTAAAATTAAGTATTAAACATTCCTCCTCTTTTAATATCACTCAACTATCTCTGTCATTTTAGGCAACAGTTCCCTTTTCCCCTTGCTCCTCCCTCCGCCTCTCCTTTGCTAAGACGCAGGCATACATTTCTTTTCATTTGCAAAGCAAAGAGATATAGCTGTCCCTCCTGATTTCTGGACTCCAACCAATCCATGGTTTTAAGGTCTCATCCTCCAACTTCAAATAGCTAATGAAGGCATTTACCTGAACAAAGAGTATCATCTCCCTTCATCTCTTCTCCCTGAAGCACTCTCCTTTATTACTGAGTAGGTATTTCCAATAGACTCAATGCAGCCCATATACCACATGCTTATCTGAGTGTCTAGGCTTATGACCCATGTTAGGGGCAGAGAGACTCTCTCCGTGGTCTGAAGCACTCACTTTAGAGAACCAAGCTGGTTACATGTTTCCAGAAGAGACACCAGAAGAGAAGCCATCTCTCAGATGAGAGCTCTGTTCCTACTTATTTCCTCCTCTTCCATTCAGCTGCTTTGTAAATCTCTCTTACATAGCACATCTTTGTTTCTATCAGTCCACGTATCCTTCATGGGAGCAACTGTCTGATTCTAATTTAGAAATATAGAAGCCAGACAGCACAGAAGCAGCCCAATGTTAATCTCTCAAAGTTCTTAGACATTAATTAGAACAGATAAATAAAAATATAACTTGCAGTTTTCTTGCACTAGCAGTTTAATACCCCATGCAATTGTCTTCTTCTCACTTTCTTCACTATCTTTCCTTTCCTTCACAGCATAAGAGTAGGTTTGTGAACCTGTAATTCTTCACTCCATCAATATAATTTTCTTCTGTAACCTTGGCTGTGGATCAGTACTCATGATTCTTCATTCCTTTTCCAGTTTAGAGGATATCAGAATCAATGGGGCACTACTGTTTCTACCAAGTGCTGCACCTAAACAAAATCATTCAGCAACTCTGTCTATCATTCACTTCAAGTCAAAACAATGAAAACACGTTAGGGATCATGAGGTAGAGACAGTAATCCTGAATTAAGAATCAGAAGTCCTGGGTCTGATTTTTTTATTCTGTGTGATTTTTGGCAAGTTACTTAATCTCTCAAGATCTCAGTTTTCTTACCTGTAAAATGGAGATTATAATACCACATACCTTGTTCTCTCCTCCACTTTAATAAAATTTTCTTGCTCCCCATGTAGAATGAATTTTGATCCATATTCCTGCTTTAACCTATCTCTATCCAATCTACCACCAAATGCATCTACTTCTCAAATTTCCCATAAATTGTCCAATTCCAAATTGTACTGCCAAAAGTCTAGTCCAAGTGGCACAATCTCTTGCCAATAGCATTAAATGTTTTCTCTATTTGAGATCCATTGAATTTCTCCAAGACATTTTCAGGAGTATTTTTTTTAATATAATTCAGACCATGAAACTTCCCAGATTGAAAACCCTTTAAAAATGTCTTCCAGGGTCAGTTATGCTTTATTTACAAGTACATCAATCAGTGATGGCAACCTAGAGGCTTGAGCCTCTGTTTGTTTTCCCTGAAGAGTATTTCAAGAGGATTTTAATTAGATCCCCGCATTTATAAATCAGGAGATTTGATATAAAATTCAGATTCCCAAGTCTCTTGGAAAATTAGAAGATTTGGTCACACTATGACTGATTTCCTGTGGCAACAAGAAGTTGGAACAGAGTAGTTATTCCAAACTTTGAAAAGACATGCCTCTCCCAGTTTGCAACACCATCCACCATCATTGTCTTCTAGGGGGTCCACTTCATTGAAGAATATACCTTGCTGGTTTCAATATGCATTTGAGTTTTTAACCTCTAGTCTGGATCAATTGAGCTGGATTTTTCCAGTCTACGTCAAGTTCCTGGCCCAATCCTAGAAATGCCTTTCTCAAGACTGGCATGTACCCACAGCTAGACATATTGACATAGAGCTTTCTAAGTCTTTATCCTAAAAAACATGTAGAACAAAGGCTCATTGGGGAACTGACAAATGTACGTGTATTTTTCTTTCATAAAAACCATACCACACACCTATTTAAATGGCCAGAATCCAAATGCCTGATAATATCAACTTCTGGCCAGGATGCAAAGCAACAGAAACTCTCATTTATTGCAAAATGAAACAACCATTTTGAAAGACAATTTTGCAGCTTCTTATAAAACTAAACCCAGTCTTACCATACTATCTAGTAATCATGCTCCTATGTATTTCCCCAACTGATTTTAAAACCTATGTCCACACAAAAATCTGAATACAAATATTTATAGTAGTTTTGTTCATAATAACCAAAAACCAAAAGCAACTAAGATGTCCTTCAATAGGTAAATGGATAAACAAAATGTGGTACATTCATACAATAGAATATTATTCAATGATAAAAATAAAGGAGGTTTGAAGCCATGAAAAGACACAGATGAACCTCAAGTGTTTGTTTCTAAGAGGAAGAAGCCAATTTGACAAGGCTATGTACTATATGATTCCAATCATATGGCATTCTGGAAAGACAAAACTATAGAGATAGTAAATAGATTAATGGTAAATCAGCTTGCCTCTAAGTTGCATGAATAATAAAAAACCTTTCCCAAGGACTTGTCCTTTTCTCCTAGCTAAGGGCACATGTCCCTTTGCTGCTGCTGCTTAACTGGGATCAACTCTATTAGTGGCCTCCAACATCCAAGAGCCTCAATGTGTGCACTCTCTGGTAAAAACTGGACTAAAAAATATAACTTGAACTTAATGCTACAATCACTACACCATTTTATATAGAGTTTAGAATCCAACCAAGAGGAGAATTTCTCTGAAGAGTAGATTTCTTGTCTGTTTTCTTACCCACTTGCAAGCAGAGAAGCTTACCACCTGCAGAGAGACATTGTAGATAGCCCTTGGCCCTCTTAAAGATTCAGGAGGAAGACAGTGAAAGACAGAAATGGGATGGAGACAGTCGACAACTTTAGAGGTCAAAAGTAACACTGCAATGTAAAATATAGCCTTATAAATGTTAGCTTCTGGACAACCAAAGTAGCCACTACCTCTCCCTTGAGGAAGAGCTACTAAATGGTAGAGAGAGAGGTAGAAGTTTCTTCCCTAGTACTTCCCTGAGTTGGAAGAACATGAGGAGAGAAGAAGGGCTTCCCATCCATTCCTGTTTGGCCCAGGCCAAAGGAGTTTTGCCATTTCATATATAAGCATTGATAGTGAGGTTTGCAGCAGAGATGTTGCATAGTAAATCCCTGATGGAAGATTTGTAATGACCTGATGCAAAATTTGGTGGAAACAGAGAAGTCCCCATATCTCTATGTTATTCATATTATGAAGATTTTTTTTGTCTCTCCTTGCTTGCCAACCTCTGACCCTCTCTCACTGTCTCACACCCACCTACCCTCTACATATACACAGACACAAGTTGAGGACAGCTCTGAAGCTTCAGTTTGACAAAGAAGGCAGCACACTCCTGAAAGCACATTGCCAGGAGAGGTCTTTGGTCATCCATATCTGGAAGAGAACAGGAGGCTTCTGAACCATATATGGTAACCAACTGTCCAGGTTTACCTGGGACTGAGGGGTTTCCCAAGAGACAGGACTTTCAGAGTTAAAACTGGATAAGGCCCAGGCAAATCAGGATAAGTTAGGTACCCTAACTTAGGCAAGTTGATGAACAGCTCTTATCCTTGCTATATCAGACTTATCCTTGAGGCTTTAGGTGAAAGGCAAATACGAAAAAAGCCAAATTCCTCCTTGCCCAGCATGACTGGGATCCTTTGCGCTCCTTACTCTAGGTCAAGGAGAGCAGTACACTAGGCCCGTCTTGTGTATCTGCTGACAAATCTTCAGGAAAGAAAAGAACAAGATTAACAGAGACTTACAGCCTCTAAAGTACTTTTTACGACCTCCTCCCACTCCCATAGCTACAAAAGTCAAAGTTGGTAGGAATGCTATGTGGAAATCACACATCCCTTTGCTCACAGTCAGGTCAAGATAGACTCAGAAATGGACGTGGATCCTGAGAAGGCGAAAGAAAATATGTCTTGGTGAGGGAGAGAAGGCAGCAAAACAGAGAGGTGATTCCTTTATCAAACAAATAGATAATGTGAAGAAGGTAGAATAAGTCACATTAATGCACTTCAAAGATAATACAGCATCTTGAGAAAATGGGGGAAACTGGATAAGAATGAGGAAAAAAGTCAAGGTACGAGATGACAATTCTGTAAATTTTCACAAGACAAAAGCAACAACCACCTTAGCCAAATTATATTTAAAATAAGAAAAATCTGCATGTGTGAAGATAAAAGTTGGGAAGGCAGTGAGTGTCAAGACTATGCAAAGATAAACCATGCCAGACAAATGATTACTCTTAATACAGGTATGACAGAGCAGAGGAAAGGAAAACAATAACTGCAATAGATCTTGATTTGTATTCATTGCTTGACATTGTCTAATGAAATCACCTTTGAAACATTCATTGAAATTGTCTCAGATTAAGGCAGCAATTGCAAAGAAAGCTTTGTGGGAAACGATAATTAACTGAGTCTCTTGGGAGGTAAGTGGTTAGATGACATTAAGTTTGGTGCTGGGTCCAGCTCAGTTTGTGTTTCCAGTAATGATGTATTGAAGGCAACCACAATGACTGAACTACAAGCCTCAGCCTTACTTAACTGGTGGCGGGAGGGTGAGGGAATTGAGTGGGGAGTTGGTGAAAGACATATTCATGAAGACAGACAAATGCCTTAGCAGCCATCTACCCACAACAGGTGAGCACTATAGCAACACAAGGTCATTTAATTCTGGACCAGCATTTCAGATAGGTTGAAGGATCTGTAGTTCCCATGACAGCACTGGGGTTTTTTATGACTATGAGTGTTTCTGAAGAGTTTTGCTGTAAAAGAACTATCTAGAGAGAAATATGAGGTCTAGAAAGTCTATTTTTTTAAACAGGGAAAAAAGTACCTTGCCATACATAGAAAAGCACCATAATCATTAACTTGAGATATCTGTTCTTTGTGACGCTCAGTAATTTTTCACCAAGATGTATACTCAACTGCATGTACTCCCTAACAAAAATCACATATAAACTAGCTTCCCCCCTACATCTTTGGAGCAGTTTTTCAGAGCTATCTGAGAGGCTGTCTCCCAGTTTATAGTCCTCAACAAGACCCTGAATAACCTTTATTTTCACACAAAAAATGTACCACTGGTTCTTTGTTGTTGTTGTTTTTCTGATGGGAATGTAATGAAGAAAACAAAAGGAATTTGAGAAAAAGAAAAAATAATTCCTTGAACAATTTCATGGAGTAGATAAAAGCATTTAATCCTTTATAAGAGCATTGATAGTTTATATCCAGTAAGGGAGAATATTTGGGAAGGATGCATGGGTAGATATGTGTGATGGGTATGAGAGAGGCCTCTTCTGACTTCCCTGTTTTCAGGGATATGGAGCAGTGTCAGTAGACTGTGGCCGACGGACAGGCACTGGTCCACCACCCATTGTTTTCTGGCTCCCAATAAAATGAGGACATAATTGAGAGTATGTGTTTAGAAAGCATTATGACAAATTGTCAGAGTATTCTTATGTCTGTTGAATCTAATATTAAAAATCTAAGGTTCATTTTTTTGGTCTGTTCTTGTTTTCTTCTTTTCCTTTTTCTGCACATCAGAATAAATACTTATAGTATTTTTAAAAAGTAGCAGATTGAAAACTTTTTAAATTTAGAAATCATAAAAAAGAGCAACAGACTAGAAATAAAAAAGAAAAATCCTTTCCCACTCACAGTCTGAGAAGCACTGATGCAGGATTCAAGGTCACCACCAACTGAAAGTGCGGATAATAGAAGAGGTGTTGGTAATGAGGCTAGAGGAGATGTGAAGTAATTAGAAAAATGCAAGAATGAATGGACTATGGTAGCAGATCTTGATGTGTGGTCATCAGACCAGCAGTAGCAGCAGCATCTAGAAACTTGTTAGAAATGAAAATTCTCCAGCTCCACCCAGACTAACTGAATCAGAAACTTACAATATGTGTTTTGTAAAGCCCTCCAAGTGACTCTGATGCTTACTAAAGGTTGAGAGTCACTGGAATAGGAAAATGCAGTAGAATTACTGGGCACAGCACTAAGAATCCATTTGAGATCTGGACTCCTACATTTAAAGTGAGTTCAGACAGCATGGCTTGGAATTTTCTCCTTTTAACACTTCCATTTTAGGAATTCTGACTTGCAGAATTGTAAATTAATAAGCTTATCTTGCTTTAAGTCACTAAGTTTATGGTTATTTGTTACAGCAACAGTGGGAAACTAATACACACTCCTTCCAGGAAACCAGATGAACTTCCCACAGTCTTCCATACTCTTTCTTCCCCTACCCACAGTATAGGCACAGAGGATCCAGAGGACCCCAAGTCTCTGCTGGAGGATGACACCACAAGGTGCAGCAGCCTGAGCCCTGGAATCACCACTTAGGAAACCACCTGTATTTAACTGTTATGTAGGAGAGAAATAAACACTATTCTGTTAAAACTCGGGGATTTGGGGGTTTATGTTAGAGAGCAGCCAGCCTAGACAGACTAATATTGAGAGTGATCTTGATGGTGGTAAGATTGTGAGTGCTGGGAGGGGAGTGAGAAGCAAAAAGAAGTCTGACAAGAAGTGCACAGAATACTGCAGCTTTCTCTTCACTTCTGCCAAGGGTGCTATGGAGAGAGGCCGCAGGAGGACCGGTAGTATTGACATATGATAACTATAGCCTAGTTAAGGACTATAATCACACCAAAGGAAATAATTAGCACATATAGTAATGAGGTTCTTTTGTAGTCCTAATGTGAATGGTAATTGTTTGTGTATTACGACTTAATGCCTTGATCAGGTGCAAGAAATGTGAAAACAGTCATTCCCAACTCCCTGATGAGGATTATTTAAGTCCTCCTCTACACCTTTACTTGGGACACTAAAGACTGTCAGGAAGACAAAAAAATAAAGACTGAAGTTCAAACAAATCAAGTGAGCACAGCTGGCTTAAGTGGATAAGTGTTAACCAGTAACTGAATAATTCTTCTTTCTTTCATATCTATCTTTTTTTTTTTTTTTTTTTTTGCAGTACGCGGGCCTCTCACCGCTGTGGCCTCTCCCATCGCGGAGCACAGGCTCCGGACACGCAGGCCCAGTGGCCATGGCTCACGGGCCCAGCCGCTCCGCGGTATGCGGGATCTTCCCAGACCAGGGCACGAACCCGTGTCCCCTGCATCGGCAGGCAGACTCCCAACCACTGCGCCACCAGGGAAGCCCCCTCAGACCTATCTTTAAACTTGATTCCTTTTAAACATATACCCATCTGCACCAAGCTTCATTCTGTCTGCCTTCTAAATTTCCAAAGTTTGGTTTAACCAAAACACTAATTGCCTCTCCTCATTCACCTGCACATTAGCCTTAGCAGTAGATACATCAAAAATCCACGAAAGGTGTGCCATAGAAATGAAAAACAAGTTTCACACATTAGAACACTTGTTGTGTCTATAAGGAGCAGCAACTAAGACAATGGGCTAAAACTCAGGCGAAAGTCAGTAATTTAAAACCAAGTTGTAACTGTCAAAAACAATTATGCAGTGGTAGCCTAAAACCAAGTTGTAACTGTCAAAAACAATTATGCAGTGGTAGCCTAGATTAAATAAACAAATGGTAGTGATGGTGAGAACAGGTTAAACCTCAAAATTTGTTCTGAAATTTTAAAAGATTAGTGATTAGTGATTGGCATTTAAAAGGAGCGAGTTTCGTTTTCTATTTTAATGCAAAAAAAACAGATTTTAAAATAAAGGATAAAAAATTTTGTCAATTGAAACACATTGAGGTCATTGTCAAAGATCTTTGGGAAGACTAGCATAAAGCTGGATACTGAAGGCATAATAATACCAGAATTTGAGCGGCGAACCACACCAGGAATTTCTGGAAAGGAGTACCATTTCTTAATCATCTCTACATCTTCAGCATCAGTCACAGTACCTAAAACAAGTTTTCAAAAAATACATTTATTTTAATGAACAGGACATATGATCATTTCATTTGTACCACTTGGCAATATGGGTTTTCATTCCATAGAATGAAAAGTCTTCATGCCAAAAAAAAAGGAATAAATCTAATAAAAGTCAGCCATTTGCAGAAATGCCCAATTAATTCCACTTTTTTTTTTTTTTTTCCTGCGGTACGCGGGCCTCTCACTGTTGTGGCCTCTCCCGTTGCGGAGCAACAGGCCCCGGACGCGCAGGCTCAGAGGCCATGCCTCACGGGCCTAGCCGCTCCGCGGCATGTGGGATCTTCCCGGACCGGGGCACGAACCCGTATCCCCTGCATCGGCAGGCGGACTCTCAACCACTGCGCCACCAGGGAAGTCCAATTCCACTTTTGAAAGTGACTGACAAAATGTAAACAGAGAACATTAGACAAAGATACACAACCGAATGGAAGTAGTACGCGCCACGCCACCACCAAGATACAAAGTTATGCCACATGCATTCTCGAATTTGTAGTTTCTTTTTGTTCCTGTCTTTTTGTTCCTATCATTCTGTTCTGAGGAAGTGCAGGTGCACAGGTGGTGCGGAGTGGCCTTGTGGGGGAGAGTTCTGAAGACCTTGCGGTGGTGGGGACCTTTGGGATTGGGGGCTGAGTGGTATATGGGGAAGCAGTGCTAACTTTGGAAATCAGTTAGGAGCAGAAGGAAGTCCAAAAGAATGGAAAGGGCCTTAAAGGGCCTGGTTTTCTTTAAAGCTACACCTAGGCTCCCAAAGTGAAAGCAGAGAGGAGAGGGCTCAGGTAGGGTTGCCAGATAAAATACCAAATATCTAGTTAAATTTGAGTTTCATGTAAACAATGAATATATTTTACTATACGTATGCTATATATGTGTATATAAATATACATGATGGTTTTTTTGTTGCTGTTATTAAATCTGGCAATCCTAATTTCTGATCTTCTTTTAGATGTTTCTTCAGCTACATTCCTCGGATCAGGAAGTAGAAGGGACTCAGGAAAGAGCCCCACCTGGAATGTAGTATGCATTTGGTCACAGCGTTGCCCATGTGTCATCCCTAAAGAACCTGGGACTTCTGTGCCAGGGAGGAAGCTGACAGGCTGTAGGAGGATCAGAGGGCATTAACCCAGCTGACCTCAAAGCCTGAAATGTGCTTCCTCTTCCCACTTAATCCTATATTTAAAGATCAAATTTCCAAGGTAAACTCAAATCCAAAGTACCTGATTATTAATTAGCTTCTGCTTAGATAGATTTAATGCACAAGTCCCAACGTGAGCCCAAACCAGATAAACCCACAAAGTACATTAAGCATGACCTTGTTTCCATGCAATAACTCCTTATAAAATAAAACCCACACTATCTGGCATGATACCCAAGGCTGACCTCAAGCTACATTTCTAGACTCAACTCTTTCCACAGCAGCTCCAGAGTTGTGTGAAATACAATAGGTCCTGGAGTACAGTCAAACCAGTGACAGCCCCAAGTCTGCCTATGCTATTCCTCTCCCCAACAGAGACCCTACACTTCATTTTTGATTGTCAATATCCAAGGTGAGGGAGGCAATGATAGTATCAATACTTCCCCACCCTTGCCTTCTAGCCCATCATACCACCAAGATACCAGCTACATGCACTGTTATTACTCACACTCTATACAGCCAGTGTCACTGACTGAGAGTTCTCAAGGAAGTAGACATTGATATGGAGTTAAGAGTACAAAGGGTTATTGACAAATAATATCTGTGAAAGGAAAAGGGAGGAAGCAATACTGGACAGAGGAGAGAGCTACCAGGGAGATGTCAATCTAATGATGCTTTGCCATCCCAACAGGGCACTCCAGAGCAAAAACGGCCCATCAGAGAAATCCCCAAATGGGCAGAAATGGTTAGGCCTTTGTACCACTGCGCTGCAGCCTTTGGCCACAACCCAGCCTGAGAACAGCATGACCAGAGCTAGAAATGAGGCATACCCTGACAATGCTAATAGTTGAAAGCTATCAGCTGATCACATCCCACAAGTAAGTAAAGAGTCCTTTTTTTAAGGAGGACCTTGCGAGGAACACCTACATGGCTGTCACAGCCAGAAAGGGACTCCTAGGCAGGGTTAGTCCTTGAAATGACTTCAGAGGCATTCCACTCTGAAACATCCCCTAAAACTGACATAACACCTGAATTCTGCCATTCAAATGTCATCTCTTTTAGGATATTAAAGATCTTTGGAATTTCTGAGATTCTCAGTATATTTCTTAAAATACATATACACTCCTAGACTAAATCCCTCAGCACATGTAAGCAGAAAAAATTCATGACAGTTGTGGCAGTACTGGATGATAACTGATGCCATGGGTGTGGGGTTTGACAGCCCTGGATATGAGTGCTTGCTAAAGGAACACAGAGTCAATTGTCTTCCACCACAGGAACTAGGCAATGGTTGACCTGTTTGTTTGCTTTCAGGAATGCAAAAGGAAAAAGAGAAGGCTAAAAAGAGGTAAGGTAGATAGGGGATTCGTATTGAGCATGATTCTGACCCATATCAGGAATGCTAAGATTCCCCAGTCTGCTACTCAGTGACCCAAGCAAGTTAGCCCTGCCAAAGAATCCTGCTGGAGCGGAAGGGCTTTCAATATATAGAGTCCATTCCAGGAGCACAGGACTTAGTGGAAGGATGTGAGCTGTTCAAGCTAAACAGGCGTCTATGGTTCTCTGGCCCCCGCTGGGGCAACATGATAGATGAGATAGAATCTCTGTGGTAATGAAATTTCACAAAGACCGAGAAGTAAATGCACAATGTCAATCAAGAATAAAGAATACGGGCTTGGGCTTCCCTCGTGGCGCAGTGGTTGAGAGTCCGCCTGCCGATGCAGGGGACACGGGTTCGTGCCCCGGTCCGGGAAGATCCCACATGCCGCGGAGCGGCTGGGCCCGTGAGCCATGGCCGCTGAGCCTGCGCGTCCGGAGCCTGTGCTCCGCAACGGGAGAGACCACAACAGTGAGAGGCCCGCGTACCGCAAAAAAAAAAAAAAAAAAAAAAAAAAAAAAAAAGAATACGGGCTTCCCTGGTGGCGCAATGGTTGAGAGTCCGCCTGCTGATGCAGGGGACGCGGGTTCGTGCCCCGGTCCGGAAAGATCCCACATGCCGCAGAGCGGCTGGGCCTGTGAGCCATGGCCGCTGAGCCTGTGCGTCCGGAGCTCCGCAACGGGAGAGGCCACAATAGTGAGAGGCCCACGTACCACACACAAAAAAAAGAATAAAGAATACTACTCAATATGTGAGAATAGGGTACTGTAGAGTCTCTCAGGAGGCCATGAAATCCTTTCTGAGAGTTCAGAGGAACCTGCTTCCAAAAGGGAAATTCAGAACAAAATTCTAAAATGTTTTAACTTTGACCAGAATAGTGAGAAAGGTTTACAGGAAGAAGTATATGCAAAGGCTAAGAGGAGGAAGTATAACATGTTTGGGAACCAGGTGTTTGGTATGCCTGGAGTAAAGAGGCTGAGAATTAAAAGAGCGGAAACTGAGAAACATTGAGAGATGTGGCTGGAGTGCTAGGTGGGGGCCAGATCCCGAAGGGCATTGCTCTTATGTTAAGGAATTTGTATTTCATCCTGACGGCAATAGGGAGTCACTGAGTGATTAGTACAATGCCTAACACATAGAAAGCACTTATTAATATCACAAGTTATTCAATCATTCATTCAACAAGTGCTTATTGAACATTTAAAGGACTATGTGCCAGACACCTTCCTACGATGGGATTTAAAAAAATAGTGAATAAAATCTGGAACTGAATCTTTTTTCTTGGAGAGGCCTCTTATCTAATGGGAGAGTCAAACATCAATAAAAACTAACACACAAATGTAGCACTGCAACCAAATTAGTGCCATGAAAGAGACATGTATAGTACTGTGAGGTTTCTGTGAAGAATTGGTAATGCGCTGAGATATAAAAGAAGAGTAGCCATGACTAAGGAAAGCAGGTTAGTTGTAAGAGTGCAGAGCAATGGGAAAAGCTTGAATAAGGACCTTGAGTAGGGATGCTGCATGGCTTGACTAAGAGACCAAAAGAAGATCAGATGTCTTGAGCCCCAGAAGCTCAAGAAAGTATGGAAAGAGATACGGCTGGAGAAAGAGGAAGGAATATCCCCATCCAGGGCTTGTATGCAAGTGATGAGAACTGAAGTTTTCATTGTGTGAGTAACAGGAAGATAGGGAGTTTTTCATCTGCGTGCTAAATGAGATACAACAGATACATGATGTAATGTGACTCCTGAAAAGATCTGTCTTGTTATAGTATGAAGAACAGAGCAAGGGAGGCGTGGGAGCCTTTGGAAACAGCAGTTTTAAAACTGAAAAGAGATGACTGTGCCTTGCACTTTGATGATGGCAGTGAAGATAAGCAAAAAGAAGCAGTAAGTATCAAAATAACAGGACTTTGATGGATAATATATCACATAACCAGGTGAATGATGCTGTCATTTACTGAGACGTGAACTCTGCATCAGACTTGGGGAAATCATGAGTTCAGCCTGAAATATGTTAAATTTAGCTGATATTGAGAGAGATAAATAGAAATGTCAATTATGCAGTGAGCTCTGACTTTATAAAATATATATATAAAGTATATATATATATATAATCTGTGTGCAGTTCGTAACTGATCCTAGGTTAGCAGATAAGCTAACCTAGGGAGGAAAAGTAAAGTGAACTAATCTGATTTGCCTTATGCAAATGTCACATGGGCTACAGTATAAAGAATGGATTGGAGGAGGAGTTCCCAGGATGGCAGAGTAGAAAGACTCTGAGCTCACATTCTCTCAGGAACACAGCAAAATTACAACTATTTATGCAACAACTATCAATGAAAAAGAAGAGAATCTACCAGAAAAGCTCTTCTACAACTAAAGTTATAAAAAATGAATCACAACAAGATGGGTAGGAGGTACAGAGTCACAGTATAGTCAAGATCCAAAACCCCAGGTGGGGTTTTCCCATTAAAGGAAATGGGGTTTTCCCATTAAAGGAAAAATAATTACAATTGTAGAGGTTGTCCCCCAGGAGTGAGGGGTCCGAGGCCCACATCAAGCTCCCCAGGCCACAGGTCCTGTGCCGGGAAGATGAGCACTGAGAACATTTGGCTTTAAAGGCCAGCAAGGCTCACTTTCAGGAGACCCAGAGGACTGTGGGAAACCCACTCTTAAAGAGCACACACAAAATCTCACGCGCTCCAGGACTCAGGGCAGAAGCAATAATTTGAGAGTAACCTAGGTCAGATGCACCTGCTGATCTCAGAGTGTCTCCTAGAGAAGCAGGAGGCAACTGGAGGTCACTCTAGGGACATAGACACTGGCAGCAGCCATTTTAGGGAGCTCGTTCTACCATGTGGACACTGGTGCTGATAAGCGCCATGTTGGAATTCTCTCTAGCTTATTGGCCTCAGGATCCAGCCCTGCCCCCATCCACCAGCCTGCAGGCACCAGAACTGGAAAGCCTCAGGCCAAGCAACTAACTGGGCAGGGACAGAGCCCCACCCACCAGCAGAGAGGATGCCTTAAGACCCCCAGAGCCCACAGCCATTCCTGGACACAGCCTTTCCCACCAGAGACCCCTGGGACCCAGCTCTACCCACCATTGGACAGGCACCAGCCCCAGAATGCCCCGGGGCCCCAGCCCCACCCACCAGCGTGTGTTAACACCTATCCTTCTCAAACTATTCCAAAAAATTGCAGCAGAAGGAACACTTCCAAACTCATTCTATGAAGCCAGCTTCACCCTGATACCAAAACCAGAGAAAGATACCATAAAAAAAATAAAATTATGGGCCAATATACCTGATTAACACAGATGCAAAAATCCTCAAGAAAATATTAGCAAACCAAATCCAACAATACATTAAAAGAATCATACACCATGACCAAGTGGGTTTTATCCCAAGGATACAAGGATGGTTCAATATATACAAATCAATCATTGTGATACACACATTAACAAATTGAAGAATAAAAACCATATGATCATCTCAATAGATGCAAAAAAAGCTTTTAGCAAAATTCAACATCCATTTATAATAAAAATGCTCCAGAAACTGGGTATAGAGGGAGCAATAAACATTAAAGAACACACTCTTAAACAACAAGTGGGCCAATTAAGAGATCAGAAGGGAAATTGTAAATATCTTTAGACAGTGAAAATGAAAACACAACATGTCAACATTTATGGCATGTAGTCAAAGAAGTGCTCAGATGGAAGTTTATACTTGTAAATGTTACATTAAAGAAGAGAAAGGTCTCAAATTGAAAACCAACTTTACAACTAAAAGAACTAGAACAAGAAAAACAAACTAAGCACAAAGATAGTGGGAGGAAGGAAATAATAATAATAAAGATTAAAAATAATATAAAGATTATAGAAGAGATAAAGAAAGTAGAAAATAGAAAAAACAATAGAAGGAATCAATAAAACCAAGAATTGGCTCTTTGAAAAGATAAAAAAATTGAAAAAAAATCCCACAAAACTTTAGCTAGACTCACTAAGAAAAAAAGAAAGAAGACAAATAACCAAAATCATAAATGAAAGAGGGGACTACAAATGTCACAGAAGTTTAAAAAAAAAAGTGTGCTATGAACAATTATATGGCAACAAACTGGATAACCTGGATGAATAAGACAAAATCTGAGAAACAAACAACCTACCAACACTGAATTATAAAGAAGTAAAAAATCTGAATAGACCTATAACTCATAAGGAGATTGAATCACTAATCAAAAACCTCTCAATTAGGAAATTCTCAGGGCCAGATGTTTTCATTGGTGAATACCAGCAAACATTTAAAGAAGAATTATCACCAAAACTGCTCAAACTTTTCCAAGAAATTGAAGAGAAGGGAACGTTTCTTAACTCATTTTATGAGGCCAACATGCTCAAATCAAAGTCAGACAAAGACACTACAAGAAAAGAAAACTACAGACCAATATCCTTTATGAATATCGATGCCAAAATCTACAACAAAATACTAGAAACCTGAATTCAACAGCTTATTAAAAGGATTATATGCCAAAACCAAGTGAGATTTATTCCTGGAACGCAAGAATAGTTTAATGTACAAAAATCCATCAATGTAATACACCACATTAACAAAATGAAGGAGTAAAAACACATGATCATCTCAACTGATGCAAAAAAAGAGTATTTGAAAAAAATTCAATACCTGTTCATGATAAAACAATAGTCAATAAATTAGGAATAGAAGTAAATTATCTCAGCATAATAAAAGCCATATATAAAAAACCCACAACCAATATCATATGCAATAATGTAAGCTTTTCTTCTGAGAGCAGGAAGTAGAAAAAGATGCCTGCTTCCACCACTTCTATTCAATATAGTACTGAAAGTCCTAGCCAGTACAATTAGGCAAGAAAAATAAATAAAAAGCATATAAATTGGAAAAGAAGAAGTGAAATTACGCTTGCAGACATCATGATCTTTAGGGTAGAAAATCTTAAATTATACACACACACATACATACTCACACACCTCAGAACAAATGAATTTAGCAAAAGTTGCAGGATATAAAATCAACACACAAAAATCAATTGCACTTCTATGTACTAAAAATGAGCAAACTGAAAAGGAATTTTTTTAATTGCATTTACAATAACATCAAAAACAATAAAGTAAATAGGAATAAACTTAACCAAGGAGACAAAAGACTTGTACACTGAAAACTATAAAATGTTGCTGAAAGAAATTAAAGATTTTTAAAAATGGAATGGATTCTGTTCATGGATTGCAAAACTTAATATTGTTAAGATGTCACTATTACCCAAAGTGTTCTACAGGTCCAATGCAATCCCTACCAAAATTTCAATGACATGTTTTTGAAGAAATAGAAAAAGTTCACCTAAAATTCCTATGAAATGTCAAGGGGGCGCTCAAACAGCCAAAACAATCTTGAAAAAAATGAACAAAGTTGGCAGTCTCACATTTCCTGATTTTAAAACTTACTGCAAATCCACAGTCATCAAAACAATGTTGTACTGGCATAACAACAGATACATAAACAGTAGACTAAACAGAGATCCCCAAAATAAATCCTTGCATATATGGTCAAATGATTTTCAACAAAGATGCCAAGGCAATTCAATGGGGAAAAGAGCCTTTTAATAAATAGTGATGGGAAAACTGGGTGTCCACACGTAAAAGAATGAAGCTGGACCCTTACCGTACACGATATACAAAAAATAACCAGAAACGGATGAACAACCTAAACATAAGAGCTAAAACTATAAAATTCTTTGAATAAAACAGTGGCAAATCTTCATGATATTAGATTTGATGACGATTTCTTGGCTATGACACCAAAAGCACAGGCAACAAAAGAAAAAATAGACTTTGTCCAACTTCGTCAAAATTAAGAACTTTGTGCATCAAAGGACACTCACAACAGATTGAAATGACAACCCAGAGACTGGGAGAAAATATTTGCAAATCACATATCTGATAAGGGATTGATATCCAGAGTATATAAGGAATTCCTACAACTCAATAACAACAAAAACATACAACCTGATTTAAAACTGGGCAAAGGACTTGAATAGATATTTCTCGAAAAATGTATATAAATGGCCAATAAGCACATGAAGAGATGCTCAACGTCACTAGTCATTAGGAAAATGTAAATCAAAACCACAATGATATACCACTCCACACCTCTTAAGTGGCTATTATAAAACAAAGTAACTAACAAAAACAAACAAAAAACAGAAAATAACAACTGTTGGCAAGGATGTGGAGAAATTGGACTTGTACATTGCTGGTGTGAATGTAAACTGGAATAGCTACCATGGAAAATGTTATGGTGATTCTTCAAAAAAATTACATGGAATTACCATGTGATCCAACAATTCCACTTCTGGGTATATACCCAAAACTTGAATAGTTATTGACATACCTACGTTCATAGCAGCATTATTTAGAGTAGCTAAAATGTGGAAGCAATTCATGTCCATCAACAGATGAATAGATAAACAAAAATGTACATACAATGCAATACTGTTCAGCTTTAAAAAGAAAGTAAAGTTTGACACATGGTACAACCAGGATGAACCTTGAAAACATGCTATGTAAAATAAGCCAGTCACAAAAGGACATGTATTGTATGATTCATGTTATATAAGGTCCCTAGAGTAGTCAAACTCACAGAGACAGAGAGTAAAATGATTGTTGCCAATGACTTGGAAGAGGGGGAATAGGAGTCAGTGTTTCACAGGTACAGAATTTCAGTTGAGGAAGATGGAAAAGTTCTGAATGGGGGTGATGGTTTCAGAATAATGTGAATGTATTTAATGCCACAGAACTATACATTTAAAATGGTTAAAATGGTAACTTTATGCTATGTATATCTTACCACAATAAAAAAAAGTTACAAAAAATGTGGGATACAGCTAAAAACCATGCTCAAAAAGAAATTTATAACATTAAATGTGAAGACTGGAAAAAATTCTCAAATTATTGACTTAAGCTTTCATATTAATCTTTAAAAAGAAATGAAAATTAAAACCAAAGATGCAGAACACAGGATATAACAAAGATAAGAGTAGGAAAATCAATCAAAGAGGAAACAAAATTGAAAGAGAAAATTTAACGTAATCAAAAGGTGTATATTTAAAAGATTAACAAATTGAAAAATTATCAATACTAGTAATGAGAAGGGTGATATTACAACAGATCCTATGAAAATTAGAATAAAAGTAACGTAACATTTTGAACAAGTTCATGTCAGGAAATTTCATAATTTAAATCAAATGGATAAATCTGTGAAAAACACAAATTATGAAAGCTCATTAAAGAAGAAATAGACAAAAAGAATAGTTCTAGATCTATTTTTAAATTAATTTATAGTTATAAACCGTTCTATAAAGAAAATACCGGTCCCAGATTTCACCTGGTGAATTTTGCTAAACATTTAAAGAAAATATAACGTCAATTCTATACAAAGTATATATATTTTAAAGTACAAGAGAAGGGAGTACTTCTCAACTCTATGAGTATTACCCTGATGGGAGGAAAAAAAAAAAAAACTAACTCCATCTCAATATTTCTCATGAACATAGACACAAAAATTCTTAGCAAAATGTTAGCAAATTGAATTCAATATGTAAAAAAGATATACGTAATGACCAAAGAGATTTTATCCCAGGAATGTAAAGCTGGCTTAGAATTCAAAAAAAATCAATGTAATTTACAATTACAGACTAAAGGAGAAAAAACATATAGCAATTGTGATGGATGAAAATAAAATGCTTTGACAAAATTCAACATCCATTCACAAGAAAAACTCTCAGCAAACTAAGAAGAGAGGGAGACTTCCTCAATCTGATGAAAGACATCTATACAAATCTTAAACCTGTCATCACTGCTAATGATAAAATAGTGAATACTTTTCCTCCCAATATCAGGAAGAAGGCTGATATTGTGTCTCACCGTATTTATTCTAGACTGTATTGGAGGATGAAAAGGTCAAATGTAGACACATTAGTAGACAGTCCTAGCTGTTAGTGTCAACTGTCAGTCACATGAGTGATTCATCTTGTACCTCTAGCCCAGTTGAACCTTCGAATATTTCCAGTCTCAGCCACTATTTGGCTGCAACCTCATGAGCAACTCCAAGGAATAATCACCCAGCTGAACCAAGTCTATCCACAGAAATGCAAGACAAATTATGGGATATGGGGATATAAATATATGTATAGCTGATTCACTTTATTATACAGCAGAAACTAAGACAGCAGTGTAAAGCAATTATACTCCAATAAAGATGTTTAAAAAAAAGAAGAAAAATGCTGACCAAAAAAATTGTTGTTTTAAGCCATTAAATGTTGAAGTAGTTTGTAACCCAGCAATTGACAACTGATATAAAAAATATTTGCAATAGCAAAAAAGAAACCAGACAATATTACTTAGGGATAAACCCTATAAAACCTCCAGAATACTGCTGAGAAATTGAAGTAGCATGAACACACTGCAGCTTTTCCTGTCTATAGGCATCCAGCAACTGTTAAAAAATGAAGCTTCTAGTAGCCTTGTTCCCAATAGGTGAGCCAATCCATGTTCTCTGGGGACCTTTGCAGCTAATAAATTGTTCTTTCTAAAGCCAGCTTCTGGAACAACAGTCTGTCTCCATTTCGCTGCCCAAGTAAAGATTCTCCAAGGATAAATATGGGGAGATCTGCAAATGTTCTTCCTTCCAAGATCAAAGGAGACTCCAGAGTTTTGTCTAAACTACAGAAAGACCATATACAAAATCCATGCCCCTTTATGAAACACATCCTATTCTCTGCTCTGAATGCAGTTCCTGGGAGCTCAGTCTCCTGGGAATATGACACTGCACTGGGCTAACTCAGCAGTGCTCTGGGAGGGGTGTCAGGAAATGCCATCAGCCACCAATACACCAGAAACGCTGCTCGGCACATGGTACCTCAGACACACTGCCACTTTCAAATGTATCACTGTTTGAAATATATCACTGTATTTCAGTTCTTATTCTGTGCTGAAAACCTTGGTATATATCTTATTTAATTCCTTACAGCAACCGGTTTTTTCAATTCCAAAGTTGCAGAGATTCCCAACCATGCTAAGAAAATATTTTTAGCCCCATTTTTCATGTAGAAAAACTGATTCATAGAATCTATTGAATCAGTAGAACCTACATTCTATCTGAATTTGAAGTCTTTGCTTTGTTCATCTCCACTTTGCCTCTGCTTGCTTTTATCCCTGTTTGCTGACTTATCTGTGTCCCCCATTAGACTGTGAGGCCATCAAGTACAAAGACTATGCCTTATTCATTTTTAGATCTCTAGGAAATAGCATAGCGCTTATCTCTTAATCACTATTCACAAAATGTCACTTCAACTTTTGGATTAGAAGTTGCATCACACATATCTTAGTCTAAGTGTTATCTCCCTCAACCAGACAGTAAGATCCCGTAAGGCAGGAGTCACATTTTATTCACCTTTGCATTCTTGGCATCTAGCTCGAGGGCTGGCATACAGTGAAAGTTTCATAGTAGAATAAGCGACAGACGCAACTCACCCAATTGCCCTGGCCTTCACTAACCAGCAGTAAAATTCCCAGAAGAGCTATAGAAAGCAATAGGGGTATTAACGAAATAAGAGTCTGTGGGGGCTTCCCTGGTGGCGCAGTGGTTGAGAGTCCGCCTGCCGATGCAGGGGACACGGGTTCGTGCCCCAGTCCGGGAAGATCCCACATGCCGCGGAGCGGCTGGTCCCGTGAGCCATGGCTGCTGAGCCCGCGCGAGGCCGCAACAGTGAGAGGCGCGCGTACCGCAAAAAGAGTCTGTGAATAATTTAGTAATTAACATTGTCTATATTTGCATTTATTTGCATAATGCTTCTTAGCTTATGAAATGTTTCCACATCTATTTTCTAACATAATCTTTCCATGATCCCTATGAGGTACAAAAAGCAAATACAATCTGCATTTTATAGAAGAGATTCTGTGTCTTGCCCAAAGATACAAAACTGGATAGTGGTGATGTTAGAAATAATACTCAGATTTCCTGTCATCCTGTATAGAACTTTTCCCACCGGATCACCCTTTGACCAAGGTGAACAACTGAGCATTCACTTCGGAATCCAACCATTTACAGCTGTGGGCCTGCAGTCAGGTTTTTTAAATTTTTGAACTTCAGTGTCCTCTTTTGTAAAATTGCAATAATTATTATTAACCTGACTTCCCCAATCAAGTCACATTTACTAAAATATCTATTAATATTAATCTGTACTAATAAAATGTTAATTTAATAATAGAATTAAATTGTATTACTAGAATAATATTAATATTTGTTGAGTTATATTTATTCTTTTTATTAAAAATAAAAGTGCAAAGAAGATAAAATACTGACTGAATCCAATGTAAAAGTATTAAAATTCTGAGGAAGAAATGAGAAATCTTCCCCCAAAAAGCAGAGAGATTTGACAAGTAATATCTTTCCTAAATTCTGCTCCTTGTTTTCTTCTGAGCCTAGGAGTCTAGTGGGGTAGAGCTGTCTGTTATCCCAAAGCAGCCCTCATCAATAATTTAGGAAGCCTCCAGTATCCAGCCTGGTTGGCTCTCCCTGCACTGCAATCCAGGATTTGAGCTGCACTGCTGATTCTTTAACCTAGCTCTTCACTAATACATTAAGAATGCTTTTTGGGGCTTCCCTGGTGGAGCATTGGTTGTGGGTCCGCCTGTCGATGCAGGGCACACGGGTTCGTGCCCCGGTCCAGGAGGATCCCACGTGCCGTGGAGCGGCTGGGCCCGTGAGCCATGGCCGCTGAGCCTGCGTGTCCGGAGCCTGTGCTCCGCAGCGGGAGAGGCCACAACAGTGAGAGGCCCGCGTACCGCAAAAAAAAAAAAAAAGAATGCTTTTTGGGGCTTCCCTGGTGGCACAGTGGTTGAGAGTCCGCCTGCCGATGCCCCGGTCCGGGAAGATCCCACATGCCGCGGAGCGGCTGGGCCCGTGAGCCATGGCCGCTGAGCCTGCGCGTCCGGAGCCTGTGCTCCGCAACGGGAGAGGCCGCAACAGTGAGAGGCCCAAGTAACGCAAAAAAAAAAAAAAAAAAAAGAATGCCTTTTGGTAATTATTCATATTTATGTAAAATATCTCATATATCCCAAAAGGGGAGCTGCTTTAGATGGTTCTTCAGTGAGCTTTCTAACTGCCAGACAAAAAGTCACACCCGTTTGCCAGCTAGTGACCAGCATGACCTATGGATTAAGAATATACTACCTGGGCTTCCCTGGTGGCACAGTGGTTGGGAGTCCGCCTGCCGATACAGGATACACGGGCTCGTGCCCGGGTCCGGGAGGATCCCACATGCCGCGGATCATCTAGGCCTGTGAGCCATGGCCGCTGAGCATGCGCATCTGGAGCCTGTGCTCCGCAACGGGAGAGGCCACAACAGTGAGAGGCCTGCATACCACAAAAAAAAAGAATATACTACCTTATGACGTTATGGGCAAGCATCAGATGGTTTTTTCAGTTCTGAAGAAATTTTTATTAACTTCCTAGGATTTCGAGAGTAGTCAAATCTAATTTGTAAGAACACACGAAGTCAACAGGTCTATGAAAATGTCAGGAATTCCTTGCTAAGGACAAATGTATATGGGTCAAATGGTGAGTCTGAATCCACTCAAATTCATCACTGCCTTCAATGTAAATCCTCAACTCAAGCAAACAGCACAATTCGCCTACTTCTAGCATCCTCTCTCTGCCTGTGATTAAACTCACTCAGACCCGGAATGCCTTTTCAACTCCTCTGCAACCATAAAAGTAATGGTTGCCATTTATTATTACCTAATAGGGTGCATCTATTCCCAAACTTAAGTCACTAAAGGAATTGTTGTCTCCATTTTACAGATGATGAACCAGAGGCTCGAGAAAGTTAAGCAGTGTATGCAAAATGCACAACTAGTGATAGAAGCAGGATTTAAATTCTGTTAAAGTCAAATGCATACTCTTCCCTTTATGCTTCTTCTCTCAGGACTAGCTCAAAGCCCACCTCCTTCCAGAAAGTCTCCTCTGAGCATGCAACTCTGAATGACCTCACACTTCTTTCTTCTCCACTCACTGACTACTTAGCATACTTTGCCTGGTGGTGACTCCTGGTCTCTAATGCTGTCTTCCACTCAGCCACAAAATTCTTGGGGACAGAATATGCTCTTATATTTCTGGTATATCTTACCTCTCTTCCACCAAGCTTTTTATCCCATTAAAATAAAATTTTTTGGTAAGGACAAACATCTACTTGGATGTCCTATTGATCTCTGCATACCTTTAGATGTTTTGAATAGTGCTGTGTACAAAGTAGACATCTAAAAACTGGATGTTGACACGAATATAAATTGGATTTAGAATAAATATCCATTTGAAAGACAAAGAAAGTAGGATGCAAAGAGGTTAAAAGCCAAAATTCTCACAGAAATTTTCTGACAGGCCTAGGTCTCTTGATTCACTGACCAGTGGATTTTTTTCCCACATTATATCTAGGGTGACCTTTCAATTTATTGCCCAAACTTTGACATTTTTAAGAGTCAAAGTGAGTAATATTTAAAATTTTTCTAGGACAATAGGCATAAACTACAATATATCATCACCTAGTTATTTCTCACGGCCTTTACCAATGGCAATAAGGGCTGCACATGCTTATATATAGTGCATACAATGTGCCAAGTGCTGTTCTGAGATTATAAATACTATCTATGATATAGTTATAGATATACATGTACATATAAAACAACTTGTGTAATCTCCATAAATAAGTACTATTATTATTCCATCGTACAGATGAGAAAACTGAGGCACAGAGAGGATAAGTAACTTGCCTAAAGTCATACATCTAACAAATATTGGAGCTAAAGGTTTGAACTCAAATAGTCTAGCTCACAAGCCATTGCTCTTAACCCCCACAAAACAGAAAGCAAGTACTCAATAATATCTGATGGCTGTTTATTCCTAAGAACACTTCCGTTGATCAAGGTGCCATTATTATAGCATAGTAGAAAGAGCCCAGGGTCAGGAAGCAAAAGAAATGGAACCCAGTGTCCACCCACCCTCTGAATTACCATGTCACACTCCTCAGTCTTCCATCTTTAAGAGTGTTAGTCTACTCTTTTTTTTTTTTCCCAAGAAGATGTTGGGGGTAGGAGTTTATTAATTAATTTTTTATTTATTTTTGCTGTGTTGCGTCTTTCGTTTCTGTGCGAGGGCTTTCTCTAGTTGTGGCAAGCGGGGGCCACTCTTCAACGCGGTGCGCGGGCCTCTCACTATCAGTATCACCTCTCTTGTTACAGAGCACAGGCTCCAGACACGCAGGCTCAGTAGTTGTGGCTCACAGGCCTAGTGGCTCCGCGGCATGTGGGATCTTCCCAGACCAGGGCTTGAACCCGTGTCCCCAGATTCTCAACCACTGTGCCACCAGGGAAGCCCTCCCAAGAGTGTTAGACTACTCTTGAAGTCTACTAGCTTGAGAGACTCCGTTTATAGGATTGATGGATATGATTTTACTTCAGGGTTTAACATGGCCTAGCACCTGATGGGTACTGAGAGAGAACTCACCTTAGTCTGAGTCCTGAGGGACAGTTATCCTTGACTTCTGAGGGCCTTGATGACAATACGCCAGGTTACTCACAACAGCCTGTGAAATTGGTACAGCATCTCCAATTTCAGATGGGAAAGGAGAAATTCAGGAAAACTAAATTATTTACCCAACATCACACTGTTATATGGAAGTATATGGAAGACCCAGGATTGGAATCCAGTCTATCTAACTCCAAAGCTGTGATCATTGTACTAGAGCACTCTGGCAGACAAATATCACCTAAGTTCACAAACACAGCTTGTTTTTCCAGCTCCTCAATTTCATGGTTCACTAGTTCTGTGGGTCAGAAGTAGTGACATCCAGAAAGCACAAGAAGCATCGTTTTGGGGGGGGGGGGCAAGGCAAGAAAAGAATTCCATCCAATTCAACCAGCTTTAGTCCCCGTGCCATTCCTATTGCTCACACATACTTAGAAACTAGATATTATAAAGGTGTTTATAGAGACACCACAGAGTATACTGCTGAATTTCTGAGGTTCTATGGTTGCCAGGGAAACAACGATCTCTTACTTACAGGAAAGCTTCTTTAAGAAGGGACATGACTCAGAGATACCAGGAACTGGAATCTTTACAGGGGAACTGTCTGTGTGAAGCATGCAGAGTCAGCACCACATACCTGCCTGACTCGAGTTTCCCAAAGTCCATCTCCATCTCCCAGAGATTCTTCCTGCACAAATGCTGGGGTATGGGTCCCACCACTGTTACTCAGTCTGCTGAGGATGATGGGTCCCAAGCCCAGTCTGGTTTCTTTAGAAATCTTCCCCCCTCTTAGTGAGAGGCACCAGGACCAGCACAATAGGGCACTTTGGGGGATAAGCAGGGCTCTCAGATATAGATTCTGAACCATCTTCCTGGCCCACCTTAGAACGGGCTCCATTCCTGACTTTCTTTGTTGCTGGCTTCTCATTACAGTTTCTGTTTATGTCCCAATTTCCTTTCTGCTTTGACCTGCAATATCTGTTCCCCTAACCCCTGTTTTCATTTCGGCTCTCAGAAACTTTTAGGTAACGCTTGCCCTTTCCCTAGTAGCCAGAATGCCTACTGCCATGGGGCACCGTCAGCTCAAAGAAAGGGGCTTAATGGTCACAATTCCAGCGCTCAGCCTGAGGACATCCTCCCCTCTCTACCATCTCAGTAAGAGGACAGCCAGCCCTTGCTGTCCTGCTCGGGCTGTTCCCTGTCAACCAGCTTTGGACAGCTGCAGCTGTCAGAGTGTCTCCTCATTGGTCTTGGTCCTGCCCTTTAGGCTGCACAAAGTCTAGCCCCACCCCTCTGGCCCAGGAAGTTCCTTGAGTACTGGCCCCCCTCAAGGCCCCTGGCCCAAGCCCTCTCCTCCAGCACCTCCCCACAGGACCACACACCATTCCTGTCGGGAATATACAGACAGTGCTCTAATCGCTCACCAGGACTTTGGCTTCTTGAATGGAATGACCATAGAACATCCATGGGACAACACGGGAACATCACATCCCATTCTTCCTGAGGTTCCTCACTGACACCCCTCACACAGGACCTCAAGTCCTGACTTGTGTTTTCAGGCTTCCTTGTCCCTCCTTTTCCTCAGTCTGAGTGCTGTCTACTAGGGAAATCTCAGTCCTTTCCATGCCCATATTTCTACTTTCCACAAGGAAGCAGTAACTTTCCACAAGTCCTTTTCCCTCCCCCTTTCTAACACTGTCCTCTCAGAGTCAAACAGCATGTATTGAGTACTTACAGTAATCTCAATTCTGACCAGCTTTATTAGAATTTCCTGGGGTAGATACTCTGAACTCTGCCATTGAACACCCACTGGTGAACACTGCCTTGGGGAAAAGAGAGTCCCTTCCCTTCTCAGCTATAAGAGTATCTGCTCAACTCCATGCCTTTAAACCAGACCAACTATCCCGAACCCTATGGACTACTCCCTAGTGGCCAATAAAAATGAGCCTTGGACATTCCAGCCCCACTGATGACAAATGTCTCTGAACTCTCCCTTCACCCTTCTCCTTCTCTCTCACCTCTGGAACCACCCTTTATCTCCTTGACTCCCAGCTTCCAGAATCTGCCCCACACTAGTCATGCCTTGGAATGAAACCCAGGTTTGCTTTTCAGTACTGCTCTTGACATATTTCTCTGACAAGGGATGTGTTCACCCTCCCCACTGTGTTAGCTTGCTTGCCCAGCTACCTGCACAGTTTGAACTAGGCAGGCACCAGTGCACACCCTATGCAATGGGTCAAGTTTTGAAGTTACAGCTAGACACGTAAGATCCACTTTAGCAGTGACACCAAAAATAGACCTTGTGTGGAAGTCACAAGCAGTGGCCCTGCAAAGCTCCTTTGGTCAGCAGGAGCTTCTCACCGAGTTTCTAGCCATCACTCCGTGCTCATGCCCTTCTCTGTTTTCCAGGCAGACAAGTTGATTTCCAAAGCCCTAACGCAGAGGCAAAGGACCACTGTACATCCAGAATCACTAACCTCCTTCCTGGTCAGCCTCAAAGGCGCTTCTGCCGGTGCTACAGCTGGCTCTCTAGCACACAGGCCAAAAGGACCGATATCCACTTAATGAAACCTCAGTCTGGCCAAATGTGAAGTCATTTCATTCACTATGCAGAGATTAGTTACACCTCATGAAATTCTGGCCAGAAAGTTTTGTTTTCATTTTCAGAGGTAATGATGGCCTGACTGAAAAAAATTATAGCATTTTAAAGAATACTCCAGTAATAATTTATGCATCCACCACACCGAAGTCTTATTAGATATAGACTATGTCTGAGGGAATCAAAATCTAATCAGAAGCCCCTATTTCAAAATATCCAGCTGAAGACCCAGGTGGGAAAGTAAGTCTGTGGAAGGACAGAAATGAAAGCAGCAAACAAGCAAAGCTTTATCCTTAGAAAGCACGTTGTTACAATTTGTAGTCACCATTGGAATGTTGGCTTGTCAAAAAGAAAAATATATATATATAGAGAGAGAGAATTAATTAAAAACTGAGCCATCTTAGGCACTTATCAGTCTTTTCCCCAGGAGAGGACAAACTCCTCGAGGGCCAACTCCCTAGCCAGGCATGAGACTCAACAACTGAACTCTGTGTCCTTGTTCTCTACTCACCCCTTTCACCCCTTAGGTTTCCTCTGTTCTGAGCACCTCATCATTCTTCAAACATGACTGAACCTATTCTAATGTCTGGACCTGGATTCCTCCATCCTATATACAAGGCTTCCCATCTTTGCCCTTCCCAACTCTTCCCATTAGTGAATTCCAAACTAAAATTCCTCCTCCCTCAAGAAGGCTTCCTAAATAGATTCAACCCCCGAACTTCTCCCCCTCTTCACCCACAGCGTATACAGACTGTGCCAGTAAATTAGAAATAAAATTGGCCCTTTTCTTAGTCACGGTCTCAGATTACTGTCTCATTTAACTCCTGAATCTCCTAACTTAAGATTGATCTCACTCACTTTCAAAGACACCGGCAACCACTTCACATCCATTAGGAGGGCCATTATGGGAAAAACAGAAAATAAGAAGTGTTGGTGGGGATGTGGAGAAGTTGGAACCCTTGTGCACTGGTGGTCGGAATGTAAAATGGCACTGCCACTGTGGAAAACAGTGTGTCAATTCCTCAAAACATTCAAAATAAAAGTACCACATGACCCCTATTACCATATGGTAATAAAATTGTTATATAATGTAAGCGAAAGTAATTAATGCCACTGAAGTCTACACTTAAAAATTGTTAAGATGGGGTCTTCCCTGGTGGCGCAGTGGTTGAGAGTCCACCTGCCAATGCAGGGGACACAGGTTCGTGCCCCGGTCCGGGAAGATCCCACATGCCGCGGAGTGGCTGGGCCCGTGAGCCATGGCCGCTGAGCCTGCGCGTCCGGAGCCTGTGCTCCGCAACGGAAGAAGCCACAACAGTGAGAGGCCCGCGTACCGCAATTAAAAAAAAAAAAATTGTTAAGATGGTAAATTTTGTTATGTATACTTTACCACAACAACAACAACAAAAAAAAAATAGAGAAAAAGACTGAGACTGAAGGAAGAAAAACGAACTTTCTTAATGTCTCCTGTGCTAAGTGATTTTCATAGATTATCCTTTTTAATCTTTGTAACAACCTTGATTTTAACCCCATATTTCAGATGAGCAGATGAAGCTGAGGCTGAGTATGTCAGTAATTTTCCTATGCTTTCCAACTTGCAGAAAATGCAGATTTGAACATAGGTCTGTCTGACCCGTGACCACTGCTCTTATGTTCCTCCTCAATGTTTCTCCTTCCTTATACTTATGCTCCTTCTCCTCACATACAGGTTACTCCCCTGAGAAAGCAGAATGTGCCTTAAATGTCGATGCCTCCTCATTGGCATAGCCAAAGCTAAAATAGGTGCTTCATAAGTGTTTATTTATTTATTTATTTTTACATCTTTATTGGAGTATAATTGCTTTACATTGTTGTGTTAGTTTCTGCTGTATAACGAAGTGAATCAGCTATACATATACATACATCCCCATATCTCCTCCCTCTTGCGTCTCCCTCCCTCCCACCCTTCCTATCCCACCCCTCCAGGCGGTTACAAAGCACCGAGCTGATCTCCCTGTGCTATGCGGCTGCTTCCCACTAGCTATCTATTTTATGTTTGGTAGTGTATATATGTCCATGCCTCTCTCTCGCTTTGTCACAGCTCACCCTTCCCCCTCCCCATATCCTCAAGTCCGTTCTCTAGTAGGTCTGCGTCTTTATTCCTGTCTTACCCCTAGGTTCTTCATGACATTTTTTTTTCTTCAATTCCATATATATGTGTTAGCATGCGTATTTGTCTCTCTCTTCATAACTGTTTATTGAATTGATTCTCCTCCTTGCTTACTTAGGCAGTGAATGACCCAGAACTGGTGGGTGCTTTGGCGTCATTTTTACCTGAGATTACTGGACTCAACTCATGGCAAATCTGTGATCAGCCAGAGGCTGCCAGGCTGTGCCCTTCTCCATTGCAATCTATGATCTGACAAAAGAGAAAATCTATTTTAGGATTTCCCACGTCCGCTATGGTTCTGAGTAATGCCTGAGATTTGTTATCCAGCAATAAAGCAAGAAAAGATGGGAAATTGTATTTACATTTTCCACACTGTTAAGCTTTCTATACCTAACCTTGAATACTTAATACTGTGCTGAGTTATGACTCATCAAGGAAAGATAGTTTTAATTATAAAAAAGGAAACAAAGCTTAACTCTCAGTAGGATGGTTACCTCACAGAGGAAAGAGAGCAGAACATACGTTTTTAAATTGTAAATGTTGAAAATGAAAAATAAACTACTTCTCTTACTGAAAGCGAGGAATTTTCAGATCTTCTCTTGATTCCTAACCTTCATCAAAAGAGTAATAATAGTACTAATTTCTCATGACTTACCCATCTGGAAAGCCCCTACCCTAATAGCCGCATATTCAAATCTCATCTTCCTTCAAGGTTCAGCTCCATACCCTTCTTCCACGAAGACTTCTCTGACCAACTCCCTATCTCCCTTCTTTCCTGCCATTTACCTTGTCCAGTAGTCTGCACTTTAATTTGCTAATGCTACTTATTTACATCTCACATCTTCCCTTTAAACTCGGTCCTACTTCGGAATAAGAGATTTTATCTCTTTAAACCACAGCCCAAGACACTGTAGTCACTCAGTAGGTATGTACTGTTGACATATACTTCACATATTGTGTTTATTACATTTCACTTGTATATACAGAATGCAGAGTTTAAATCTATCCAGTTTCCTTTAGAACACAGGGCAGAAGAATATCTACAGTTATTGCCAGTAATATGGTTTTTAAAGGGCTGCCAGTTTTACTTGGGAAAACTATTTATGATGAAATGTCCTCTTATGCATTTATATCACTGGACCCAGAAGAAGCCAGGACAAGCACAGACAAGGATGGACAGGATGTGGTACTTCCTGGGAATGCTGTCAGATTCCATTTTTAAGGTTCTTCTAATGTTAAGGGCAGGAACTTCAAGAACATGTAGTAACCTGGTTAAATATTAATGCTCCACAGGCTAGGAGATGAGACTGATGTTTAATTTTCAGTGATTTACCTCCCTGTCATCTTCCAGACAACAGAAAATTAAATTCTGACTTTACTGCAGTGCTTTTCAACCTACCTTCAGTTTAGAATCATCTCTGGTGATATGGAAAAACACAAATTCCCCAGCCCTACCTCCAGAGATTTGGATGCAATTGATCTGGGCATCAGTATCTGTTGAAAGCTCCCAAGGTGATTTTAAAGTGTAACCAGAATTGAGAACCACTGATAAAATGTTTGATTTATCAATTCCTCTCTGTGAACCTACTCTAAGTGCCAAAAAAAAAAATAAAAGTAACAATCCAGCCTCCATGCTGCCTCAGAAAAATGGGAATTTATTAGGTTTTAACAGAAAGAATATAGTAATAAAAGATATGGTACAGGATGGGCAAATACCCAATGACATTTCCAAGTCTGGGTACCTTGGGTCTTAGATACTTCTTCCTCTGCACAGAGCCACACTGTGGCTGTTAGAATAAACACCTATGATATTTGAAATCAGCCAAGAAAAGACTTCCCTGGTAAGAAGTTGGCAGTCCTTACCACCCAGAAAAATGACACCAACATATCACTAGGCATTTGTCTTCATTGCTTCTGAGTGATGGGATACTGAAGCCATGTAAAACTGTTTCTTGCTAAAAGCAGAGGAAAGGTCACATTTTATGTCAAGTACTCTCTTGAACAATTGGAACAAGTTCACAACTGGGATAGAGATGGAGGCAGAGATAGGGGGACTTTATGAGGAAACACAGATTTATTGTTGGACAAATTATGATCAGAAGAAGTAGAAGGCATCCCCACCGGCAACATGGACTAAATTAGACTTCCCAGGGTAGGCTGACCTCTTCCAGAAAGAGTAACAGACCTGTTTTCTTGTTGCGTGAGATGAATCACCCTTTAGTGTTAGTCAACAAACAATTGACTTGGTTACAAGGGGACAATTGGTTATAAGAAGAAAGCATAAAATGCATTCAAAATGGTCCATTTTGAAGGTGAGATGATTAAAAGAAACATTTTAACTCAGAACATATACAAAATGGGGGAAGCTAAAGAAGTATAACAAGAGCATTGGGTCAAAAGCCCCTCAGACCATATAGTCTTCGGGTTTCAGGTGTCCCTACATGTCCCTCAAGCACCTAAAATTCGGCCAGTGAAAAATTGAGCCCAACTCCTCTCCTCTATTCTCGGTCTTGGATGGTAGCGCGCTACCCAGAAGCCTATGTTAGAAGCCTAAGCTTTACCTTGATTTTTCCTCCATCCTTCCTCCCATCCACGTCCAATTGCTTACCAGGCTTTACTAGTTTCTCTGCCTTGAACTAGGCCTAGTTCAAGTTAGGCCTTTATCATTGCTTGTCTAAATGATGGGTTACCAAACCAGAGCTCTTGGAACAAATCCTGGCCCTCAACCTGCTTTTGTAAATAAAGTTTTATTTACATATCATCTAGGACTGCTTTCAAGCTACAATAACAGAGCTGAGTAGTTGCAACACATAACATACATAGTCCATAAAGGCAAAAATATTTACTATCTGGCCCTTTACAGAAAAACCTTGCTAACTCATGGTCTATGTCACTGCAATATTCTTCTGAAAGGTTATCCTACTCCACCCTCTCCCCTACATCCAAACTGTATCCCTCACACTGCTAATAGAATAGTATTTCCAAAATAAAACTCCAATCATTTCCCTCCATAGCTTAAAAGGATGGCTTCTCGTGAAAAGTAAGATCCAAACTGTCAGCCTGGCATTCAAGACTGCACACTATATCTTCTCACCCAATCCCAGGTTCCCTCAGCTCGTTCGTTCTCTCTTCTGAGCAGCATAGCTTTTCTTTCCTTGGGAAATCTATGCTCCAATTTGACATGAAGTTCATTCAGGCATGTTTCAACTCACAGAGGGCTTATATCATCATTTCAAAAAGCAAACGCCCCCCTAAAGGAATTTACTTTCCAGTTTACTCTACTTACTTTATTATGTAATGGCCTTGATAGAGAAGATGATCAGAAAGCTTTAACAGAGGTAGATCTTCAAGTGGAAAGAGTTTACCAAGTATTAGGGAAGGGCTTCAGAGACAATTGTTTGAACAAAGTTAAAAAGGGAAGGTATTCTTGAGAAACAACAAAAAGTTTGCTGTGTAGTGCTGAATAGCCCCAGATGAGGACAGAAAGGCAATTTGTAAAATTTTAATGTCATAGTAAGGACCTTGTACATATCCGATACCAGTCAAAATTCTAATGATGGTAGGATCTTGACAATCATCCCACATGTGGAAAACCAATCCAAGACTGCTAAGCAAGGAAATTCCAGGATTTGATTCTCCTTATAAAAAGGAAGCTGGTGAGAGTGAGAAATAAGGGAAGAAAAAAAATAAAGGCAAAGAATCCAGTATAGAGGTAATTATAATAGCCCAGTGAAAAATGAAAAGGCCTGAACTTGGGGGGCGGCAGTTGAAATCAAAGATGGAATTAGCAATTAACTGGATCTAGGAACTCTGGATAAAAGAACGAATGCTGAATTTAAGGCTTCTAGTTTGTACAATTAGCTAGCTGGATAGAGGGACTTGTAGCCAAGATCAAGATTATAGGAGAAGGACCTGATTTGGAAGGCAAGTTGCAGATGCAGATAATAAGTTTCATTTATACAAGTGAAATCCCAGATGCTGGAGATTATCTAGATGGAACTACCAAGGATGAAGTTAAAAATGTGTACCTGTTCCTCCAGTGAAAACCGGATGCTAGAGATTAAAATACCATCAAGTTTGGGGAGTGGTAGAAAGCTTGAGAAAATGTAGCCATGTCATCTTGGCTTCAAGGTTGCCCATAAGCATCTTGGTTCATGATCTTGGTTGGCTCCATGGGCCTTAGGAAAAGAAATTGTCAACCAATCCGAGAAAAAAAATTCTGATTCTCTCAACCAGAGACTTTAAAATGAAATAGAACTGAAGAGAATGAGACCACTTAGAATTTAAATTCAGTGTATGTTTTTGAAAATAACCCACAAATAAAGAAAAGGGAGGGGTATTATATAAGAAAATGTCAATAGAGGATTATTCCTGAGTAGATCAAAGGCCTAATTAACTGGGTACCAGTAGATCTGGAAAGTTAAAGAGATGCAAATTCTCCACATGAGATGAGCGGGTAGCTGCATCTCTGCTTCCTGGGAGGGGTCATCCCAGTTTTGCTGTAACAGGACCAGGAGGCAGAATGGTGAGCTGTACCTTCAGTAGTAAAAGCTGAGAGAAGAAAAATGTTCCTATCATCACCTCAACGGCGTTAGGAACTAAAAGCCAAGGGGAACGTGAAACTGGGAACTTGGATACTTCACTTTGAAATTTCGGCTTTCCTTTGCTTCTTTCTCACCGAAATCATCCATAAAGCCCTTATAATAAAAAAGGCCTGTAAATGTATTTAGGGGTACAGTAAAGAAGCAGATAACTCTCAGCGGACAAGGCCATGCTCCGCTCTACAGTAGTCTGAGGAGAGGGAACCCAAAGAGATCAAACAGGCGGGGACAGCCATTAAAGGAGAGAAATGCAAGCTGAATTTCTAGGTTCTGCATCAAACAAATAAAGGAGATCCTCAAATGTCAGCCTATAATTAAGAAAGGGGCCAAGAAAGAGCTCTCATTCTCTCTCATATTTTTAAAGAGCATATTATGGAAGGTACCAAATAGACAATGCATCTAATGGCAAAATATAGTGCGTCACATCTTTACTAAGGAAGGCTGGAATCCAGAAACCACTAACGTTTCTAGAGACAATCAAGGGGAATACTGAAGGGGTTCAACGGTCAAGGAATGGCTAGATCCAATACTCAGGTTGAATAATTCTGATGGGATAGGATTAAGGCATAATACTCAAACTAAAGTTGGCCTCCTCTTCTCTATGAAGAATAATCTCAGTTTGTTCATTCAAGAAACATTAATTAATCATGTATTTGTACAAACTACTGAATTAGATATTCACAGAAACACACACAGTCTCTACACTTCAAAGGGCTCACAGTCCAAGGAAGGAAGCCAAGTGAAGACAAGGCCACAGACCAAAATGAAGTCATATGAGAGCACATGGGCACTGTCAGTCCCAGTTGAATCCCCCAACCCTAAAGTGTGATATACAGCACAGACCCACTACTTGTGTCTCTGAGGCACAGAAGGGGATGACGGAGATGCCCAAAGACTGGAAATGAGCAAATGTAATGACAGAAAGAAAAAAATATATGCCTCATCAACAGAAGACCCACAGGTTGATATATTTAGACTGGTCAGCTGTCAGGGCCAGCCAGCCTAACAGGGCCAGAGGCTACATCTTGGCTGCATTCTGATTCTCTGTTGTTCCTTCCTCTTTCACATAGACTCCTGGAAAAAGAATTTTTGCTCCTTCTTATGAAGTGACAAGACACAGTGGAAATAGCACAGGCTTAGCAGTCTGACCAATCCCTCATCCTTCACTTGTTGTCTATATGATCTCGGCTACATTTTTCAACTTTCCTGAAACTGTTTCTTCATCTGTGAAATGAGAATAAAAGTTCTGCCCTCAATTTTGTTGTAAAGATTCACTGAGAAAATAAATTGAGTATTTAGTTCAGTGTTTGGCAAATCGATAAATATTATTCGTTATTATACTGTTATCCCTTTGCCCTCAAGTCCAAGCATACTTCCCTTACCAACTTCTGTCTGGTGTAGTTTCTCCCTGTTTGACTAGGAAGTCACACAGATGTATTTTTTTGTAGCAGCTATAGCAGCCCTGCCACCATCATAGCTCAGGAGATGATTGTTGGATAGGAACTGTGGACACAGTTCCCCAGCCTGAAGACCTTGGTGGTCCACTCCTCTCCACGCTGCCCTCTGCTGACCACAGACAGTCACTGCAATTGACCTTTCAGGTCCTAGCAGCGTCAGACTATAGGAGAGATCCTTATCACTGACAGATTTCTAGAATTAGCTGTTGATAAACAGGTCATTTATAGTCGTGTAGCAAAGAAGAAGATGACCACCAAGAGTCAAAAGGGACTCACTAAGAAAATATCTCCTGCTAAATTAACATCATTCTTCTGTGTAATGGCGTTATTAGTCTGATTATTAGAAAATATATTAAACAGAATTGCCATAAAACACTTGCCAAATGTTTTCTAATAACCTTGTGGAAAAGATGTAACTATTAGGTGAAATAAATATCAGACAGGAGGCTCCACGGCATGGATGAGTAATGAAACTGTAGAATTTATGTTAATGAATCTCGAAGGTTGCTCCAAGGCTCCATCAACAATCCTATCCCACTCGACATTTTTATAATTGACATGAATGAAGATAAAAGATATATCATATTTTCCAATGACACAATATTAGGCTGAACAGCTCATGTGATACACAGACTCCACCTTCCAAAAATCTCACCAAACTCGATTTAATAAATAGTTACTGAGTTGCCTCTATCTTCCAAGCACTAAAGACAGATTGACAAACAAGGACTCTACCCTCATAGAGTAAATGCCTTGTGGAAATTCAAAACTGTATTTGGAATCACCTGAATTAAAATATTGGAAAGCAAGTTAGTTTTTAATATTTGGCCTCAACAAAACATACCTGTTGAAAGATATAAACCACAAACAACTAGTTTGCAATACACAGTCTAAATCAGCAATATTTACTCAGTGACTAAAATCACTATTTAATTGTAGGTGAAAGTCACAGAAGAATTCATATAAACGTGAAAGCTCCCCGGACATCTGTCCTAGTTGGACCATATATGGGTAATTGTAAAATGGACAGAAACCTATGCTGACAAACTAGAGAGTGGCCACAGTTTGGTGACCAAGAGGGATCTAGATATCTTGCCTCAGGAACACTCAAAAAAGACCATGTTTGTTGGGTTAGAGACAAGAAAACTAAGGAAAAGGCAATGTGTGTTGTGTATGTGTGTGCACACATGTGGGCATATTTGTGATAGGGATTAAAAAGCAGGGTAGCTTTTTTCAAACACTGAAGATATGTCATATCCTTCACCATAGTGGACTGTGGTAGATGGATACAGTTTTCACTACAAGTACACTTTCCTTTCACTGTGTCCTCTAGTAATGGAAGCCTTTTTCCTGTGGGAAATTTATTCCACATCGTCCAGGTAGGGCTAAGTGCTAGGCTTCCCCCACTCCAAGCAACACCCAGCTCCGATTTGGGGTGTCACATGACCCTAACCTTCTTCCACTAAAGTTTTGCTAGTGTTGTCAGGAAAAAGGCACTTTCGTTTCTCTGAGAGTCCCACTAAGGCTCACATAAGCCAGGAGCTACCAAGGATCATCTTTTCCATCACTTAGAGCCCAACAGAGAGGGGGAAAAAAAAAAGAACAAACAGAGAAAAGTAGAGCTCAGAGATTTAAAGAGGAGAATTGCTGTGATATGGTTTAAGTACCTGTATCCACCTTACATGATGTTAGACCAATCACTGTATCTTTTCAATAAGTTATCTTTTTGTTTAAGGTACTTTGAGGGGGTTTCTATGATTTACCCTAAAAAAATCCTGACCATTATTTTCACTAAACACTAAGTACTTTACAAACTGTGTCTTCCTTACTCATCTTTATAACCCAGTGTGAAGCAGAGACCTTAAGATATAGTAAGTACTAAAAAAAAAATATATATATATATATATATAGTAAGTACTCCATAATTGCTATGATAAATTGAAGTGAACCAAAACTTCAAGGAGGCTGATTTGGACTCAGTTAAGGGCAGTCTTCCTAAAGACTAGCATTGTTATGGACTGAATGTGTCCCTTCAACGTTCAAATGTTGAAACCTAATCCCAATGTGATGCTATTAGGACTTTTAGGAGAAGATTACGTTTCGAGGGTGGAGCCCTCATGAATGGCATTAGTGCTCTTATAAGAGACCCCAGAGAGCTCCTCTGTCTCTTCTGCCGTGTGAGTGCATAGCAGGAAGACAGTCATCTATGAACCAGGAAGGAGGTCCTCATCGGACACCAAATCTGCCGACACCTTAATC
The DNA here is from genome assembly GCF_949774975.1 of Lagenorhynchus albirostris. Classification (NCBI taxonomy): domain Eukaryota; kingdom Metazoa; phylum Chordata; class Mammalia; order Artiodactyla; family Delphinidae; genus Lagenorhynchus; species Lagenorhynchus albirostris. The sequence continues at coordinate 76,766,124 of NC_083107.1, read as the reverse complement.
TTGGACTTCCCAGACTCCAGAACTACATGAAACGAATGTTTGTTGTTTAAATCACCCAGTCTATGGCAGCCCGAATTGACTAAGATAGGTACGGTTCAATATCAGTGCCACGAAAAGCATCACTAAAGGTGTTCAAGCTGAGACTGTGACTGTTCAGGCTCCTGAGGCTGGGTACTTGGGGAAAGCATCCTATAAGCGGGTTCCTTCTGGTCCAGGGTCTGTGATTCTAGGTAACATGTACCTTCTTTCCATCACTGAAAATACCCTTTATGTTGTTTTTTCTATCAGATTTCATTAAAATTAACTTATCTTTTGGCCTTTTGTTCATTTGCTTTACTCTTTAAGTTCTATGAAACAGTAATTGTTGGAAAGGTTGGCATAAGGCAAGCTGAAAGAAAACTGAAGCAGCACTGAGAATAGCCCCGTTAGAGTCTCAGCTCTGCCTGAGATTCTCAATGATCACAGACAAGGTGATTTAGGCTTCCTGTCTATACATGTTCTGTTAAAGAGATAGCATGTAAAACTATTTAAAATAAGAGTAAAATCAGAACAATGTTTAGTTATGTTTGAGGACTGTCTGAAGGAAGGAATATATGAGAAGAAAAGTAAAAGATGGGGAAGACATAAATAACAATTGGAATATTCAAGTGCAGAACTGTCAAGAACCAATCTTGTTTGATTTACTAATCTCTAGGTAGATACCACTGTATCAATCATATACTTTCATATTAAATAGTTTCCATAATCAGAGCATCTTTTAAAAAAGAAAGTTTAAATGAATTCAATCTTTAATTTTATTGTCTTGACTATGCTCTCAAAATCCTATGTTGACTATTACGTTTTTATCCTGGACATAAATAAATGTATAAACAAAAATCTGAAAACAAAGCAAAGGTTAAAGATTTATTATAAAATATAAGCCATGAAGCATTTTGACCGTCAAAACTGAGACTTTGCTTAGTGATTAGAAAATGTGATCCTGTATACGTCGTTACCTCCACACTGGCTTAATGGTTCTGCATAGAAAGTAATCATCAGAAATGATCCTCATGGACCGTTGTTCAAGTTCTTAATCTGCTTAGCAGTTCCTTCATGTGTGATTTACACTTTCCCTTATTGCCAGGCGGCTGCAGCAAACACCTTTTTTTTCCTGGTCTTTGGGAATCGTTTTGTTGCAGCAGGTAATACCAACTCAGACAATACTATGACATCACTAATACTATCTGTGATGTGTGCTTGCAGCTAAATCCTGCCACCTTTTCTGCAGAGCAAACTTGACTCGTATCTACGCAGATAAAATCATAGCCCTAGGTCCTCACTGAAATAAGTCAATCACTGTGATATTTCAGTAAATATTGAGAAGCATCAATTATTTTTTTGTACCTAACTATCATCTAGAATTCTGTGTGACATGCACAGGCCAGAGATGGCAGGGTAGAAAGAAAAAGAGGCAGCGAGCCTGGGCAAGGGAGAAGATGGAAGAGGGAAAGAGACATATTGCAAAGTATAAGGATATGAGCATTTAGTTTTTATAAGAAAATTACCCCCGAGTTCTAGAATAAAACTAGTATTGCTATCATCCTCTTTGCTACCATGAAAAGGAAGACAAATGTGCTTACAGGAAGGAAAAGAAAAAGTTATGCTACAAGATTTAATTCTACATTCTGATCATTCTTTTTTTGTCACATCCCCTATACAATCATGTGAGAATATCATTTTAAATGACCTTAAGTAAAAGGGAAAGTACAAGATGAAAATTTATGTAGGACCGAGGGCATTATTTCTCTCTTTTGCAGAGCTGTCTTATTGTTATATTGTTCTTGTAATAAAAAACAAGAAGACCTTCAGATACCAGCAAAGAAATTTTGCTTTTGACTACTATTTTCTTAGCCACATGGCAAATATTTGGTGGGGTAACATATACATACAAAAATAACTCATGAGTCAAAAAATCATTCCTGTGGGAAGTACTTTTGAAAGTATATAATTAACCTCAAACAAAAGCAAGTGAAGGACACCTTTCAAAGGAAACATTTCCGCACTGGAGAATTAGTTCGCTTTTCTTTCTTTTCCAAATACAAAATGACTTTCCTTGATTCTCCTCCCACACACTAACTCAGATAAACCATATGCAGTATGAAGCTTTTTAAATACTGAGATAAGATATTTCAAAGGTCATATTAACATCTGAAAATGGTCCTTTAACATTTTGCAAATATTTAGAGATTTTGCACACAAATTCACTAATTTTTGATTGTCAGCATTCCCTAGTAATTGAAACCTTAGAAGATTAGAAAATGCTGTGCGTGTTGCTATCTTGTTCTCAGCATCATCAACCATGCGCAGGGACATAGCTAAGGGAAGATGTCAATATTCCAACCTGAGAGAGAGCAGAAGAAATGATCATTTTGCCTACTCTTAAAATAAGGGCTCAACTCAGTGAAAAGAATTTTGGCAAAGCAAAATTATAAATACTTCACCATACAAACAGTCAAACAAATGAACATAGTAAATGAGTCTACTTTTCAAGATACAGGAGCACAGTGTCCAGAGGAGGATCCTGAGATGATTCTGCCCCTGACTTTTTTCTCCTTGATACTGTCTACACAGCAGATATGCTCAGTGAACACCATTCCTACCAGGCCATCACCAACGTTGCCAATTCAACCTCAGAAATAAAGTGTTTTCTTTCTGAAACTGGTAAAGCATACTTTTGACAATTCCAGGGTATATGTCAAAGACTAACTTGGGCCAACAGATAAACAGAAGATTGTCACATAGATAAGTAAGTTTTGTCACAGGTGCTTTGGGGCTATCATTTCTAAATCTGACCCCACATTAGAATCACCCAGAGAACTTTAAAAATGCAGATTCCAAGGCCCGGCTCCAGAATCAAGCTTTCTCAGGGCACCAGAGCTGGGGGAAATGGGGGTCAGAGGAGCATATGAGGCTTTCTCGTGTTCAAAACCACATGGCAAGCAAGAGACAGAACTAGAAGAACTCAAGTCTCCTATTACCAAAGATATTTAGTCACCATCTTCTCTGTGCCATAATACACACTTGATCCCAAATTAACTAACTGGATTACATGATTTCTCGGTCTTCCTCCTGCTTTTATTCCAATTGCTTCCAATAGCAATAAGCACAAAATCCAGCCTCCTCACCATCGCAGGGCCTGCTTCATGGGCGCGTGGCTCACACAGTCACACCGGGCCCACGGTAAGAAGGGGCCGCACTTAGCTAATGCTTTGTTGTCTTCATCTTGAAATCCTTAATAATTTCTTATAAAGGGGTCCTGCGTTTTCAGTTTGCACCAGGGCCCCACAAATTATGCAGTCAGTAGTGCCCAGGATCCGGCCCCAGCCTCCTCTCACCTCACCTCCCTCGGCTCTTCTCCTCCTTCACTGGGCTCCAGCCACCCTCGCTTGCTTTCTGTCCCTCGCACATGCTGAAAAACTAGGTCAGACCACCTAGAGGGGTGGGATGGGGAGGGTGGAAGGGAGGGAGACACAAGAGGGAAGAGATATGGGAACATATGTATATGTATAACTGATTCACTTTGTTACACAGCAGAAACTAACACACCACTGTAAAGCAATTATACTCCAATACAGATGTTAAAAAAAAAAAACAAAAAACTAGGTCAGAGCATAAGGCTTAGCTTAGAGACTGCATGAGGTCTCGTACATCCCTTAATTGTAAGTTTAGCTCTCAGGATCCTACCATCCTCTGACCAACACCAACACAATGACGATGTGCTTAGCGGTGTTTGCAAAGAGAGAGATGATAGAGCTCAAAAAGGGGCCTTGACTTTGCCTGCCACCCTGCCACGTGGTCAGAAGGGAGACAAAGTGCTACTTGGTACTCCTGCCTTTTGATCCTTGCTGGTAACAAAGAGGAAATGTGTCCCAAACATTGACCTGGGAATTGAGCAATTAGGTTATCAATGATTCCTGGAGGGACTGGAAGAGAGAACTGGAGAGACTGCAGGGGGAAATAAAAAGACAAGGTGAAACAGCCTCTCCTGCAGTCAAATAGATTTTAAAATACATTAAAATGTATTTCTAAGTCACAATAATATAAGTTAATTAGGGAGAAAGAGAAGCTAAATGTAGAAAGTCTCAATTATGCTAAATTTCAAAGAACTTAAGAGAATTGTATAAAGCTGCTTAGGGACTCTGCTTCAATGACCCACAACAAAGAATTTCCAAGTGTGAAAAGCCAGTTTCCTTGAGTAGATAAAAAGACCCTGGCAATCTGGCAGGCTATTAATTTGGTAAGCAAATCTGTTCCTTATAAATTGAACAAGAGTGACTGCAGATTTCAAATCAGTGGGTACTGAATCCCTGTGTAGTATATTTCTCCTCTCTTTAGTGCAGGACAATTCTAGAGCCCATGCTATACTCACACACCCACTACTCCTGGAAATTTCAACTATGAAATCCCCAGGAGCACCAAGAGAAGCTAGTGTTTCAATTAGGCACTATGCCTTTCCATGACAGCTTTCTCCAAAATCGCCCCATGTGAGGGGCATGGCAGAGAATATATTTTAAATATTATTAGAATACTCCTGAGTGACTGAGCAATCCTTGAAAGGCTTGAATCCCAAACGTTGACAAGGGAGTTGAATTCAAGGACAACCCTCCAGGAAAGGCAGCAAAGAGTAATAGAAAGAGAGTAGTCTTTAAAGTTGACCTATTTGAATGCCAACTCTGCCATTAGCTCCCTGGAGAACACAGGAAAGATATTTTGACACAGAGGTTTCATCTGGTGAATGAAGGAAGGACCCTGTCTTGAAGAGTGGTTGGGAGAACCAAAGGGAGTAAAAAAGGTAAGATGAGCGTGGGTGATCTCCTAAACTATCATTACGTAGTTTGAAATTCATGCTATAGTTTTTCTTTAAGCATCTTCACTAAAGGATATAGGAGCTGCAAAGGATCAAGAGAATCATTTCAAATGATGCTTTCATGTAGCAGATGAATATCTGAGTCTTGCCTAGCACCACGTTGATAGCTTTGGGATAATGTAGGGGTTCAGAACAAGTCACCCCAAGATGTGGCACTCTGGCCTGCAAATTCATATGTGCTGAAAACAATCAAGGCCCAAAAGACTTAGGAAGAGCCTCTGACCTTCCTCCTAATGCCTAAAAGAATTTAGATAGAGAACCTATTCCAGGAAGGGACCTATCACCATAGCAGCCTTCCATATCCCGTATTGTACAGTCAGCATCCTCAGATTCAACAGCCCAAACTGAATTTCTACACCATTTTATATAAAGGACTTGAGCATCCATGGATTTTGGTATCTGTGGGGATCCTGGAACCAATCTCCATGGATACGGAGAGACAACTGTATAATATGAATTAGGTGCAGTGGATAGGTAAGAACCTAGCAGAGCCTGTTTGATCAAAGGCCTCTTTATGTCCCATTGTTTCTGGATGACCCTGTAAACATTTGTTTACCAAGCATTTACTCTTTTCATTCTTCTTGTGAATTGCCTTCCTTCCCTTTGAAGTCCAGACCCCTACCACTCTCTCTTTTGTCTGGAATGACGTATAGACATACATACTTCATGTTGCCTGACTGTCTTTGGAGTCTCCCATGTTTATGCAGATTCCCTGTATGTACATGATTAAGTTTAGGGGATTTTTTTCTCCTGTTAATCTGTCTTGTGTCATTTTCATTATTCAACCAGCCAAAAGAACTAGGAGGAAAGGAGGGAAATTTTCCTCTCCCCAACAATAGCAAGAGGACATGAACCCGAGGTCATCTTGCTTGGGGCCCTTTCTGTCACTTCCTTCTTCACTGGGGACCAAGTCGTAAGGACAGACTGCCTTAGCAGCAAAGCTAAAAGGAAACTGTCTTAGTCCAAAGTTGTACATAGCCCAGCCCATCCTGCTAGATAATAATAAAAATGATAGCTCCATTTTTTGAGCAGCTGACAGGTGCCAGGCATTGCGCTAGACGTCTTACCTGACCACCCTCCTCACCCATTCACAGCAGTCCTGCCTTTACCCACAAGAAAGGTGCCACTAGCAAGTGTCAGTTATGTCCTCAAGGTCACACAGCTGGTACCAGACAGAACCTCGATTCAAATTAAAGTCTGCCTTTGCTATGGACCCTGCTCTTTTCAAGTAAGGGGATGGAAGAGAAAGTGTGGAACCATGAAGAAAGTGAATTCTGCAGGAGGTGACAGCAACCCTGACAGGTTCTCAGAAGATGAGAGCCCCAGCACTGCTGGTGCCCACTGCAGAGGTTATATAACACTGACCTGCAGAAGGAGTGCCCGGTAGGCTGCAGGCGCGGACCGACAGGAGGATGCTGCTGCGGCCTGGGAATCGTTATCTTTTAAAAAAATCACCACGCTGCTCACTGCAGAGAAAAAAAGGCAATATCAAGTTTTCAGAAACTCTGAATTGGAGATCAGCCAAGACAAACTCAGTTTGCTGCAGAGGATTCGGTAATAAAATGCTGTGTGCATTTGGGCCGGATGTATGAGGAAAAGCAAATGGAACAGGGCAGAGTTTTTAGCTCTAACGTTGTCTTCAATCATTGGACAGTGGGGTTTACAGTTATTGGAAGTCCTTGATGGGGAATTTAAGAGAAACTCTCCTGCAGGAAAAAGAAAGGACAAAAAAACCCCAAAACATTAAAGAACCCACAGCTGTTTTCACCTTGGGTCCAGTTCTCCAATTGAAATTGTTCTCCCAGCGGCAAACCTAACACGGTACAAGCACTGTTCTATAGAAAACATTTGTCTAATCAGGAGTTTGGTTTTGGTCCCATCTGTTTAACAGAATTGCTCATCACCTCAAAGTTAACTGAAATCTGTTTGTTATCAACAAATTACATAAGAACCTGGTAAATATAGAGAGAATTGTAAATATTTCCCTCTCTGTTCAAGGAATAAGTGATTATTTACCCATTGCCTGCTTGGCTGCCTCTTGTAGGTGATCAAGAGGACATTTTCAAAGCTGCTGTGGCTCATCATGAAGGGGAGAGAAATTTCCAGCCTCCAGGACATTATTGTCACTGTTAGGTCAAAGAGTCCAGTAAATCGAGAAGACATAAGATCATGATATCAGCTTAACAGGACAAAAGAAAACCCAAGAGGGAAATTATCATTGCCTTCAGAGATTATGCAGTGTGGTCCAAAGAACACAGACTTGAGAGCCAGACAGACCTGGGTTTGAATCCTGGCTCTGTCACCGACTGCTGTGTGGCCTTAGGAAAGCACTTTATCTCTTGCAGTCTCTCAACTCTCCACACAGGGCTGTTATCGTCTGGTAAGCAAGTTGCCTAGAACAGTGCGGGGCACATAGTAATAATAATAGCAATGATGATACTAGTAGTAGCACTTGTTGAGTCATCACTCAACACATTTTACTTGCCTTCTTCCAACCTCCTCTCTTCTTTTCAACCAAGTGTTTCCTGCGTTAGGCAGAGAAACCAGCTGACCTCTGAAGTGTCTTCCAGCTCTAAGGTTCCAAACAAGTCCACCAGGCCATGTTAGTTACTGGTCTTGTCTCAAGAGTGTAAGGCAGAAGAAGTGCTTCTTGGGAATGACATCCTGGAAGATGGGCCCCCCATTGTGTCTTTTCATAGTGCAGTGTAGGGTCATTCTGCCTTTACTGCATGAATGGATGAATGCATGGATGGAGAAAAACATCCAGTCTAGGACCTTGACTTGCAATGAACAGCTGTGTGGCTTGAATCTAGCCCTAGAGGAGCCTAGGTTTGTGTATCAGCCTTGGAAAGGCAGCAATGAGAGAGTGGAACCAAATGAGGCACAGGGCACGTCAATGGAAAACGTAGGTCCATGTTTTCAGCTACCAGGGACTTCTCTGCTTGGACCAGGAGGTAAACCCACAATCCTTGAAAATCAGCAATGCCTGGGTTCTCACCACTGAACCCCATCAGCACACAGTTCTCCAGACCATACCCATGCCTGTGTTCTGCCTTTCTATTTTCCAGGCGCGCTTGTAACACTTCTTAGCACATATTTAAAACTCTTCTGCTGGGCTCTTTGGGTTCGCTGCAGTTTGGAGTGAGCTGAGAGGGGCCTGCATGTCTATCTATTAAATGTTCCCTGGCACAGAACAATCCTGGGAGGCCTCAGTCAAGGCCTTGTAACTTCAGGAGACCTATTCTCCATTCTCTGCCCACATGGAGTCCCCCAACTCCACACAATCTAGCTCCTGATGACAGATATGCCAGAGTGTCTTGTGTCCCACAGCCCTGCCTGTCCCCATGAGAGTGAAGGCTTCTTGAGGGCAGGCACAGAGAACACAACTGCTTCCTTCTCTCAACTCTCCGTTTCCCACACATAGAAGGTCTGGCTGATTAATACTCTGCTGCAGCATCTCTGCCTCCTTCCACAGGGGTTAGATTCTTCCTCTCTGAGTCGATGACCCGCAGCCTTGAGAGCCTAAGGGGGAGGGAGGGGTGAGATCGAAGGCTGAGGGACCTGGGCGGCTCCTCCCCCCATTGAAGATGTGTGTGCGTTTGTAAGGGGAGGTCTATGGACCAGGGCACAGGAGGGTGAGGGCCAGACCATTTGACCCCCAAGGACATGCCCAGAGTCAGGGAACCTGTACTGCAGACAAAAGATAATCCTCCAGAGACTTCCATGTGTTAGAAGGCAGAAAGCTCCTTTCCCAAAGGGTGAAACTCTGGACAAGCCCATCCCAGAGGCCAGTGACTGGCCTCAAATGGCCTAGAGGACATGTGCAAACACGGAAAGTTTGTGGATTCAGACCCATCCTCTGCTCCCACACTAAAGTGGGCAGTGGGACACTGGACCCTTGAACACAATTTGTTTGTTGTCCTCATCTTCACAAGACAGAAATAACTTGTGATATATAGACAATTAGAACAGAACTGTCTATCAGCAGTCACTAGATGACCTCGAGCTTCCAAGGCCTCATGCAAATAACTACTTAACAGGAGGCTGGAAGAGCAAACCAAAGTCCTTCCTTCCACTGTCTTTCTTGCCAACTTTAAATATTCTCCATATTTTTTTTTTCTATAGGATTCTTCCTGGGCTTGATGTTCTGACTAGATTTCCATGCTTTGGAAAGACCTGAGTTGTACCCAATAATTACCAGATGGCTGTTAATTACCTCCAATTGCTCACTTTTCACCTCTAGCCTCATCTTTACCACAGAGCTTCCAGCAAACAGATCTATTAGAATAAACCCACCTACACTGGGCCATCCCAACAAAGTAGGTAGTTTGACCTTATGAAGTAAAGGCTGTTTTCCACAGCTCACCCCTCTGAGGTTTCTACATCCATTGGGAATTTGATCTAGGCCTTTGGGGCCATGATCAAACACGGCCATGTTTAGCTACTCTGCACACTGTCATTTACCACTGGGTTATGCTCCCACAAATCAAGTCTCCTGGGAAGGTTTTCAAAGAAGGTCTTTATTTGAAAATCAAGTTGTTCCCTCCCTGCTTTGCCCAGCCCATGGGAGCCAGAAGATTTTATTTCAAGGTGAGAAGCAGGGCAGCCAATAGACTATATTCTTCTGAATTTTAGAGACAGCATTCATTCTCTGCCAAAAATAGGGGCTCCAATTGCCAATCTGCTCCGTTTCCAGGGCATTCATTGAACTCCTTAAAACCACTAATTATATCCTGTGGAAATCATAATCCTTCCTACTGGCTTTTGGGCTTGCCCATTTTCAATGAAGTCAGTTGGCCCCAAATGCTGACTCTCTATGAAAGTTCTTCCATATGAATAGAGGGAAAGTAGAAGGAAGAAATAGTCTTGCCTTGGAATTCAGAGACCTGGATATTAGTCTCAGTTCTGACATTAACGGTTCAGAGGACTTTTATTCACATGCACCTATTTCCTCAATTCTAAAATGAAAGATTGGGAATGACATTTTCAGTGTCACTTCCAGTCCCAAACAATGCTAAACAATGCTAGTCATCCTTCCATGGGCTCTCAAAGTTTCTCTGAGCAGAGAAGCAAGAATTTAAGCCCTGGGTCTGAGGTAAGGGGAAGCAGCTAGTACAAGGGAAGAAAGGAAGGCAACAAATAAAAGCTAGGCTATGTAGGACATTGTTTGCCAAAATATATTCCAGGAAACGACATGGCCCTGGAAAACAATAGGTGCTGCTACCTTTAAAGGGTGCTCTATGGTCAAATAAATTTGGAAAATATTCAGTTAACAAATGGCTTCCTTTACTCTAGGTCTTCTCACAGCAATTAAAATGCTAATATGAATTGTAGATCTCCCAATGGTGCACACAGCGTGTATGACATCTCTGGGAAATGTTAATCTAAGAGAAGCTACAACCATCAACAGAGCTGTTAGCAAACAGGGCAAGATATCCCTGGAGACAGCACCTAGGGAAAGTTAGATTGTCACTGTAAATGAAATAATAATGGCTATGATTCCTTCTGCAGTAAAGATTTGACTATATAGGAACTCAATTCTTTCAATCAGTATTTATTAAATGCTTCCTATGGATTTAGGCCTGTGCTGGGAAAAAGAGAGTATTTTTAAGTGAGTGTGTGTGTGTGTGTGTGTGTGCACGTGCACGTGCACACAGCATGCGTACACTGAGCAGAGGTAGGGAGTGCAGGAAGTGTGGTAAAGAGAAATACTTGATCAAAGGCCTCAAGATGTAATCTGGTGAGTTAACCTAAGTTAATTATAGAAAACGACGCAGGGTACCAAGCTTTGTGGTCAAGACAACGTAAGAATGTGTATCAAGGAGAGATGGCACAGGCAGGAAAATCTCTGTGGAGAGTCGAGGCTCATACTGGTCTGTTAGAAATTCAGTTAGTACAGATCAGATGATAACCTGACACCGCGGACACGTAAGATTTGTCTCCATTTATAAGTTAAGAGCTGACAAATATTTCTTAGCACCAATAGTTAGAACAGAATAATTGGAAGTGCTGCCATAAAGTGTAGAATTACTTGTCTCTGCCTCTAGTCAGTTGCAATGTATGGCCATTTCTCACTACCACTTTAGTATATAATTCTTCCTGTTCTCCTCCCACTCTATGCTACCAACCCCACTCCCTGTCCTCTGGGTTTCCCTCGATTCATGTAAATTAATGACCATTTCAAGCCCCAATTTGTGGCCAGTCTCTTAAGAGGTCCTGGAAAAAATACCACACACCTCGTTTATTCCATCGTTCTTTTCCATTGTGGATTTCCTGGTTTCATGTGAGCTCACTGTGCATAATATGCTCACAGGGCGTGTGCTCACGAACATTCACCCCACTTACAGCTGAGATGAGTCTTCCAACACATACCGGGAACACCACCTTCTCCACAACTGTTGTGCCAAAGGACCCCACACGCTCCCTTTGCATAGTATTTACCAGGGTATGTGAGTGCTGAGAACTGAACCTGGTAAATTTCAATAGGCCAGACGATTAAAAAAAAGATCATGCTCAATCAATTGCTACGATACATAACAGGTCTTCAAGATGACCCCCCATGAGTCACACCTCCATGTGTTCACTTCCTTTGTAGCCCCTCTCCCAGTGAATTTTAGGTGGCCTTGTCTAACCAATAGAATGTACCAACAGTGATACTCTGTGACTTCTGAAGCTAGTTCATACAAAGCCTTGAAGCTTCTGCCCTGGTCTCTGGGAACAATCACTCTTGAAATGCTCACGCTAGATGAAGTCAGCCTTCATGTAAGCATTTTGACTACCCTGGACTACCAGGCTTCAAAAAACTCAAGCCACCTGGAGGCAAGCTGAAGATGCCAGGTGGAAAGAGTAGATGCTACAGAACACTGAAGTGACAGAGGAATGAAGAAGTCATCCTGGAAGTGGATCCTCCAGCCCCAGGCACCCCAGCTACGGTCCCATATATCAGAGACAGACTGCCAGATGAAAGCTTTCCTGAATTCCCAACCCGTAGAGTCATGAGCCAAGGAAGATGTTTTCGTGAAGCCGCTAAGTTTCAGGGAGTTTGTTATGCAGCAATAAATGATGAGAACACTTGCAGCAATAAACAATGAGAACTCATTGGATGAGAATCCAATGCAGGAGTTAACTTCAAATGAAAGGAACACACAGAACAGGTTTTGATTGTTGACATAAGAAGACACAGATGAAAGTTTCCCTGCCTGACAAGGGCAATGGTATCCATATTTTTCCTAACTGAGAAACTGTCAACTCCAATAAGAGGAAATGAGATCTAGACTCTCAAGCAGTGGGAGTCATTTGAAGGAGCACGATAGGAGGAAACGTGTATGAAGCACTTGGTATTTTCAGGTATGGTTGCGTGAATTCTCTCACGCAAGCCCCATAATAAACTCGTTTTAGAGTGGTATCATGCTGCTCACTTTATAAATCAGGAAACTGAGCCGCAGAGAGAAGAACGGGCTGCCAGGTCACAGAGCTTGGGTGAGTATGCTGCTTCTCACAGGGTTGAGAAGTAGACCTCACGAGCTAGCAGCCAGGTATTATTCTGAGCGCTCCCTCAAGGTTGATTCTGAAATTAAAGGTAGTAACAGCTAGCAGCCTGTGGGTAGAGACAGGATCACTTCCAGGGAACCACTTAAGAAAGGCATAGAAAATCCAAGCCCCATGTAAAAATCCAGTTTTAACTCCCTGAACTCCTGCTGAGGAAATTCCTTTCCACATATATTTATTGAGTACCTCCTGTGCTAGGGCTCCAAAGTTGAGGAAGAACTACCCCTGACTCAAAGAACTCGTAATCCGGTAGAGAAAGCATTCACGCAAATTCACTAGTGTTAGGAGGGCTGCGCAAAATGTCTCAGGAGAAGCTGCCCTTTGCCCCACCTGAGGGGTCTGGAAGCGTGTTCTAGAAGAGCTACTGACTACACTCATCTTTGCAGGACTGGCAGAAGTCAGCCAGCCTGAAGGGACTGAAGATGTCCTCCTTGTAGGGAGACACTCCACCTTGGGCCTCTCTGCCTATCATTTCTGGATCCTCTGTGATCAACCTGCAGAAAGGTATGACTGCCTCTTTCTTTCTATTAAACCTGTCACTGGAGTTTCTAGTACTTTGTCAAAATATAATGCACACACGAAGCCTGACTAGGATGATAAATTGAGAAAGCTGAATTCTCTGTGTGCTTTGAAAATAAAGCCCAAAGGAAAATACCTTGAATATTGATGGGAGGTTTAATACTTCATTTTTATCTTTCTCTCAAAGCACACTTCACGCTCTGCTGAACTAGTTCCTAGATCTGGCTGAAAATCTTCCATTTTGTGCGCCTTTGCTGGACATTGTCGTTTACGCCAAATGCTCCTACCTCTCAATATAAAACTTCATTTCTTGTCCCTTTTTAGAGAAGAGCTCTCACTGGCTAAACCCAGACATGAAGAACTGAAGAGGAAAAATGCTATTTCCTCCAACTTTTGTTCTCCCCTTCTCTTTTTTCTCCTTCTTCCCTCTATCTCTCTCAGTACTTCTCCCTCTGTCTAGCCCTCTGTCTCTGTCTTCCTTTCCTTCTTTTTCTCTTCTCTGAAACCATATCTCCAACTCCCTTTTCTCTTTATTTTCATCCACCCTTTAAATACATTTTAATGTAACGAAAAAGTCAGCTTTTGAAATCAAGTTGATTCCAATCTCCTTACTGAACTTACACACACACACACACACACACACACACACACACACACTTGCACACAAAACACACATTTGCATGCACATGGCACCATGTTTTTTGCATATTCTCCGTTCGTTCTCTTCTCACTCCTCTTTGCCTTTCCAAATCCTTCTGTCCTTTCAAGTTCATATGCGAGCTCCTGCAGGCAAGTCTCTTCAATCCTTCCAGGCCACAGAGACTTCTCCCTCTCTGGAGTTCTGATAGCATTTATTTCTGTACCATCTATCATAGCGTGAAATTAACCATTGTCTAGAATTGTTCTCCCATAATACTTTTATTCCTGAGAAGATAGATTCTTCTCCATAGCTAAAAATGTCTCCTGTACTGCAATACCCTGCTCAAGAGTCCTGAATGGCTCCCTGTGGCCTATAGCAGAGTTTCTCTAACTCTTCCAATGAAGCACAGACCGCTAAATAGAATGTACGCATACTGTTCGTGATGCTGGGGTAGAGCCCAACTGCCCCCTCTCACAAAATGTCCTTAGTAGCTCATGGTTTCACTTTTAAAATGCAAGCAAATTTAACATTATAACTTATAGGAAAGCTTTCTGTAAATCTGTAGAGATGAACTCAAATTCATGAGATACGAAAATGTGGGAACATTCGAGATAATTAAGTCTAAAGCCTAATCCTTTCACATGCTTTAGAGACCACTGCAGGGCCAAGAGTGGCCATATCAGTGCCATAAATTGTTCTGTGGCTTCCTAGCACTTTCACGATACAGACCAAACTCTCTGGCATGACGTTCAGTACCATCTGTGACTTGGCCACTCTCTGCTTCTCCAGCCTCACCTTTCATGCTGCATCTCTCTGTCCTCATGCACACTCCACTCTAGCCATAAGGACGTGCATGCAATGCCTTACATACACCTTGGCATTCACATTTCATGATGCTCTTTTCCTGAATGTCCTTGCATATCAACCCTCCACACACACCTCTCAGTCCCAAGCCAGCTGGTGAACACTTTCTCCAAGAAGGTGTTTTGTGCTAACGATGTACCAAGCATCATCCTGTTTTTCCACTTTCTATTCCAATGTCTCTTACATTATTTCACTCATTTGTTAAAAAAGAAAAGAATTGTTCAAGCCCCTCACCCAATAAGGAGCAGATGAAGCATAAAGCAAGGCAGTGCAGTAATACTGACTTGTAGGTTTTGGTAGAGCAGTTGGTATGCGAAAATATGTACAAATAAAAAGTCAGCTTTTCGTGGAATGGGAACTGTTCCCATAGAATGGGAAAATCATTTGATGTTAAAAAACAAAAACAAACTAAAAACTTCGTTGCGGGGAGGGGAATACTGAGGTTCTGTATGTAGCCATTCATCTAAGATGCATAACGCACACTAGGACAACAGGTGCTAGTCCCGGGCAATAGTCCAAAGGGGAGCAGACTCTCCTGAGTGTCTCAGGCAGCCTGGAAACTGGCTCTTGCTCTCTCCCTTCTTCCTCAGCTCCTCTCCCACGAGGTGCTAGAAAGAGAATACAGCGTGTCCCAGACCCTGAGGAGCTTTCAGGTGAGCTGAATGGCTGAGTCACACACATATACTTTAAAAGCAGTGTAAGAGATTTCCAAGAGCTGCATAAAGTGACCCAAGAGCTACAGTTTCTGAGGGAAGAAGAGTCCAGGGCTGGCGGGTTAGGGAAATCATCCTGGAGGAGGGCAGAATCCTTCAGAGATGGGAGCTGGTCTCAGAATTTTTCAAGGCCATTTTTGCTGCTTGTATATTCTGATGTCAAAGGACGCAGCCTTGATTTCCACTGCATTCTTGTTTAAATGCCATGGCTCACCGTGGAATGATCCTTTAGTACTGCTGGCCTCAGGGGATGGGATTTCCATGAGGAACCACTATCTTAACCTCTACCCTCTACAAAGAAGAAAGAGGCTGGCATTTCTTGAGTATCCACCAAGTCCAGGAACACATTTAGCATATAAGTACGTGTTTACAGTGAATCCTCCCCAAAACCTGTGAGATATGCTCATTTTATAATTGAAGAACCTCTGGCAAAGCCCAGTTAAGCAACCTGCCCAAGGTCATACAGCAGGTAAGGGGCATACCTGAGCTTTAAACACAGCTTTTCTGATTTCAAAGCACATATTCCTTCTACAACATCAGGAACTGCATTGGCGTAACATTATTCTGTGCTTTATTTTATTGAGATCCAAATGTCATTGAGCTTATAACTGTATATAACTACTGTCCAAAATATATATTGTATTAATATACCCCAAACTCTCTAAGTTTAAAAAACATTTCCATCAACTTACTCTGGGGTAACGCTTTCCACAGTTACATCACTGATGAACTCTGCAAAGGGTAAACAATGATTTATCTGGCAGCATTTCACATGATTCCTCCAAACTTTTTTTTTTTTTTTTTTTGCGGTACGCGGGCTTCTCACCATTGTGGCCTCTTCCGTTATGGAGCACAGGCTCCAGACACGCAGGCTCAGCGGCCATGGCTCACGGGCCCAGCCACTCCGCGGCATGTGGGATCTTCCCGGATCGGGGCACGAACCCATATCCCCTGCATTGGCAGGCGGACTCTCAACCACTGCGCCACCAGGGAAGCCCTGTTTGTTTGTTTTGAGGTATGCGGGCCTCTCACTGCTGTGGCCTCTCCCGTTGCGGAGCACAGGCTCCGGACACGCAGGCTCAGCGGCCATGGCTCACGGGCCCAGCCACTCCGCGGCATGTGGGATCTTCCTGGACCGGGGTACGAACCCATATCCCCTGCATCGGCAGGCGGACTCTCAACCACTGTGCCACGAGGGAAGCCCCCTCCAAACTTTTTTATTTAACTCAATGCTATCCCTGAACTCCTGTCTAGCTTTCTGGGAAGAAAATGCAGCAGAATCACCTGCTTTAAGGTTAGGCATAGCTAAACCATAAATAGTATGTCTTACAATCCCCAAGTTGCTAACGATTTTCTTTTGGATTTTAAAGCCATTTAATTAAAGAGCTGAAAGCAATGTAATATTGCATAAGTCAAACTTTATATAACATTTGGTCCTTTGTTTTGGCCTCTCACTTATATTGATCACCTTATGCATGAAGAAATTAGTTGGGGTTAAACAAACGTATGAACCATGTAAATATTCACTGGCAGTCCTGCCTTGCCCCCAGAGTACTCCTAGAGGTGGGCAGCACATCCCAATTAGACCCTGGGCACAGTGCTGCACCAGAGCAGTCATTACATGGGAAGCTCATTATGTGACTCCCCTTAGCAAGCCTGCTCAAGGGCTTTCCTACTTGGTCCTAACACCCTTCTCATGGATAACGGGTCTAAAGGAAGTTACATGCAGGGTCCTCATCTGCTAAGCTGGGGTCCCATGGGATAGTGGGATCAAACCAGGATCCAGACCAGGCTGCTGGAGTGAGCTGGGCTGTGACAGGGCACAGGCAACGTGACTACTATGAAGTGTAATGGAAACTCGGGGAGGCGTCATGAAGAATCTAATCAAGGGGGGACTTTAAGTAGGACTGGCAGCAGATAATGGGCCCTGGGATACATTACTCAGTAGCCATGGAAGGAATTATGAGTGGAAAACAAGGTAAAGGGGGTCGAGAAGTACCAATCAGAGAACAAAAGCCCAGAGGGCGAGGCAGGATGGAGTTTCAGAAGAGAAGGAGCCCAGTTAGCAGAGTGAAGGTACAAGTTAGAATAGCTCCGGCACTGAGAATCACTTGATGTTGAGCAGTTACTGATTTAACAAAGTGTGTTTATAAATATCTATGCCTTCTCATTCATTTTATTTCAAACACTCATACTGCATTCTGTGCTTCAGTCACCTTTTAAAATACTCACAAACATTTATTTAAAAGCTGTAACAACCCTTAGAGGCAGATACTAGTATTATCCCCACTTTATTAGTTAGGAAACTGAGGCACAGGGAAGTTAAGAAACTTGCTCAAGGTTACAGAGTTAGAAATTAATTATTATTTTAAATTTTACCTAGAACACGGAGAGCCTTTTCAATTTGCAAACAAGTGTTCATTTCAACTCCATAAAATTATATATTTAATATATTGTTCATTATTGTCTACAATCTATTGCTCGGTTTATTTTTTTCTTCAGAATGACTATTTTTCAAGGATTGGATATTTGTTTTGTGATCCACATATCTATTGTCTTTTTGTTCATGTTTTTATTTTGTCCTTTTCTCTGCATTTGAAGAAAGTATTTCAAATTTATCTTTGATTTCTTTTTTTATACCTTTCACTTCTCTTTTTTCCTTCCATTGCAGATTTTTATTTCAATACTGTATTTTTACTTTCTCAAATTCTTTTATTTCAACCAGTCCTTTTTTATCTCTACCTTCCCTTCAATTTGGTCTCACCTTGTGATTGCCTATTCCTTAGATTGAGAACAGGCCATCTTACATTTTATTAAATGCATCTAACAAGGGGCTTCTAAAATTGTCTTCTAGTTTCTGGAGTAAAATTTGTTTTCTAAGGTATCTTAGTCTGAGTATTTTAGATTATTCTGCTTTCTTGGAGGTTTAGAGAAACAATATGTGGAATATCCTTCCAGCCACCATCCCCCATACACACACACACACGCGCGCGCACGTGCACACGCCTACACATGTGCACACAGTCCACTTGGGTTTCATCACTCAGATATATATCCGGAGTAAACATTGATGTGTATAACCTTGAGTCCAAATTCTGAGACCTAACACAATTCAGTGTAGCTCTGGTTGGTCTAATATGAGATGTTTTGTTCTTGATGTCAGGTTTCCTGTCACACCACAAAATTAGGACAGGCTGTAGCTCTTCTTTGAATAACTATAGTATTCAAATGGCTTCTCATTGCACAATATATTGTACAAAAGAAATTCTAGGGGAAAGAGAAATATGTTTTCACACACCACACACACACATGCGAAGAAAAAACCTGGCCAGAGGAGAAGGAAGTATCTGATGGATGTGGTGTGCCTTGGGGCAAAAGATTTTTAAATTCCTTCTGATTTATTTCATACTTGGAAAAACAAACAAACAAATCCACAATCCATCAGACCAGTGATAAGGCACTAGATGCCTTCTCGCTCCCACAGTCCCTAAGAGTTTAAAGTCGAATGAGTAGATACTACACTTGCTCCTTCAAAAAGGAGGTCTATCCTGTTACTGTAGCAGATGGTACCATGCTCAGCATCAGAGTAGTTTTCAACAGTGAGAGAATTCATGCTGGCTAGTTCATCACATACATATCTGTTCCATTTCTTCTTTTGGGCAATCAGGCATATGGGAAGTTTAGATTTTGACAATGAATCTTATTGAATGATACATATAAAAAGATATCTTGATATCAAGGTAGCGTGTTGGTCAGGTAATGACCTAGTAACAGAAAGAAATGTCTAGGAAGAGGACTTCATTGATCATACTGTGAACAATATTCTATATTCTATCCTTGTCCTGTTGGAATAGTAACCTTAATGGTATGGAAATTCTTGGAGTGACATCTCAAAAACAAAAACCAATTTGGATGAAGAAATACAAAAAGAGGTCCAGATGGCTTCTGTTGTGCTCCCCATTGTAAATGAGGATGGCTGTCCATAGCAGCCAGAGTGCATCTGTTCGCCATTTTATTCAATTACTTAATTAGAATAATGTTCTCTCCTTAACTGTCACTGTTTTAATAACACAATATCAAAATAAAGTTGTTATTCGATATTTTCTAAGTAGAGCTTAAATGCATAGGAGGAACGCATCATCCGATATTTCACTGAGTCTCAAATACATGTCCCTCTCCCTCATCCTGTAGAGTTAATTCTCCCCTCAGATGTGTAAAGCTTCTGTTTAAGCAGAGGAAAATTGGGGGTCAAACTTCTAATGTTATCCCCTCCAGCAGATCTATCACTGTGTTGTTGAGGAGAGAAAGTTGGCAGCAAGGAACAGCATGATGGATCACATTGTTGTTTCTTTAACTCATATAAATCCATCTCACATGCTTTGCGAGAGTTGCCCACTTGTTAAAATAGGATATAAATGAGCAAGCCTAGGAATGGAAATCCCCTGGTAATATGGCAGATATCCAGAAAAACACTGTCTACTTCTTCAGAGTTGTGACGCTTTTCAGAAACCATTCTGCATCTCCACAGTTAAATGCATTTATAAGGTTCTTATGAGAAAGGATCTGTCCATCCTAAAAGTTAAAAACAATTCTTCAGCAGCAAAGCAAGACTGATAAACTATCAGGAGCCCTCTGAATGCAAACAAAAGAAAAAGAAAAAAAAAAGAAAAAGTTGCTGCATCTTCCAGCTATCATGGGTGGGCTATGAGCTCAGGATCTTGAGACCTATAGACGCATAGCGCTGAAAGAGACCCCAAAGTCCATTCAGCCCACGTGCAAACTCCCTGGGATGCATTTTAAGAATACTGATACTTTAACCCCACCTCATACTACTAAATCCAAACCTTTCAGGAAGGGACTGGATATCGGTATTCTTTATCGGTATTCTTTATTCTTTATCAGCGTCTTTAGACGCCCCCAGGAGATTCTAATGTGCAACCAGGATTGAGAACCACTTGCTTCTGGCCAAATGAGGCAAAAGAAGAATCGGGGAATTCAAATCACCCGATTGGAGAAAGACCATCATAGGGGATGCAGATGGCATACATGGGCATCTGAAATATCTCCCTATCCAAGCTGAATGCAAGTTGCACATGTTAAAAAGAAAGGATGATGGGGCAGTTGAAAGCAACAACAACAAAAGACTACTTTAGTGCTATTTAGAAGTGCATAGAAGGCAGTTTAAAGTCTCTTTCTTTCAGTTAGGAGCTGTTGATGAGAAAGTTGCTCTCAAGGACCGAAGCAGCCCAAAAATGTGTGTGTGCCCGTGAAAGAGTCAAAGGTTGTAATTTAGTAAAAGTCAAAACAAAACAAAAACATTAAATTTTACCTAGATTACTTTAATTCTTAACCCTTCCTCTGATTTTTATATTTCCTTTATGTTATTTAGTATAACCATTTGGAATTAATAAGTAGTTAATTCTATGATTTCAAGAGGATATTTCTTTTGGTGGAGAAAGCCTGAGTGGGTATTAGAGAAGCCGGGGAATGAGGAGCATAGGGGACTTACTGGGCCATGGGGGTGGGGAAGGAAGCAACATTAAGAATTCATTTTTTTCTTTTACTAAATCCAAGAGAAAAGAGCCATGGTGTCAAGGCTGAAATTTTGTTTTGGGCCCCTCAGCACACACTTCACAAATGGTCCCTTTCTCCTAGACCAACTGCAAGTCTGCAAGGCCATTAACTGCCCTGGTAAAAGTTCACAACTACTGGGCTTCCCTGGTGGCACAGTGGTTGAGAATCTGCCTGCTAATGCAGGGGACACGGGTTCAAGCCCTGGTCTGGAAGGATCCCATATGCCGTGGAGCAACTAGGCCCGTGAGCCACAACTACTGAGCCTGCGCTCCGCAACAAGAGAGGCCACGACAGTGAGAGGCCCATGCACTGCGATGAAGAGTGGTCCCCGCTTGCCGCAACTAGAGAAAGCCCTCGCACAGAAACGAAGACCCAGCACAGCAAAAATAAATAAATAAATTACTAAACTCCTACCCCCAACACTTAAAAAAGAAAAAAAGTTCACAACTACTGCCTAGAAGCTTCCAGAAGCAAGAGATCAAGGAAACCCATGAGTCAAAGTGGGCTAGAAATTCAGGCTCCAAGTCTCAGGCTCCCTCCAAACCTTCTGACCTGGGCTGCTGCTACCCACTGGGCCCCAGGGAGGCCCCATACCAGCAAGCTCTGCCATCTGTTCAGAAGTCCCACGTGGGACCAACTACCATTTGTATTTCAATTTCACCACTTGGTCTTCTGTATAGGTTTACCTGCATTCGTTTGTATAAGAGTTGATTGGGATTTATTTGATTTTGATGAATAACTGACTTGTGGTTTAGTCTTAGAACTAATGATACCAGACAGCTCCTAAAGAATCTGTCTTCTGTGATTCACAGCCAACTTCATAGGAATTTAGCCCAGACATAAATGTAATAAATCCAAGATTGATCTGAGAAAGACTACATTATTCATGTTTCTCTCCGATACTTGACATAAGCCTGTTTTCTGTTGAGGATGCCGGTGTATCCACTGTAACTTATTTTTGCTCTGAGCATGGCTTAAACTGTACTGATGCCCCTCCTCCTTGGTGACTCACATAAGACAGTTCAACTGCCCTGAGCCAAGCAGGATCTATTATGGCCAATGTCCTCTCTGGCTACAACTGCCCAAGCCACAGTCCTTGGCTCAGAGAAGTAGTGGTAGCCCAGGTCTTGTACAGAGCTGGTGACTCACTGAAGCAGCACTGGCTCCTGACCCAGAGGCTGGGCTCCCATGGCTGGCCAGCAAACCATGAGAGAGCCTATCATGAAGGCACAGCCAGTAGAGGTGATAGATACTGACCAATCAGAGCAGCAACTTACTGCCTTTGAATTAGCAACTCCAGAGAGGATTGGCCAGACAGGAATAAATTGAGCATGAAGCACTCCCATGCAAAGAAGCTTAGACCCCACAAAAAAGAGAACTTATGGGTCCCAGAGCTGCCCTGAGCCCTGAACAGATTCCCAGTCCCAGAACCACTCCACCAGCATTCCACTCCAAACCCACCTTTTCTCTGTATGGCCTGAGAAAACCTCTATTCCCTACAACTATAGATCTCACGCAATGGAATGAATTCTAGACTTGGAATTGTGACAAACTGAATGAGAGTTCTAGTTCTGTCACTTACTAGGTACGTCAACTTGTTTAATTCTTTTGAATTTGATTTCCTAACTTGTAAAAGAGGAGAAATGTCAATTACCTGGTCCCAATGTTAAAAAGTGGATGTGAAAAAATTTTTATATGAAACTTAGAACGATGTCTTGCACATAGGTAGTCAACAAATGTTAGATATTGTTTTTATTGTGATGATTAAATAAGATAAGAACGGTTTCAGGCACACAGCAGACACTAATACATGGTAATTATTAGAACAGTCTTTACAAATAGAAGACAGGCTCTAAAGCAACATCTCTATCATTAGCAAAGAGTTATTTGTTACTCAAGTTTTCTCTTTAACAAGTGGAAACAAGGGAGGAGGGTTGCTGAGAAGCCCACAGCCCAGTGCTCTGCTGGCAGGCATGGTGAGAGGCCCCCTCCTGGGGAAGAGGCCAACATGCACTGTCTTACCCACTTAACAGAGAATGTCCTATTGCTGTCACTACCACTCCTTCCTACTAGAAGAATAAGTGTTATTGATATGGAACAATTTAATTTAAATCCAATCTAACTGCAATAGGAATATCTATTTTCAGCAAGACTCCCAGCCAACTGAGCTAAAGAATGCTAACAAATTTGGGAGGAGATCCCTAGAGAAAGAATGTCATGAAAATTTGGCCTCCTGCTCTGAATCTGTTACACAAGGAAAGTTGGGAAAGGGGGCTGGTGGAACTTGATGGTCGCCACTCAATCCCTCAAGTTCTAATAGAGGCCCCCCTGGCCTGCCCAGCTCCAGCCTCCTGTGGGTGTAAGGAGGAGGGTAGATGAGTGAGCTAAGACACGAGGCAGAGGAGTCTATGGTCCTTTTGTCCACAGCAAAAGAGTACTTTTGCTGTGTCTGTGGATGCTGTTCAAGCTCAGAAGAACAGGGGCTACAGATTGGGAACATTTGCCAAAGGATGAAGAGTAGGAAGGAGCTGAGGCTTGGAGTGTGACAGAGCGAGCACAGTAGAAGGAGAAAAGTAAACCTTTTTAATGTTTATGTAAACATAAACAGTAAACATTGATAGATTTGATTCATTTATTAAATCTGTAGCCTCTTTCCCACTTTGGGCAAGTTGCTTCTATAATTTTACCTGTGTGAACCCTGCTAAGATATTTTCTGATCATTCAGCTTCAAAAAAGAAAACGGAGAACCAGAGCCAGGCACCTTATAAAGTGCAATGAGATGCGCTAACCGTCCATTGCCTTGACCATGAGAACAATGAAAGGGGAGTAAGTTGATCATGACCTAACATAGTCTGTGTTTGCAAAGTTGGTTTGGTTCACACTTTTAGCAATTTTTCAGAACAGTGGCTATTATTAAACCAATCTGGATTCTTTTCTCTGTTATCATAGTCTCTTAGAGATGAACGAAACATTGGAGCAGTGTTTTACAAGCTGTGTTCCACAACAAAGTAGTTCCAAGAAATGTGATGGTACTACAAGAAAAGAGGATTCTCTTTGTCAGAAAAGTTTATGAGATCACAATGTCCATAAGGATATTAAAGGCTTTAGAATTCCTACAGTAAAAAAAAAAAGAAAAACCAAAAACTATGAAGCTTGGTTTAACTCAGCATTTCCTAAGCTCATTTGATGAAAGTATCCTATTTTCATGAAGCACTTCTCTAAGGTCATGCAGAACAGGATCCACATAACATTGGTTTAAAAAACACTGCCTTCAAGTGTTTTGTTACCAAAATATCTGGTCCTGTAACCCACGCAATTAAAAAACAGCTTCTTTAACATCCCTGACAAAAAGACTTTCAGTTCACACTCTGCTTAGCCATGTCCCATGACTAGAAAGACTTTACCGCAGGGGACATCTAGTTCCATGTTTGAAAAATGACGTGACAAGAGCATGGAAATTGGAGTTAGAAGACCTGGACTCTAAAACCCTACTGGCCATAAGCTTTTCTCCTCTGAGCCTTGGAGTCTTTCTGTGTAAAATGGCCATGATGACACTACCTACATAAAACTATATAAAGTTTTATAGTTTATTGTCTCTACTGGTATTCTACTAGTAGCCAAGAGTTGCTTCCTGTAACTTTATTTCTGTTATCCTTATCTTGTCTTCTGGAGACAAACAGAATTGAGTGAAAACCATCCCAGTATCATATAGTATTCTGTCAGTTTGATCACAGTTACATTGAACTTCTCAAAATTCCCTTTCTGGGATATACTCAGTTATTTAACTACAGCTTGTAAAATAAGAAAACATAGTACCAAGTTCCTTCAAAATCATGGGAGTTTTCTCTGCAGATACAATTGCTTAAGGCTCTTACTAATATTTTTTATCAGGAATTAAACCTAATATTTCAGGTTTGATCTCACACCAGCAGAAAAGAGTATCACTCCCACCATGCACCAATTAGTAAAACTAAGTTTATGTTCATGTATTAACAGTCTTGGGCTACTTAGGGCTCAACTGATCTTGTGGTCAATTAAAAGCAAAGTCTTTCTGGCAGAAGTGCTACCAAGCTGTGTCTCTCTGGCTTGTTCAGTTGACTATTTAAACCTAAAAGCAGTACTTTACCCTTTACCTTTTAAAGGGCAAACTTGCTGGTTTCAACCCAGCATCCTGGCCTCTTGTTTTCCTCTTTGATTCCAATATGAAGGCTGTGTCATCTGCAAGGCTGATGAGCGCCTCTCTCTCTTACACAGCCTCATCCAAGTCTTAGCTAAAAACGTTGATCAGAGGCTCAGCAGCAAAGCCAATTCTCCAGCAACAGCAGTGTCCTCAACTTTCAAACCAGATAATGGTGAGGAAGTTATGCCATTTGACACACACAGGGAGAAGGGAAATTGCAAACTACTGCCAATAATCCACTCTTCCTGAAAGTAAATAGAAACAGTGTTTCAAAAAATCTGCGAAAATGAAGTTGAAGATATTTTAAGTTTTTCTCCTTCAATAGTAGGCAAAAAGAATGCCTGAGATATTGCTTCTTTGTATTCCTATGAACTTTTGCTGTGAATGTCAAACAGAATAAGCAGTCATCTGCACTGTCTCATCTGAAGAGGCGTAAAAGACTTTTTATTTTATTTGTGTATTCATTCATTCAGTCAGTCAATAAGTCATCAAGCATATATTATATGCTTGTTGTATTCAGGAAATGTAGTGCGCTCAGGACATTTAAGATAAAGCATATCTCTGCCCTTGGGAGCTTAATCATATAAAGGGGGTAATAGAAACTCAAATGAGTGAAAGAAGCGTTAGAGAGCTTTACCACCTATTAGAGTTTAATAAGGTGATATAAAATTAGGATACAATAATACATAGTGTATCTATATATCTTATATCTAAATGTATTTCTACATCTACATCAATATCGATATAACAAAACAACACAGGAAAAGATTATGGAAGTTTTCATTTAAAATCTCAACAGATAGAACAGATGATCTCTGAAGCAACAATAATAATGTGATGTATTTTATAAAATAAAACTATACAATGTTTTATCACCAAAGTCACACACTTAGTAAGTAGTAGTAAAAGACTGAGGTGTAGGCCATCCACGCCCTGAGACTACACACTGAACTATGACTTTATCCTATTTCACCTTCTAGAATGACAAAGTTCAAAACAAGGATTAATTCTCAGTGGTGTTGAGGATATTTGAAAACTCTCATGAACTGATAGTGTGAATTCAAATTGCATGGTTTTTGTAAGACAGTCTCCATATGAATTACAATATGAAACGTGCATGCCTAACCTATAAAATACTCAAAAAGGGTGCAAAGGTATTTGCGCCATGATGGTCATTGTAACATTATTTACAATAGAAGATTAACTAAATAAATGTTGGTGTAGCCACTTAATAGAACTCTATGCAATCATTTTAAAAGACAAGAAAAGGGCAAAAGTGTAGAGACAGAAAGCAGACTAGTGTTGCCTGGGGTTGGGGTGGCCATGGGCATTGACTGTAAGCAGGCAGAAGGGAACTTTTAAGGATAATGGAAATGTCCTAACACTGAATTATAGTGATGGTTGTGCTACTGGAAAAATGCACTGAAAGATTATCAAGCTGTACACAAAGTCTGCAAGATTAGACACCAAATTATCACCAGGAGGTATCTCTAGGTATGGAGATTATGAGGGACTTTCACCATAGACATTTTATTGCTAAGTGTTATCATTATGAATTACTTTTGCAATCAAAAAAAAGTTCTTAAGTAATCCCTATCTCATATCAATAAACAATATTATATATAATTATGAAAATTCACTTTCCCAATAACAAGATAAAGATGACAATTCTATTTTTAATGAACAAGGCCCAAATATTAAAAATAATGAGATATGATCACTATTATTGATGATGTCTTGATTGTCTATTTGAAAAACCAAAGAGAATCAACTAAAAGACTATAAAATTTTAATGAAGTTAATAACAAGGTTAGTTATGAAATAAATGTTCAGAAATCAGTATTTTCCTATCTATTAACAATAATTAAAGAGAAAATATAACAAAAACAGAAACTAAAAAATAGATTAACTCAATAAGAGATGTATAACAACCTGTATAAAGGAAACCACAGACTTCCTGGAGGTTAATAAAAGAAATATAGAATAAATGCTATTTTCCTAGATAAATGAGAATATTTTAAAGGAGTCGATTATCTGCATAAGAATAAAGAAGACTTTTCTAAAATCAAAGCAATCGATGTATATGAATTATTAAAATTTATCATACAGTCATAAATTTTAAAAGAGGCATTAACATTCAAATATATGACAGATCAGAGGAGCAAAATATCATTTCTCAAATATATATGTGAATAAATCCTATGGTAAAGACGATATTTCAAATTAGAGGAAAAAGGAAGATTTAGTCAATAAGTACTGTGGGACTCAGCTAACCAGTTAGAAAAATAAAGTTAGATCCCCTCATCTCACTTACCCGCAAAACAAATTTGATGTGGATTTAAAACCAGTCCAGGATTCCACAGGCAATGTCTCTGGTTAAAAAATGCAAATCCAGTGATAACAGTCCTATGAACACTGTGGTTTTTAATGTCATGGGGATCTAACCTAAACATGAAGATCAAAAATACAATCAAAGTAGAAGCATCCAGACCTTAGGGAGAAACAATCAACTGTCTCCAGCAGTGTGGGATACTGAAAGGACTGGATTTTTAAATCAGACAGATTATGATTGAAATCCTGGCTCTACCATTTACTGGCCAATCACTCAATCTCTCTCCTTGCCTCAGTTTCCTTTTAGGTAAAGTAGAATAAGTAAAATTAATAATATAGTCCACATTAGATATTAGAATTAAATTAAATAATCCATGCAAAGTATTTTGCTGTCACTTAGATATTAAACTAATATACTCCCTATTCATCTGTATTAGTCAGCTTGGGCTGCCATAACAATATACCATAGACTGGGTGGTTTAAACAACAAAAATTTATTTCTTAAGATTCTGGAGACTGGAAAGTACAAGATCAATGTGCTGGTCAATTCAGTTCTTGGTGCGAGCTTTCTTCCTGACTTGCAGATAGCCGCCTTCTTGCTGTCTTCACTTAGTAAGGAGAGAAAATGAGTTCTCTGGTGTCTCTTCCTATAAGGACACTAATTCCATCATGAGGATCTCATCCTCATGATTTTATCTATCTCTGCTTACCTCCAAAGGCCCCATCTCCAAATACCATAATATTGGAGATTAGGGCCTCAACATGTGAACTGGGGGGAGACAAAAACATCAAGTTCATAACTCTCTTCCACCCCCTTCTATCTCAAACTATTTGCAGGACAAGAAATGCTTAGCTATCATTTTTATTTTGTTTCCCTAAAACTTAAGATGATAAGAACATTCGGAAAAACGTTCCCTGATTTATTCATCAGACATTTAATAAGCAGCTACTTTCTTCCAGATATTGTACTAGGTACTGGGGTTATAAAGATTAATTAATCAGACAGCCTTCAAGGGGTTCAGAATCTAACAACTGCCTATTGATAATGTCTCACTTCTTCCTTAAAAATGACTATTTCCCTCCCTTTGTATGACTGTCTTAATGTTAAGAGCTTTCATGTTTCTCTGGTCATTTCCTTCTTGGATAAAGCAGCACAGGTAAGCAGGCGGCCTTTATTAACTCAACTGAATACATAAAGGAAATAGGTACTTAGAATTTAAGGACATGAAATAGTATTCGTATATGCTCAGCACTAGGGGAAGAGATGAAATGAGAAGAGTTCTTTTTAAAGTCCATGTGTTTGAATGTTTTTGCTTTCTTAACAGACTGTATTCTCTAAGGGAGCAGTCCTCTTTGGATTCTTCACAAAATTAAAGCAAAGAATCTTTTCTAAAAATATTTACTAAAATAACTTCTCCATTTGATTCTCGAACAGCTTCGTGAGCAAGAAGTAACTCTCCTCTTTAGTAGCTTCATAAAACTGAAGTGAAAAAAGGTCATAATATCAATGATAACAGGCCTTAACTTGGAAAACAATATTTTATCAGTATTCGGCCATGCCGCAGGCCATTCCTTTTCAAAGGAAAGGTTTTCATTCATGTTGTTTATGATGCAGCACACAAGAAATAGGGAAATCCCAGGCAGTAATTACTGAAGCAATTATCACTGATTGTTTCAGGTAAAGAAACGGAAGTTCAAACCATCAAGTGCCACAGCTGAGGTTTTTGTACATTTATTTAATGTTTCTTTTATTTTTTTATAAAAGCGATACTAGCTCGTGAAAAAAATAATCAAACACTAAGAAAAAGTATAAAATGAAAAAAGTAAGTCTTCATCCATCTCTCGCAAACTTTGCCCTACTATCCAGAGGTAGGCATCCTAGCCTATTCCTTGTGGAAGAGCAGGCAACTAACATCAATGTATATAATACCCTTTTTTAATACGTAAATTGGATTAGCTAATAACAATATTTTGCATCATACTTGTATCAGTAGCAAAATACTTTGGAGAGCTTTCCAGAACAGCACATGTAGCTCTATCTCATTCTATTTAATGACAGCTCATTTCCATAAGAGTCCAAAATGGGATTCGTTTTTCCTGTCTCTTGGTAACCACTGTCCTTTGTACCATGCAAGTAACTCTCTTAATAAATTCAAGAATTGAATTGAGAAAAGGTCATAATATCAAGTTCAACAAGACTTGACTTTAAGAACAGTACTTATCAGTATCTATCCATGCCAGGGACCACTCCTTTTCAAAGAGAAGGTTTTCATTCACGTTGTTTATGAGGTAGCACACACAAAATAGGATAATGCCAGGCAAAATCCTCTCTTTCACACACACGGCAAAAACTGAGAGACACAACCTGTTTACTGTCTGTGTCAATGCAACACAAGCTTCAAGTAACTTTTCCTCAGACCTTGCAGCTCAAGATAACTATCCTCAAGTTCACAATAATAAAAATTAAAAGAACAAGAGAAAAAAAAATAAGGTTTCTTCAACGCTGGAGATACAAAGACCAAACAAATCTGCTAGTTATAATTCTGAGCTGTTAGTTTGACAGACATAGACTTTAAAAGACAATTTCTCAACATTCAAGTGTAGCCAGAGGTAACAGAACATTCTTTTCCCAAACTCAGTCAGGGCCTTAAAACGCTGCCTTGTTCAATTCAGAGGGTGGAGTTCCAGTTACAATGAGAACAAGAGAAGCAGACAGAATCCCAGAATGCTCAGAAACATGCAACTCAGTAGGTTTGCTAGAAAAGAAACCTCATTTAGGTAAAAAGGTTAAAACTCCTGTTCAGCAAACATGGGTTTTTCTAAGAGTACGAAACCCAAAGTAATCATTTCGCCTAATCAAATGGGTGCCCTGTTGCTCTATAATCAATGATAATGAATGGATTCTGTAAACTAGAGTATTTATTAGCCTTTTCAATGCAGGAAAGGCTTTTCAATGAGAGGCCCTTTGCAGCCTCTCAGAGGAGGGCAGAAATGGAGAAGATGCCCATCTTCCTGCCTCCAAGGTCTAAAGGCCAACAACGTTCATTAGCTATTTATCTACCCGTGTAGAGCCACATTCAACACAAGATGCCATTCTACAAACCTCACCCACATGGAGACAGGCTGAGAAAGAAAAATCAGCCAGAAAAGCCAGACATTCAAACTTGAGAAAACAACAGAGTTAAAAGGAAAAAAATAGTGATTTAATTCATTCAGGTGTCACATTTTTATTACGTGCCTTTTCCGACAGGCACGGTGTGTACTAAGGATCTGGCTGTAATAAAACTCAGTCTCCGTACACAAAGAAATCCCAGTTTAGAGTGGGAGACAGAGATGTAAACAATTAACCATTCAGTGTCATAAACACCATGAAGACGACAAGTCACGGAGCCATGAGAGGAAAGAGAGCGACTCCCTAATCTTAAATGATACATAGGATAAGCACAAAGAGAAACTATTTTTGAATCCTCACTGGGAAACTGATCACAGTAGTTGACTGAGGAGGGGAAATATCTACTGAAAGATAGAACTAGAGAGACTTACTTTCATTGTATACATTTATGTTTCAATCTTTGAAATGTGCACACTTTGCATGTATCACCAATTCACAAATTATTAATTTAAAATAAAATGGTGGGTAAAAATGATTAAAGAAATTAATCCTTGTCCAGGGTAAAGAACAATAACTATCTAATATCTGTTTATTCACAGTCAAAAAAAAATAAGAATGCATTAGTACCCGTGATTAAATGATAATGCATCTGAATTTTTATAAGCATGTTTGAAATTCAAAAACTTGCATTTTATAACAAGGTCCCATGTTTTCATGCAATCAAATCATAACCTTAGCAAACTATGATGCTGTTCATGGTGTAAATTGGTAAACCACTTGATAGAACAGTTGGACTTTATTGAGTAAAGTTGAAGATATGCATCACCCATTTCCAGTTCTGGGTAGATACTCAACATGGTTCTCAATCTTTAATGTATGTCAGAGGACTAGTTAAATCCCAGATTGCCTGGCCCCACCCCCAGAGTTTCCAACTAAGTAAGGTCTGGGATGTGACCAGAGAATATGCATTTATGAATTCCCAGGTGATGACGCTGCTGATGCAAAGGTCACACTTTGAGAACCACTGCTTTAGAGATAATCACGCACATGAACAAGAATATTCATAGCAGCATTTTTCATAATACACCAAACTGGAAACAACCCAATCACTATCAGTAAAAGAATGCTTAAGTTGTGGTAGAATGGTACAATGGATTACCACATAGCAATAAAATAAGCTGTAGCTTCCCACAATAATGTGAATGACACTCAGAAAAATAATATGTGGCAAAAAAATGCAACACAAAGAACGTATTCAGTATGATTTCATTAGTATAATGTCCCAAAATAGAAAAAAAAATGAAACTACTATATCATTTACAGATGCAAACACAGACAATAAAAGTATAATGCAAAGCAAGTAAATGCTTATCTCATGAGTCAGAATACTGGTTACCTCAAGGGTGGAATGTGGAGTTATGATTGGGGAGGGTTACATGGAGGTCTTCCGGGTGCTGGCAACGCACTGTTTCTTGACTTGGGTGGCAGTTATGCCAGTATTGGCTTTGTAATTATTTGTTAAATTGTACGTATGTGTTTAATGAACTTTCTTTACAAATGTTATATTTAACAATAAAAGAAGGGGAAAATATATCCAAAAGGGAGACAGTATTAATAAAATGAGTGAGGCAGGAAAAGCTTCATAGAGATGCTGAGATATAAGATCCAATAAAGGAAGTTTAAATCTTTTCAATTAAAAGAACTACTATATTTGGATACATGAAAATAGAGTTGTTAAAGAATTTTTTAAATGTATTATTCTGTTGATAAGTTAAAATTTTAAATTACCAATTTTATAAAATTCAATGAAAGGTTTCTTAAATTAATAACAATTTCATCTCTCTGCCAACTCAATGGGAATAAATTTTTTAAAATAATCTATTTTATTACTGCTTTTAAGATAAAGAAAAGTTTAATTGATTATAATTAAATATGCTTTAAAGCCAAGAATCAGGCCATTTTCTGTGTTGGGTAGGTTCTAGGTGCCAAAT
Source organism: Lagenorhynchus albirostris (assembly GCF_949774975.1). NCBI lineage: Eukaryota > Metazoa > Chordata > Mammalia > Artiodactyla > Delphinidae > Lagenorhynchus > Lagenorhynchus albirostris. Next base: position 76,733,746 of record NC_083107.1, on the reverse strand, counting down.
TACAAATGGAAAAATCATTTCTGGGATTGAATCTTTTCAGCAAATGATTACAAATCAACCAACATTTTGTGATCCAGCACATCCCTCTCTCTTCTTTCCCAGAAATAGACAAGAATTCTTTCCTTCTCAACACATAATCGTCACTTTAATCCATGAGAGGTAAAAGGTTTTTCAAAATATCTACCTCTTTAGCCAAAGATTTTAGATGAATTAAAGCACATCTGTTATATTGGTTTGGCCAAAAAGTTTGTTTTGTTAATGAGTACATTGTTCAATAAATTTCTTGGTGAAAATGAAAAACATCTTTTATTGTTACATAAAACTGAACGAACTTTTTGGCTAGTCCAATATTTCTCAGTTTCATTTTGCTGAATCATTCCTATTTGCTTCTTAGGGGCACCATCTTGAAGTAGAAATTAGTGTTCCTTTTGACTCGTGTATCTATATAATGATGTCTTGATTATTTCTAAAGTTAATAATTACCTCATTATTCTAAAGACTGAGATGATGAACCACATAGTTCTCCTTCTAAGCTTCTCCAGTCTGTACCTTCTCCTGACTCAAGAAAATCATAAGTTGACCCAAAAGTTGTTGGTCTCTAAAAATTCAGGGACCAATACATCTTTCATTCATATGTGAGTTCCCACAAATCCACTATTAAATCCATCATTTTGGGTAGAAGAGTAAGAATGAAGGTAATTCAAACATCTGATTGAATGTAGAAAGGCACTTAGAAATGTATTCAGGGAAAGAACATTTGTGGCAGTCAATTCCAGAATATCATGACACCTTGTGACCTTACCTCCCTCCCTCTCTCACTTTCAGTTTCTTCCTTTACTCTGGATCCTTCTCCCAGAGAACAACAAAAATATCACTTACATTCTTTATCCCTTCCCCACCGTAAAACTTCTCTCAATGCTAGTCCACATCCAATGTTACTGACTCCTCCAAGAAGCCTCCCCTGAATTGGCTCCCTTCTCTCCAGGAGGAATTATGCTTTGCCTCTCTGTGTTCCTATGGTACCTCTTACTGGTCTCTTTTACAGTACCTTCCCAACGTATTGCAATTACTTAACTTATATGTCTGTGGCTTCCACTGCTCCTTGAGGGAGTGGCTATGTTATATTCATCTCTGAATCTACATATAACACAATAACTGATACTCAAATAAACATAGTATTGGACTGAACTCTCTCAACTTTTCCACCATCTTAAAATAATCTTCTTCTGGCAAAAGTAAATGCTGATAGCAGACGTACTATGTGTAAGGTACTTTCTTAGAAATCTGGGGATGCCATGATAGAGATTTAAAATTAAAACTGCCACTAAATAAAATATAATGCAAAGGATAAAAGGTGTTATGAATGCTGAAATAGAATAATGAACAAAATATATGAAAATGCTGAAGAAAGAAAAACCTTTTCAATTAATGAGCAGAGGAGGATGGAAAAGGAAGTCTCCAGGCAGAAATCAACAGCACATAAATGACACTCTGCCTTTCAACCCCTAATTACCCAGGTTTGAATTACTTGGAATTATTTTTTATTCCCCACCTCATCTCATACAGTCAATTGGAAACTCCCAAACGTTCCTTTTTTGGTAACGGCCCCTATACCCACCACCTCCTTCGCAACTGCACTCCTATTGCCTCATCCATTACCTCTGACGTGAAATGAGCAGGTGCGATAAGCTGTTAGCTCATCTCTTTCTTCCTTCTTTCTCTACTCGATCAATATATCTTACACGGTCTTTCAGGATTATCCTCAGTGTGGGATTCTAATCCTATCATTTCTCTGCACAAAAGCCTTTAATGACTCTCATTAACTACCAAATTAATTTCCAGCTCCTCAGAGCCAAAGCACAGTGCAACGTGGCTAAAACCACAATTTTAGCCTTATGTCCAGCCGTATGCTTACTCTGACCCTGTGCTTTGGCCAGACTTGGCTGTTCAACATTCCTCAACAGTCTCTCCATCTTTCTGCCTCATTTCTCTTCCTCTACCTGCTGTGGCTTCCCTACCCATTTCCACTAGTCAAAATCCCCGCCCACTTGTAGAAACGGCTAAAGGGGCTCAAGTGGCATTTGCTGGATGTAGCCTCCTTACTGGCTATTTTTTCTACAAAACAACGAGTGTGATCTCTTCCATTCTGAATGTCTATCACATCATTCTTTGGATTCTGTGTTGTTTTCACTGCCCCATTGATGTGGACTCATAGAGCTATGTAGGGCCTCCCACACTCTACAAAACACACCCCCTTCCCCAATCCTACCTCCGCCTTATGCCTGGAATTGCTTTAATAAGGAATTAAATTTTTATTTGAGAGCAAAGCAGCACCTCATTTCTCTCAAGAACTCCTCAAGCACCTTACACAGGGTCTGACCCTAAGAGTCTTCCATTCAAGTTCAACATCAGAAAATGGATATTACTACAGAAACACACCCTCATGGCTAGATGAAAACATGTAAATCTAAGATAACATTTTACATTATTGTTTTAGGGAAGAAATGTAGGTATCACTAGCAGGATGGGATTTGGTGTTATTCACCTGTGTTCCCCCACGATCCTTATGCCAAGTTGGCCATGGAAAGCATCTGCCTAGTGAAAGTACACAGACTAACAGTAAGTCTTTAAAGACAAATTAGTTTGGCAGACAAGAATTCTCCTCAATTCTTGGAATAATTTAAAAATCAGAGTCCAGCCAAGATGAAATGTTGATCTGAGGGGCAGCAGCTAACACCAGGATGCCAAATGGGAACTGGGCAGCCTAGCTACCTGGGTATTTCTGCTGGTGAAGATTATAAGTCAAGATGGCTCTGCTATTGTCATCCACACCTTGCAAGCCTTAAGAAGTTAGAAACAAACTGAGAAATGTAGGAACCTTGGACCCCCTTCAAACCAATATTCCTTAAGTATATGTTCATTTTTCTAGTGGGAGTAAGTAACTTTTTACTAATAAGAACAATACACATAAACAGATTTAATTACTAATCCAGTTCTAACATCTGAAGGAGAGTCAACTTCTGGAAAAAAGAATGATCAAAACACTTTCCCATTTTCGTAGAGTTCCTGTCCTTATAATTTTTCCAAACAAGACACAACCTGAGAGGCATATAAAGATTTGGAATTTAGATAACATAATAAATCATTCATTCCCAATAAACAGAAGCATGGCCTGCATCATTTGGTTTCAACATTTCAGCTGACTCTGAATGCCAAGGATGAATGCATGTACCACGGTGCAAAACGATCAAAGATCAATGATCAATGGAGCTATTATCCCTTCTCCCACTTAAAGAGTGATATAAATTTCCACTGCATAGTATTTTCAGTGTCAGTGGGAGTGGGAATACATTTAGCCATTTTATTCTGAGGATGTTTAAAAGTCTATCTCTTATATACTAGTGCTCCAGAAAACTGCCCAGCTGGCCTTCCCTGTGAATGGGGCTCCTAAGCAGATACGAGTTACTTTGTGTGCAGGCATTGAAGACTCTCTCCTCTCCTCAGTTATTTTCCAGTCTCTCTATGAAGTGTAAGTTTTATTCCTTGTTAAAGCAATTTCGTTCATCAGTAGACAGGTAGGTGGTGGGGAGGCCCTACCTAGCCTGTGCTCACTACATTGATGCACAAGGTTAGAAACAGCTTTATGTAACTAATACACCTTTTTCATACCTGTACATCTGTTCATGTTTGTACATCACTTCTCAAACAAAATCATGTGTGTGAGAAGAAAGATAGAAGTTACTTGCCAGGACTTCCCATTCTAGACATTAGATGGGCTATAAAGTAATCAATGTAAACTACAGAATGTCACAAAGGTGTGAGCCAAATCTGCACAACCCCCTCATTTTAAAGATAAGAAAATCAAGTTCCAGAATGGGGAAGGCACAGTTATCTGATGACACAATGGGTTAGTGGTAGAGTAGTACTCACGGCCTCAGAGATCCATGTTTCCCCCAGCGGTGTTGAGCCAGTCAATAAATCCCTAGGAAGACCAGGAAACCATCTTCATGACATAAATTAAGGGGCTGATTCATCTCCCATTCACAGTCTGATGCCTAAAAAGCCCCTATCAAATTTCTGAGGGAGAACAAAAAGGGAAAATTGGTGGTACTATACATATATGAGTGCATACATTTTAGATCCTTATTTGAGATTAGACTAAAAACAGGCAGAGAATGGAGCATGAGGACCCTTGGAGACTGAGAAGCCAGAGTGAATACCATCAGAGACTTAAGAAGCTCAGAAAGAAAAAAGTTGGCAAACACTGGAAATAGGCTTCACCTACCCCAAAATTGAGGATGGAGAAGGCAACCCTGCATGTACATGTAAATCCCACCTGGAGAAAAACAGCCAAAGAAGCTTGTAACAGTTTTAGGGGGAGAAATTGTTTTTAGAAATGATATGGAGTTTATAAAATTTTGCAAATTGGGTAGTTCAGGAAAGTTCTAGAACAGGAACTTATGTGGCAATTTCAGTGGACATTATCCATCTGTTAGCCTAAAGTGAAAGGTAGGACAATAGAACAAAAAAAGAGGAAAGAGAAAATGTAAGATCAAACAGAGACAAACACAATATCCATGGTTGAGAGAAAGGTGCTAACAGTGCCTCTCCTGGCTGCTCTACTACACGTGCCCTAGTGCTGACCCTCCCCATCTGGAATGATTCAGTTGCCACCTCCCAAGCAATACTTTTGCCTCCAGCTTGAGCCTAACACTGATGTCAAAGGGCTCTCAGACCCTTTGTGCTCCATCCCGCCTCTTGAACTCACCAAAGCTAACTCCCATTTATCTTTCAAAGACCAGGTCAGTTGTTATCTCATCCAGGAAGCTTTCTCTGATCCCCCAGTCTGTCTAAGAAGCCCCTCCTCTGTGCTCAGATAGTACCTAGGTTTACTCATATCTATAACCATACCCAAAACGCTATCCTACAAACCTTGATTCACTTGTCTGTCCTTCTAATTAGATTGAGAACAACTTGAGGGCGAGAACTCTCTTCCTTTCCTTGGTATCCTCCACACTTACCACAAGGCATGGCACATAGAAGCAAGTCACTGAATGTTTCCTGAATGAAAGAATATTCCTAATGTTAAACCTGATGATGTAACATATCTGCTTGCAAGTTCTCCAGGGCCGATGATATAAGAAACATCCAAATTCCTTTGCCTACTGTACTATTCAAGGTTCTCCATGGTAGGAGTCCAGGATATCTTTCCTAAACCAGGTAGCCTAGATAAGCTGATGTTTCCATCATAACCGAACTCCTGTACTTCACGTAAATTGTCTGAATATTCAGCCCAACCAGTGGGGAACTCCCTTTAAGGCAATTCTACTACAGATGAGCCAGAGTGACATAATGGCTGTCCACCAACAAAGGCTCAAATAAGCTGTCCAACACACAAGGTGCGGCCTTCAAACATGCTGATGAAACAAGGTCTTAATACTTCAGGAAATCATAATGCCTATTTCACAGCAATGCACTTGAATCATTTGTCAGTAACCACTGGCTTATGCAGAGCCTGGTAGGCATCCAGATGGTCCAAGCTGGACTAAGTGCCCTGTGTGAGTTTCAGCAGAAGAATGTCTACAGATCCCTGATGGGAAGAGAACCTTCTCACCCACCACTACCCCAGCCTTCTCCACACATATCTTATCATTGTGTTATCTTGAAACTCCAGGTTCTATGCCAGGGGATTAAATTTTATTTTGATAACCTATAGAAAGTTCATCTACCTGGCCCCAGGGAACAGTTACAAGGGGCGATCAGAAGTGGTATGTAGGGCTTCCCTGGTGGCGCAGTGGTTGAGAGTCCGCCTGCTGATGCAGGGGACACGGGTTCGTGCCCCGGTCTGGGAAGATCCCACATGCCGCGGAGCGGCTGGGCCCGTGAGCCATGGCTGCTGGGCCCGCGCGTCTGGAGTCTCTGCTCCGCAGTGGGAGAGGCCACAACAGTGAGAGGCCCACGTACCGAAAAAAAAAAAAAAAAAAAAAACACACACACAAAAAAAGAAGTGGTATGTAATTTTTCAGCAGTATAACCAAAAGCCTCCCTAATGGAAAACAGGGACCAAGAAAGGTCCCAAATGACTATCCAGGGTGCTGTTGACATAGATGTGTAAGCTGATTATAGCAAATAGAGAATCCACTTCCCAGGGGCCTCACTTAGAAGAGGCTGAAAGTTAGTGCTGGAAAGTGAACTCTGAACCTGAACCCCTCTCTGTTTATGACTCTGACCCTTAACAGATAGAAACATAAATGTGCTTGCCTTTCCCATAGCATGGTCTCTACGTTCACACCCAGAGCCTTTGCACAGGTTGTTGACTTACTTATCTGCTTAACCCAGTCTTTCTCATCTGTAAAGATCCACTTAAGAGGCCAATAAGTCTCTCCTTATTCCCCAGTCAGGCTTGATTACTTTCTCCTCTCAAAACCCTGATGAACATCTATTCAGCGCTCAGGTCTTTACCTCCTGCAGTACAGTCTTCGGAGTTCATATATTCCTCCCTTCTGGACTGTGAGTCCCTTAGGGCAGAGAACACTTTCATTTCATCTCTTTGCCCTGCTGCTCCCTAGAGAATAGGGCCTGCCCAATAGTAGGGACTCTCTTCCCGACGGGCACACACCATACTAGCCTGGAGCAATGTTCTGAATAGCGATTTCCTAGATGAACAAGGTTCATGAAGAAAATTAATAAAAGAGAAGAGACTCCTCTGACTCGAGTCCAAGGTGGCCACTCTCTCTCAGGAGTCACAGAAGTGTTTATAAGGCAGACATGATAATAAATGATCATTCCACCACTAAGACAATCACAGCTTCTAGGATTCCGTAAGTGCCTCCTTTCAGCAACATCAGAGGGCCAGTCTGGACAATGCCACTCTATACAACGATGGAAAACAGATGTTTTTCTGTACTTCCAGTTGGATCAAAGTGTTTAGATGAACATCCAACCATTCCTAAAGAGAAAGGGAAGGATGTGTTGGCAGGAACATGGTATCTAGGGATAAAGATCTAACATTTGGCTTTACCACTTAACAGCTTCTTAATTCTGGCATTTAAGTGGTTATCACTTGTAATTTTCTTATGAGGAGTCTTTTGCAATCTTTGGTCAGTAGGAAGTTGATGACTACTTTCTAATTGTTTTTTTTTTCTTTACTAAAAAATGTAATAAATACAACTTATTTTCTCTGTGTATAACCCTGGCATTATTCTATGTTTGTATATGTCGCATCTTCCTTATTGCTAATTTCTGAGCAGTATGTGATTTCAGTTTCGATTTGTTCTCTGGCCAAGTGTTATTTGGGAGAGTTGGCTTTGTTTCAGTATAGTTTATCATTATTGGGAGACTGGAAGTTTTGGTGAACTTATGTTATTATGTTTAGTTTTATTTCATGGCCAGAGGGTTGGGCTTACATAAGTTAGGCATTTTACCACTTATCAGCTTTTGATTGTTAAAATTATTTCTTATACAAGGGTGGTGTTGAGGGGAGCCATATTCTCTCTTCTGGATCTTTGAAACCTGGTTCTGAATTAGTGAGAGAAAAACAAACTCATAACCCACCATGACAAGAAGAAACCACAAACATCTCTTAACCCCACCTACCTTTGCTTGAGCCACTTTGCTTTGGTCTGTAGACTATGAATCTGTTAAAGCAGAAGCATAGTTTCTACAGAATATAATGGCTAGACTCATACAAAAGTGATGTCTGGAAGCAAAATTTATTCAGCAATGGAAATACTAGTGCTCTATAAATTTCTATCGTTTAAAATTTTAAAGATCCTTTTTTTAACATCTTTATTGGAGTATAATTACTTTACAATGGTGTGTTAGTTTCTGCTTTATAACAAAGTGAATCAGCTATACATATATACATATATCCCCATATCTCCTCCCTCTTGTTTCTCCCTCCCACCCTCACTATCCCACCCCTCTAGGTGGTCACAAAGCACTGAGCTGATCTCCCTGTGCTATGCGGCTGCTTCCCACTAGCTATCTATTTTACATCTGGTAGTGTATATATAAGTCCATGCCACTCTCTCACTTTGTCCCAGCTTACCCTTCCCCCTCCCCGCGTCAAGTCCATTCTCTACGTCTGCATCTTTATTCCTGTCCTGCCCCTAGGTTCTTTATAACCACTTTTTTTTTTTAGATTCCATATATATGTGTTAGCATACAGTATTTGTTTTCCTCTTTCTGACTTCACTCTGTATGACAGATTCTAGGTCCATCCACCTCACTACAAATAACTCAATTTTGTTTCTTTTTATGGCTGAGTAATATTCCATTTTATATATATATATATATATATATATATATATATATATATATATATATATGCCACATCTTCTTTATCCATTCATCTGTCGATGGACACTTAGGTTGCTTCCATGTCCTGGCTACTGTAAATAGAGCTGCAATGAACATTGTGGTACATGACTCTTTTTGAATTATGGTTTTCTCAGGGTATATGCCCACTAGTGGGATTGCTGTGTCGTATGGTAGTTCTATTTTTAGTTTTTTAAGGACCCTCCATACTGTTTTCCATAGTGGCTGTATCAATTCACATTCCCACCAGCAGTGCAAGAGGGTTCCCTTTTCTCCACACCCTCTCCAGCATTTGTTGTTTGTAGATTTTCTGATGATGCCCATTCTAACTGGTGTGAGGTGATACCTCACTGTAGTTTTGACTTGCATTTCTCTAATGATTAGTGATGTTGAGTATCCTTTCATGTGTTTCTTGGCAGTCTGTATATCTTCCTTGGAGAAATGCCTATTTAGGTCTTCTGCCCATTTAAACATTCTTAGCAAAGAATGCCAACAGTATTGCATGTTGATTTGACTGCAACATATTCACATTATTTTGTTTATGAAACACCAAGATAATTCATGATGTTGTTTCAATACTGTTGCCTCCTTGCCCCTTTCTCTTTCTTCTCCAGATTTACTTTTTCTCGTTCACAGCCTATTTAGTGCTGGCACCCTGTCTGCTATCCTGCTTTTTTCAAATAACATTTGAAACCCAGCAGCTTCCTAAGAGGCTCATCTAACCATGTGTTTATGTGGGCCACCTTTCATCTGAGCAGCTCAGGCTGTCTCAAAGACATTAACTCATTGCTCTCCTGGGACATGCTCAGTAAGTCATAATTATATCCACCCTGAATGGAGGACTGCTCAGAATGCCGATGACTAATGGAAACTTACCCAAGAAACCGGATGAACTTAGACTGAAATGAAAGTCTCTGACGCTAACAGCCTGGGCTCCACACTAGAAATCACAATTTTCTCTATTAGCGTTTGAAGTTCTCTTTCCCTTTAAGTTTAGAATCATGAATTTTTGAGTTGACAAAAACCTTAATCCCTATCATTTGTTATCTCAGACCAAAACAAAGAGTTCCAGGAAACGTGAGAAATGAAATAACAAGTGCTTGAAACAGAGTAGGTCTCTCTGCTATTGCTTATAGATTTATAATTTTCTTCATGGATCCATGGGGTTTTCTTGGTCTTTTTTTAAACCATCCCCTCCTTTCCTCCCTTTCTCTCATCTCTAGTACCTGTCAGATGGTTTTACACAAAAAATTGTTTATTTTATCTTGCATGTACAAAATACAACACAACATAAATTCAGACTAATTATGTGCAAAAACCATTTTAATGACTGAGAAGAGATAGTAGAATCTCTTTAAAGAAATTCAGTTTTGTTCTGCTTAGACCCATAGGTAATTCAAATTAAGCTATTAAAATGCTCCCTAAGAGATACGTTCTTTGAAGTTAGGTATTAGAGATGGCCACATTTTAATTATGAGCCATGGGTACTGTAATGCTAGGTCTGCACTGCTAACAATATCACTAATCACATGCATAGTAATGATGCACATCCCTGCATCAGTTTGCAGTTGACAAAATGCTTTCAGGCCTATTATCCCCTTGGATTCTCCAACTCCCATATCAAGAGAGGAAAGGACATCATTAATCCCACTTTACACACAAAGAAACTCAAGGTCCATAAGGTTAAATGATCTACTAAAACCAGACAACCAAGAGAGAGGGCAGGACCAGGAGCTGAGATCTGCTGCCTCCACACCCTTGTCTTTTCAGTAAACGGCCCCATGCTTTGCTTCCAGCCCCTGGCATAAGTTTCCCTGCTAAGACTGTGCTTCTGGAGGACAGGTGCTGAGTCATAGTCACCCCTGTACTCTCCATAACTCTACACAGAGGTTGTGCTCAATAAACGGTCTTTACACTAAATGTAATTGCATTGAAAAATTGGATTAAGTTGTACCAAAATCCCTATGGCCATCCTTTGGGTTAATACTGCCTTATTTTCATAAAATTCCTGCATTAAAGGGGCTGAGTAATGAAGCTCTTCCTGCAGGGCCAACTCTGCAAGGAAGAAGCCTCCTGTGCTCTGGCTCCAGGGGAAGCCTGGCAGGGCTCCAGCTTCCTTGACACCTGAGTCTTCTCATCCTCTAACGTTTGATTCAAGGCCCACCTCCTCCAGGAAGCCTTCTCCACCTCACCCTTCCTAAATCTTTTCAGATTCATGTGCCCCATGCTGGATACTTTACACTCACAGCTTTAATTAAAACCTACTCTACCTTCCTCGTCAAACAGACATCCACAGGGACCAATTTTAATTTCTCTGCCTCTTCCCAGCATTGACCAGAGTAGCATCTCATTTTTGGTAGGTTCCCAATAAACACTGACTAATAGCTAATAGACTCTGGGTTCATTAGGTTCTGAGTTCAATCTTGGCCAGATGTTGAAGTGATCCTACTCCTAGCCTTACCCCAGCATCTCACACCTCCTTGGACAGCCCAGGGTATGCCCTCTACTTGGCTAAATACACAACCAAACACAAAGGGTCATGGCTCCACCTCTGAGCTGCTGCTTCTTCCTATCTGTGGGCTTTGAACAATAGAGCACCCTGTCTGTTGATACCTTGTATAGTCTTCAAACTCCAGACAGCTATAGTTGGTTCTGCATGCAGCAAAGAGAGAGCCCCTAGTTCCACTGTATCCGTGCACAGAGTTCCCTGAAATCCAAATAGCCCCTGTATGGCACATCCGTATGAGTGGCTAGGGAATGACATAAACTCACAGTACTCTCATGTTCTTTAAATGGTTCCACTGCAATGCAGCACTCAGCCTACTCGCTCTCTAGGAAAGGGTGGCTCAGCTCTCAGTGGTGTGGAAGGAAGTGCTGAGAGCCCAAGGAAAGAGCTAGTGCTGAGAATACTGTGGCAGAGTCGTGATGCTCACAGCTTAGGTTCTTAATGATGCAGCACTGACAATGGTAATCAGTGACAGAGACAGAGACACAGACACAGAGGCAAAAGGGGAGTGGAGAGAATGAGGGAAGCAGAGTAAGAGAGGGAGAGAGAGAGAGAGAGAGAGGCTTAGCAAAAGACAAAGGGGTAATGCTTGCTGAGAAGTTTCCAAGTGAGTTCTACAAGTTTCCAAGCCAGTTGTCTGGTAGAACCTTGTTCTTTTTGCTACTCCCTCACAGGGAGAACTGAAACCACCTATCCATGTAGCTAAGCTATATCTAAAATTCCAAGAAAAAGAAATCCCAGGAAAGCAGAGCTGGAGCTTAGCTGCAGGAGGCCAGTTTATAAACTACCTCTAAAAACCCATCCCTCCCCTTTCTCCACTCCACATCCCCAGTCATTTTCTGTTTTAGGATACCTTAGTGCCCTCCTCCTCCCCCAGTATGAAAGTGGTTTTCACAGAAGACTGTCCACATTTGTCAGGTAAGGCTCTGAGTGACCCATACTTTCCTAACCCACCCCACCCTAAGAAGGTTGACATGTCAAGACTGATCGCTTAGCATGGGACATTAGTCTCTAGCCCATGAGAAAGAGACTCCAGGCCTGGTCTGCAAGCTACAGTCCGTCTCTGTCTGGGAACTCCCTCCCAATGCTTTGGGTGCTGGGATTGTTGTCCCATTTCCCCGTGATGGGGCACTGGAGGCCCTGCTCCTAAGGATAACACAGCTCCTGGCCATTTATCAGATTTTCTTGCAATGTGATTTCTTTTTCTCCTGAAGTGATTTCTTGGCCATTTAATTTTTTCTTCTTTTCTTTTTTTTTTTTTTTTTTTTGCCCTTCTAGTTCAGCAACTATTTATTGGGCACATATTGTAATTATAAACCCAGTTTCAGTACAGGGAGCAGAAGAAGAGTTCGTTGTAAGCCAGACCTAAAATGACAATGTGGGGTGTGCAAGAAGCTCACGAGCATAAGAGGCCAGGACCCACACCTCCAGTCTTTGGTGCAAACTCACAGCAACAGAAAACTCACTCAGAACCTGAGTGCTAAGGAGCACAACTCTGAGACATCGAATTCCAGATATAAGTGGCTAGAGGCGATCGCATCCCTCATTTATAATTTATACTTAAATAACCTGATACAGCTTTTAGATGAACTGGGTATGGCCTACAAAGATGCCTGTGTGAAGGGGAGCAGAGTAATAGGTCAGCGCAGAGCCAGGCCACAGCCTAAACTAAGGTAACACAGTTATTAAAGGAATAGTTGGAAATGAAGCAGGGGACTCAATATGGCCTTGACATACTGTCTAACAAGACACTGACATTTTAGCTGCAACTGCAAGAATGACGGGAGTTCACCAGGCAGTAGAGGGAGAGGTAAGGCAGGATGTTCTAGAAGAGGGATCAAGGATTGAGTTGTGCTCTGACACAGTGGAGGCTGGAACCCAGAATGCACAGGTATCTACATTCCCAGGCCTTGGGAATCCATTGTTGGCTTGATTAGAAATGACTGAAGCACCTGTACTTTTCCTTTATAGCAAGTCTCATGGTTTGTAACTATGTTTTTGTAAGATTTGCTTATATTTGTCTCCCCCAACCTCTACTCTATCCAAAACCTACTCCAGAAAGGCAAAAATTCCAACTGTTTTGCTCACCATTGTATCCTCAACACCTAACACAGACTTTAGTACTTAATGGGATTAACTAAATATTTGACAATGAACAAATAAAAGAGTGGACTACAAACTCTCTGAGAGCTGCTCTATCAGAGCACTCAATGCTGTATATTAATAAGGCATTGGTATTTGTTTGCAATTGAACTAAATTAGACATCAATTCATATTAAAAGTACCACGGACTATGCACACAGTATTAATTTTATGATGTTTAAAGGTAACTATTTTGTGGATTGGTTTCCCCTCACCTAGCCCCATTTTTCCCTTCTGTAGGATGAGACCCATTTGGAATATATATGCATTTTTTAATCTTAGGTAAAAGGCAACTTCCTTAAAATGTGTTCTAAATCTCACCAATGTGCACTAAAAGCAGTAAAAGGCTAATGATTCACCTCATACGCTGCTAGTGGGAATGTAAATTTGTGCAGCCACTGTGGAAAACAGTATGGAAGTTCCTCAAAACACTAAAAATAGAACTACCATATGACCGAGCAATCCCACTCCTGGGTATATATCAGAAAAAAACAAAAACCCTAATTCAAATACCTGCACTCCAATGTTCACAGCAGCATTATTTACAATAGCCAAGATATGGAAGCAACCTAAGTGTTCACCAACAGAAGAACAGATAAAGAAGATGTGGTATATACATACAATGGAATACTACTCGGCCATAAAAAACAATGAAATATTGCCATTTGCAACAACACGGATGGACTTGGAGGGCATTATGCTAAGTGAAATTAGTCAGACGAGAAAGACAAATACCGTATGATATCACTTATATGTGAAATCTAAAAAATACAGCAAGTAGTGAATATGACAGAAAAAGGAGCAGGCTCACAAATATAGAGAATAAGCTAGTGGTCACCAGTGGGGAGAAGGAAAGGGGGGGGCAGGAGTAAGAGGTACAAACTATTAGGTATAAAATAAGCTATAAGGATATATTGTACCACAAAGGGAATATAGCCAATATTCTCTAATAACTATAAATGAAGCATAATCTTTAAAAATTGTCAATCACTATATTGTGCACCTGTAACTTATATAACATTATACATCAATTACACTTCAATAAAACATAAATATTTTTAAATTAAAAAGAGAATCCAATAAGTAATTGACATTGTAATTCCATTAATATGGGCCACTCTTGAGCCTATATTTTGGAAAAAACAGGACAAAGAATTAGGAGAAAAACATAGCAGACAAAAAAATCACACCATAGTTTTTGTAACTGCATGCATAAATAACATTTTAGCCTGATAAAAAATCAAAGGCCTTCTTTATTTGGTCTTAGAATCTATTCTTGCACATATATTGAAAAAAATAAATTAGTTAAGTTTTGCAGCTGTAAAAAAAAACGGGGTAATTGTTCAGAAGAATACAGTGAGGATATTGACACTCAGTCCCTACGTTAAATATGTGAAACTTTAGTACATTTATGATTTGGAAAGACCAAGAGATCCAAAAGATGTTCTTGGTGCATAATATAAGGATGCAAGAGAAAATTCTCTCCAAGGCAAATCTGTATTAGAGTGGGCTGGCCTGGGGAGAGGGGAGGAAATAAAGCAAGGCTGATTTCCACTGGTCTCCCTCCTGGCTCTCAGCCACAACTTTTCCGGTAGTGGCCAGGCTCTACACTGGGTGCTCCTTACCTGGATCTGGGCATTGAACTGTTTCCTTGCCCTCTGCAATCCACCTACATAATATGCTTTGGAGGCAATTCCCCACTACAGATGTCACCAGCTCCCAGTGAAACAATACAGTCTCATTCTCAGAGACCTCTGCTGACTACTGAAAACCTTCTCTAACTCTGTATCTCTCAGGGATGTAGAGGTAATGCCACATATCTGTTCTGGTCTTTACTTTTCTGATTCTACTTGACAATCTTAATAGCTCCTCCCAGCAGGGAAGGCCAAGATAATTAACCAAAGCCCGGAGAAGTCTAGGTATCGAAACTTCCCCATTTTGCAGATGAGGAAACTCAGACAGACCTAGAGAGGTTAACTGACACACTAAGGTCACCAAAGGAGAATGAGAACACAGATCCCTGCCCTTAAACACATGCTCCTTCTTTTCTCCTCCCCTGCATTTTCTCCTTTCAATAGCATCTCCTTATTAACATTTCCTACCTCTACACTTTCTTTCAGTTCCCACTGCCATTATACCACTTTGGTGTTCACATTCTTTCTTGTGTTCTCAATACTTTGCCCACGTCATCCCTACCACTTCCACCAGCAGGCTTTTCTCCATTCAAAATAAAAAGTTATCGTCACTGAAAAGCCAGTGCAAAGCATTTCCCTTCCATAAACCGTCACAGTACACTGACCCAAGAATCCTTTCTATCTCTAACACCTAAAGTCTGGACCCTTCTTTGACACTTTGCATGAACTTTCTTTATTTCTTATACTGTTATCCTTTGTTAAGGGAAATGCTTCTCCCCACTCAGGGTAAATCTTTCCCTCCAGAAAAGGAGCTTAATTATTGATATCTCTCTACCACTTATTCACTTCTCATCAGGGGAAAGTAGCAAAGAATAAACTCATAATTATAGACACAGTTCCTCTCTTTTCTTCTTGGAAATAAGCTCTTCTACAAAGACTGGCTCCTCTCTGTTCCCTGGGGAAAGAGGCACTGCATGGCTAAGAGTGTAAAGCTCTCTAATTCTGGACTTCAGTGTCAGGTCACCTACTGGGAGCTATGTGCACCTCAGTCTAGCCTTTATCTACTAGAAATAAATGTACTCTATTGCCCTACATGCCTTATCTTTGGTATGTTTCTCAACTGGTCCACAACTCAGAGAGGAAGGGAGGGAATTCCTCTGGATACCACAGCATTCTATACGGATATTTAAGTCTCACTTTATCGTGTAATCACTGCTTTATATGCTTTGTCTCTTCACTGCTAGTGTGAACTCTTCAGAGGCAACAACAATGGAGTGTAATTTTTCATATCCCCCCAGAGCACTCAGTTCCAAGCTTTGCACGTAGCAGGTGCTCAATCCATTTCTATTCAGTGAAATATTTGTTGAAAAACTGTGATACCTCCCAGCAATCAAGTAATTTTTCTTAAAGTGTTTTCACCATAATTCGACCACATATAAAGATCCGTAACCAAGGAAACATCTTTCCCATTGCAGCTAAAACAGGTCCTTTCAGTTTTAAAAAATCTCCTTCCATAAGTACTTATCCTCCTCCTCCATCATTTCTCTGACTCTCTCTGCATGTAGAAACAAGAAAAAAATTTTAAAGCACTAATAAGGTCTTGCAGAAGGACAGCCAGCTAAGGCATGGTAGCTCTGATTACTCTCTCCCTCTCTTTTCATTCACAATCCCTAAGAAGACATGCTTGCTTTCAGACACAATGACACCTAAAGTTGGTAGAACTTAGAATTATTATTTTTCTGCCAGCAGATCCCATGTCAGTATGACCTGGATGAGCTTGAAACAACCCTAGAGATTCCCAGTTGCAGTGTTTCCTATCTCCTGTCTCATGCTGTTCCAACTCATCTCCCTGGGACTGACTCTTCCTTCTTCTGTGTCCACTTACCCAGAGCCATACTTCTGTATCACCCCACCCTGAGTATGACCTAACGACTGTGATTTTTCTCTGCCTTGCCCCTTCTGGGAATTTGCTACCACTTCCCCACCGCCCCAGTTCTGTTACTGACATATTACTGTACTTCACCTAATTTTGCCAAGCCATTCGGCCCATGTGTAGAACCTCTGAGTAGTCTCCACTAGGACCTTTTTGTATAAATAGTTGAATTCCCCAGCTTCCATCTGACCTGAGGCATTTCCTCTAATTCATCCTCTTTCCATCTCAATCAACCCATCATCATCATAACAGCCTGGGTCTACCAAATGTAGTCCAAAATATAAGATCAGAGTGTGAAGGAGAAAAGGAATTTTTAAGATGTTCCAGCCTGACCTTTCCTTTTCTTCATTTTGTAGATGAAGACACCAAGGCACACAGAGGTTAAGTTACTAAAGTGAGCTAAAGGTAAATTCAGGAGTAAACCCCACTACACCTGACAACCAATTTTATAAGCCAATATTTTTAAAGAAATAGAAAATAACACAACAACTGATATTGATTTACCATTACTGTATAAAAGAGAACTGCCAAAATGATACAGATTTCTCACAAACCAATGCCTCAAATTCAAGGTATTTGCAAACTGAAGATTGATTTTCAGCAGTTTTTATGAGATGGATATTAAACTATAGCACACAACAAGGCTGAATGTTCTATCCTGTGAGACCAACAATTCAGTCTTTTAATAGTAGATAGCTGCAGTAAGAGAAACTCTAGAAGTCTCCAGGGTCTAATATTCCATTAGGAGTATAAATAGCAGTTATCGATCTGAAAGCAAAAGGATTTCACCATAATATTAAAGGAAGAAATACTCTACAAAATAACATCAAGAGAATTTAATAAAAAATATGACTCTAAACAAAAAAATCCAAATCCTTAAATTTAAACAAATATATAATAGGTTCATAAAAATAGGACAAATCCTACCTCTACCATAATGAAATCATTTGCATTGATACAAAGAAAAGTCTATCACCCTCCAAATGCAACATTTTAGACATATTCTGCATCTTGTGATGACAAGTTATAAGATTTATAACTTTACCAGCATGATGTAAACCAAAAAATACCCCTAAGACTAAAAATATATTTACACTAAGAACACTGCATAATTTTGCTGTTAATTTCCCACCATCAAACCAAAAACTGTGCAAAATAGTTTGTCAATTCAGCTCTGTGTTTTCATCAATAAATGACACTTGAACTATTCATGTATTTACTGAAATTCTCACAAATTTCACATTGATAAGTAATGTTTCAATTCACAACCATAATACTTTGCTCTATATGCAAGAGAGCGACAGAGAAAGGAGAGAGACATATATTATCCATGAATTTGGGCTCTCAGATTCAAATACAGCCATCTCATTCCTGAAAATAATTGTACCCTGCTCCCTATAAGCTCTCCGTCTTCCTGAAATGGGAGATAATGGCAGCACTGTTGGGAGGTGACTGGGCACTAATGATTTGTCAGCACTCGGGGAACGGGTTGGCTGAATCACTTAAAAAGAGTACAGCAATTTGTCAGGCCAGTGCTTATAATGCAAAGGGCTCTCTGCATGCTAACATAGAAGCTTGTCACACAAACCCACCCCAACTTTAAACCAATAAGTAGTCTCTCACTTGAGCCACTCACTGAAGAGGGCAAAGATGGGCCAGGACTCTATAGAACGTACATTTTTAAGGTGGACTATTTAAAATCTACATTTGCATTCGGGTTGTAAGACTGTGACCTTGCCAGTCACTGCTTCTTCAATAACTGTAGATGGAATGATAATAAAGCCTGGTTCTCTTTTGAGTGTTTGAATAACATTAATATATTTAATCCTCCTCTAATTCTTAGATGAGAGAACTGGGAAGAGTTTTCTTAGATGAGAGTCACAGGGAGGCTAAGAAATTTGCCCAAGACAAGTGGCAGAATCTCAATTCCAACTCAGGCAGTCTCACTCCAGAGCTGTTATCACAAAATGCAATGCAGGTGAATCGATAAGGAAAGAAAGAAAAGGCTGCCCAGGGAAAATGACATTTCAGAACAACCTCCTCAGATTCTCAGGACCTTCGTAAGTGTTTTTCCAACAAAATGTACTCCCTCTTACTCTGTCTTCATATCTGTAATGGCTTTAATGTCCTCGGGAGTAACAACTCCGAGTTGTCAACTCCCCAGTTCTGTGCCACAACTTAGTTTCCCAGAACCTTTCACAGTCCTGTAGGATATCATACCAATTCAGCCCATTAAAGACATTATATTGCTCTTTGGAAAAAATGTCTATTCAGTTCTTCTGCCCATTTTTCCAAAGAGGAAGTGCAGGTGGCCAATAGGCACATGAAAAGATGCTCAACATCACTAATCAACAGAGAAATGCAAATCAAAGCCACAACAAGATATCACCTCTCACCTGTCGGAATGGCTATCATCAAAAAGAACACAAATAAATGCTGGCAAGGATGTGAAGAAAAGGGAACACTTGTACACTGTTGGTGGGAATGTAAATTAGTGCAGCCACTGTGGAAAACAGTATGGAGGTTCCTCAAAAAACTAAAAATAGAACTACCATATGACCCAGCAATTCTACTCCTGGGTATATATCCAAAGAAAACAAAAGCACTAATTCTAAAAGACCCATGCACCCCAATGTTCATAGCAGCATTACTTACAGTACTCAAGATATGGAAGCAAACTAAGTGTCCATTGATAGATGAATGGATAAAGAAGATGTGGCACATATATACAATGGAATACTACTCAGCCATAAAAAAGAATGAAAATTTGCCATTTGCAGCAACATGCATAGACCTGGAGGGTATTATGCTTAGTGAAATAAGTCAGACAAGAAAGACAAATGCTGTATGATATCACTTATACATGGAATCTAAAAAATACAACAAAATAGTGAATATAACAAAAAAGAAGCAGACTCACAGATATAGAGAACAAACTAGTGGTTATCAGTGGGGAGACGGAAGGGGAATGGAGGGGCAAGATAGGGAGTAGGGGATTAAGAATTACAAACTATTAGGTATAAAATAAGCTACAAAGATATATCATACAATAGGGGGAATACTGTCAACATTTTATAATAACTATAAATGGAGTATAACCTTTAAAAGTTGTGAATCACTATGTTGTACACCTGTAACTTGTATAATATTGTACACTGACTATACTTCAATAACAATTTTTTTGATTAAAGGAAGGAAGGAAGACATATTGATGGAACAACATAGCAAGTTGTTCAAGAAAAAAGTGTAGTGTTTGGTGGACACTGTTGGGTAAAAAGGCAAGTTACATCACACATAGGTGTTCTACTTGGATCATTTTACCAAGTAATTTGAAAAGCTGACCACTCTAGTTGGGGCCTAGGGCAACAGAAGATACTCAGACTGGTCCTGACTTCAGAGCAGATAGCTCTGATATATGCCCTTGTAACTCAGTGCAACTTTCAGACCAGAGTCCCTTCAGTTTTGGAGAATAGCTATATGCTCTACAACAAGTAAGCAATCTTCTTCTGAGAAATAGTTCTCAACTTACTACTGAACTCACAACAGTGCGAACATGAGCCCTCCTCACCCATGAATTTTTGGACATTTCAGCAGGACATTGGATCATCACAGAGTGTGATATTGACTCCAAAATCAGGGGGGAACTACCCTGTTCTCACCTGAATTACACAGAAAAACTAGATTCCTGTTCATTTTCTAGGTTTGTGTTTTAAGTGCCAATCTGTTGCTTAGATAAGAAAGCATTAAACTTACTGTTCAGCATTCTGTGGAAAGTACAGGGTACTCTCAACTACATAACGCTATAGCTCTCCTCTCCAACGTGAGCTTCCTGTCCTGCAACTGTGTTTTCTTTGCAGTTGCACTGACTCTGTAAAATCAGCATTGTCTGCTCACTGGATATGAGAACATTGTTATTAAACACTCTTTGGTGTATTTTTAAAATCACACACTTTCTTTCTGAAATTAAACTAAAACCAAAACCCCATTTCGTATCATTATGACAATTCCTGTGACACCCTATTAAATATGATGCTGCAGAAGCAGGAGCTAATGATAATTGCTCTTTAATGGCATCAAGTTCAATTCCATTGCAAAGAACTCCCTCCAGAAATTATACCCCCAGCAAGCAGAAATATCTGAACCTGCTAGCATTTGTAGCTAAGTAATATGGTTAAAGTAAAATTGTTAAATGGCAAAAGCGGTATCCACGGCATCTTAATAATCTGTGTTCTAACCATTTGTTCGTTGGTTTGTTTTAAAATCTTGGGATGCTTTAATTATGTACACTGCCTAACATAAAGGGGAAAATGTGACCAACTTCACAGTCTGAGGATTCCTAGTGGTGTTATTACTGACATTACTAACAGTGAGACAGGCTGGGACCTGAGACCCTTTGCTGCAGTGCTGCAACGCTTGCACCTGGACACACCTTTCCTGGAGCCACAAAATACAAAGAAATTATATGGGACTAAAAATAACTGCAAGTATTGCAGTTGGTTAAATTCTGGACAAAAGACCAAAAAACCCAACTGCTGCTTTTGAAGAGCCTGGAGCAAAAGCAGCGTACTGCGCATGCTCCCTGCACACACCACCACCTAAGGGGTGGGCAAACCACCTAAGCTACCCCTCCTCCCTGACCACTGGACACACCCCTACCCTCACCCCGTATAAGGAACCAGCTTGCCCCCCACCCCGCCGGCCTCGGGGAGCGAACAAACAAGGGAACCTGCTGTTTGTTCTACCTCCCCCGCTGCTGCCGCAGGGGCCCCAAAAAAGCCTTGCCTGAATTTCTTGCCTGACCTCTGATCAATTTCTACTGATTAAGGAGGCCAAGAACCCTGGTCAGTAACAATAGCATACAGCATAATTAAGAAAAGTACAGAACGTACAATCCTAGGTGTGAATCCTGGTAACATCCTGACTGTGTAATACCAAGAAAATTACTTAATCTCTCTGAGCTTCAGGGTTAGTTTATGTTTTAAATGAGAGAGTGTACATTGAATGCCTGCCCCAGTACCAGACACCAACCAAACAACAACTGTTGTTAGTGTCCTCTGTGGTCACTCTGCTGGCAAAGATGCCCCCAGAGATGCCCTAAAATAGTTCAGCTTAAACTGGGAATAAGGAAGAGGCTCAGCGGATGGGAAGAACGAAGACAGCATGCACTCTCCCTACTTATTTCTCGAGGGAGATCTAAAGCGTTCTTTTGGGGCTTCCCTGGTGGCGCAGTGGTTGAGAGTCCGCCTGCCAATGCAGGGGACGCGGGTTCGTGCCCCGGTCCGCGGTCCGGGAAGATCCCACATGCCGCGGAGCGGCTGGGCCCGTGAGCCATGGCGGCTGAGCCTGCGCGTCCGGAGCCTGCGCGTCCGGAGCCTGTGCTCCGCAACGGGAGAGGCCACAACAGTGAGAGGCCCACGTACCGCAAAAAAAAAATAAAAATTAAAAAAAATAAAGCGTTCTTTTGTAGCTGGTGGTCAATCCTACGTAACAAAAAGATGGAGCTATGCTAAGGAGGCTTTAAGCCTTCCAGGAAGGAGGAAATCTGAGCTGCTGAAGCTCTGCTGCCTAAATAACAAGCAAGACAGCTGGTGGGAGAGGAAGTCAGGGGAAGTCAAAGAATAATACATACTGTGAAAATCTGATGCGCGTGTACAGCCACAGTCTGGAGAAGTTTCCAACCTCTACTGTGCTCATTCTAATCACCTGGTTTGACAGCGAAAACCTTTGCCCCAGTGGATTCTATAAAAAGGTTCAGGGAATGAATGTTCTGCTGAGGCTGTGTAATGACTTTTCGTCTGGAAGCAATGGTCAGAAAACAAAGTCTACACTAGAATCAAGTCTATTTCCAGGGATAAAATTGGGTGAGCTCCAAAAGCCTCCAAGTGCTTTTCAGGGGAGAAAAACAGAGTTAGAAGTATTTTTCTTCAGCTCAGGTGGAGACAGATATGCACACTGTTTTGCATTTAGCCCCTATTTGTGGAAGTAATGCTATGTGCTTCATCCTTAAGCCTGTGGTGACCACTGTGAACAGCATTTTTCCACTTCCATATAAAATAATAAATGGTAATATTTACTGAGCATTTATGATGCTCCAGGCACAAAACTCTTTAAAGAAAAAGGATAGAATTTGTATGTGAATCAGCACAGTCAAGATATAAGAAGCTCCCCCAGAGACTCTGCAGTAACTGTTTTCTCCTGTCACATGTCAGTACACGTGAATATCGTTCAGGTTTTCAGGAGGCCAGAAACGAAGGATTCTGCAGTTCCACCATCACAACAGCCTCAAATTATTCAGTCTTTCAGATTAGTCTTTCCTGAATGAAGAGTTTGTTCTCTGATACCAAGCCCTGCAGACATCCTCCTATCGCACTGCCATCATTACCTTGATTTTCCACTCTTTGGCTAGCTGCAGTATTAGTGTCAGCAAGTTCTGTGCATTTTAAAGCTCGTGAAGGGATCGTCATTTCACCCTGTGGACTTGCTCCTTGCAATACTGACAGCCGACTTACATCCTGGTTATAATTAATGACTACTTGCTAGTGGTTTTACATAGCACATTTCATCTCCAGATTACAAAAGGCTCTGTAAAACTTCTCTCCCAGTCCCTCCCAGCAGGATGGAAAGATTCAAGAAGCCAGAAAGCTTCAGTTGCATACCCAGTAAACAGTAACAAAAGGAAAAACAGAAATCAAGTTCCTCTGGGTTTAAGCCACTGCATCTATGTGAGGAGCCAGGAGGCCTCCCCATAAAGGAAGAGACATGAAAGCAATGTGTGTAGAAGCTCATAGCACAGATGGGAAGAACTGCAGTAGTGCGGGTTCACAAACTGACCCCCATGCCCAGAAGACAAAGAGAGACTGAAGAAAGAGGCAGACCTCTCCAGACTGGTAGGTGGCAGGTTTAACAAGCAAGGAAACTTACATGTGAAGCTTGTCTCAGGCACCACAAGATAGTAGATCCCTGTGTCCATGCACCAGAATCTTAAGTTTATATAGAGGCCTTACCCAGGTTCAGTCACATATACAGTACAGATGATCTAACCAACACAATGCTCTCTCAAGGCAGCATCCTTGAAATGGCTCTGGGAACTGTGAATGAGAAACATACATTCCAAGGACAGGGGAGGGGATAAGAAACATGCAATTGCCCAGGGCCAGCTCCTGGGTCAAGGAGAGGTCACATCCTCTCAATTACCTCCTCCAACAAATACTTCTCTTTCCTTTGGGCTCTCAATATCTATTTGTGGCTTTGAAACAGATCAATTATGTAGGACTACTATTATTCAAGGATCCTGAAAAAGGCTTGGAGAATTGTTACTAGTTTGGGGTTTTGTGGTTTATTTATAAGCAGGAAGTTTTGTCACTCTTGTTTCAAGATCAACAATAAACAGGGAGAGAGACTCACTTTGTGTGTTTAAACTGAGTTCAAGACCTGTGTTACAGGCCCACCAAAACCACAATGACTCCCCAATCTCTCCTTCTTTCTCAAACCCTATCAACGTGTTCTCCAAGATGGAGAAGAGGCTCTCGAGGGCTATTTAGGACAAATTCTGACTCAGCCCTGTTAGCAGAAGGAGGCCAAAGAATACAGTAGAAAAACCTCTGAACTCTTAGAAGACCTGACTTCAAGCCCTGCCTCAGACCTGGCTTTCTATGGGACAGTTTTGTTAATCTTCCAATGGGCTGTCTCCTGGAAGTAGAATGAAAATTCTGTTCCAAGAAAATTAAGGAATATATATATATTTTTTAAAGAATCACGTTGGGTCAGGACATTGACCAAAATGGAGGAGGAAGACGTTGAGCTCACCTCCTCTCACGGGCGCACCAAAATTACAACTACTTATAGAAAACCATTGATGAAAAACACCAGAACCTGTCAAAACAGATCTTCTACAATTAAAGATATAAAGAAGGAACCACAATGAGACAGGTAGGAAGGGCAGAGTCATGGTAAAGTCCCATACCCACAGGTGGCAACCCACAAATGGAAGAAAAATTACAATTACAGAGGTTCTCCCTAAGGAGTAAGGGGTCTGAGCCCCACATTGGGCTTCACATCCCAGGAGTCCAGCATTGAGATGAGGCCCCAAAACATTTGGCTTTGAAGGTCAGCAGGACTTACTTTCAGGAGACCCAGGGAACTGTGGGAAATAGAGACTCCACACCTAAAGGGTACACACAAAATCTCACATGTTCCATGACACAGGTCAGAAGCAGTAATTTGAAAGGAGCCTGAGCCAGACCTACTTGTTGATCTTGGAGACTCTCCCAGAGAAGCAGGAGGCAACTAGAGCTCACCCTGGAGACACAGACATCGGAGGCAGCCATTTTGGGGAGCTTGTTCCTCTACGTAGACACTGATGCTGGCAAGGGCCATTCTGGAATCCTCTCTCTAGCTTATTAGCCTCAGGACACAACCCCATACCCACCAAACAACCTGTAGGCACCAGCATTAGAACACCTCAGGCCAAGCAACTAACTGGGTGATGACATAGCCCTACCCACCAGCAGACAGACTGCCTTAAGAACCCCTGAGCCCACAGCCGCCCTGGACACAGCCCTGCCCACCAGAGGGCCCAAGACCCAGCCCCACATTACAGTGTGCAAGCACTAGACCTGGGACACCCCAGGGCCCTGCATTCAGAGAACTGGGGACCCAGTTCCACCCACCAGTGGGCAGGCACCAGCCCCAGAATCACCAGCAAGCCTGCTAAAGCCTTGGGACCAGCCTCACCCACCAGCAGGTGGACAACAATCCCAGGATAACCTCATGCCCCCAGCCTGCAGACACATCCCACCCACCTTCAGGCCAGTACCCACTCTAGGACTTGCTGGGCCCTAGCCCATCCACCAGCAGGTCAACACAAGCTTCAGGACATCCTCAGTAATGTGTATCAGGAAACAGTGGTCTGACACCAGCTCTGGGACCCCTGAACCCTGCATCCAGACCCTAGGACCCAGCTCTACCCACCAGTGGGCCAGCACTAGCCACAGGACCTCTCTTCACTCACTGTGGGTGGGCACCACATAGGCAGAACACTCTTTGACATAAATTGCAGCAATATTTTTTTAGATCTGTCTCCTAAGACAAAGGAAGCAAAAGCAAAACTAAACCAATGAGACTTTATTAAAGTTAAAAGCTTTTGCACAGCAAAAGGAAACCACAAACAAAACAAAAAGACAACCTACTAAATGGGAAAAAATATTTGCAAATGATATGACCAATAAGGGGTTAATATTCAAAATATGTAAACAGCTCATAAAATTCAATATTAAAAAAACAAACAACCTGATTAAGAAATGGGCAGAAGAAGACCTAAATAGATATTTCCCAAAGAAGACATACAGATGGACAACAGGCACATGTAAAGATGCTCAACATCACTAAACATCAGAGAAATGCAAATCAAAAACACAAAGTGATATCACCTCACCTACCATAATGGCTATCATCAAAAAGAACACAAATAACAAATGTTGGCCAGCATGTAGAGAAAAGGGAACCCTTGTACACTGTTGGTGGGACTGTAAATTAGTGCAGCCACTGTGGAAAACACTATAGAGGTTCCTCAAAAAACTAAAAATAGAACTACCATATGACCCAGGAATTCCACTCCTGGGTATATAGCTGAAGAAAATGAAAGCACTAATTCGAAAAGACTCATGCACTCCAATGTTCATAGCAGTATTACTTACAATAGCCAAGATATGGAAGCAACCTAAGTGTTTATCAATAGATGAATGGATAAAGAAGATGTGGCATATGTATACAATGGAATACTCAGTCATAAAAAAAGGAAATTTTGCCATTTGAAACATGAATAGACCTGGAGGGTATTATGCTTAGTGAAATAAGTCAGACAGAGAACAACAAATACTGTATGACATCACTTATATGTGGAATGTAAAAAATAAAACTAGTGAATATAACAAAAAAGATAGAGAACAATTATAGAGAACAAACTAGTGGTTACCAGGGGGAAGAAGGAAGGGGAAGGGAGGGTCGGGATAAGGAGTAGGGGATTAAGAGGTATAAACTGTTAGGTATAAAATAAGCTACAAGTATACGTCATACAATATGGGGGATAGAGCCAATATTTTATAATAACTGTAAATGGAGTATAACCTTTAAAAATTGTGAATTACTATATTGTACACCTGAAATTTATATAGTATTATAAACCAACTATAACTCAATAAAAATATTTAATTAAACTTTTAAAATATATTAAAAAATAAAAAAGAACTAGTTACAGGGCTTCCCTGGTGGCGCAGTGGTTGAGAGTCCGCCTGCCGCTGCAGGGGACACGGGTTCGTGCCCCGGTCCGGGAAGATCCCACATGCCGCGGAGCGGCTGGGCCCGTGAGCCATGGCCACTGAGCCTGTGCTCCGCAACGGGAGAGGCCACAACAGTGAAAGGCCCGCATACCGCAAAAAAAAAAAAAAAAAAGAAAGAACTAGTTACATCAAAATTAATTAAATCAGAAAGATTTCCTAAAATTTAGAATACCTAAACATCTATATAGATATATAGCTATATCTAGATATGTACATAGAGAGGTATGATAATTTTGGTGCTATATATTTTTTGGTAGAGAAGGATTATCAGTTGAGCATCAAAATTGAATACAATAAAGTGAAACTGGAAAATGAAAAAAATAGTAAATAAAAATTATACATTTAAAAAAAGAGAAAGAAAGAAGAATGAAGAAAGGAAAAAAGGAAGAAGGAAGGAAGGAAGGAAGGGAGGGAGGGAGGGAGGGAGGGAGGGAGGGAGGGAATGAAAGAAAGAAAGAAAGAAAGAAAGAAAGAAAGAAAGAAAGAAAGAAAGAAAGAAAGAAAGAAAGAAAGAAAGAAAGAAAGAAAGAAAGAAAAAGAAAGAAAGAAAGAAAGAAAAGAAAGAAAAGAAAGAAAGAAAGAAAGAAAGAAAGAAAGAAAGAAAGAAAGAAAGAAAGAAAGAAAGAAAGAAAGAAAGGAAAGAAAGGAGGAAAGAGAAAGGAAAAATTCGTTCTACTCGAGCTTATTTCCTAGGAGCTATTATGCATATTAGATCACCCGGATAAGAATGTACCAAGCTCTTTCAAGGAAATTGATGGCCACCGGATACAATTTAAAATATGTAATAAAGATCAAAGGACAAATTTTATTAAGCATATATTATGTGCAAAGCAGTGGGTACTGAGAAGAAAATAAAAGTGTGAAACACAGTTCCTGTCATTCTATATTTCATAAGCTTGCTTAAATAATAGACAAGCACACCCTTAAAAAGTAACTGAAAACCAGCCTATGCTGTATAGCATGTGACTAAAAAGAGATTCAAATGCCATAGGAAATATATGAGAAAGAGAGGACATAGAAGGGGCATAGAAGTGGTTTATGGAATTAAAGATGAAAGAGCAGGAAAACAGAAAACCAAGGTAAGAGGGTTACTTAAGCAAAGCTGAGGTATTGGGAAAATATAAGGTTCCCTGGGGTCAACTGTACACCATTTTGTTGGAGATGAAGATTTCAAGTATAATAAATAAAATAGAAATGTCAGGTTATGATTCAGGCTGTATTGCACATACACAAAAAAACCTCAGTGAGAAGAAATAAGGGAAGGAAAACCTCCCATTTATGATATAAATAAATAAATAACCTAAGCAAACACTTATTAATAAATGTTCAAAATCTACTGAACAGAACTATAGAACTCTTGAAGGACATAAAAGTAGACTTGTACAAATGAAAAGACATATCATGTTCTTGATTAGGAAGACAATGCAAAAGAGATTCTAATTCTTACTAAGTTATAAATGCAATGTGATCCCAGTAAAAAAAATACCATTTTTTCTAAAGCTGGACAAGTTGATTACAAAGTTTATTAATAAAAATAATAATATGCAATAATAGCTAGAATATCTCTGAAAAGGAAGAGCAATGGGGCAGGATAAGAGGTGGCTAGCCCTAACATATGGTAAAACATAAAGTCTATTAAGAGTAAAACAATGTGCTATTGCTACATGGATTGAAAGACATATTAATAAAACAGAATTAAATATCTAAAAATAGGACCAGTGGATATTTAGTATTTTAGTATATTTAATAAGCAAATCAGTGGAGGAAAGAAAAATGTTTAATATGCCATGTTGTGGTAACTGGCTATTCATATTACTAAAAAACAGATTAAACTGGATTGTTCCTCACGTTACAGACCAGGACAATTACCCGTGGATAAAGCATCTAAATGTAAAAATTGAATGCAAACAAATATTAGGAAAAAGGCATTGGTAAATTCTCTATAGTCTGGAAGAAGACAAATTTAAATAAGAAGCAACAAAAAGAGATTAATAAATTTGATAAACTTTTTAAAAATTATGGCAAAAATAACTCATAAGCAAAGTGGAAATGACAAACATAAATATTTGCAACATACATGACAGGTAAGGATTCATATTCCTAAAATAGAAAGACAATAAATAGGTAATCATCTAATATACAGAAGAAAAACTCCAATAACCCTATTGAAAAACGAGCAAGAGACATGAATATAGATTTAACAGAAAAAGAAATGCAAATGACCCTTTAACATGGAAATATGCTCAAGATCATTCAAAATAAGAGAGCTGCAGAGCAAAACTACAAAGATACCATTTTCCCCTTTCAGACTGTCAAAAGTTCAAAAGTTTAACAGTATATTCTTCTTGGTAAGGATTTGGAGATATAGTTTCATACACTGCTGATGTGAATGCCAAATGGTACAATCACTAGGTAACAGAATTAAGCAATCTTGCTGATGCTAAATCTGGAGCAATAAATGTTTTGAAAAATCAAGGAAGTTATCAAAGTCTGCTGGAGTTGTATCAAGAGAACTCAAAAGCCAACTTCAAGGAACTCTCAACTATCTAAAGATAGGATAATTTGAGCAGTATAATCAATTAATTGTCTTCATGAGATTTTAAATCTTCATATATGTTTTAAATAATTCTAAAAATTAAAAACCATCTTATTAGTTACCACTGGAGGATATTAGAAGATTCGACACATAATTCTGAAAAATGTTAGCTAAATTCAGAGAACCCAGCATTTGTCCTGCCTTTCATGTATGAACTCTACTTCAGGGTAACTAAATAGTTGATGATGGAAAGTTTCTCTTTAAAGTATTACAGTTAATTATTAAAGAACAACACCACTTTGCAACCTGTAATGAAATGATGGAAGCAATGATCATCAATGGCTCTGAAGCCATTAGGTGAAAAGCTGATCGGGAACTTTATGACTGGGTCAAGTTGAGCCCTGAGCCCACTGATCTTAACATCAGAAGAAGAAAGAAATCAACTATTATATTCCACCTGAGGTAATGAAACATGAAGTTCTCACAACTATGAGGTATTTGTGCCAAAAATTTGAAGCTAAATCTGATTACACCTCCAACTTTAATTATTAAGTTGAAACATAAAATGGCCAATACTTGACCATTTTGAGCTACAAAAATACAATTACGTTTGGTTCAATCGAATAGAGAGGGCAGAGAAGCATGTTAAGTTAAATTTAATAGTGAAGCAATTGGCAAAATCTAGACAGTTCAAATCACTCCGTTTCCTCAACAACAAAACAACAACAAATTTATAAGGAAATTTTAAAAGAGGGGGGAGAGTACTTATAGACTAAAAAGAACTGAGATTTATTGATGAAGCAGGCAGTGTGGCTCTTATTAGGATTCTGATTCAAATAATCCCACTATGAAAAGAAAATGAGACTAAGAAAATTTTAAAACTGAGTATTTGATGATAAAGAATTACTGCTAATTTTTTGGTACTTTAATGGCATTGTGGTTATTTTTTAAGTACTCATTTTTTAGAGATACATGCTAGAGTGTATTACAGATGAAATTTAATTAGTCTGGGATTTGCTTTAACATAAACAAAAGAGTGGCTATGAGAAAGAAGAGATATGAGCGTAGATGAACAAGGTTGACAATACGTCGTAATTATGGAAGATGGGTGCTGGGTACATGGACGTTCATTAAACTATTCTCTATCCTTTTGTATATATGTATGACTTTTCCCATCATTTAAAAAAATGGGGAAAGTATATTTAGACGAATCATTGGAGGGTCATTGAAAGTCTCTCATCAGGGAAGAAGAGATTCATCAAATTACCAAAAAAAAATGATACACTCACTCTTGTCTTGCATTTTTCTATGGTACACATAGGAGCCCAATATAACTGCAATTCCTTTCAACCTGACTGTTTGAAGCCCAAAGCAAAGGTACCTCCAGAACAAGTGGGTGGCAGACACACTTGCCTTGCAGCTATTTTTTTTTCAAGAGAGAAATGAAAGAAAAAAGTCAACATGCAGGTCAGATCTTTGTGATTCTCTAATGCTCCAGCAGATCAGCTAAAAAAAGTTTCCCCAAATAAATTGATGTTGTATAACTCAAAGACAGGAAAGGTTGTGCAAAGTTGTACATGTTTTTAACAAAACTTTAGAAGTGAACCAATTTAAACTACCTGAGCAGAAAGTTAAAATGATATATTACTTTATTCTCTCTAAAATAAACAGTTCTATATTTTCACATACTCTTAGTAATCCAAGACACATTAACATATTCTCTGTACAAACTTATTTATGCTGTTAATTTTCTTAGGAAAGATTTCTCCCAAAGATATAAGCATAAACTTAAGTTTATACCTTGGTATATTTTCTATTTCTTTTAGATTTCATACATGGCATCCAAGTATTTTCAAGATTTGATTCCTGCCATCCTTGGAAATAGCAGCTTCATTTTCTGTTTCTCCCCTACCACGCACCCCTTCACTGTGGTGGACAAACCCAAAAGGGGCCTTAAAGGATTTCTGCCCCCTGATGTTCAAGCTATTGTGTGATCCCCTTCACTTGACCTGTGACTTGCTTCTACCCAATATAATGTAGCAGAGGTGATTGACTAGGTTACACTGTATTACAAAGTGGTGAGATTCCTCACTCTAGGTTACACTGTATTACAAAGTGGTGAGATTCATCACTCCCATGATTAGGTTATGAAATATATATGACTCTGTCTTGTTAGCATGCACCAGAAAGGCTTTCTTGTTGGCCTAGAAGAAGCAAGTTGCTATGATGTGATTGGAGAAGGCCACATGGCAGGGCCTCTAAGTTTTGAGGGCCTTGATCCTATGATCATAAGGAGATAAATTTTGCTAACAACTATGTGAACTTGGAAGAGGATCCTGAGCTCCAGAAAGAAATGTAGCCCAACTGATACCTTGATTACAGCTTTGTGAGATACTGAGCAGAGGACTCAGGGTTAGCCATGCCCACACTGCTGATCCATGGAAACTGTGAGGCGATAAAGGCCTGCTGTATTAAGCTGCCACATTTGTGGTTGTCTGCTAGGCAGCAACAGAAGATAATATACTTGTGAGCACACCTCCTGGACCCCATCCCATGTTCAAATGGGTTTTTCTGTTTGGAATGACCTCTCTCCTTTATTTACTTCTTATATGTTGTTGCAAATACATATAAGCATCCTTTAAGATCTTCTTTAAACCATCTTCTCTGGTAAGTTTCTCCAACTCTTGCTTCTAATCATGCTCCCACCATCAGCCTTTGTGTATCTGCAGTTGCCTTAAACATACATCTATTGTTGTAAATATCCCCTTACTCATGGCCTGCATACTGCACCAGACACTGTTTTTCATTCATTCATTCATTTATTCAACAAACATTTATTTCCTGCAAACAATATTCTACCTTTGCCTTTTTTTTTTTTTTTGGCAGTACGCGGGCCTCTCACTGTTGTGGCCTCTCCCGTTGCAGAGCACAGGCTCCAGACGCGCAGGCTCAGCGGCCATGGCTCACAGGCCCAGCCGCTCCGCGGCATGTGGGATCTTCCCGGACCAGGGCACGAACCCATGTCCCCTGCATCGGCAGGCGGACTCTCAACCACTGTGCCACCAGGGAAGCCCCTACAAACAATATTCTAAATAGTATGCTAAGTGCTGGGGAGACAGATTTGAAAAAGTCTTTTCTCACAAGACAGAGACCAATTTTTATTCATTTTTATGTCTCCTGATGGCTGCCTGTGGAACATAAAAAAAATGGGGGCTCTAAGTGAATTTGCCAAAACATCAATTTTCCAAGGATAGTTTGCTAAATGACCAATTCAATTCATCAAAAGCTGCCAGGCACCTTAAACTGGCTTCTCACAGCCATTTCACTTTGGGAGGCAGAGACACGTTCAGAGTTTAAGCGTGCAAAACTGAGAATTGTATTTAAAGAAAAGCACCTTTGACTTCTGAGACACCTTTGCATTTTCCAATATGAATCCTGTGAAATAGAGATATTCAGCCAAGTGGAACTCTGTGGGGAAAAGACTCTAGCAAAAATGAGTAATTTGATCATCTGGTAAATTGGATTGCAAATTATTATTCTTATCTCTTTGGTAGAAACAATAAGAGCAACGGTGAGTTTAAGGAAGACAAGATCCACATGGGCAAGAGTACTCGGAGAGACCACTCTGGAAGATTTAGTTCATAAGTTGAGCTTTGAAAGAGGAGAAGAATCTAAGTGAATGGAGAAGAACTTTGGGAAAAGCTAATTATTTACAAAGACGATGAAGCTACATTTTCATCAGAGGAATTAGGTTCAAATTTAATTCATTAACTATTGGAAATATTATAAATTAATTATTTTATTAATTTATTCATAGGACATCAAAAAAAAAAACAAAAACAGAGGACTTTCCTGGTGGCACAGTGGTTAAGAATCTGCCTGCCTGCGCCCTAGAGCCCGTGAGCCACAACTACCGAAGCCCGCATGCATACAGCCCATGCTCTGCAAAAAGAGAAGCCACCGCGATGAGAAGCCCGCGCACCGCAACGAAGAATAGCCCCCGCTCACCACAACTAGAGAAAGCCCACGCGTAGCAACGAAGACCCAATGCAGCCAAAAATAAATAAATAAATTTATTTTTTTAAAAAACAAACAGACATTCACAAAGAGACCTAAGAATCAGAATGTTGAGTGAAAGACAAAATGCTGAGCTTGAGGAGAATTGCATTGCTCTTACAATCAATTTTGGAGGACTTAGAATTAGACACTGGGGAATCATTTATTCTTTATAAGCCCATGTTTATATTAAAAATAAAAACAAATGCAATGATATTCTCCTTAACAACAACGATAAGAAAAGTAGGAATACACCCTCCTTGCTTGTTGTTTGGTCGTACCCACGTCCTACATGTGTCTCTCATGCGAGTGTTACTAGTTGTTTTTATTGCTTCTTGATCTCATGTCTATCATCAGATCCTTGTTGCTTCACAAAATGAGTTCAAACTATTTCTTTCTTGCTTTTATTTTGTGTTTTATATTTTGGGGAGTTGTGAAATTTGGAACTATGTCTTCTTTCAGTGATTGGTAGACCACTTTGACATAACCATTTTGGTCTGGTGTTTTCATACTGTTATAGGAATATTCAGGTTTTCAATTTCTTCCTAGGTAATTTAAATTTTTCTAGGATTGTTTTAATTCCACCTAAGCTTAAATATATTGGCATAAAATTGCTCATAATATCCTTATATTATCTGTTTAATTTCTATAGCATATACAGTTATGTCCACTTTTTACTCCTAGTGGTATTTATTTGTATCAATTCCTTCTCTCTCTTTTTATTGATCAATCTTGCCAATTTTATTTGTCAATTTTATTTTTGTCCAAAAAATGACCTTTGTCTTTATTGATTCTCTCTACTGTATCTTCACTTTCAATTTCTATTGATTTTACCTCAGTATTACCAGTGCCTTTAATCTACTTTCTTTGCATTTATTCTGTTTTCCCAACTTTTGAATTTGAATGCTTAGCTCATAATGTTTAATTCTTTAATGTATGAGTCACTTCAAAGTCTATTCTTTTCTTTTCTGGATGCATTTTTCCTAATATGTTTTTAGTTACTGGTTTCTAATATAGTATGATTTGTTTGAAATTTACTGAATCATGCTTTATGGCCTAGTACATGGTCAGTTTTCCTAAATACCTCAGATGTACTTGAAGAAGTTTCCAATTATTAGGTGCAATCTTCCATATATGTTCATTAGAACAAGACTATTATTTGTAATGTTCAAATTTTGTGTCTCCTTGAGTCATGGGCATATACACACTAACAAACGTAGTAAGGTAGATAGTTAGTGGGAAGCAGCCGCATGGCACAGGGATATTGGCTCGGTGCTTTGTGACAGCCTGGAGGGGTGGGATAGGGAGGGTGGGAGGGAGGGAGACGCAAGACGGAAGACATATGGGAACATATGTTTATGTATGACTGATTCACTTTGTTATAAAGCAGAAACTAACACACCATTGTAAAGCAATTATACCCCAATAAAGATGTTAAAAAAAAAATTTTGTGTCTCCTTACTGATATATTTTTGTCTGAGTTCATACACTGAGAGACATATTATAACTTCCCTGTATCACAATAGATAAATCAATTTCTCCCTTGAATTCTATCAAGTTTTGTTTATGCCTTCTTAAAGGAAACAAGTTTAGAATTATACCTTCCTGAGGAGTTAAACCATTTACTGCTAGTGATGTTTTTTGCCTCAAAGTCTTCTGGTGTTAATATAGCTAACCCAGTAAATTTTGGGTTTGTTTTCATCTTTTATATCTTTTCCATTCCTTTATTGTTTATTTTTCTGTATCTTTATGTTTTAGGTATGATACTTGTAAAAACATATAGCCTCATTTTGTGTTAGTTTTCCAATCTGACAAGTTTTGCCTTTCATATAGAGAAATTAGATCATTTTCATTGATTTGAATTACTGATGTATTTGGATACATATGTATTTAAAAATAAAATACTATTGTATTTTGTGTTATTTCTACCAGCTTTATTTCCCTTTTTTTGTGTTAACAGTCTTTCTAACACATTTTAACATGTACATTTAATGAAGACAAATGTTAGTAAATAAATTTACCCTGCTCCAAACAAGACAAGGATGTGAGCAAGTTTGATACCTGCTGTGGAGGCTATAGAAGGGCACCTCTCAGACCACTGACTGAGGAGCACAACGGCCTGAAGGCCCAGCTTCCATACTCAAAAATCCATTACTGCATGTGCACAGGCCGTGGTGACCAAGTGTGGTAAGGATACCAAGGCAGGTAGGTATATTTCTGGATGATGTACGACTCTTCTGAAGAAAGATTTTGCTATCTGGCTCAAGAAGTCAGCACTAACCTTTTCAAACTTCTTAAAAACTGCATACAACCTAAGATTATTTTCATTTAGCTCTTCCTTTACAAGGGTCAGAACATCATTATGGTCTCATTATGGTCTCATTAGGCTCTCCCAGCCTGACCCCACTTCCCATTTTTCCTCATGGACACTTCCCCTAATGAATCACTTGCATATCTAATCTTTTGGAATTTGCTTCTCAAATATCCCAGACTAACAAAAGTGGTACCAGAGGTGGTCTAAGAAAACAAGCGGTATGATGAGAATTTGGGGCTGTTTCCGCTACCATCAATTGGGTAAACATGACAGCATCCTGGTTGGCAGGTGGGACACAGACTGTCACTGGCACAAGGTGGTAAAAAAACCCTAGCTCAGTATTTAGTAGACTCAGCATTGAATTAGTCTAAGAGCTCCTATACTGGTCTTGCAATCAAACGCTAGCAGCTTTACTTTTGCTTTGTCAATACTATTCCACTCTTTCTCTGTAACTCAGTATTTTCTTTCTCTTTGCCTGGGTTCTTGCCTTGATAGTCTGCCATAATCCTATTTTTTTCTAACACTGAGTCCCCTATTTAGCTCTAGAAAATCTGCTCACAATCCCTGATGATATGGTTTCCATTTACTGAGAAGCCTACCTACCATATGTCTGGTGTTATGTTATCGCACTAATCCTCACATCTCTGCCAGTAGTTATTTTACCTCATCTACAGCTGAGACTCAGAAATATTCAGTGAATGGAGCGAGGCTGTAGTTTTACCTATGTTCCCATTTGGCTATGCTCATTTGCAAAGGAGATGAGGAAACTTCAGGGGAAGATCTTGAACCCTGAGTAGTATGGGCACATACAAGGTGTGTCCAACAGACAGAGGCCAGTGTTGCCAGAACAAATGTGCAGAGGAGATTATAAAGCCACGGAAAGAAAATTCACCAGAAGGAAAGAATGAATGTGTTGCAGTAAACTCAACTCATAAACCATGCATAAGGACCAGAAGGAAGAGGTATGCAAGAAAGAGCATGATAGCTGTTACCCAGCCTAGTCCTTTTGGAGACACACTGGAAGTGTGCTCCCTGGAGAGCAGTGGAGTTACAGATGTTCAGTGAAAGAACTGTCACAGTATTTGCTGAGGAATTTGGGAACAAGGCAATCCTGCTCTGGGAATTCTACCCACTCCACCCACCCCAGCCA
Source organism: Lagenorhynchus albirostris (assembly GCF_949774975.1). Classification (NCBI taxonomy): domain Eukaryota; kingdom Metazoa; phylum Chordata; class Mammalia; order Artiodactyla; family Delphinidae; genus Lagenorhynchus; species Lagenorhynchus albirostris. The sequence continues at coordinate 76,696,819 of NC_083107.1, read as the reverse complement.
AGCCGTCGATAAATAATACAGAAGGAAGGGGTAGTCTCTCATTTTGTAAAAAGCATGGGAAAGGGGGGAAGGGAGTTGGGAATGAGCACAGAAGGGGTAGGTTGGGCAGGGGAGTGTTCAGGGGCCAGCACCAGCGCGTTGCCAGGGAACTGCACCTGGTGGCAGTGGCAGAACCACCTCTCTCTGGGCAGCAAGGATGTATCAGAAGCAGAATTCCCACTAGAGTGGTACCAGGCAGTAAAGGTTAGGAAAACGTTCATTCACTTATTCAACAAATATTTATTGAAGAGCTACTGCTTGCCAGGCACTGTGCAAGATCCTTCTGTTGACTGGCAATGAGACAACAGAGGTGTTTGAGGCTAAAAGAAATAGAATGAATAAAAAGGAGCTGTACTTTGACCCCCAAAAGCCCTTTTGGAAAATCTCACTTTACCAAGCTTCCTTCTTTGGAAATGTTCTAATCATAGTCTTGATCTATTTATCTAACAAGTTGTCCTTTTCTTATTGGATTATCAGAGACTTTTATTTGAAGGGATACTAATATTTTATTGATTATATGGATTGAAAATATCCTCTCCTTGTCTGTTATTTGCCTTTTACATTTATTTATGGCAGAAGCAGGCATTCACTGTTTTGTGATCTAATAACTTTATACATGTCTTTGTTACAGAGCTAACCTCCTTGCCCACAGCGTTTCTCCTTTAAGGCTATGGAAACAAGGCTAGAATTGGAATTGGGATATCTGGGTTATGACAAAAGTCTTCTAACATTAATAGTATGTGACTTCGGGTAAGTTTCTTAAGACTAACATTAAATCCTAAAACATCAGACACTCTGCTGGGTTTCTTATATATGGTATCTGATTTAACCTTTACAACTATTTGCCTATTTTTCAGAGAAATAAAGTGACTTACCCAGTGATACATAGCTACTTAATGACGTCCTTGGGAATTAAATTCAAGTATGACTCCTGAATCCATGTTGCTTTCTTCTCTTATTGTGTGTTTCAGGATTCTCATGTGAAAAATCACACACACTCCAAAAAAAAAGGAGTAAATGGAACTATGATCCCTAACTCCCTCACTGCTCTGAGATTCCATGATTCAAAGCATCTATTGGAAACCAATAACTATGAGACACTCTGGAAAGGGACTACTGATTCTAAATCTGCTGGTCCTGTAGAGGAAGACAATTAACATCAAATGACAATGGAGTGACTGATATCTTGATTTTAAAAACCATGCAAAATTGACTTTGAACAGGATTACCCCGTAAAGATAGAATAAACTTTTTTTCTGACAAGCTTTACAATTGCACTATGAAAAGTACTTGATGTATAGCAGCTATATATTATTGAAAATCACTATTCACTAAGAACTTTACCTATACCATCTCCTTTCATTTTCAAGAGAAACTCATGAGGCATTTTACTCTCCATTTTAAGGATGAGCAAACTGAGACATAGCGAGGTTATATGACCCCACAACTAGTAACACCCAAGCCTCTCTCCAAACCACCACCCAACACCATGCAGCCCTGGACTTCCCTTTGTTAAAAATCTACAGCCAGTATCAAATCTTTGCCAAGTGAGGTTCTCTTCTTATAGCAACTTAGTCTTTCATGACATTGTCATCATTGAAGAATCTCATTAGATCTTCAATATTAAGGGAGTCTTCTGAGTTAGCAAAGTGAAAGAAAGCATATAAGAGAGAATTACAGGTCTTTCACAGAATGAAAAGTCTATAAATAGACTTACTAACCACTTAAGGAAAACTTTAAAAGTATTTTTATTGCTGACTTTTCAAAAAGGAACCTATGTTGAAAATTTAAGGCTGACATTTACTTGTTGAGCAGCTAAAATTCTCTTTTTCCTTTAAAGGGTCTGCTGAAAAATTTGTGTTTCCTACTTCTCTATGAAAGTTCCTGAACCTCACTTAATATGAATTCCTGTGAAAATCAGAGTTACACATTCCATAACATGGTGGCATTTAAAACTCCCTCATAAAGGACTTATCTCTCTTAGGGCTCGTGAGCTAATGAAGTGTAGAGTGGCTATAGAAAGCTTCATGGAAAGCATACATTCCAAGGAATAGAAGGTGAAGAGGAAAACAATGCATCAAGTTTGTGTGCAGTGTAGATTCCAGAAGAGATTCTAATTACGACTTCTAAAGTTAGGCTTGCAGTATGATTTCAGAGCCAGGAAGACTGTGGGTGTAATGCGATGGCTAGCTTGTATTGTTTATACCCCTCATAATTTATTATTGCATAGGAAGACTTACCTACACCAAGGTGACCAGATGATAGTCTAGGTAAGTACGATGGCTCTTGAACATCCCTCCAAATAAAGTCTAGATCAAAAAGTGTAGCAACCACTGTCCTGTGTTTTGCTGCTTATTGCTCAAGTGTATTTGGAACTTTCATTAAGCTATTTTGGAAACTGTCAGAGAATCATCCTGATTTTACCTTATGAACCACAGTCACAGAACTTCTGAGAAGCTTTTGATCCCCTATGACATTTGTTTTTGTGTTATTTTTTCTAATTCTACCTTTAAGAAAAAAGGTCTGTTGTGGTTCTCTCAAATGCCAAAAGGAGGAAAAACACTTATGATGATGTTGCATAACATTTACCTTCTAAATACCAAGCTTAGCATATACACAGGGTGATAGGGCATAAAGTATCTTCCTATTATATGTGTGTGTGTTTTATATTCTTTTATAAAATGTCATGGGGTGATTTAAAATGCACATTTAAGTACTATTTCCCAAGAAAATGTAAAATTCTAAATATAGAAAAGTTGAGCCCTGAACAGAATTAATCTCCCTGAAATCAAATACCTTTTAAAATACAAAAAGACTAACTGTCCGAGTCATCACTGACTCCTTTCTTCTCCATCATATCCAATATCCACTCCATCACTGGATCAGGTTGGTTTCACCTCAGAAATATCCAGGGGGCACACACTCTCTCTCTCTCATCTTTCATTAGGACTATTTCAACAGCTTCCTTACTAGTCTTCTAACCATCTGTTTCAACCACTTTAGTCCATTCTCTCTGTAGTATTACCAGAGTAGTCTTAAAACTGATGAGTTTGTATCCCTGATTGATAACATTTCCTAGTTCCATATTGCCTATATGATTAAAAAAATACAAAATTCTTAGTGCAGTGTCTCACAAAGTGTGATTCTCAGAACAACTGTATCAGAATCTTCTAAAGTCCTTACTGAAAAAAAAAAAAAAAATGCAGATCCCTGGCCCCAGCCCAAGACTACTAAATCAGAATCCTTGGGTCTGAGTTCAGTAATCTACATTTTAACTCAGAAAAAATAAGTCTCCTGGAGAGAAGAGAAAGCATAAAATATTTTAGAAGTTTTGGAAAATTTCAGTATCTGGTAATATTATGAATGAGAACTCCTAAAAATCATGACTGAAAAATTCCTAAAAGTACTAGATAAAGGAATGAGGTAATATGTAAAATATTAAAGGAAATCCATCCAGTCTAGAAAAGAAAAGGAATAACATGGATCCAAAGATGTGAAACAGAGTAGGAAATTTGATTGCAAAGTTTCCATAAAGTCAGACCCAAGTCTCAGGAAAAAGGAGAATTGAAAAAAAATATATAGCAAACTCAGAAATAGATAGCAAAATTCCTTTTCTGTCTTGGTTCTGAGAAGAAAGAAATAAAATCATTTTCCCTGAGTATTCATAACCACTACCTGGCTCCTTACGTGAGTTGATGTCTTAAATTCACACTATTTGCTTGGAGAAAAACATAAAGGCAAACTATTTTATTTTATAGTAGACCCAAATGTGCAGCATCCCCAAAGGCAAATCTCTTTCAGATAAACATGGAGTCAGTTCAAGCAACAAAGAAGTCCCATAAATAAATTTCCAAATATGAACTACCAATGAAAAGCTATAAAACACACAAGGAGACAAAGAATTATGATGAGAGTCATCATTTACAAAAAAAACAGAACGCAGTTCAGAAAGACTTTAAACGTATATGCTAAGAGATATAGAATGTAAAATAAATGTTTACAATTAGCAAAAAGATTACGGTCTATAAATGTTATTTCTCACTAAAAGGTACAGTGGTTTCTTGGAGAATTGGCTGAGCCAGATCTGGAAAATAAAGTATAAATGTTGATCTTGGAACACCTTGTCCTATCAGAAAGCAATGAAGCTTTAAAGGCTAATATAGCCTCTTGTCAAAAAGACTCAGGGAACAACTGAAGAGGCCCCAACTGAAGAGGCATACAGCTGGCCAATAACTCCCAAATTTATATCACCAGCTCAAAGTGCTCTCTTAAACTTCAGACTCATATATAAAACTATCTACTCGGTATATCCACTTGAAAAATCTCATATATATCTCAAACTTAGCATGTGCAAAACGAACTCTTGAATCTTTCCCCAAAATCTGTCTCATCCACAGTCATCCCTACAAAAATTATTGCATAAAACCTTCAAATGACTCAAGCCAAAAACCTTGGAGTTACCTTGACTTTTCCCTTCTCATTTCTTATGCAAATTCTTTTTTTTTTAATAAGTTAGTCACAAAAAGAAAACCAGAATTGACTGATGACTCACCACTTACACTGCTACAGTGAACCAAGCCACTATCATCTCCTACCAGGATTATAGCAACCCTTGTCCACTGTAATCTATTAAGCCCAATATCAAACAAAATAAAAGCCAATGTTTTTACAATGGCCTAAAAGATCTTACCCATTCTGCTCCCTCTTACCTTTCTGGTTTATTCTACTTCTCTTTCCCTCATTAACTCTGCTCCAGCCATGTTGGCCTCCTCGCTTTTCCTTGAACACACCGTAGGGCCTTTGAACTATTTCCTTAGCCAGGAATCTTATTCCTCCAGTTATCCCCTGGTTAACGTGCTACCTCTTTCAAGTCTTTGTTTAAAAGTCAGCGAGGCCTACTGGCACCCCCTCCAACTTCCAATCTCTATGCTCTATTTTTTTCTCATAATACTTATTATCTTCAAACACACTCTAATTTACTTTGTGTGTTGTTGTTGTTGTTTTATATATATTTATTTATATTTGTTCCTAATTAGATTCTAATTGGTTAGTAGTTTCCCACTTAGCCCCAGAGAAAGAGGGGAGTACCTGACCTATATTTAGTGACTACTGTCTCTGAATTTTTTGATCATAGGAATGATAAAATGGTTTTAGAAAAGCAATATTAGTAACTATATCCAAAATTGCATGAAAAATGTGACCCTTGCAGAGAAGATCACAACTTTGTTTCTCTATAATACTTGAATTTTTAAAGACTTTGGAATGCTTTAGCTAGCAAGGATCCACAAGGGAAAGTTCCACCCTCCATGTGAAATGCCTGAGCCAAAATGATTTCAGAGTATAGCATATCCATTCTATGGAGTTACCTGCTCAATAGGAGAGATGAAGAACCCAACCAACCTTTTAAAACAAAGGATTAATGTCAGGACTACTTCTCTAAACGTGGTCTCCACTGTGAGAGTGACTTGGAGTTTCACCTTAGGCATCAAAGGGGTATATGTTCACTCCTTGAAATAAACCCTCTAACTGTATTCCCGTCCATTTAAAATATATCCATGATTTACCAAGCCCCATACAAAAGGAATTCGGCAAGTCACACAACTTTGGGGATAAGAACCTATTTATATCAGCTGATAGCTTTGCAGGGATTTAAGAAATACAAAATAAAATAAACAGGATAGTGTTGATTTACATGATAAGCATTAATAATGCTTATCAAATGTTAAGCAATGTATAGGCTTAAAAGAATGTATTACAACTTTCCCACTGGGACACTACGTATTGTACTGCATTAAGATGTTTAAGGGAGACTACACAGATCCACATTTAAGATGGAATGTTGATTACAGTCAACAAAGAAAAATTGTAAATGTAAAACATTAGATCTCTCAGGGTTCCCTTTGGAAAGATTCTCTGTGCCTTTTCTTTTTCCACATTTTAAGTTGTAATTTTCTTAGGCCACCTCTTTCTTTCCCCTTTGACGCTAAGTAATGATATTACAGTGCTAAGATTTGAAATTGCATGTGCTCCTAAATGCTGGTGAAAGAAATCTCAAAAATACAAGTAAGAGAAAATGTTTCTCTCTCCCTACTGGTGCAGAAAAAATATTATTCTGCCTCATACAGCTAGTTCTGATAAAATGGTCAATGGAGAACATCTACAAGTATAAGATCGATACATCTTATACTTTGATAGATGTATCGATCTTATACATCTATCAAATATGTGTGAAAAAGTGCAGTCTATTCTAGGTTAGGTTATTGAAACTGTCCTTAGAAGTGTTATTTGTACAAAGGAGTCATTTGGGACACCTGGACTTTAAAGCTTATTGTTCTGCCCTGAGAAATATAACCTGTTAGCCTTCCAAGTTTGCGATTCTGATTGTGAGTATTTCAATGATTATTTGCCCTGGCCATAATATTCAAATTGGCCTTATAAATAGTTGTGAGGTTTCTATTTTAACAGTGCTCCAGGAGAGCACTTTTGGAATTCCCTTTCTTCTCCATTTATACATAAATGTCCCAATAACACCATGAAAATGCCGAATTCTTCATTCAAAGGGTTCAAGACTCTTTGTCTCATCAATTAAATCTAGTATATCCTGGGACATTTTGAATCACAGTAACAAACATAAAAATCCTGAGACCATATAATTTTTAAAATGCAGAGGGAAGATAATCCTTTTTAGCTAAAAATATATTTAGGGAGGACATACTTAGCATCTTTCTTGTAGCCTGGAATTTGACCAAAAAACCTTGAACTTCTCTTTTCCTTTTAACTTGAATTTCCAGCACGTATTTGCAAAACCATGTTCAAATATAGCATGCCAGTCCCTCATGGGAATCTCCTGATTTACAGATGAGCAAATTAGAGAGCAATGAGGTTAAGTAAGAATGTCAGAATCACACATAAAGCAGGAAAAGAGTAAGACATTAAGCTGCTAAGTACTAATTTCTGGGTGTGTGACCCAGCAGCTGCTTCTGCAGGAATACAATTAATTCCATATGAGATTTTATCTAGTTATTAATGCCTCAATTCTAGTGCTAGGGGAAGAAATTCTGAACTGTTTCTGAAATGTTACAGAAATAGACATAGTTAAATGGAAGAGAAATCCTTTGCTATATTACTCATAATGAGTCTTTTTCTAGATCACTCATAATAGCTATCATTTTACTTTGCTTTTCTCCAATTTTACTCAGAATTATTATTAGTTCTCTTCCCCTTACAGTATATCTCAATTTTACTAAGATTAACATTTCTATGAGCATATTGCCATAAAGTGGATTTTGTTATCCATGTAGCATTGTTGATGCTTTCATAAAATGACATTTAGAAGGAGAAAATACAGGTATATAATGAGGTGGAATAGGAAAAGCACTTCAGTCCTCAACTAGAAGAAACTTAAAAAAAAAATAAAGTGATTAACTGTTATTTTATTTATTCTTTCTGTTAACTACAATGAGGAAGGAAAAGATATGATTAGTTAAACCAAACCCATATTTCAAGTAATCAAGGAGAGGAATGAGAAAATCAATTGTCCAACCAACTGATAAGAAAAGCAATTGTGTTTTCAGATGTTAATTTGACCTTATTGAGCCAAAGCATTCTTTCAATAGTATGACACAAACTAGGAAAGGCCCTTGTGGAGTGTGTCTAGGAGCTGAAACAACAGACACAGACAGAAATAATCATGATAAAATGTTCTGTGACTGGAAATAGTGCTATCATTGAAGAAAATACTACAGGAACATACAGGAGGAAAACATTAATTTTTGTTTGGGGGTAATGAGGCAAGGGTGAGAAGAGACTTCAAGGTGATAATGTTTTCTACCACCTTGTCCAAATTATCCCTTGCTGTGATGAATAGGTTAATAGAAAAATTACTTATAAAACTATGCATTGTGGCACAAGTAGTAAGCTCTCCTCTCATCAAGATTTAACGAAGTTGGATGGTTATACTGTACATTCTTTTACAGTTACAGCCTGCTGACTCAAGCAGAAACTCCTCTATCAAAACCTCTATTGTCTGGCTTTAACCTATATTTCTAATTTTATGTTTCAGCAAGTCACTTTCTACTTACTACACTCCAGAAAACCAGAATATTCTTGAATTTTCTCCCCCTGTATACAATTTTACCATTTTCTCTGTCTAAAATGTCCTTTTCTAATTTTACTTTTGTCTGTCATAATTATCAATCTCTCATTCCAGACTTAACTCAAATGCTATGTCATCCATCTTTCTATTCATCTGTAGTGGGTTAAAGACTCAAATTCTTTGTCATTCCCCTACCAAGAGGTGGGATCTATTTATCTACTCCCTTAAATCTGGGCTGAGACTGTGACTATTTTAGCTAGTAGAATACAACTGATATAATATTGTGTCCGTTTTGGACCTAGCCTTTAAGAGAAATGGCAGTTTCTTCATCCTCCGTCACAGTATGCTCCCTCAGAGAAAAGCCAGCTGCCACGTAAGAACTCCAACGGCCCTGCCATATTGTGAGGAAGCCTGAGTTACCCATGCGGAGCGGCCACATTTAGAGTGAGATGCTCGGCCAGGCCCAAGCGGTTCCCAATATCCCAGCTGATGCTCTAGACGTATGAGTGAAGGAGATGTCTTGGACTACTAGCCTAGCTGAATCTCTAGATGGCTGCATTGCCAGTTACTACCTGACTGAGGCCCTGGGAGAGTCCAAGCAAGAATGGCTCAGCTGAACTGAGTCAGCCTGTAGGAAAGTTAGAGAGAATAACAAACCATTGTTAAAAGTCACTAAATTTTGGAATGGTTTGTAATACAGCAATTGATCATCGAAATACTATGCAAAAAGTATATATCGAAAAACTATGGAAAGAGTAAGAAGATCAGTGGTTGCCAGGACTTTGGGAGGAGGGAAGGATAAACAGGTGGAGCACAGGGGATTTTTAGGGCAGTGAAACTCTTCTGTATGTTTCAATAATGGTGGATGCATAGCATTATACATCTGTTGAACACAGAATATACAATCCTAAGAGTAAATCTTAATGTAAACTATGGACTTGGGGTGATCATCACATCAGTATTGGTTCATTAATTGTTTCCCAAACAAATCCTCCATCCCATCACCTTCACAGGGTGAAAGCATTCAACTAGAAGAGGCTATCTAACATTGAGGGTTTGGTGAGTTTTACAAAGTGTGACGATAGACTTAGTCATGGAAGAATTTTTTTGTGGAGAGGGTGGGGAATGTGGTTTTAAAAGGTTTCTAAAGAACTCAGAGCGATTTTTTCTTTTTTGTTTATTCTTTTTCACTTGGTATTTAATGTTGCCCCTGACTTTTGATACATTTAATTTAAAGTACATGTTTCCTAAATTATAACATTTTATTTTCTATGCTTCATCATTTTTATGTTTTTTACAAGTTGCATATAATTTTATAAGAGAATTGTTATTTATTCACATTATTGGTAATATGAAAATATTTAAAACTTCATTGGTAATAAAGTTTTAAATAGGCTCTTCAATCAGGAATATCATTTCTGTATCAGCAAAATAAAACAAAAATTTATTATATACAACACAATCCTGTGATTTGTATTAATTACAGAAAATATTCAACTAAGACCAATCTAGATGAATAAAATCAGAATATAAAAATATTTTAGTTTAAATTTTTTAGATTAACATAAACATAGTACTAGTAAATATTTCTTGTATTTGATTTGCTTAAGTAGGACACAGTTTTATTAAGTTAAGCTTGTCTTAATATGTTTTTGTTTTAAAGTCTCTAGATATGTAACTATAATCAGGTTACTTAGTCATGAAGATGATAATATTTACTTCTTAGGGAATTTAAAAGAAGGAATGTGGACAAAGTACCTAACTGCTTGACAGACAGTAAGGTTAGTATTAATGAGAGCTCTTTAATTAAAGTGAGCTTTTAAAAATTAATTTACATTCTGCTCTCTCTTCCAAATCTGCCATCGTTACAAATGCAAAACCTTTTTAGGCACTTCACAAAAAGGTTTACAAAGGACAAACAAGCACATGAAAAAGGGCTTAAAAATCATCAGTCATCAGAAAATGCAAATTAAAACTACAGTGAGCTGCCATTACACCCTAAGAATGGCTAAAGTGAAAACAAATGTTGGAGAGGATGTGAAGCAACTGGAAATCACAAACGTTGCTGGTAGGAACGTAAAATAGTACAACTTCTTTGGGAAACTGTTTTGCAGTTTCTTAAAAAGTTACACATAAATCTACTCTATGATTTTGTGATCCCCCTTCCAGGTATTCATTCAAGAAAAATGAAATATATACCAACCAAAGGCCATGTACAAAAATGTTCATAGTAGCTTTATTAATCAGAGCCATCATCTAATTCATGAGTAAAATAACTTTGGTATATTTATACAGGGAAACACCACCCAGCAATAGAAAAGAACAAATGATTGATATACACAACAGATGAATCCCAAAGCATTATGCTGAGTGAAAACCTAGACACAAGAAAGTATGTGCTGTATTATTCCATTTATATAAAATTCTAGAATAAGCAAAACTAACCTATGCTGATAGAAATCAGGTCAAGTGGTTTCTTCCCTGGTGTGTATATTTGAATGGAGAGGGGAAAAAGGGAGTGGGGAGGCTCTCTCTCTTCATTTCTAGAATTGCCAGAAGTTTGTAAATTTTTTTTTTATTATGTGGAGAAAGGTGGATGGGTCTTTTCATAGTAATAGTTTTATTTGTTTTTGTGTATGAGGACTCTTTATTAGGTTTGGGCTTATATTAATCAATATTGTTAATTTCATCCTTTATCATTTTAATATAGTAAAATTTTCCTTTTAGTACCATCTTTGGCTGCATTTCCTGTAGTTTGTTCTCTACTACAACTTATTCCTAAAATATTGGTCAATTCAATTGGGTTTCTTCTTTTAGCTGGGAGTAGTAAGAATTGTCGTTGTTGTTTTCTTTTATCAATTTAACTTTCTAATTCTTCTTTGGTTGCCCTTTTTAGTTTTACTACATTGTGATCAAACAATTTGACCTAAACAATTTCTAATTTTTGAAATATATTGAGGTTTTTCTGAGACTTAACATACGTCCAACTTCTGTACCTGTTCCATAGGTGTTTAAAAGAATGTATATCATCTATATATACTTATTTAAACAAGTTTAATAATTCTTATTCAGATGCTTTATAACCATATGTATATTAGACCTGTCTGGGTCTCCTTTTCATAGTACATTTAACAATGTTTTATATTTCAATTATATGTTGCCTGATGAATAAAAATTTGTATCTATTATATCTTACTGGTAGATCATGAAGTCTGTTGATATAAAATATGCTTATTTGCCTCATGTAATGCAGTATAAAAAAGAAAATCACCTCAAGACATACAGCTTAATGGGATTAAAACTAAGACTGTCTTCATAACATTATTATTTGGCTACCTGTATTAATATGTTTACTACTCCAGGGTATCCAAAAGAAGTTGCCCAAATGTATTTTTCAAGTTACTTATTTCAAGTACAACTGGATCTTTGGAAAATACATAGCAAGGCTAATCTTGGACAATTTCCTACATATAATCAATGTGGAGAAACGAAACTAGTAGACTGAACTTTATTCCTAAAGTTATGGAGTTGAAAACTAAAATTTAAAGGTGATTCTGATGTCATACTGTATAAAATAAACAAACACAGGGCTTCCCTGGTGGCGCAGTGGTTGAGAATCCGCCTGCCGATGCGGGGGACACGGGTTCGTGCCCCAGTCCGGGAAGATCCCACACGCCGCGGAGCTCATGGCCGCTGAGCCTGCGCGTCCAGAGCCTGTGCTCCGCAACGGGAGAGGCCACAACAGTGAGAGGCCCGGGTAAAAAAAATAATAAAAAAATAAGCAAACACAATTATGTAGGACTGGATCTATTATCAGACTTCACTGTTTTATTCTTCGGCCCTAACATATTAGGAGTCCTCTGTCCTGCCCATTATTCCAAGAGAAGTTCTCAGGATTTTTACCTGGAGGAAACCCTAGCCACTGGCTGCTTTGTATAAAGATGGCTCTCCTCTATAATTAATCATTCAATCAATTACCCTGGTATTACCCCAAGCACCTTTTTGATTTATACTTGATCCTGAGTTGAGTGTTTCTTCAGGATTCCTCTGGTAAAAACAGTTTTCACCTTTGCAGCTGGTTACTTCTATCCATGTCTATGTCTTTTCAGGTTATAATTTCCTTTGTCAATCTGACCTTACCTGCCTTCCATAAATCAAAAATTATGCAAAATATCTGAAATATGAAATACAGATTTCCAAATGGATATGGACTACTTTCTTGCTTTTCAACACTGTTATAGAACACACACACCCACGTGCACATACACACAATTTCAATAGGACCAGAGGATTTTAGGAGGGAACTGGGATCTTCAGAGGGGCCTGAATAAGACCAACATCTTGGCTAAGTCAAGGAGACACCATTCATATTATGTTGGTTTTGCTTTTCGTGAGACTGTACAAAATAGGACCTTAGAGGAAGAAAGCATGTATGCTCAGTCTGCCATCTTGAACTTGAAGTATGAATCGTCCACTGATCTTTTAAATGGGTCTTTCTTCCTTCTTCATGCTAGTTATAATTGCTTTAGAAGTCTCAGGAAATCTCAGAATTGGTTATTTCAAAATGTGTACAACTCTGGCATCTGGGTTCTATGTAAGATCAGCAAAAATCTTTTGTAACTTACTATTTCTAGATATGGTTAAATTAAAAGAGGGATATTAAAAAAATAAAAGAGGGATATTAACAGTTTCCCAGATGGGGGAAAAAAGAGATTGTAGGTTTAAAGACAAATAATTATAATTCTCCAAATGTTCCCGTGTATTTGCATTTGCTTGTTGACTGCTTTTATCACTCAGTAAAACTAATGGTCTTCTGCATCCAAATACAATAGAAAACGATCTTTACTGAGAAAAAAATTAAAAATATGAATTGCTATGCGGTAAAGTCTTATTGAAACATTTTGGCAATTTCTAATTGCCAAATTAGAATTGACTGAGGCCTACTGGGACATGAAAACAACATTTGCTGATAGCAGAATATATTCTAGATAACAACAGGACTCAGTGTTTTGGCTTTAAGTATTTGTTAATTCAAAATGCATAATGCCCATTTATAAATGGGTGCATATACATCTACAAAATCAAAACAAAACTTCTTTCCCAGAGATTTTTCTACTATTCCAACAATCCAGTATAGCAAAATAGTATTTCCAATACATCTTATGATTAAAACAAATATCCGTATCACCTGGAACCTCAGAGGAAAGTATTTATTATAATAAAATAAGCAGATAATAATTTGATAAATGTGAACCCATGTGTGTTCATGGAGCCAATGACAAAATTTTGTCTTCATGACACCCACTGCTTATAGGACAAGCTTCAAATTCTTTCCATTAGCATTTAAGGCTCTCCTAATTCCAGCTTCTATCTCTTCATCCTCTCTTGTCTCTCATTACTTTCCAACATAAATAAATTTTTAAATCTAGGAAACTATTTTCCTCACTTGCTCATTCATTCGTTTATTCATTCAATAAACGTTCATTAAACCTTCGCTATGTATTGGGCACAGTTTTAGGCACTGGGGATACATCAGTGAAATGACAGACAAAAATTCCTGCTCTTGTGGAGTTTATATTCTTGTGAGGTTAGGGGGAGACAGACATTAAAGCATAAATTTAATAAATATGTAAACTATATGTCAGAAGCCAAAGATTATGGAAGTTGCCCAGAATAAATGCTAGCAGGAGTACATGGGAAGAGGGAGGGGTGCAATTGATCCAGCTCAAGCCCCTGGCTTCCAGTAAGGCCCTTCATAACTTCTCCAACCTATAATGATTGTTGCATCCTATGAACCACTGTAACACTACTTGACAATCTGCATCATTCAACTGACTTTTCTTAAATACTGTCTTATATTGACATAAGAAGTAAACTAGAAACGGAGGCTTGGGAGAGCAGTCTAGGAGTCTAGTTCTAGCTCTTCTACTTGGTACATCATATAACCTGTCTGGGTGGTTATATGATGTACCTTTAAAATGAGAGGTTTAAACTAGATGTTATCTGAATATCTTTCGAAATTAAAACATCATTATTTTTATGTTTAATGTTCTTCTCCCCTCATCCACAATTTCACCATAAAAATCCTTCATAAGTGTCCTTCCTTCTAGAACCATCCATATATGTAATGTGTAATAAGCTGTAATATATGTTAGTTGATTTACTGGCAAAAACATCTTCACTCTCATCATCAAAACACCATTCATGAGCTTCCCTGGTGATGCAGTGGTTAAGAATCCGCCCGCCAATTCAGGGGATGGGTTCGAGCCCTGGTCTGGGAAGATCCCACATGACGCAGAGCAACTAAGCCCGTGCGCCACAACTACTGAGCCCGTGCGCCTAGAGCCCATGCTCCACAACAAGAGAAGCCACTGCAATGAGAAGCCCACACACCTCAACGAAGAGTAGTCCCCGCTCGCCGCAAATAGAAAAAGCCCGCATGCAGCAACAAAGACCCAACGCAGCAAAAAAAAAAAAAAAGAAAAAAAAATTTAAAACACCATTCAGCAATGGAAAATTTTCAGGCACATCCCAACTTTTCTACTGGCCGCAAATATTTCATGCAATGAACTCTCTCTCTCTCTAGTCTCTGAGTAAGGTCTGGATTTTACAGGAATTTAAGCTCAAGTACTTATGGCTCTCAAACTCTATTACTAATATTCTATGGATACAAATGGTTTATTTAAAAAGCATGTGATTCTATCTAGGAAGATCTGCCCCTGCAAGCCTTCCACATCATTTGGAGTTTGTATTACCACATAATCACTCCCAGTCGCTAGTCAGTCTATAACTCTGGAAAAGAAATTAATCCACCAGACTGCCCAGATGAGTGCTTTGCTGACTTTGATGTGCATAGGAATACCTGGGCAACTTGTAAAAATGCAGATTCTGACTCAATAGGACTGGGGGGTGAAACTTGCATTTCTAACAATCTCCTAGGTGGTGCCAATCCTGCTTGTCTACATACCACACTTCCAATATTAAGGGGCTAAAAGAAATGATGGCATTATTAAACACTTTCAAGATGGAAATATGACTTGTTCATTTTTACCACCATTGAATTGCTGAAGCTATTTTCTCCCCATTTAAAAAATATGGTCTTTTCTTACAGTCTATCATATTTGGACAGTTCTACTGAAAGATGCATATTTATATTATTGTTAATCTATCAAGGAGTGGACTGAGGTAAAAACATTATTTACATTATGTGGTACAATTAATCCTAACAGGAAAATGGTCACTCTGATTCAGTGAATAGAGTTTGGGCCTAACATTTTTTTAAAAAACAAAATTTTATTGATATAAACCATATCAGAACTGTCAGGGACAGGAAGGAAAAAAATATTGTTTCTGACTATCTTCCAAGACTCGTCCAAGTATTTTTTAAACTTTTCATAATTAACAAATTTATTTTTTTCCATTTAAGTTGCTACAAAAATACTGCATATAATGTTTTGGCTTCCGTGCTATGTGCAGATGTGAGTGAGTCAGGAGAGGAGAGTTCATTCAATCAGGCAAGGTTGGAGTGGGGAATGGACCTATGCCTCACCTTAGAATGAATGCTTGCAGGTAAAAAAATAAATATATAACTGAATAGGGCCTGAGAGAAAGTGCCAAGGCTGAGCCAAAAAGTTTGTCAGATGAATCATCAAAGCCAAGAGATCTTAAAATTTGGAATACAAAATACATAATTAAATAGGCTTCAGAAAAACAAGTAAGTTAAGAATAGGAAACCATGGTTCAGAAAGGGTAAGACCAGCCATGGTCTGTATCAATTTTGGGGAAAATTAATACCCACACAAGGCTTTCACTGCTCCTATAGATAACTGCGTGAGTGGACCAGATTTATTTATCAAGAATGGGATTGATACTAGATAAAGAAATTATTTATCTTGCATAAACCTTTATTTTAATTAAAATAAATTCAGCCTTACCTGCCTGTGTAATTTATTATATAATCTAAGTTAGGAAAATTCATATTAACAGATTAGATAACCATCGTCCATTAAAATGACATTAGAATTATCTCTGTAGATTAAATAATAAAAAGCAATCTGTATTCATCTGTACAAATTTCTTAAATGACCAACAAATAAAAATGAAATTTTCATCCACTGCTGTTGCCCAGTCTAGTTACTGAAAAACATTCTGTTCCTCAAAAGATACCATAAGAACTCTTAAAGTTTTAATTATTGACACAAAGTTTACTGTTCATCTTTTTATTGTTCAATGCCAGTTTGAAGTACAAATATCAGAACATTTAACTCAGATGTGGAATCACCGGAGTCACACAATTTATATCTCATGGCTCATTCCCAGAGGGTGTCAAACTGGCCAAAAAGGAAAAACACAAGCCAGACTCTGAAAGGCTGGAAGGAGGAAGATTGTGTATCCTAAGCACAGAGCCTGTTGAAAGAGAGCTCCTGGTCAAAGGTATAGTCACGGGGTGAGAGCAGAGGGCCCTAGGGGGTCCCCCTGCAACATGAAGCAGGCATGTTCTCTCTTGAGCCTGACCACTGCCAGGTTCGACGGCTTAAAGCCCCTGAACTGACACATTATGCACCATGTTGGGACGGGGTATGAGGAAGTCAGGCTGTTCCCCTTCTCAAGAGACTGCTACCCTAGCCCAGACAGACAAGAAATCCCTAAGGATGTTTCACCCCTTACACCAGAACATGCTTGGTGTCTGGATTAGGGGTGAATGAGAGGTTTATCCCCACAAACATGAAGCTTCCAGCTGGCAGCCTAACAAATGCATTATGGTCTGCTCCCAGCCAGGGCAGGAGGAACACTCACCATGCCCTGTCCCAAGAGGCTGCGGGCAAGCACACCAGGCCCTGACCCCCATGTGTCCACACCAAGCTCCTGCTGTGAGCAGAGGACACCACGGGTCTCAGAAAAGGGCACTGAGAGAGAGGCTCTGTGGCCAGGACAACAGGGTCCCTGGAGTGGGCAGTTAAGATCTCATTTAAGAGAGGCAACAGAAAGTGAGACTCAGCAGGAACCAAGGCTCCAAACCTCAGGGTATATTCAGTTGTCCCATCAGACTTCTTACAAAACATAAATTCAAAGAGAATTATTAAGAATTTTAAGATAGGGGGCCTGATGTACTTCACTGCCCACGCCCATGAAGACCGTCCTGCTCCAGACACATAAGAATACAACTGTATAACACCATCAACATATAGTTTTTAAAAACTGGGAGGGGATCACTTCTCCTTGGAGAAATGACTGATTCCAAGTCTGGGCCAGGGAAAGTGCAAGTAGAACATGGACAACCTAGTGTCAGAAAGCAAAGAAGTAGCCAAAGACTAAAAGGAATGTAGCAAATGGACATAAGAGCCAGTGTAAATGTGCTCCCATTGCCCACATATAGGATAACTTGAGCATCAAAATTTGTAACTGCAATTGATTGTAATACGTTGAATAAATAAAAATCCATAAGAACAAATGATACTCAAAAAGAAAATAAGAGAGAACAGGAAAGAAGGCAGGCAGGGAGGGAGGGGGGATAGAAAGAAACTCACTTGCTTGCATTGGAGGTAACTATTATCCTAACTCCTTACTCTGAAAATTGGTGATTGGAGGGAAAAAAATAAGCATTTACCCTGCTTTTTAAAAATGAACTACAGTTCACTGCCAGTTGATGAATGAAACCTCTTTTTTACAGAAGAATGATGCATAATAAATGTACAAGGAATGATAGTCTTAAAAGGTAATTAAAAGAAATAGTTCAGTCAAGGATCATCAATGGATACTAAAACCATTTAGATGGAAGGTTGATGGGGAACAGGACAGCAAAATGGAAAATTTACTTTCATAATAGAAAGATCTTGTGGTTACCACCTCAACCACATA
This sequence comes from Lagenorhynchus albirostris, assembly GCF_949774975.1. Classification (NCBI taxonomy): domain Eukaryota; kingdom Metazoa; phylum Chordata; class Mammalia; order Artiodactyla; family Delphinidae; genus Lagenorhynchus; species Lagenorhynchus albirostris. Next base: position 76,678,827 of record NC_083107.1, on the reverse strand, counting down.
ATCAGACCTAGCATCGCAAATAGTGACATTTTATAGCTCTTGATGTGCTACAGTATACTTGGGAAGAACTCTTTGCCAAAAATGATCAATGGAATCTAATTAAGCCTTTAGACACAATCTACTGTTATAGGAAACACAGGGGGTAGAGAAACAAATGACATCATAGGAAGCAGAGAGACAAACCCAAAATGTAGACATTCTACTAGGCAATTGATCTGGTCTCTTCAATAATTCAATGTCACAAAAAATAAAATTGAGAGGGGGGTGGTATTACACTAAAGGGGCATAACCCAAAATTTAACATGAAATTTGATAGATTCCACGTTCAAAATAGTCAGTTATAATAGCCATTTGTGAAGAGCTGGAAAGGTTTTAAATACCTAGCTTTGGATAATACATGAGAACTGTTGTGAATTTTCTAGGTGCAATAATAGTATTTTGCCTGTGTGAGAGAATGTCCTTATCTTTATAAGACATAGGCTTAACTGTTTGGGTGGGTGACTTTCTCTGAAATGATTCTGCAAAGAGGCTAAAAGGTTAACTTTCGAATCTCAAAGGAGGGCATGTGGAGGTTGACTGTATTATTCTTTCAGCTTTTCTGTGTCAAAAAATTTTTACAGTGGAAGTCAGAGTCTTATTAATATACCTTACAAACTTTCTCTTTAACAGCTATAACCTTTTTCAAACAAATCTTACAAGGAGGCACAGGAAGTAAAGCAGACAACAGCTGAGCTGTTCTGACTGGAGCAGAGGCTGATGAACTAAAGTCCATCCTTATCAGCAACCCCCGTGTCCCTTGAAGGGATCCCTGAAGCATTCAGAGGAAATCAGTTAAAACGCTCTGGCTTAGTAAACCATTTCTCATAGTGAATAGAAGGGTTAGGATGGCAGTAGAGCATGAAGTACCTGAGGAAAAGAAAAGTGTACTCGAAGAAAGGGCATAAAAAAGGAAGATGACAAAATAAGAACTTAATATGTATTTCACATTCTTATTAAGACCAATCCTCTCCTAGGATATTATGGGGCACCTAGGTAAATTGTCACTGAAGGCATATACAAGACCCAACTTCAGAGAGAAAGAGGCCTCTCGTCACTGGGTGGCATTGTCATTAAATCAGTGGAGGATTCACCGTAGAACACAGAGCCAAAGTGTCCATCCATTCAAAACATCTCATAAACAGATCCAGAGGGAAGTTCTAGCTTCACATGGTCTTTTTAAATTAAAAAAGGACGTATCTTATATATCTTTTGATATGTACTCTTAAAGTCCAATTGAATGCACTTTAATTACTAAAAAGTTTTAGACTTGGTGCAGTCTCTTTTGTAAAACAGCCCAACAAGTCTTTATTTACTTCCTATTTGAAATACATTTCACTTTAAGAAAGTAGCCTACTAAGTGTATGCATGTTTTAATTATGCTCTGTTAGAGCATAATTAGATAGTATGAGTTTTAACTAGGTACTGAGCTTTAATTTTCGTTCTTTTGTATGCTATTGGGTATGTGCGGGTGTTTATGATGTTAAAGACCTGACTCTTTCTTAATTAGTTTCCACCCACTCTGATTTTTCTCCAAAATAATAAACCCTCATCATCTATTGTGTACAGATAAATACACACAATTTTCTAAGAGAGAAAGACTTTCTAAGGAATTGAATTTGTGAGCATAATAAAATATCATTTTTTCTAGGTGTTTTACCTATGGATAGTTGCTTGGGTTAAAGTTTCATAGATCTTCACCATTATTCTGAAAGCTTAGGAATTACTTTTTTAAAAATAATAACCAGTGGAGTTTCTTGAAAGCATATTGTCCCACTTGCTTCTCATGGCATTCCTACAATGTAGGTATTATTTTCCCCCCTTGAGAAAGTGCCTGGACTGGAATTAAACCATACATAAGATGTATCTGATTCGAAAATTCATGTTCCTTCTGAAATATCAACTAGCATCATTAGAAATTAAAATTTAGAAAGTAAAATGAGAATATACCACATCAACAAGTTTCCACACATTTGGGGGCATATAATGTGAAATCATTTTTGGTGCTGGTAAGAAATCATAATGAGACTAATTAAGCCATGAAAACAGTTGTTCTTCAACCTGTCTTAAATATTGAAGGGATTAGGCACTGAGAAACTACAGACACAATCATTCTCTCAAGCTATAAGGGAAACACTAAGTGGTGATCTTTTAACTTGCTTTTTCAGAAGTAAAAACAGTAATGAGTCGAAAAGAAACATACTTCATATGCTTAATCAAAAGAGGAATACCTAGAATATGTCAACAAGTAATGGTTGCATAACCGTCTCCAACCTTGCCAATGACCCCTACAAATGCATCAAGACTTCCCACTTTGAATGGTTGTATGACTATGACAGAAAAAATCATTTTTTAGGCTGGTCTTTGCTCAGCATGTTATACTATACTTCCATGAATAACACTATTGAATTTTTAATCACAGATATAATTTTTAAAGCCAAAAATTGGACCCAAGAGCAATATCAAAGTAGTTGCCTTCTATCAAAAGGACAAAGTAATCTGTATTTTGACATCTGTAAAATTTGGATATTGTTACCTCATGGATCTATTATTAGAATTAAATAAGAATAAACACACGAAAGCTACTTTGGTGCTTAATACACAGTAGGTTCTTGCAGGGGGTTGAATGGTGGCCCCCCAAGAGACATGTCCATGCCCTAATTCCTGTAATCTGTGAATGTTACTTTATTTGGAAAAAAGGTCTTTACAGATTTTTGCCAAGAATCTTGAGATGAAGAGATCATTCTGGATTATCTAGGTGGCCCCTAAATACAATGGCAAGTGTCCTTATAAGAGAAATAGGACACTGATAAACAGTTGTGAAGATGGAGGCAGAGATTGGAGTGATGTGGCCACAAGTCAAGGACACCAAGGAATTCCTTAGGCCACCAGAAGCTAGAAGAAGCCAAGAAGGATTTTACCCTAGAGCCTCCAGAGGGAGTGTAGCCCTCCTTATGCCTTCATTTCAGAAGTCTGGCCTCCAGAACTGTAAGTGAATTTTTTCTGTTTCAAGCCACCCTGTTGTAATTTGTCATGGTAATGATGGGAAACTATTATAGTTCTCACATGGTAGTTAATAATAATTAAAGTCATTGCTATGTCTTCCTGTTGTTTTAATGCAAGGGTTCTCAATCTTCAATGCTCATTTAAATCACCTGGAAAGCTCCTAAAACATGCAAGCCCAGACCCCGTCCCCTAAGATTCTGGTTTAATAGGTAGTGGGCAGGGAAGAGGTATGGTTCTCAGTGGTTTTTAAAATCTCCCAGTTAAATATAATGTAAAGCAAATGTTAAGATACATTGTTAACATCGCTATTCAAGAGTCTGTCTTCCCAGACTTCCCTGGTGGTGCAGTGGTTAAGAATCCGCCTGCTAATGCAGGGGACCTGGGTTCGAGCCCTGGTCCAGGAAGATCCCACATGCCACAGAGCAACTAAGCCCGTGCACCAAAACTACTGAGCCTGTGTTCTAGAGCCCACAAGCCACAACTACTGAAGCCTGCATGCCTAGTAAAGATGATCCAAAATCTTGTAAATAGAATGGAGAAAATACAAGAAACATTTAACAAGGACCTAGAAGAACTAAAGAGCAAACAATGATGAAAAACACAATAAATGAAATTTAAAATTCTCTAGAAGGAATCAATAGCAGAATAACTGAGGCAAAAACCGATAAGTGACCTGGAAGATAACATAGTAGAAATAACTGCCACAGAGCAGAATAAAGAAAAAAGAATGAAAAGAATTGAGGACAGTCTCAGAGACCTCTGGGACAACATTTAACACACCAACATTCTAATTATAGGGGTCCCAGAAGAAGAAGAGAAAAGTAAGGGTCTGAGAAAATATTTGAAGAGATCATACTTGAAAACTTCCCTAACATGGGAAAGGAAATAGTCAATCAAGTCCAGGAATCACAGAGAGTCCCATACAGGATAAATCCAAGGAGAATCACACCAAGACACATATGAATCAAACTACCAAAAATTAAATACAAAGAAAACATATTAAAAGCAGCAAGGGAAAAGTAACAAATAACATACAAGGGAATCCCCATAAGATCAACAGCTGAACTTTCAGCAGAAACTCTGCAAGCCAGAAGGGAGTGGCAGGACATATTTAAAGTGCTGAAAGGGGAAAACCTACAACCAGGATTACTCTGACCAGCAAGGATCTCATTCAGATTTGACGGAGAAATTAAAAACTTTACAGACAAGCAAAAGTTAAGAGAATTCAGCATCACCAAACCAGCTTTACAACAAATGCTAAAGGAACTTCTCTAGGTAGGAAACACAAGAAAAGGAAAAGACCTACAATAACAAACCCAAAACAATTAAGAAAATGGTATTAGGAACATACATATCAATAACTACCTTAAATGTAAATGGGTTAAATACTCCAAGTAAAAGACATAGATTGGCTGAATGGATACAAAAACAAGACCCATATATATGCTGTCTACAAGAGACCCACTTCAGACCTAGGGGCACATACAAATTGAAAGTGACGGGATGGAAAAAGATATTCCATGCAAACGGAAATCAAAAGAAAGTTGGAGTAGCAGTTCTCATATCAGACAGAATAGACTTTAAAACAAAGACTATTACAAGAGACAAAGAAGGACACTACATAAAGATCAAGGGATCAATCCAAAAAGAAGGTGTAACAATTGTAAATATTTATGCACCCAACATAGGACCACCTCAATACATAAGGCAATAACAGCAGTAAAAGGGGAAATGGACAATAACACAATAATAGTAGGGGATTTTAACACCACACTTTCACCAATGGACAGATCATCCAAAATGAAAATAAATAAGGAAACTCAAGCTTTAAATGACACATTAGACCAGATGGACTTAATTGATATTTATAGGAAATTCCACCCAAAAACAACAGAATACACTTTCTTCTCAAGTGCTCATGGAATATTCCCCAGGATACATCATATCTTGGGTCACAAATCAAGCCTCGGTAAATTTAAGAAAATTGAAATTGTATCAAGTACCTTTTACAACCACAACGCTATGAGACTAGATATCAATTATAGGGGAAAAAAACTGTAAAGGTACAAACACATGGAGGCTAAACAATACACTACTAAATAACCAAGAGATCACTGAAGAAATCAAAGAGGAAATCAAAAAATAACTAGAAACAAATGACAATAAAAACACGATGACCCAAAACCTATGGGATGCAGCAAAAGCAGTTATAAGAAGGAAGTTTAGAGCAATACAATCCTACCTCAAGAAACAAGAAACATCTCAAATAAACATCCTAACCTTACACCTAAAGCAATGAGAGTTAGAGAAAGAAGAACAAAAACCCCCAAAGTTAGAAGGAAAGAAATTATAAAGATCAGATCAGAAATAAATGAAAAAGAAATGAAGGAAACAACAGCAAAGATCAATAAAACTAAAAGCTGGTTCTTTGAGAAGATAAACAAAATTGATAAAAAAATTAGTCAGACTCATCAAGAAAAAATAAAAGGGAGAGGACTCAAATCAATAGAATTGGAAATCAAAAAGGAGAAGTAACAACTGACACTGCAGAAATACAAAGGATCATGAGAGATTACTACAAACAACTATGTGCCAATAAATTGGACAACCTGGAAGAAATGGACAAATTCTTAGAAAAGCACAAGCTTCTGAGACTGAGCCACGAAGAAATAGAAAATATAAACAGACCAATCACAAGCACTGAAATTGAAACTGTGATTAAAAATCTTCCAGCAAACCAAAGCTCAGGACCAGATAGCTGCACAGGAGAATTCTATCAAACATTTAGAGAAGAGCTAACACCTTTCCTTCTCAAACTCTTCCAAAATATAGCAGAGGGAGGAACACTCCCAAACTCATTCTATGAGGCTACCATGACCCTGATACCAAAACCGGACAAAGATGTCACAAAAGAAGAAAACTACAGGCCAATATCACTGATGAACATAGATGCAAAAATCCTCAGCAAAATACTAGCAAACAGAATCCAACAACACATTAAAAGGCTCATACACCATGATCAAGTGGGGTTTATCCCAGGAATGCAAGTATTCTTCAAACACAAATCAATCAATGTGATAAACCATATTAACAAACTGAGGAGAAAAACCATATGACCATCTCGATAGATGCAGAAAAACCTTTCAACAAAATTCAACACCTATTTATGATAAAACCCTCCAGAAAGTAGGCAAAGAGGGAATTTACCTCAACATACTAAAGGCCATATATGACAAACCCACAGCCAACATCATTCTCAATGGTGAAAAACTGAAACCATTTCCTCTAAGATCAGGAACAAGACAAGGTTGTCCACTCTCACCACTATTATTCAACATAGTTTTGGAAGTTTTAGCCACAGCAATCAAAGAAGAAAAAGACATAAAAGGAATCCAAATTGGAAGAGAAGTAAAGCTGTCACTGTCTGCAGATGACATGATACTATACATAAAGAATCCTAAAGATGCTACCAGAAAACTACTAGAACTAATTAATGAATTTGGTAAAGTAGCAGGATACAAAACTCTTGCACAGAAATCTCTTGCATTCCTATACACTAATGATGAAAAATCTGAAAGTGAAATTAAAGAAACACTCCCATTTACCATTGCAACAAAAGGAGTAAAATACCTAGGAATGAACCTACCTAAGGAGACAAAAGACCTGTATGCAGAAAACTATAAGACACTGATGGGGCTTCCCTGGTGGCGCAGTGGCTGAGAGTCTGCCTGCCGATGCAGGGGACGCGGGTTCATGCCCCGGTCCGGGAGGGTCCAGCATGTCGCGGAGCGGCTGGGCCCGTGAGCCATGGCTGCTGGTCCTGCGTGTCCAGAGCCTGTGCTCCATGGCAGGGGAGGCCACGGCAGTGAGAGGCCCACGTATCGCAAAAAGAAAAAAAAAAGACACTGATGAAAGAAATTAAAGATGATAGAAGCAGATGGAGAGATATAGCATGTTCTTGGATTGGAAGAATCAACACTGTGAAAATGACTATACTACACAAAGCAATCTACAGATTCAGTGCAATCCCTATCAAGTTACCAATGGCATTTTTAACAGAACTAGAACAAAAAAATTTCACAATTTGTATGGAAACATAAAAGACCCCGAATAGCCAAAGCAAGCTTGAGAAAGAAAAACGGAGATGGAGGAATCAGGCTCCTGGACTTCAGACTATACTACAAAGCTACAGTAATCAAGACAGTATGGTACTGGCACAAAAACAGAAATATACATCAATGGAACAGGATAGAAAGCCCAGAGATAAACCCACGCACATATGGTCACCTTATTTTTGATAAAGAGGCAAGAATATACAATGGAGAAAAGACAGCCTCTTCAATAAGTGGTGCTGGGAAAACTGGACAGCTACATGTAAAAGAAAGAAATTAGAACACTCCTTAACACCATACACAAAAATAAACTCAAAATGGCTTAAAGACCTAAGTGTAAGACCAGACACTATAAAACTCTTAGAGGAAAACATGGGCAGAACACTCTATGACATAAATCACAGCAAGATCCTTTTTGACCCACCTCCTAGAGAAATGGATATAAAAACAAAAATAAGCAAATGGTACCTAATGAAACTTAAAAGCTTTTGCACAGAAAAGGAACACATAAACAAGATGAAAAGACAACCCTCAGAATGGGAGAAAATATTTGCAAGTGAAGCAACTGACAAAGGATTAATCTCCAAAATTTACAAGCAGCTCATGCAGCTCAATATCAAATAAACAAACAACTCAATCTAAAAATGGGCAGAAGACCTAAACAGACATTTCTCCAAAGAAGATATACAGATTGCCAAGAAACACATGAAAGAATTCTCAACATCACTAATCATTAGAGAAATGCAAATCAAAACTACAATGAGGTATCACCTCACACTAGTCAGAATGGCCATCATCAAAAAATCTACAAACAGTAAATGCTGGAGAAGGTGTGGAGAAAAGGGAACGTAGGCATAGAGGGAACTCTATGCAGTGTTGGTGGGAATATAAATTGATACAGCCACTATAGAGAACAGTATGGAGGTTCCTTAAGAAACTAAAAATAGAACTATCATATGGCCCAGCAATCCACTGCTGGGCATATGTCCTGGGAAAACCATAATTCAAAAAACCATAATAAGTCATGTACCACAATGTTCACTGCAGCTCTATTTACAATAGCCAGGTCATGGAAGCAACCTAAGTGTTCATTGACAGAGGAATGGATAAAGGGGACGTGGCACATATATACAATGGAATATTACTCAGCCATAAAAAGAAATGAAATTGAGTTATTTGTAGTGAAGTGGATGGAGCTAGAGTCTGTCATACAGAGTGAAGAAAGTCAGAAAGAGAAAAACAAATATCATGTGCTAACACATATATATGGAATCTAAAAAAAAAAAATTGGTTCTGAAGAACCTAGGGGCAGGACAGGAATAAAGATGCAGGCGTAGAGAATGGACTTGAGGACACAGGGAGGGGGAAGGGTAAGCTGGGACGAAGTGAGAGAGTGGCATGGACATGTATACACTACCAAATGTAAAATAGATAGCTAGTGGGAAACAGCTGCATAGCACAGAGAGATCAGCTCCGTGATTTGTGACCACCTAGAGAGGTGGGATAGGTAGGGTGGGAGGGAGGCGTAAGAGGGAGGGGATATGGGGATACATGTACACATATAGTTGATTTACTTTGTTATACAGCAAAAACTAACACAACATTGTAAAGCAATTATACTGCAATAAAGATGTTAAAAAAAAAAACTATTTGTTATAATGGGGAAATCTACATACTACCCTGGAATTCTTTCACACCATTTTATTCCTCTTTAGAGCTTTCAAACCATCCAGCAGACACATGCAGAAAAATCTGTTTGAAAATTATAAGTGAGAGATGTTTTATAAACTCCAGATGGAATTTGGTGTCTAGTCAGATCAAATATGAAAAGACATCCAGCACCAGGGTAGATATCTAGCAAGTAAATTCTGTCTGACTTTGTGAATAGAAATTTTCTGCATTTTACTAACTGAACTTTAGTGTGGAAGCTAAGCAATTATTCTGTTTGGGGGACAGGGAAAGTGGAGGAATGGTGAAAGGTTACTATCATTTATTGAGAACTACAACATAACAGGCACACAGTGATAGATATTTTATATCCAGTGTCTCGTTATAACCAACTGCCTTATGACCTGAGTATAACTGAAGTTCAGTAAGGTTAAGTGTCTTGCCCAAATCTTGGATGACCAAGATCCAAAATCCAAAATCCAACTCAAAACTATTTTCTTTTTCCATACAGTTGATATGCACTTTCTTGTCCAACCAGTCACTCACTAATTCCCATTTCACTCTTAATTCTTCACTGCCAATTTATTCCATCCAACTTTTAACCAAAACCTTTCTCTCTTCTATTTAAACAGATGTTTCTAATTTCAATATTCACTGATTTTCTTCTCCATGTCCACGTTATCTCACTTCCTGACTTGTGATGTTACATATAAACATTTCAAATTTTATGAAAAAATTTATGAAAGGAGTTAACATGTACCATTTTGAAGCCTTCCCGGTTTTAATTGTCCTTTGCATAAAGAGCTGCTGATGGATTTTAAATTTTGTCCTTTCTCTTTTCTGCAGGTGCTTGCTTATGCATCAGTGGTGGGCTGAAATATATGACAACATTCCTTGCTCAAGGAGAAAATTCAGATCAATCTAGGCACTAAGTCAACTGTATACCACCTAATAGGGAATGTATTTATTCACAAAGTATTTACAAGATGGCTATTGTGAGTCAGGAACATATAGTACTTATCACAAGTTGTCACTATGTTCCTCATGCTCCTAATCTATCTTTCCAGCTTTTGCCTCCACCCCTCCATCAAAGGCAATTGCAAGTAACCATATTTGGACTACCACCACTTTCTAAACACACTACAGGTTTTCCCAATCTGAGGTTTTATTTACTCCTTTCTCCCTACCCAAAAGCCTGTCTCACATCTCACCTTATAGGAATCCTATTCATTTTACAAAGCTCATCACAGCTCAAAGGCCACCCCTCAGGAGACCTTCTCAACCACCATAGCTGGAAGTGCTCTCTTCTTCCTTCCAACTGCTATAGCATTGTATTTGTTTTTCCAATCACTTTTATCTGTCTTTTTATGGTATAATGATTTGCACAGATACAAAAAATCATATAAGCCATTTGTATATGGCTCCATTTCCACATGGATTTATTATAATAATTGCCAGTTATTCTCTTGCTTAATTTTCTGATTATTTTCCTTTATTATACCCAAATGTCCCACTAGATATGCCACATACTTACTGTATAATTTTCAAATATTCAAGGATTTCAAAACATATCAATTCCTTTTTTCCGGATAATCTCTCTCTAGAGCACTCCTACTCTGCTCTGGACTGGTTGCTCTCCAGGCCTGTGACAGAGCTGTTCTGTTGGGTTTTCCTTTTCCCTTCATCCTGATCACTTCTGGAAAATTCCATGATACATTCATGATTTCCTCTATCCCATAATACTGCTTTTTAAAATTTAGCATCTACACTCCAGTAGCTTTCTAATAAAAATGCATGGGAGGTAAATTTTCTGAGTATTTGATATCAAAATTGTTTTTATTTGATTAAAAGTTTGGCTTGTTATAGGATTCTAAGTGATAAATTATTTTCCATCAGATTCTTGAAGGCATTGCTCTCTGTCTCTCTATTCCCAGTTTGTAATAGTATACTTCCAGTAGTATACCTCCAGTAGCAATAGTATACTTCCATATTATTTGGTATGGTGTTTTTTTATTCTTTAAGTATCTATTGAACACTTGTGCACCATGTGCAGAATCTCATCTACTTAGCAGGGTAGTATAGTGTTACAGTTAAGCACGTAGACTGGAGCCAGGCTACCTGGGTTCAAAACCCAGCTTTGCCCCTTTCTAGCCTGTGAGCTTGGGCAAATTGCTTTACATATCTTTGTCTCAGTTTCCTCATCTATAATATTCAGAAAATTAAATGAGTTGTTCCCTGATGTTCTGGCACATAGTACACACTTAGTAAGTGTTTGCTATTATCATCAAGGCTCTACTTTTCTTGTGCTATAAAGTAAAAGTCAGACTTTGCTCAGGTACGCCTTAATAAGCCTCTGCTGTTTCTAGCGTAGGTTTGTTTCCCTTAAAGTCCAGTTTGTTATTCTTTTAATTATGACACTAGACTTGCCTAGACAAACTAATGCAAAATATTTTTGGTGAGTCCAAGATAATTACCTCTTTAACAGTCCTAGAGTTCTAGGATATGAGGAATTGCTAAATGGGCTTTCACACTGTAAAAAGGTTTAATTGTTTCACCTAAGTGAGCATATACCTTCATAGGAAATGCATTCAAGAAGTGATTTGCTAAAATCTTTGCAGTGTTTTGATTTTACTTGAGTCTTACATCAAGAAACACTTGAGAAAAAAAAGCAGATTGATTTCCTGAGATTCTATTTCTCTTCATAATACTTTTCCCTAGTAGAGTTTACATTTTGCAAGGATTTTCACAAATACTACTCTCAAAAAGAAGGAATCGAAAGTTCCAAAAAGGAAAAAAATATCAAAAGAGAATAGATAAAATGGAAAAGAATAAGAATACTTAAAAAGAAGGGTTAACATGTAATTCAGTTAGTGAATGAAAAGAAATTAATTTTTTTAAAAAATTTAAAAGAAAAAGCTGGGAAGCAGAGCAAAAATGAAAACATATCTATGAAACTTCTTAATCAGTTTATAGAGAATAACATCTAAAGACAATTTGCACAAATTCCTGGGTGGCTCTGAAGGTGCTAGCTCTTTATGTTTGCATTTCCTTAGCTATTAATCAGTCAGCTTTTGTTAAATAGTGTGAAGCTCTTGCTCAAGGTAGAGTCATCCCCATAATGTACTCTAGGCCAACACTTATACCCCAGACCACCTTTATCCTTCTGAGAAAACAAAAGACGATATGGTTCCCCCTGGGCAAATGCTTGATGGATGTGAAATATTAAAGTCTGAGGCAAAACAAATCAAATCACATTATGAGAAGCACTGAAGGAAGAGTATTGTAAAAATTCCAGTAATGGTTCTTTGCAAGAATATAGAAATCACATTCAGAAAATGTGCAGACTCTGACCATAGTACGTCTCTTGTCTGCATGTCTCTCAAAGGATACTGGAATCAGAGGCCATTTCCATGGTTTTTAGCATATTTCACACAGCTTTACTGAGATTATTTCACAAATTATAGAATTCATCCATTTTGAGTTTACAATTCAATGATTCTTAATAACTTTGCTGAATGGTGCAACCATGATCATAAGTCAGTTTTAGAACATTTCATTCACCAATAAGCTCCCTCATGCCCACTTAGACACATCCTAACCACAGGCCCATGTAACCACCAATCTACCTTCTGTCTCTGTAAATTTGCCTCTCCGGACATGTTATATAAATGGAATCATACAATATGTCTGGATATTGTATGGATACTTTGAATAATGTATTTGAGGTTCATTCATGAAGTAGCACATGTCAGTAGTTCATTCCTTTTTATCGCTGAACAGTATTCCATCATATGGATCTACCACATTTTGTCTACCCACTCACCTGATGGACATTAAGACTGTTTCCAGTTTTGGGCTATAAGCATAATGCTGCTGTAAACATTCACTCACAAGTCTTTGTATGGACATACGTTTTTGTTTCTCTCGGGTAAAACCTAGAGTAGGATTGCTGGATCACGTGGTAGTTTTATGTTTAACTTCTCTAAAAGCTGCCAAACTATTTTCCAAGTGACTGCATCAGTAATGTATGAGGATTCACATTTTCCACATCTTCACTAACATTTGTTATTGCTTATCTTATTTATTATAGCCATTCTGCTGGGTGTGAAGTGATATCTTTGTGGTTTGGATTTACATTTATTTCTCTAATAATTAATGATGTTGAGCAGCTCCTAGCATTTTAAAGTTGCAAGCTCTTTATTTTACAAATCAGTAGACTGACAACTAGAGAAGTGATTTATCTAAGGTGATTCAGAAATTTAGTGGCAAAAATAGAATTCACATCTCTTGGGTCTTTAGTGCTTATTTTTCTCTATGAAGCAATAAATATAACCATTTTTAAAAGAAAGTTTAGGCCCCCTCCAGTAGATTACAACTGCCTTTAAGCAGGACTCAAGCTCTGGATCTGTCACCATACTCAGGTCAGTTTTCATGTAACTTTTATTTTCTCCTTCCTCTTGCTGTGTATAGAATCTAGCCTATGTTTGATGTCCATAAATAGCTAAGTGAATGAATGAATGAATGCCAATAAATGTTAAAAGTACAATAGCTATCTGAGGAAAAGCCAACAGTGATGGAAAGAATACACAAAATATGTATTGAAAAGTATACAATCAACAAGTGAAATAAGTAATTTCTTCCTACTCCCAAATTGAATGAGTGTGCTCACTGCCCCACCTACACTTTCTAAGTGAAATCTTTCATCATCTCTTAGTTATATTACAACAAGAGCATCAAAATTGTCTTTCCAGCACCAGTTTCCCCCAACTCTTGATCACTGGTAATATAAATATCTGAAGTCATTCCCCTGCTTAAAAACTGCCATTGTCTAGCCAGCTTCCTTAAGACAGAGTCCAGGTTACTTAGGATGACACACAAGCTCTTGTCACATATTAGGTGGGCCTTTAGAACAAGGTAAATAGCCTGGAGATCATGGATGGGCCAGCACCAGCAAGAAAATCTCCATTCTGAGGCAAGTTTTCAAGCTAGCATCTCTTAACTTTCCAAGTCTGTGAAAAACAAAACAAAACCAACAAAAACATACAATTAATTGCTCCTGCTTGGGCTATTTGGGTGGAAAACATGAATGCTTTCTAACATATGGCAGTCCAGTACCTATGCCTCAGAATTGGTTATCCTGTCGTCTGTCTCCAAAACCATCTCTATTTCTCTTCTCCCTTTAGAACAGAACCACCACTCTGACAGAAAATAAGCCGTGATGCAGCATGACTGGTATAAATCCAGTGCTTGCTGAGGTAGTTAAGCTGAGGCTTGATGCTTTTCTGAGCTCACAAATGGAGAAACTCTGCTGATATTTTCATTCTTCGGCACAGTAATCCAGACTCTAGGATGACTCACTCACTGTGTTCACATGCATTTCCCCAAATATTAACATGGATTAATGCATCAACTCTCACTTGGCATGAGTTTACAGTTCGTGAAGAGCAACTGTGAATTAGATTGTGACAGAAGATCCGTCTATGCAGAAGAACACCATGCTCTTTCCAACTCCTGGAAAATGTAATGCTGCAGACAGGCCAAGGTAAATACTACATAAAGTAACAATATATTTTTGCCTTCTCTTAACTTGTCAGATTTAGTAGAGACGCTTTAAGAACTACCTCTAAATCCTTTTTTTACAACACATTTGATCAACAATTTTGAGCACTCTTCAGTGTGATTTCATTTTTGCCAGAGTCGCTGTCTTTTTCATGTCTTAAAATGACCTACAGCTTTTGTGAAATATCAAATAACATAGATATTTGATGAATGTTTTTAACAATACCTCTTGTTATTCAAACCTTATAGAAGTACAATTATATGTATATTTAAGTATCATGTAAACTTGTGATATATTTTTATATTTTTGTAGACATTCCAGATGGTTGAACACCTAAAAATCTTTAAATAATTTTTAAACCATGGCACAAACAGTTTTTGCTGGCATTCTAGAAACCCACTCATTTTATTAGCATATGCCTCTCTGTCATATTTTAACAGTCCCTAATAATAACCAAAACAGTCAGCACATAAATAGCATTGATAAGCTGAGCCAAACTATAATGTGGAGAGAAATTATGGTGCGGTGGCAAGAACGCTATAAAAGTATAAGGGGGTATTGTTTCTAATGTTGACTTTAGCACTAACTGTACGACCTTTGACAAGTTACCTCACCCTTTTGGGCCTCCATTTCCCTATCTCTTGGATGAGCAGTGTCACCAATAGGGTTTCCTGAGATCTCAGAGCGCAAGAGGAGTGAAACAGAGAAGGAGGAAAAGCCAATAGAAGGATCTGTATGGTGTCAAGTTGGCCACTGTCTTGGGTGACCGGTGCTCAGAACCATCTGGGAGCTTCATGAAATGAGCAGTCTCAGAGCAGTCCACCAAGGGGACAAAAAGGGGAAGGAAGCATTTATTCATCAACTCAGTACCTCATCAGTCAAGGGTGGCCCTAAGGGTGCTAAAGGCCCCACAATTTCAGGTTTGCACTTGCATGAGTGTAGAACAGGGTCCCACCTGTCCACTCAGAGCTGTCAAAGAAGCCCTGCTCAGGAAGTGAGAGGTATGAAGAGAAGCCTGAAACAAAGTGCTCTCAGGTTACACTGAAGGGTAGCAGCTCAAATCCTGCACAGAAGTGGTCACCTGAGCAGTAACCAGCGTAAGGAAAGCCAAGTGCATTTGAAACAGTGGTCAGCGTGCTCCCAGAAACCTTCAGCTCTTATATTATTTAATATTAATAACTACCATCTGTGTAGTTTCACTGTTTACAGTATTATCTAATTTTTGCTGCACAACAGACCTGTAAGTAGATATTGTTATCTCTATTTCATAGATGAGGAAACTAAGTCTAGAAAGATTAAGTAATTTTCATAAGACAAGTTTCCTCAACATTCAATACTTTTGACACTCTGGGTCAGATTTTCTTTTTTTTTTTTTTTGTAAACATCTTTACTGGAGTATAATTGCTTTACAATGGTGTGTTAGTTTCTGCTTCATAACAGAGTGAATCAGTTATACATATACATATGTCCCCATATCTCTTTCCTCTTGCGTCTCCCTCCCTCCCACCCTCCCTATCCCACCCCTCTAGGTGGTCACAAAGCACAGAGCTGATCTCCTTGCGCTGTGCGGCTGCTTCCCACTAGCTATCTATTTTACGTTTGGTAGTGTATATATATCCATGCCACTCTCTCGCTTTGTCACAGCTTACCCTTCGGCCTCCCCGTATCCTCAAGTCCATTCTCTAGTAGGCCTGTGTCTTTATTCTCGTCATACAGAGTGAAGTAAGTCAGAAAGAGAAAAACAAATACTGTATGCTAACACATATATATGGAATCTAAAAAATAATAAAAAAATAAAATTAAAAAACTGTCATGAAGAACCTAGGGGCAAGGCGGGAATAAAGACACAGACCTACTGGGTCAGATTTTTTTTAATGGGAATGCGGGGAGGCTGTCCTGAGCACTGTAGGATGTTTCACCCACTAGATGCCAGTAGCACCCCTAGGGTCATAAGAATCAAACCCTCTGCTGGATGTCCCCTGACAGGCAAAAATCACCCCCATTTAAGAACCACTAGCAGAAAGTCAAAATTGCAATAAGCAACATAATTGCAATTTGAATGAAGAAAGGACTGACTCCACACTTCATTTGAAGCACAGAAGTGTCCCTTTAACTGTCACAGATTAACCCAGCCATCTGTTTTAAGGGAATCAAAGCATTATAGAAATCAGATGGTTAAAAACAAATCTGTTCTTAAGATTATGTTTGAGTAAATGCAATGGTAGGGACACAGAGTTAGTAGTAAGAATACTGATGTAAGACACAGACATCCCAGCACACTCCTGACAGTACAGGAAATGAGTGGGGTGTTCAGACTAGATAAGAATTACTTCCTAGGAACCCATAGTAATTGGTTCTTATCACCTTGGTAATCAAAAAAAAAAGGAGTTGATATCAGAACCTTTATTAGTCTTTATATATGCACATACGTACAAAATGAGTTATTACTAAAGTAAGTAAGTGGTACTAATATCTTCTTTCTCCTTCCTAGGCAAGGAAAGAGAAGTCGATATTATGTTTCTAAGATCCTAAGGGATCCTTACCTCCTCACTTCCAGCAGAAAGCAAACAGTTTTGTGTTCCAATAGTCCCTTTTAGGGAGTGTGCTAAGTGGGTCTAGAGTAAAGGGAGAGAGAGGCTTCTGGTGGCACTGAAAAGAGGAAGCCACACCAAGGAGACTAAGGAGAAAAATGGGAATATCTGATTTTCCCAAATGCAAGACAGCCTTGCCTGCTTAGAAGAGACACTAGGAATGCGGAGATCGCAACAAGACACACGGCAGCCTTGAGAACAAGGGCATGGGTCTCTGGAAGAGTTACCAGTCTAAGCTTGACTGAAATCAGACTTCCTGCCAGCCAAAGTGGGCAGCAGTGAGGATGGTTTAGTCTGATTCAAAAAAAACTAATTAATGTGATAATTTTCATATCCTAGAATTGGTGGACAAATATTCATACTTAACTATATACATGTAAACTGTAAATAGTGTTAATTCCAGGTTGACATTCTAAACAAATCAACTGGTCACCTTCATAAGGTCTGAGTTTAAAAGCTTCTTTAGTTATAGTTAAATACCTGGTCTAGTGGTCTGTACAGTCTATCTAATCATAACAAGCAAGTCTGGGACCTATGGGGCAGAGGCAGGAAGGCGACCTCTTTTCTGAATGCTACTCTAGCCATGCTAATGTGTTTATCATAATTGGTATGTATATTCTTTAATTCAATTTAATTCAGAAAGTGTAATCATTCCCTCAACAAATACAAAAGAGTACCTGCTGTGTACCAGGCATGGTGCTAGAAGCTGGGATTCTATATTGAGAAAAGCAGATAATCACGGTTCTTACGGATCTTAAACTTCTAGGCGGACTGGTGGACACCATTAAAATAATCACACAAATAAATATAAAATTATAGTTTCAGGAAGGAGGCATACAGGCTAACATGAGAATTAAAATAGGAAGGTTTTCCTTGTTCAGAAGTCAGGGAACATTTGTCCAAGATGTGAGTGAGAACTGAAGAGATGGGTAGGAATTAAATAAGCGAAGAAGGGAGGAGAGGGGCGCCAAGTTCCAAGCAAAAGAAAGAGCCTGTGCAATCTCTGCTGAGAGGGAAGAAAATGGTGGGAGTGCAAAACGAAGGCCGGAGAAGCAAATAAAGATGAGAATACACGTTTAAGACCATGTTACAGACTTCAGTCTCTACAAAAAATAGGACACCACTGAAGCAGTTTAAACTGAGGATTAGATGAGAGGGTGGAGGTGGGAAGTGACATGATCAAACTGACACCACAAAACTGTAGCATAAGCTATAAAGGTCAATGTCATGGTCCTAGGATTCAAGAGGAGAGCTGATAAGGGAGAGAAAGACTCACTTTATAGGTCAAAAGAAATTAAGCAAGGAGAAATAAACTGCTATAATGAGTCCATTATGTGCCCTAAGAAATCTTATATGGCACTGAAAGATAGGAAATGCTCAGAAGAGAGAAGCTACACTGGAAAAATGACCTAACCAGTTGTACCAAAACTGTTACAGTTCTTCTCACATGGTCCTCTTCTGGCTAGAACTACCTGTGATATTTCAGGATGTGAACATTTTTCTCATTTTTTTGTTGTGTTAGAATTTTCATAGAAGTAATTCATGTTCATTAGGAAAGTACAAGTGTGAAAATGTAGATAATAATCGTCTATAATCTCACCAGAATTTATAATGACATTATTGCTGTCTGACTCACCATTCTCTAAGGGAAACTAAGCCCAGCCCAGTGGCCAGGGTAGGTCACTGGTTCTGTGAAGTACTTGAGGGAACAGAAGACACTTATATTACTGGATAAGTCAAGCCACAGCCAGTAGAGAAGAGGCCAAAATCCAAATTCTGGAAAAAGCACATATGGACACCAAGTCTAGAGGTGTCAGAGATAAGATTGAAGTTAGCAGTACAATATGGAAGCCATTGGAGTCAGAACTGTCCTTGAACACCAGCTGGTATTTGAAGCTTATTATTACAGGCAGGCAGGTTTTTGGTGCATGGGAAAATCCACCTAGTGCTAACATCTAGCCAGGTTTCAAACTAGCCTTTTTAAAACCAGTATCAGAACTATTGATACTTAAGATATTTGTCAAGTGATACCATAAA
Organism: Lagenorhynchus albirostris; assembly: GCF_949774975.1. Lineage (NCBI taxonomy): Eukaryota > Metazoa > Chordata > Mammalia > Artiodactyla > Delphinidae > Lagenorhynchus > Lagenorhynchus albirostris. The sequence goes on along the minus strand of NC_083107.1, from coordinate 76,659,817 downwards.
ACTCCTAGAAGAGAGCATAGGCAAAACACTCTCTGACGTAAATTGTACCAATGTTTTCTTAGGTCAGTCTCCCAAGGCAGTAGAAATAAAAACAAAAATAAACAAATGGGACCTAATCAAACTTACAAGATTTGCACCGCAAAGAAAACCATAAAAAAAAAAAAAAAAGACAATCTACAGAATGGGAGAAAATATTTGAAAATGTTGTGACCCACAAGGGCTAGATAATCTCCAAAATATACAAACTCAACAACAACAACAACAAAAAAAAACCCAATCAAAAAATGGTCAGAAGAACTTATAGACATTTCTCCAAAGCAGACATACAGGTGGCCAGTAGGCACATGAAAAGATGCTCAACATCACTAATCATTAGAGAAATGCAAATCAAAACAACAGTGAGGTACCACCTCACACCAGTCAGAATGGCCATCATGAAAAAGTCAACAAATAACAAATGCCAGAGAGGGTGTGGAGAAAAGGGAACGCTCCTACACTGTTGGTGGGAATGTAAGTTGGTAAAGTCACTATGGAAAACAGTATGGAGGTTCCTCAGAAAACTAAACATAGAATTACCATATGATCCAGCAATCCCACTCCTGGAAATATATTCAGACAAAACTATAATTCAAAAAGATACATGCAGCCTTATGTTCATAGCAGCACTGTTCACAATAGCCAAAACATGGAAACAACCTAAATGTCCATCAACAGATGAATGGATAAAGACGATGTGGTGTATATATATATATATATATATATATATATATATATATATATATACAGTGGAATACTACTCAGCCATAAAAAAGAACTAAATAACACCATTTGCAGCAACATGGATGCAACTAGAGATTATCATACTAAGTGAAGTAAGTCAGAAAGACAAATACCATATGATATCATTTATATGTGGAATCTAAAATATGGCACAAATTAACCTATCTACAAAGCATAAACTGACTCATAGACATAGAGAACAAACTTGTGGTTGCCAGGGGGAGGGGGAGAGGGAGAGGGATGTACTGGGAGTTTGGAGTTGGTAGATGTAAACTGTTACATTTAGAATGAATAAACAACAAGGTCCTAATGTATAGCACAGGGAACTATATATTCAATATCCTGTGTTAAACCATAATGGAAAAAAATATTAAAAAAGAATGTCTCTATGTGTATAACTGAGTCACTGTGCTGCACAGCAGAGATGGGCACAACATTGTAAATCAACTATACTTCAATTTAAGAAAAAGAAAAAAAAGATATTTGTCAAAAACACACATAAATACACACACACACACACACAAATTCCTGGTATCTTCTCCAAACCTAATGAGTAAGTATATCTGAAGTTAAGATTCAGAATTACACATTTTCAACAAGTTTAGATAATTCTTTTGTGCACTCAAGTGCCAATATCAGGGGTCTAGGCTATGACTACCATGAAGCCTGCTGCTAAAAGAAAGCCCATGACTATTAAGAGCTAGTGACTATTCGAGTAACATTGACATACTCTGACTAGTAAAAGAAGTTCTTTTTCTCAGTAATTAGAAAAAAGCAGTTAAGGTCCATAAGCCCTGGTCCCCGCCTTCACTATAGCCTTCCCAAAGCCCAAAGTCTAATACTGTAGTTCATCAACTGCATGAAATATTTTGGATCAGTAATCTTTTACAAATGAATTCAATTATAAGCTACCAAAAGCTGAATGGAATAAGACCTAGCTTCATTTAAAATATCATTTTTCCTTATTACATTATAATATTCCCTAAACCAACATAAAACCAAAAGAAGACTCACTTTACTTTCTTTTCTTAAATTTTCACCAAAGTATTAGGAGGTAGATCAAAACTTTCTATATCAGTGTTTTACAGCTTCTCAGGCTTATAAAGTGCTTAGCTGATATTGGAAGAGCAGAAACCATCAAGTGTCACTTTTCGCTGTGGATAAACACATAGAAGAGGACAGACTCTGTGTGAGAATAATAGAACAAGACCAAGAAATCACAGAAGATAAAAAGCTGAATAAGCTTTTATTGAATAATAATAAAAGCTGAATCAACAAAATATCAATTGTTTCTTAAAGCAAGCACAACTGATATTCATAAGTTAAGTATAGGATTTAAGAATTATAAAATAATCTTCCCATGATATTCAGGATCAGTCAGATTCCCAAACACTGGATCTAATTCTGAAGTCCCCAAATCCAAGAAATATGTGACATATTTATAAAGCATTCAGAACTAAAACCTGAATATAGGCTTGAAAATATCTACTTTAAATCACCTTAGCTGGTGAAAAATAAATAAGTGAAACTATTTCATGTATAGCCAGGTAGAAGTGTTTTGTTAAAGCAAAAATCTGTAAAGGGTGATGTTTATTTGGTTTGTCCTCTCTAAACATTAGAAACAACAAACATAATAAGTAACTAAACACAATAATCTTTAAGATAGCAATAAGTCTTTGGACTTATTGGACAAGAATAAAACTGGAGAGGAATGGAGAAATGTCTACAGGGGGTAAAATTCTTTGCCCAGATGAACTATCATTCAAGTATGAGGACAAAATAAAGACGCTTTTCAACATGCAAGAACTCAGAAAGTTTTCTACCTGCATTGGTTAAGATTATTTCAGGTGTAAATGAAATAAATCTAATTCAAATAAGTTTAAACAGAAGAGGGACTCTATTTGCAACTAAGACCCAGTGCAGTGTAAATAAATAAATATATATATATATATATTTTTAAAAAGGGACTTCCCTGGTAGTCCAGTGGTAAAGAATCAGCCTTACAATGCAGGGGACGTGGGTTCGATCCCTGGTCAGGGAACTAAGATCCCACATGCCGGGGGCCAACTAAGCCTGCACGCCACAACTACTGAGCTCAGGCACCTCAGCTAGAGAGCCTGAGCACCACAAACTACAGAGCCCACGCGTCCTGGAGCCTGCACACCACAACTGAAGAGAAAACCCACGTGCCGCAACGAATGATCCCGCATGCCACAACTAAGACCCAATGCAGCCAAAAATAAATAATAAATAAGTCTTAAAAAAAGAAGAGGGACTCTATTGGCTCAAACAACTGGGAAGAAAGGGGGTCATGCAGGTCTGACTGTGCCCAGAGTCTCAACTATTATCATCAACTCTTCCTCTCTCTCTCTTTTTCTCCTCGATCTGTTTGTTTGTTTTTCAGTCTGTGGCATCATTCTCTCTCCTACTGAATATATTCCTCCTCCAAATTGTGGGAAAAGAAGAAAACATGGTTGGAACTAGTCTGATTTTATATCATCCCACTAGTAAAAACAAATCAAAACTGCATCAGTATATATGAATCCCCTGGAAAGACTGATCAGACTTGAGCCACTGCTTTTAAAAACTCCCTGTGCTCCAGGTGATCTTGTACTATGATGGGCCACACATCGATCAGATACCCATGTCTGTGGTCACAGACATAGAGTATAGTGACTTACAGCGCCACAAGGGTCACATCAAATGGCTACTGCTAGAGGAGCAAATTTCTAAAGAAAAGCATGTTATTGCCATAAGAAGGTAGGAGACATAGTAGGCAGCTAAAACAGCAGTAATGCACTATGCCACCTATTATCCTTTCTGAAAAAAAATTCTGGAAATCATAATTCTGCAAAACAAACAAACAAAAGAAAAAGAAGAATAAAAATTCACAGAAAGAAAAATGCATGAGCAAGCAGAGAAACAAGCAAAATGTATATTTCTATCCAAATAATTGTTGATAATATGCTTATGAAGTAAAATACAGTTAAGATATACATGTATATTATTATGTAATCATGTATTTTATATATATTACATATATAATTGTTAAGAAAGGAGTTATAAAAACATAATAGGCATTTAAAAAACTGAAAAACTGCAGATGATTCAAGATCATTGTGTAGGGGGAAGGAAGTGCTCAAGAGCAAAGAAAAGGTATCCTAAAAATCTCATCTTATTTAAATGGATAAAAGGGAGAAAGTTTTATATGTATTGTTCAGTTATCTATGTTAATAGGAAAACATATGTTTAAATACATATATGTTAAAATTTTAAAAGTAGCACGAAAATAGTGGTTCTCAAATTTTTAAAGCACTAGAAGGAGAAAAACATGGGAAAAATTATCAAACCAGGACAAGCCACAAAGTGAGTTAAATATGGGCAAATAAGAAAGCATAATGAAGCATAATAAAAGGAAGAGACAAAAGAAGATGGCAGAAAAGAGAAAACATATAAGTAATTACAGTAAGTAGAAATGCATCACATTCTCACATTCTAAGAAGACTGTCACATGAGGTTTTAAAAAAAAGCAAAATGGAAAATTCAGTTTTATTTTATTTTTAATCAAAAAATATATTATTTTTAATATTTAAAATATTTTTAAATATTTTAAAGGAATGACATAAAGAGATTGAAAAGAATGGAAATATCAAGGTATTCCTGTCAAATGATACCAAATTTAAATCAAGAATGGCATTGTTAATATCTAAGCAGAGGTAGGGCAAAAATCAATGTGACAAAAAGGGAAATTTTATATTGAGAAAATATAAAATACCTCAAAAGAATTTAAATTTTATTCACCAAACAACACAATAACAAATTATATAATGGAAAAAAGTTAGATCCAAGGAGATTCAACGAAAATTAAATCATGAAAACTTTTAACATACACCTCTCAGAAGCTGAAAGAAGTACACACAAAAAAAGAATTGTAATTCTATAATGACAAGGCTAGACTTTTTCGACATTGAACTTTGTTCCTAACATCTAAAATATATACATTATTTTTAAATGTCTATGGCATATTTATAAAAATTAATCATGTACTAGGCCACGAAGAAAATCTCAATACACTACAAAATGTAGAAATAGTATAGGCCACATGGTCTACCCATAAAGCAATAAATATAGAAAGCAACAAAACAGGAATGTCATTAACCTCTTGCCAAGCTTGGAGACTCAGTAACAACCTGCAACACTGCTGTGGGGATTCTCCCTTCTAGCCTTTCATAAGGAGTCCAGGGCCCTGACCCCTTATTCTTGATCATAATGGGGTGATCTGAAAGAAAGGGATGTGAATATGGGATAAATATTAGACAGAACAAGAAACTCTTGAGCATGGAGGGTCTCTCTCCTGCTGGGGAAGGGGAAGGTATGGATGCTCTTCACCTAAAGCTAACGGAAAGAATAGGTAGGGTACTGACACAAATTTCACTCAAGGAAAACTGGGAAGGATTGCAGGTCTTTCTGAGAAAGCCCATTATTCTAAGCGTGTCATTTTTAGTGAGAAAGTGATAGTTAATTTATTTATAAATTCACTGCGTGGCTTAAAATACAAGACAGAATAGGAGCAGACATGAGGTGGAAGGCACAGTCTGGCATACATTCCATGAAGCTGTTGAGAGTGCTAAGCACAGGTAAACTGGCCTCAGTTTCTCCCCCATCCACTCTTCCTCCTCTGCATGCTCAGTTATCTCACAGTCTCCAATAACTCCAATCAATTTCCAGCCAGCATCAGTCTTTTTATTTCTGCTCCATGAATCTCTTCTCAAACGTGTCAGCCTCTTGCTGAACCTTCTCTACCTTACTGGACTGAGGGAAACTTGGCTCTCCCCTAAAAACGTTGCTTCCCCTGCAGCCTTCTCAAAAGGAGGCTGGTGTTCCTCCCATGGCACTTCTACCACTGATTCTGAAGTAGGGTAAATGTCCTTCATGTTTTCATTGCAGTTTTCAAGAATTTGCCCTACCTCCTTCCTAAAAATCCATAGCTTTGAAACCAGGTTATCAAATTCACCCTCTAAACCAACATTATTGCTGTCATCTGAAGTCCCTAGGTCATACCCCTCACTTCTGAACAATTTTAGCCTGGCTCACCGTCACTCTCTAATACTACTCCTTTCATATTTGTGGTCATTTCAGTGTACATTTAAACAAATTCTCCTGGCACTCCAACCTGTTAGTTACTTGATTTTTTTCCTATAATAATAATCTCGTACTACCTCAGTCACTCGTTCCCATTGCCAGATCCTAGACACAGCAATCTCTCCACAATCTCAGTTTCATACATCTTATTCTCTGCCACAATCTCCTATCTTGCAAGCTCATTTCCTATAGTCTTCCAAACCCAATAATCCTTTGATTCCACTGGGACTTCCAAGTCATTAATCCTACCACTCTTTCACGGTCCCTCATTCCTTTTGATGTCCTTACTCTTCTCCTCACCCAGTTTAGATTACATAGTTAATCCTGATAATTAATCCTTGTTAAATTCCTTGTCCTTCTCTCACTGATGGGAATTTGCTTGGTGAAATTTATGCCACTGGTTATATCCAATCCTCTACCAACTCTAAGTCTGAACACATGAAGCTGAGCATGACTGGAGGAAAATGCAATTCCACACATGACTGCTCTCACTTTAAAATTCAACCATGAACCTCAAATGGGACCCTAATATTGCCAGACAAAAAACCCATAGATCTTGGTCTACTGATTCTCCTACGCTCCTAGACAACTATTTCAGATGTTCTTCTCTCTTTGGAAATCCTACGAACACCTCCTTTATAAACATCAATCTCAGCATATAATCAGTTTCCTATATTATGAAGGATTTGAAATAATCAAAAGAGAACATCCAGAGACTTTCACCATCACATCTACACATACCTGCCTTCTCACCTGTTAGCAGAAATAATAAACTTGCAACCTCCTATCTAAAGCCAATCTCCCACAAGTTCACTAGATAACCATCTCTTTTTGCCTACTCGTAGACAAGTAGCAATTCTTCCCTTTCTCTCCTACATCAATTTTATGCTCTTTATTCTCCATCAGCATACAAAGAAACTATCATTTCTCCCATGTTTAAAATAATCCTCTTTTCACTCTTCCCCTATAGCTACTACCCCCATTTCTCTGCTCCCCTTTCCAGCAAAACTCCTTTAAAAGCCGCTGGTATTCACTGTGGTCTATTTCTCTCCCACTCTTTCTTAAACTCATGCCAATCAAGCTTTGCCCCATTGCTGCACTGAAACCATTCCACTCAACATCATCAGTGATCTCCACATTGCTAAGCTCAACTGTCAATCTTTTTTTTTTTTTGCAGTACATTTTTTTTATTGGACTGTAGTTGCTTTACAATGGTGTGTTAGTTTCTGCTGTACAACAAAGTGAATCAGCTATATGTATACATATATCCCCTCCCTCTTGGACCTCCCTCCCACCCATCTAGGTCATCACAGAGCACTGAGCTGAGCTCCCTGTGCTATACAGCAGGTTCCCACTAGCTATCAATTGTACACATGGTAGTGTATATAGGTCAATCCTAATCTCCCAGTTCGTCCCACCCCCCCTTCCCCCACTGTGTCCACATGTCCATTGTCTTCATTAAGAAAGGAGTGATACACTTTATTCACTTGGCTTTCCATACATCACACTCCCTTGTTTTTTCTATTAGCTCACGTATTTCTCTTCTCTCCTTTGATATTTTCTCTTCTTTTTATTGATCTTTTAATATCAGAGTGTCCCAATGTTAAATCTTTAGTCCTCTCCTCTATCTACACTCATTCTCTTGGTTACCACATCCATTTCCACAGTTTTAAATACCTTCAATAAACGGCTGACTATCAGATTTAAATCTCTAAAACAGGTGTTGCTTCAAAACTCCGGACTAGCCTAACCTACCCTTAACATTTCCACTTAGATATCTAATAAACATCTCAGATTCAGTATGTCTAAAACCAACTCCTGATACCAACTACGTTAGTCAGCTCAGGCTGCCATAATAAAAAACCACAGAGGGCTCAAACAGCAGGAATTTATTTCTCACAGTTCTGGGGAATGGAAGTTCCAGATCAGGGTACCAGCTGGGTCAGTGTCTGGTGAGAGGTCTCTCCGTGGGTCGCAGATGGCCACCTTTTCTGCGTGTCCTCACATGGCCTTTTTCCTCAGCGTGTGCAGATCTTTATCTTGTTCCTTCCTCTCCACCATCTATTTCCAACAATCAGAGTGATCCTTTTAATCACAAGTCAGATCTTACTCTCTCATTTCATTCAAGTCTTTGTTTCGGTCTTAATTTTTCAATGACCCCTACCCAGACCACCCTATTTAATATTAAAACCTCCTCCTCCACATACATTGCCCCTCTCCCTCACCCCATTCTGCTTTTATTTAACATCTTCTAACATATTATATAATTCACTTAATTGTAATGTCTATTGTTTATGTCTGCCTTGATTAGCATTTAGGATCTATGAGAGCAGAAAATTCTGTCTATTTTGTTCACTGACATATTCTGAGTGCCTATAACAGTGCCTTATACATAGCAAGTACCCAATAAATATTTTGGATGAATTAGTAAGTTAATTCTATTCTTATATTAATGAATAATAATAAGTATTTGAGCAACTGTTCATGACAGTGCTTAGTTAAATATTAATTGTCATCATTTATTAAATGCCTACCATGTACCAGGCACTCTGTTGGACAGCTTACAAACTTTATAATTCTGATAAAAACCTTGAAAGTTAGGCCTTACTATCAACAATTTGGAGATGAAGAAACAGAGAATCTAAGAAATTATAATGAGTTGCAGCCAGATCTATCTGTCTTCAAAACCCCATGCTTCTTTCTGCTACAATATGCTGCTTCTGCTTTCAGTTTATTTGTTTCACACCCTTTTTGGAAATGCAGGGTATGATGTAACCAAAAGTCATAACGTTGCATTTATTTTCATCTCTTGCCCGACTCCTTTTCTACCGAAAAACCAAAACCCAATCTGCTGATTATGTCTCCATATGTCAGAGAAAGAGGTCCACGTTTCCCATAGTACTCAAGTCAGAGGGAAATATTTAAAGACTAAGTAAAACTAAGTATTAGATCAGAAAGAAGAACTTTCAACATAGACTGTTAAACATCAGTGAAACTGAATATTAGCACATAGTTATCAGGAGAAATACTTTTATTTCTCCATTTTGCTTCAGAATAGAAAGTTAAGGCAGGCATATTCTGTCAGAATTTCCAAAACTGAAAAGACTTTCATGGCTGAAGGTCAAGGAATGTGAAAAATTTAAAAACTTAAAGAATATTGAATCTATCTATTCAACAATCCTTTTAAAATGTTTTTTGAACTCCTATCACTAAATAAATTTTACCTCTTATAAATCTGCAATTAGGAATGGGATGAGGTAATAATCAATTCATCATAAACTCATTTTTAGGGACTAACTAATGTTAAATAAAATCCTTTCTCACATATAAGAACATTGTCAAATATGACATTACTTCTATTTTGTCCAGTGATGACTTGAAAAAAATTTTAATAAGGTCATGTTTTAATTTTTTAAATTATATGTTCAATGTAATAAATTTAGAAACTTTTCCACCTGTTTGTCAAGCTAGGCTTCAGCATAAATAAAACTATGTTTAAAATATATACATATATGTTTAAAGTGACAAGAAATGTGGACATGAACATAAATGGATTGTTTTGTGCAACATTTAAACTATTACATAATCTTATATGTCTGAGTTAAATATTCATGTATTGATAGATTTATTAATGTCTCATTTATTTGCAATCTTCTTTTTAAAACCCAGCACTGGCAAGGTGCTAACATTTAACTAATGAGTAATGGAGACAAGATATTCAGAGTTCATCAAGAGCCCATAAACCTTACCATCACTTAATGTCATGCCATGCCTTTAATGTTTAATATAAAAATATTTTTTAATTGAGGAAATTAAATTTAACATTTTCATTAAAATTTTTAAATTTTAGCTAATGCCCTAAATTATGAATACTCAAAATATAGATTCATAAATAGAATTGTAAACATGTAGAAATGTTTTAACATTTAAAGATTAAGATACTATGCACTGGGCTTCCCTGGTGGCGCAGTGGTTGAGAATCTGCCTGCTAATGCAGGGGACACAGGTTCGAGCCCTGGTCTGGGAGGATCCCACATGCCGCGGAGCAACTAGGCCCGTGAGCCACAACTACTGAGCCTGCGTGTCTGGAGCCTGTGCTCCGCAACAAGAGAGGCCACAATAGTGAGAGGCCCGCGCACCGCCATGAAGAGTCACCCCCGTTTGCCACAACTAGAGAAAGCCCTCGCACAGAAACGAAGACCCAACACAGCAAAAAATAATTAATTAATTAATAAACTCCTACCCCCAACATCTTCAAAAAAAAAAAAAGAAAACCAGAGCTTTAAAAAAAAAAAAAGATTCTATGCACTATGATTAGATACTTAACTCTACTTTTTTGGATTTCTTCCTTTCTACTTAGTCTGTGAGATTTAAGAAAAAAAAGAGAATTGACTTTATTTTTATTTAACTTTTAAATGTATAACTCCTGTATCTCCCCAACCAGGTTGTCAACCTCATGAGAGCAACCAAATTTGATATTCATTGTATATCCAGGAGTTATCCTGATGTCTTGCATACTGTAGCACTCAAAAGAAAGGAGAATAAAAGGAAGAAAAGAAGAAAAGCAACATTAAAGCAGACAGCAGTTATAAAGTTAATGGAAGGAGCATTAGCCTTCATTTCAGTTCAACAGCATTTACTATGTGACAGGTACTGTGTTAGGATCTAAAGTCTTATAATCTGCTTACTTGAAAAAGTCTCTTAAACTAAACATTAGTTTCATTATCTGGACTGGGGATGAAAATGGATTGGTAAGAAGATTTAATGACACAAAATATAGAATGCACTATAAACTTTTCAAAAACTATACAAATACACATAAGGATGATAATGATAAACTAGTTACTATTTTGCAAATTTAATTTCAAGTATAATCTCAATTACTTTCATAATTCTATCTCAATTTAAAACTTATCACCTTGATATACTGTCTTTGTAAGAAAAAGCTGTTAAGCAAAGGAACTTTACATCCAATTTCTAACAAATTCCCAAGCAGTTTTCAAAGACACATAGGTATGTGTTAGCCATAGCTAAGAATTCTACCATAAAATCAGTTTGAGTCAAAAACTGGAAAGAGTTGCAAATATGAGAGTTTTTTCCCTTCTGTTGTTATGAAATTATGATGTCACTCATGTGATAAGAAAGGAAAACTAAGCAAAATATTTTTAAATAAAGAGAAGTTCAAAAGTGCTATATATAACACCATGAATGTACTTAATGTCACTGAAATGTATACCTAAAAATGATTGAAATGGTAAATTTGTATTATGCATATTTTACTGCAATAAAAAAACTGCTATATCCTTTTTAAATTTGTTTTATAGTAAAAGGACTTCCATGGAACCTGGCACAGAACATTACACATGTTAAACTGAATTGGCCAAACATGTATAATGGTTGAATTGTGCCTTAATAAAGAAAGTGTCCTGGAAAGTAAATATTCAAAACAAATGCAGACTTCAAAGCATAAGGTTAAATATTCCTCAGCCTATGCTTCATATGTGGAATCCTTTAAGGCAGGATACCCTATTAGTAACTTTTTTATTTATAACCTATAAGTGATGATAAAAACTCCTTTCTAAAATATTAATAATAATAACTATTAGTAATTACATGCTTGCTATGTACCAGGAGCTGTGCTAGACATTTCATGTATATTATCTCTAATGTTAGTCCCATGAAAATCGATCACATAACCCTTACTTCACTCCACTAGTCCCCATAATCACAAACTTTAGAGCTACTGAAACTTCTTTTTTCAGGTGTGGAAAACAGATCACTTCCATAGTATTGTCTTTATAAAAGACCTCAGAAAATCCAAGCAATCATTCTTATGATATAGAATAGGAATTAATTTAAGAGGGAGTTCCTTACAAGTCAGGTAGGCCCAAACCATTCCATGGGTAGGTTCCCTTAAAAGGATGGCTCCTGTATAGAAAGAATGATGAGTAATACGATCTGAGTTTTACAAATGAGAGGATTTATAGAAATGAGGTCATTTATTCAGTTCCAAACTCATCATATGCCCTCAGTAAATGTTTGTTGAGAGCACGAATAAATGAATGAGTTAGGAAACAGATCATATACTTCCTACTCGAGATACATGAGAGATAATGATGATCACTACCCTAAATCTTTATTCTTTTTCTTTTCCATCATCCTTTAATAGCAATTAAAAGTTGCTAAAGTACCTAAAAATATTTCACATTCTTTGTTATCTACATTCAATATCTTTCCCTCTTGGTATTTCTCCTTTTATTTCCAATTAGTAACCCACAGGGTGTTTCATTTGCAGAACAACAGAATATCAGAAGTTATTTTAGTGATTACAATATACCAAATGAAGAAACATTTGAAAGCCAAATGAGGCTACATGACATATTCAAGGTCAGGCAGAGAGAGTCAGAATGAAATCTCAAATCTCCTATTATATTAGTTGTTCAATGGATTTTGCCTCTAAGATTTTTTGGGGGTGGTGGTGGGTGTATTTTTTTTATTGAAGTATAATTGATTTACAATATTATATTAGTTTTAGGTGTACAACATAGGGATTCAATATTTTTATAGGTTATACTCCATTTAAAGTTATTACAAAATAATGGCTATACCTGCCTCTTAGATTTTATTAGCTAAATTTGTATACTCTCTTAATCTGGAACCATGATATATACGTGAATATTCCACACAGTAGTTGGCAAACTGATGGACATTTATTGGGTCTAAATACATACCTGTTAATACATACTTCTGTTAATACTTGATGGTTATTAACATTCATATAGTCACAGAATTGGAATTACTAATAGTATTTGGTTGTCCATGCAGCACATCATAGGGCATTCATTATACATCACAAAAGTAACACATTAAAATATTCCCTTATATTGGTTAGTGGCTTTGATTTCCACTTAGTAGAAACTTTCCAGGCCTAGCATAGACTTTTACAGCTCCATCTTAATGTTGACCATTTAGTCTCTGGTGCATTTTGGCTCCTAAGTGCAGCTCTTGCTAACAAAATAGAAGATAAAACTTCCTTTGGAGCAATTCTGTCATGGCTTAAAGTGCTTTGAAATGTCTCTGTTCAAAAAGAAAAGCTTTTGTTAATGTTGACAGTGTAATTCCTTTAAAGAATCCCCAAAAAGAAAATCTATGAGAGAAACACTTTCAGAAGTTGATAGGTAGACACAGCCACAATTTAAAATGAACTATAATTAGTCCCTTTTTCCCTAAAAGAAACTGTATTGATAGAAGGTGAAGGCCTAAGATATTTGAAACCTAAGTCTTCTCATATAAGATCCCTGGCTAGAAAAGTTAAGATTATAGGAACCTTAAATAAATACTGCTAAGTGAAAGAAGCCAGGGTGAAAATATGTAAAACATGACTCCAACTATATGATATTATCGAAAAGGCAAACCTATAAATACAGTAAAAAGATGAGTGGCTGTCAGAAGTTGTGGGCATGGGGGAGTGAAGAGGGGTGAATAAGTGGAGCAGAGAGAATTTTTAGGGCAGTGAAACTATTCTGTATGGTATTATAACAGTGAATACATGATTTTATGCATTTGACAAAACTCACAGAACTGTACAACACAAAGTATGAACTCTAATGTAAATTGTAAATTTTAGTTAATACTAATGTATCAATTTTGGTTCAACAATTATAGCATATATACCACAGCAACACAAAATGTTACAGGGAAACTGGGGAGGGGGAGTGGGTAGTAGTATACAAAAACTCTGTACTTTCTATTTAATTTTTCTGTAAATCTAAAACTATTTTAAGAAATAAGTCTATTAATTTTTTTAAGTTAGTATTATAAAAATGTTAATGGTTATAAAACTATACTCTCATTTCTTAACAAGAGTTTTAATCTATCATGAGAGTGTTATATCTCTTCAGATAAACACATGTTCAGCTGCATACAACTTTATAACATTGTATATTTGTGAATCGTAGGTGCTATTACACTTTCTATGTATACAGCACCTTCGAAAGTATTCCTAGATGCAAGTCCAACTTTGTGGCATTCTAATCAAAATATGTTCACTTAAAGAAATTTCTTTCCTGTCAAAAAAGTTTTAATTATTAAATAAAAGTTTAAAAAATATATGTGATTTAAGTCTGTTTTAGAGAAATAAATCAGTATGTACACAGAATTATACATTGAGCTAATTTCTATACCACTGTGCAACATGCAAATTAAAATTTTCTATCCATAAGTTTGTCAATCCCAAAATAGGAGGAGATTTAGATGTGTAGAGAAATTTTGTGAAAGTATATAAAATGTTTGAGCAAAATGCTACTAAATTGATTAGAAAATGAAGTAGCAGCTGGAAGACTCTGATCCACCCAGCAGGCTATGAAAGAACCCTTTGTTCTGCCCCATTACAATAAGCTGCCTCTAAATTTTGGTTATTCACACGAAGTCCATATGTCCTATAGCAAGTTGTCCTACTCATAAAGGTACTTGATGGCTGATAATGACAATAACAGTAATGCTGAGGGTAATCATTCCAAGTGTAGCATTTAGAATAGTGGTAGATTTGTGTGGTATTGTTTTGTGAAACAAACTTTAAAAGACACAAAATATAATTTTATAAAACACTGATTTTTGCCTATAGGTGAAAGTACATAAAAATTTCATAAAGTTTTGCTGAAAATCAGCATTATCAAGAATAAACAATAAGGGGCTTCCCTAGTGACGCAGTGGTTAAGAATCCGCCTGCCAATGCAGGGGACGCAGGTTCGAGTCCTGGTCCGGGAAGATCCCACATTCTCCGGAGCAACTAAGCCGTGCACCACCACTACTGAGCCGCGTGCCACAACTACTGAAGCCCACGTGCCTAGAGCCCGTGCTCCACAACAAGAGAAGCCACCGCAATGAGAAGCCCGCACACCGCAACAGAGTAGCCCCCACTCGCTGCTACTAGAGAAAGCCCGGACGCAGCAACAAAGACCCAATGCAGCCAAAAATAAATAAATTAATTAATTTTAAAAAAGTGTGTAAATTAATTTAAGTAGGTGTTGTTTGTTTTAAAAGGCATTTATACAAGCCTTGTGAGGAAAAAGTTGGGTTCTGCTTTGAAGCTGGCCTAAATTCTGAGGGAGACAGAGTAAGCAAGAAACAGCCAAAGACAAAAATGTCAAAAAGCCCCACTGGATTTAGCTATATTCTCTTCTGCAAACTAAAAAGGCTACAAACTTAGTAGATTTATCAATAAAAATACAAAGCCAAGCATAAAAAATCATGAAATAAATGCTATATTAATATTCAGCATGTAATCAATAAATGTTTTTGAATACAAGACACTGATAAAGTGCTCTAGAGACTAAAAAGAAGTTCCTAATATGATGCCTATGCACAAGCTTAGATAGGTGAAGAGATAAATAGTATGACAGGTGTAATAAATGTTTTATGAGTGAATTTTTAAAGAAAGCACTAATGTTATTTATGGTTCATAGTAATTATAACACATTCAAATAGTTGGAGAAAGCATTATAGAGATTGTAATGTGAGGCTGGATAAGATTTAAATAGGTAAGAGAGGAAAGCACTTTAAGAGTGGAAAGAGCATTAGTAAAATGGGAAAATATTAGCTGGAGAAAGTGAAGCATTAACAGACTAGTTTAGTTATAGGGAAGCTGTGGGGTGATCACCCAGAAAGTTACATTAGGTCAAGTCACATTATAAAAAGAATGGAAAAGGATGAATAGGTCAGAGAACTCCTTAGGAAAAGAAAGCAGCAGGATTTGATAGCACGAAATAAATGTCAGGTAGAAGAGTGAATGATGACTGATGGGATTTCGGATATGAGTTGAAGTTATTGACCTGTAGCAATGTGGAAATTAGAGCAGTATCTGATAGCAGTTAGGCACCTTGGCCCTGAAGCACGCTGCCTGGGTTTAAATTCTAATTTTTCAGTTAATACTTTTTGAACTTAGACCAGTTATTTAAACTTACAATGTAAAACAGAGATAGAAATCTGTGAGGTTATTTAAGGATTAAATGATTTAATATATGTAAAGATTTAGAATAGCTCCTGACTCATCGCATACATCTAATGGATATTAGGTTTCTTTATTATTGTTATACAATTGAAATTAGAATTTGAGAAAGATAAAATTTGGCACCTAAACCATAAATTTGGTATGGTAAATGATCCCATCAAATTGAGGAAATTTCTAAGGAACACAATACAGAAGTAAAAAGCAAAAGTCTATGGGCTAAACTTTGGAGTTTGCTTCTATCTAAAAATCAGAGAGTTAAAAAAAAATAGTATGGTCAGGAAAATAAAAGGTAGTGTATTATCACAAAGCAAAGGTATCATAGGTGCTAGGCAGCTAGCAATGCAAAGAAATAAGAGAAAAGGCACTCTGAAAAATGGCCAAAGTCTTCAGTGACTCTTAAGAGTGTTTTTTCTAGAGAAGGAGGCAGGGAAGGACAAAGAGAAATAAAGACTCTGAGAAGAGAAGGAATATGTATATATATATATACATGGAAGATTACAAAATAACTGAGTAGGAATTGGAGCTACTGAATGTAGAGCAATGACATAAGGGAAAGAAAAGGCAACGGCAATTAGCCAGGCAGCAGAATCAATCACAAAGATTTCTTAAGAAGAAGGAGACATACGGATTATGTAATTATGTCAATAAAATTATGTTTATTGAAATATAAATATTATGTTAAATTGGTATTAAGACTATTTTTAAAAGTTAAGTCAGAATTACTATAGTTGCTTTAAAAATGGTTATTTTAGTCAAAATGTCAGATACACTAAACCCATTTGACTTTTCATATTTCAGTTTCTTTAGCATTAAGTTTTTTCTCCTCTTAATCTCAAATTTTTAACATGTAGAAATACATACATTATTGAATTTATTAAGTATTCTGTAAAAAAAGTATAGTTACAGAACAGATAACAACTAAAAATACTTTATGTGCTTATTAATAATAAAAAGTTATTGTTTCATAGAAATATGTAGGGGCAAGGAACTGTTAACAGTTGTTTCCTCCATCAAGAAAAATCGGATCGCTGAGTGTCAAAAAGTAAGAGAAGGACTTATATTCACTGTTTCTTTTTTTTCTTTATCCTTTGCATTTTGTACCATGTCTAGATATTAACATTTCAAAAACAAATAAAATTTAAAAGACTATTTGAAGGAAAACATAAAAGTAAAAAGGCAAAAATAAATAAAAACTTGTTCTAATAGCTTTTTTTTTTTA
Organism: Lagenorhynchus albirostris; assembly: GCF_949774975.1. NCBI lineage: Eukaryota > Metazoa > Chordata > Mammalia > Artiodactyla > Delphinidae > Lagenorhynchus > Lagenorhynchus albirostris. Next base: position 76,642,667 of record NC_083107.1, on the reverse strand, counting down.
CTAATGCAAAGGGAATACGTACTTAGACAACTTAAATGTATTAAACTGATTTTATAAAAAATTTAAATGGGATAAGAGATAGGACATTGAATTTTGAGAAGTATTTTTATAATTGTTTTCAAAATTATTTAGAAATTATATATGCTTTTACTTTGTTCTACCTTATTTTTATCTTCATAAAAAAAAGAGGAAGACATTTAACATTCTGACAAGCTAAGCAGCCGAATTTCTGAAGAAAGATACACAGTAAGCGATCTAGATTCAAGCTTTGTTTTGACGTCTTTGGCTCAAGAAGAAAATGCAACAAAGTATAGCAAAGAAGAGGGAAGAGAACTTTAAATGCCAGAACTCGCAGAACTATGTGCCTCAAGAAGAAAAGTTTAATCAAAGTGATACATTTAAGACAAAACTATTCTTGTTCACTTTGTTGATTCTTGCATTCAGCTAACACTTATTGAATACTTATTGTGTCAAGCCAGTTCCTAGGCACTGGAAACACAGTGACAAATAAGAAAAACTTTTGCCCTCCCAGAGTTTAAAATTTAGTGAAAAAGGCTGACAATAAACAAGATAAATAAGTAAAATACATAGTCTGTTAATGGCAAAGTATTAAGGAGGAAAAAAATAAAAGCACGGAAGGGGCATATGAATGTTAACAGAAAGAAAAAGCCACACTGAGAAAGTGACATTTGAATAAAGTTCTAAGGAAGCGGGTGCCGGCAAGCTATACAGATATTTTAGCAACAAGCATTCCAGGAAAAGAAAGCAAGTGAAGAAGCTCTGAGACAGGGACATTCCTAATGTATCCAACAAACAAGGTCAGTGTGGTTTCAGTAGAATGAAGAAGGGGAAAATAGTAGAGAGGAGTTTAGGGAATTGAGAGCGTCAAATCATCACATACCCTTGTACATGAAAGTAAGAATTTCGGCGTTTTCTCAGAGTCAGTCAGAAAACCTTTGGAAAGTTTTGAGCAGAGTTGTGATGTGCTATGACATATCTTAAAGAATCATTCTGGCTAATGTGTTCAGAATAGATTGAAGGGGAGCAAGTACTAAAAGCAAGGAGACCAACTGGGACTCTACTGCAATCATCCTGGCAAGAAAAGCTAAAGCCAACAGGATTTGGCGGTGGGCCAGCTGTGCGTAGTGAGAAAAAAATGTCAAAAATGACTCCAAGATCTCTAACCTGAGTAACTGAAAGAATGAAGTTACCACTCACTGAAATGAGAATGCCTGGGGGAGGAGGGGTTTGCAGGGAAATATCAGGAGCTCAGTTCAGGACACGTTAGGTTTGAGATGCCTATTAAACCTCACAGTAGAGATGTTGAGTAAACAGTTACGAGTGAAGTTAAGGGAAGAGGTCCTCAAGGCTGCTTCTTTTTTTTTTTTGATTTTATTTATTTATTTATTTATTTATTTATTATTTTTGGCTGCATTGGGTCTTCATTGCTTTCTGTACTTGCAGAGAGCGGGGGCTACTCTTCGTTGAGGTGTGCAGGCTTCTCATTGCGGTGGAGCACAGGCTCTAGGAGCACAGGCTTCAGTAGTTGTGGCTCGTGGGCTCTAGAGCATAGGCTCAGTAGTTGTGGTGCATGGGCTCAGTTGCTCTGCGGCATGTGGGATCTTCCCAGACCAGGGTTTGAACCCGTGTCCCCTGCATTGGCAGGCAGATCCTTAACCACTGCGCCACCAGGGAAGCCCAAGGCTGCTTCTTTTTTTTTTCTTTTTTAAATTACGTGTGCTCAAAATTATAAAATTTATTAAATTACAGAAACATAATTGTAGAGACTTTTAGATTATGAGTTTATTCTTTTGCCCGTACCCCGGATAGGTAAAATAGTTTAATGACTATTTCTTCTCAGTTTGCTGTTATAGCATGTGCCCGTGCTTAAAAACAAAAACATCAGCAACAAAAACATGAAATGGGAATATGTGAAGGATAGCTTCAGTGATATATTTTACAACTATATGGAAAAAATATAATTTAGAACCCTTCTGGTATCTTTATATCCTAGTCCCCGTAGCGCAAAGGATAATTTTTAGTAGTATAAATTCTGTCACAAACTACTGTATGTCTATGTAAATATGTATAATGTCTTTGTTATTAGAAAATTTTCCCAAACTGATGGCTGACTCTACAAATATCCTTTCACGTGGCCATTTAGATGGAACTAAAGGTCAACTTTACTACATATTTTGTTTTCTATTTTGATTAACTAAATAATGTTAAATGGATGACATTAACTTGGAAGTTTGCATACTTAAGGCACTGACTATCAACATAACTTTTTCAAGTTGATTTAATGGAAGGCTCTGCTTCTCTTCTCACGCTCACTGTTAATGCATCCAAAAGCTTGTTACTTTAAACTGAAGTAACACAGAGATTTAGTCTAAGGTTGAATAAAAGCAAGTATTTTTTGAAGTGGCTTTCATCCTTTGAATATTTTTCTTCTGATCTGAAACCATTCAACTTTTACATTTTAAGAACAAACATAAAAAGAACAATGTGGAGAGAGGGTGGATTTCAATTTTAAATGTCTTCTACCATAGCCCTCAATGCAGACTCTTCAAACCTGGCTATGAAGACAAAAGCAAAAGAGCCAAAATACTACTTCCCTCCTATCCTCCAACTTTCTAATTCCAGAGACAAAAATTCACAGAACTAGGGAGAAGAGGGAAGGTGGGGCCTGTTTCTGTGTGCATATGTGTGTTTGGGTAGGTGGTACTGGGGGAAGGTGTACTTGAGTAATGACACTAGCACGAGCAAATTTTCCATTTGAGGAGGTGTAATCTTCATCAAAATTTTAATGAGAAAAGCTCTACAAATCAAAGTAGTAGTGGGGTAGTGGCATGGAAAACCACTGCAGCAGTATGTGCTAGGAATTTAAACTTATCACGTAGTTCAGAGTGTGAAAGAACCAATAGTGATTGTAAATTTATATACTATTTATTAGAGAAAGAATGAAAGCATATATAAAACCTCCTAAAATTAGGAATAAGACTGGAAGCACAAAAACTTGCCCTAGAGAAACTTATATGAGAACAAAATTTAGTATTCACACACAGCAACAAGGAATAGGGAAAAGGACAAACCTTGGTTTGTGAAGACAAACCTTGATTGTGATGAGATCTGCCTTGTATAAAGATAAAAGAAAAATCCAACATGGGACTTATAATAATAATAAAAAGAAGGAAAAGGAAGATGAGGACCCATGTAGAAAAAAAGTTAAAGGAATATTTTCATCAGACTCAAAGGAATAGGCATACTCCTAAAGATAACCTAATTCAGGATACAGGAAAAAACTTAAAGAACAAGTCAAACATTCTAACTAGTTATTAATTATTGAGTATTTCCTATGTATCAGTATATTGTTATTCATTACTGAGGAGTTCTATCAGAGCTGTTATAAATATATCACATGTATTAGCTCATTTAATCATCACAATGATCCCATGAGATATTATTATCCCCTTTTTAGATATAAAGACTTTCCCAAGATCATAAAGCTATTAAGAATTCAAAAAGGGCTTCCCTGGTGGCGCAGTGGTTGAGAATCTGCCTGCTAATGCAGGGGACACGGGTTCGAGCCCTGGTCTGGGAAGATCCCACATGCCGCGGAGCAACTAGGCCCTTGAGCCACAACTACTGAGCCTGCGCATCTGGAGCTTGTGCTCCGCAACAAGAGAGGCCACGATAGTGAGAGGCCCGCGCACCGCCATGAAGAGTCGCCCCCGCTTGCCGCAACTGGAGAAAGCCCTCGCACAGAAACGAAGACCCAACACAGCCAAAAATAAATAAATAAATAAATAAGAATTAGAAATTCATTTAAAAAGTACATTAATATTAAAAAAAAAGAATTCAAAAAGACATAGCTATTATGAGCAGGTATAGAACTTTATTCATTCGTATACTCAAATAATATTTTATGGGTACTTACAAGGGGCAGGTAGTATTCTAGGCACTTGGGATATATTAGTGAGGGGAGGGGAAAGAAACCTGTCTTCAAGAAGCTTGTATTCCAGCAAGATATAAATTATATAGTGTGTGAGAAGGTGATGAGTTCTGGGGGGGAAAACCAGAAATTAGAGCAGGATATTGAAGTTAGAAAGTACCTGGTGAGGGATCAAAATTAATGTATAGAGCTGAGTTTGAAATGGTTTTTAATGTATCTGAGAACCTTGGCTTGTAATACGATAATTTAATCCAGTCATATTTATTTTGTGAAGTGATGTCAGTCTTCCTTCTGTCATTGTATGCTTTTTGATTTTTATCTTTTCTTGATGCTTCCCTTTTTCCTTACTTTTTGCTAAGTAGCCCACTTTATTGTTATTTCTCTGCCAAGTGTTTTGAAAAGTATTACTCTACTAATGGTTACCTTTAAATTATGTATATCATTTATTTCTTCTATGTACAGAAACTAAGCTCCACAAGGCCAGTCTTATACATGTCTTCTTACGTATTCTATTACTGAGCCTAATACAGTAGCAGGAGTATCAAAATATTTTTGTTTTATGAATAAACAAGTTAATAGTAGGTATTAACTACATGATCATAATTCTGCTCTGGGGCCAAAGAGAGACTCTGGAGGGAGAAACTAAAACTAGAAAGTGAATACAAAGAAAGGTGAAAAAATTGCTACAGAAGAGAGTGCCTCTATCCCAATCCTGACTAAGTGATCTTGAAAAATGTACCCATCCTCTTTTCACTTCTGGTTTTTTTTCACTTTAAAAATAGGGAGAGTGGATTTGAACAGTGGTTCGTTACCTTTTTGTGAGTCATAGATCCTCTTGAGAAATCAATAAACACTAGCAATGTTCTCCACAGAAGCTTTATATACATAAACTTATGTCAACATAAGTTGACATATTTTATAAGATTATGAAAAGCCTTTAATGTGAACATTGTTTTTTTATTATTTTTTATTTTTTATTTTTTGCGGTACGCGGACCTCTCACTGCTGTGGCCTCTCCCGTTGCGGAGCACAGGCTCCGGACGCGCAGGCTCAGCGGCCACAGCTCACGGGCCCAGCCGCTCTGCGGCATGTGGGATCTTCCCGGACCGGGGCCTGAACCCATGTCCCCTGCATCGGCAGGCGGACTCTCAACCACTGCGCCACCAGGGAAGTCCCGAACATTGTTTTTTTAATGTGAATATTGTTAATGCAATATGAAACACTAAAGAAATATTTTATAACATTTAAAGGTAGATAAACACATTAGATACATACATACAAAACCCTCTCCATATTTTATAATAAAGAAAGCCCAAAACTCCTAAGCTAGAAGGAAGCATTTATCCAAAGAAAGAAACAGAAGATTTATAGATGTGAAATGTTTTGAAGTATTAAAGTCCAATACCTTCTTCTAAGTTCTTGTCACATATTTATTGCAGATAGGGATGAAGTTGTTTAAGCTTAGCTTTTCTTGACAAACCAATTCTGATTGGTTGACTGCATGTCTTAAGAGGTAGTAGTCTTGAAATTCCATATGAAAAGTTACCACCTAAAAGTATAAGACAATAAAAGTACATAAGGGAGTAAAAATCAGTCATAGTTTCTATGCTTAAAAATTTTTACTAACTTCTAATCATGATACTAGCAACATTTACTGAGTCACTGAGCTAAGTGCTTTGAATGCATTACTTAAATTACTCCAATCTCCATTTTTTAAAAGTGGAAAACTCAGCACAAAAAATTTAAGTAACTTGCCAAACATACAATAAAATAGCAGCTAAATAAAATCAGCGTTCCAGTCAGGAAATCTGACCTAACAACAACAACAAAAACTATATAGGTTTTAAAGTTAACTTGATGTAGTGGTTGTAAAGACCATGTTGTTTTTCTATTAGAAGTTACTAGACTATACTGTTAATAATTACATTTGGCTTCTAATAGAGATTATTATCAATAATAGAGCACAAATGTATTTCATCTGTCATGTATCAATGGAGGGCTCTAATTTTGAAGTTTTTATTTAACATCACACTAACATTTTCTAAAAAGTTCAAAACATTTCATGGAGGTATATATGTTACTAAATCAGTTAACCAAACAAGCAGAATCAATTACTCTCGATAATGAGTACCTCTCATTAACAAAATACCTCTTACTTTGAGTACTTTTTAAAAAATAAACAGTAGGGTACATATGTAAAGCTAAAAATGTATCAAGCTTTAATGAATTAGTGTGACCTTAACATAACAGCACATTATGCTAAAAACAGTGTAATCAACCTAATGTTAAATATGATAAAAGGTAAACAGCATGATTTCTACTAAGCTGAATCAAATAGAATCTGTGTGTATCTATGTAAACAATAATGAAATACAACACAAAATTTAGCTATATGTAAATAGAGAGAAAACACAAAAATAGCTATAAATCAGTTTATGATATTTTATTCAACATTAAAATTATAAAGTTAATTATAAAAATAAGAGGAAAAATGTATTGCTATATTTTTTCATTTTTTTAAATGAAAAAGGATGGTCTAAAATAAAATTGTTGGATCATGAGTGATACACTAGATTTGGTTATAAATTAGGTAATTTCAGCAATTTATGCTAAGTGTACATCTTTATTATGAAATTGTTTCAGAAAACAGCTATGATTAGTCTACTTGATTACTTTTTCAAAGTATAGCTTTCCTCTTTCACATTCTAATACAATAGATACTTCTGGTAATTTTGCAATGGATGGGAAATGGGAAATCACTGAACCAATTTGTATCAACAGCAGGTCTTTTGCAAAGCACATGACCTTAAACAGTCATTAAATTGTGGCTATAAGAATATGCTTCTTTGTCTCCTTGGATTTCCTACCTTTTTTAAAAACTAAATAATGATCCCTTTTATTATTGCTATATACTAGATTAACTTACTGCTTTGTATTGTGTAACAATTCTAAACATCCAAGCATAATACCAGAAATTGCTCATTTTAGAAATCAATGTTAAAGAAAAAAGTCATGAAGGTTGTTAGTGGTCTTTTAGAAATAATGCCAAGTCAGTTGTTTTCTAAATCCTTGTAACTTAAAGTTCCAGCTCAACTCAAAGTCTAGCAGCATCTCCATTTGCTAGGACCTTGATAGAAATGCAGAATCTTAGAGCCTACCACACAACAAAATCAGAATCATTTAATAAAACACCCAGGTGATTCATATGTCAGATGAAATAAAAACTCACTTGAGAGCTGTGAGTTTCAGTTTTATTTGGGGACTTACTGTGGACCATAACCCAAGATACAGCCTCTCAGATAGCTCTGAAGAGGTAAGGGAGGAGGTCAGCATATATGTGATTTTGGAGAAGGGGTACCTGCAATCAGACACACATCTTGGTAGAAGGTTACTGCTAGTCAGGAGGAACAGATATCTTAGTTAATTATTTTAGTGCTTTTCTAAGTATGAGAAGATGCAAGAAATTGGATTCATACAATTTTCCCCTGAAAATATCTATCTGAAGGCCTGTTCTGCCAGTTTTTCCAGAGCACAGAATGCCTCATTCCTGATTTCTGCCCTGAACTCCTTTCAGGGTGTCCTACAGGTCAGCAAGTGCAATGGCTAACGACTCAATCCTTGTAGAGTCGGGTGACTAGTGACATTCTTTGGCTGACATATATCCACATTGAAATTAGAGAAGTAGGGCTTCCCTGGTGGCGCAGTGCTTGAGAGTCCGCCTGCCGATGCAGGGGACATGGGTTCGTGCCCCGGTCCGGGAGGATCCCACATGCCGCGGAGCGGCTGGGCCCGTGAGCCATGGCCTCTGAGCCTGCGCGTCTGGAGCCTGTGCTCCGCAACGGGAGAGGCCGCAACAGTGAGAGGCCCACGTAACGCTAAAAAAATAAAAAATAAAATAAAATTAGAGAAGTATTGGTGCTAAATGATATATAAAGCACCTGGCACACTGGCTAGCTGGCATTTAACATGCTCAAAGTACTTGCCTTCTCCATACCACAAAGAGAGAAGAGAGAGACAAGGGGAGATAGGATACCCTGGAGATATTAGTAGTAAAAACTTTAATTGGAGGCATCATGATGACAAGTGGGTAGGTACCAATAACATTTCTGTACAATCAGAAGTTTTCCAATACCTTTAAAATCACCCTACATAAGCAGGCACCCACTCTCCCTAGGCAGTTAGTCCAGTATTATCCCCACTTCACAGTATCTCCCAACTTTTCCCTTACACTATGGATTTTAACAAGCCTCAGGAAGATCATTCCATTTTTATGCACTTTGAAAGTGGATTCAAAACAACGATCCTAACATAGTATTAAATAACTGTGGCTGACCTCACACATTATTTTTCATATTTTATAACAAGGAGGAACTTTTCCTTGTGAAGCCACAATAGAGTATCATGGATTCAGATATTTCCAACAAGTGTAACATTTCTTTCCCAATTTAGGCACATAGTTTAATCTGCCTCAAATATCCTTTTTATTATCACAATTAACATCATGATGACAGAGAATATGTTCCTAAACCCAATTTCTTCCTTTCTTCCTATCCTAGAAGAAACAACCCCTATCCTTTTCAGGCCAATTCCACCATCCCGCTTTTAGTCTTAGAGAGTATTGTTCCTTTAATTATTTCCTTTATTCGTGGGAGAAGAAATTTCCCATGGGCTTTTGATCTTCCAAGGACTTGGATTAATTTTTAAGAGTATTTTATTGTAAGCTAAGAAAAGAGGAAATTATGCAATTCTGAAGTGTCTGAATAAAAGTACCAGGGACAGCAATTCTACTGATGAGAAGCCAGGAGAAATGCTTTGAGAAATGATGCATGACTGAAGATATTTTGGTAAATATACTTCACCTACCTGATTACTATTTCTAGATCTAGTCTTATTGTGTAATACCAGCAATTTCTGACAAATGGAAACGTAGTTATTCAGAAAATAATTCCCTAATTTTAATCCAACTCTTACCTCACCCCCATTGGTACTACAAGTTAGAACAGGTGTTAGACTTAGTGTGTCTCATTCTGATATTAAACACCTCTTAGGCAAAGGATAAGGTTAGCTGTTTAACTTTTCTTCAGTTTGATTTTCTATAGTAAGCACAAGTTTAAATGCCATAGTCCTAAATCATGTTAATATATGTAAATGATGCTAATTTCTTTCAAAATCACTACATAAAATGTACATATAAAGAGCCTCATAATCTTTCAAGAATAGAAAACAATGATAATAAATGTATAATTGGGAGTAACATCAACGTAAATCCAACTTAGATAAATGCCTTTTTCATTTTTGCTAATTAATGTTACATACATTCGATGTGTATATTAGGTATATATATATATGTATATGTATATATATATATATAAAACACCTATTTTATCATATAGTTATTGCAATGCATCACTGCAAATATTTAAACAGTTTTAGAGTGCATTTTCTAATTACATTCTAAATGATATTTTAATTTTAGCTAATTTTTAACTATAGGAATTTGCATCAGTAAATTATTAATGTTTACAAAAGTATTAAATCATTGTATTTATTTGTTAAAACCCTAAGTATATTTTCCTCATGCTAAAAGTACAAAAATTCAATAATCATCTTAGAAAGTATTATAGAAAATAACTAAAAATCTTACCTCCCTTCAGTAAATAATTAAATTTTTCTTCCTTAAATTCATCAGAGAAAAAAGCTGGTCTTTCAGGTGAAGGTTTTTCACAATCTAAAAATAAAGACCAATGTGTTATAGCAAAAAGTAACTTTTATATAAAATGTTAATACTATAAAAAAATTACTTTTTCAGGAATATTTCCTCCCATTGGCTCCTAATATTTAGATAAGTAAAACAGGACAAAGCTCCTTTTAAAAATTTCATCACTTGTTCCCATCAACTTCAGTATGTTATTTAATGTTTGAACAACCTTTATAAAAAAATAATAATGCATCAATAAACATTGTCTTATACCTTATCTTCTTTTTTGCCAAAATTATATATTTGGCCTACACAGAAAAAAAAAAAAAGCAGCATTTTCTTTTTACTCAGAAAGTATATTTTAAAACTAATTTCATACCTTCCTTAGAAGTAGAGTAGAGTAATTCTTCCTCTGATGTTCTTAGACAGCAATATTCATTAGGAACTTCCTGTTCTCCATTTTTGGGTACTTTTTTCCATTTAAATAAACTTTGGTGTTTTTCATGCGTATTAGGCCCTGCTATCGTATCACAGAGCAAAGAAGATGAACATATTTTGTTTTCTGTACCCATTTTCAAACCTTTTTTAATCTCCGTTTTTACCTCCACAAAATCATTATTTTCTACAAAGTAATTTTCTTGCCCATTGTTGGTTTCCACAGTGCTTAGAATTTCATTTTCCATACTAATTTCTTGAAACATATGAAGTTCTTCAAGTACTAAATCAAATTTACTCTTCATCTCAAAATCGTTTACTGTTGTCAGAGCGTCTCTTGATAAACACTTAGATAAGTCCTGAAAACATTCATTGTTCCCAACACTCAAATGAGTGTCAAACTGAAGATTAAAACATTCTGAAGAGTCATTCTTTGGATGAAAATGCTTTGAATTAGCTAACTCACTTTCTTGAAAAATATTCTCAGATTCATTTCTGTCAGCTACATTATTTCGATTAACATATTTAGTTTCTTCCACACCTACTTTCTTATTCATTAATGAAACTGGTTGCACAAAAAATATGCCTTCTGTTGAATAAAAACTCTTTTTCTCTTCCTTTTCTATCTTAATATCTTCATGAACTTGGCAACTGTTTGTTAAACTTTGTGCTGTGACTTTTACTTCCTCCTTCAAAATTAAGTCACATTTTTTTTCTTCAATTTCACTTATCAAGTCCCCAAAATTTAGCACCGGAGTTATAGTTGTCAGATTGGTTTGTTCATTGTGTTTTTTGTCGTGGCTTGCCTGTATAGCCTGTTGCCTAATATTGAAGAAATCTTCAAATATGCATTTAAAATTAAATCTGTTGATCTTATTATGCTTTTGTTTTCCTTCAGAATATAAATCTTGGTTCTGCATATTTATTTCATAAGTTTTTTTATTAATATATTTCTGGATCTGTATAAATTGAGGACAAGACTTAACATGTGTTTTAACAATTTTAGGACTACAGTGCACCCAGTTTCCCACACTCATGAGTCGTTCAGGACAACTCTTATTCTTGTAACTAATTTTTGTCAAAAAAATTTCATCGATGTCATCAAAGTCCATTAAAAGGGGAATTTTTTCATATGTTTCAAAAATTGGAAAGTGTATGTTTTTAATTGTCATACTGGAGGAACTGATAAGTTTTTTCACTGTAATGTTTTTTGGATAATTCAAATATATTACCCATTTGAAAATGCATCTCTCTTCTAATTTAGAATAATTTTCAATTATTGTTAAAGAGTCAGAGTTATTGAGCAAAGATGTTATGTTGGTTTTCAATATAATATTTAGAAGGTCTAAAACACCGGTTTGTAAATATATGCTTAAAATATCATTATTTCTATTGACATTCATATTCCTAGTTATTAGATTTTGAACATCAATTTGATTTTTACACTTCAAAATTCCATACCAGGTTAAGATATTGTTATCTTTTTGATTTCCTGAAATACTTTTAAGGAAATAAAAAATTCCTGTAATGAAATTTTCAAAAATACTGCTTAAATGAAAGTCTTTTTGTGTAGTATAACATCTCAACTGTAGCATATTATCGTTTTCTCCTTTACCTTTGAACCAAAAAATTTTTATTGAAGCTTTCTGACTACCCAGTGTTTCTATCATGAGAGGCTTTGATTTTTCTTCATGTGTTTTCATGACTTCTGTATTGTGATAATTTTCTTTCCTTAAAAGATCTGTTTCTAATAATTGTTGCAAATTCAATATTTCTCCAGTTTTCATATTTTCACATTTAGTTTTGTAACTCTCCATAATCCAACAATTTTTCCTATTTTTTCTCAAAATATGTCTAATGTTACAGTCCCAGTTTTTCGATTTTTCTGATCTGGTAGATATGTAGCTGTCCAGGCATGTTTTTGCCTCTTCCCAATTTGCATTTTCTAGTTTTATAGTGAAATTCTTTGCAGAGTCTATTGCATCAGACTTGATACTACAGTGATTATAGTAGTGTAAACTGATCAAGTCTTTTTTTCTCGCACAAACACTTTGGTTGCTGAGTGACTGGTGGTTACTTCCATAACATTCAGAAAAAATATTTTCTGCATCCACAACTTTTTTATCATCCTGTAACTTTTGCTTCTTAACATCAGGTCTATTTTGGGACCAGTGAATGTTTGTGAAATCCCTCACATATGCCTCATTTTTGTCATTTTTCTTCATTATTTCCTTTAAATAGACAGAAGACATTTTGCTATTTAAATCAGTTGGAAACTCAGGGATACTTATCGTGCTGCTATCTCTGAAATAGCTGGGTTCGGCAATTTCCATGCTGGGTTGGATTTGAGATTTTGATATTTTTAGTGTAGATGCTGAAATGCTATTTTCTTTTTTATTTGATGGCGTAACGCTGTCAGCTTTACATCTGTTCTTAATATCATGAAACGTTGATTTGGTTTCCTTGTAAAAGGTAACATCTAAAAATGAATTTTCTGTCTGTTTTGTGCAATTATTGTCTTTCTGGCTATTGTCTCTCCCCTGGAGTAAATATCGTTTTCCATCATCGTTTTTAATTGCCTGTCCATCATGTATAGAGGCGTTGGGCAGCTGACCAGCCTCTGTTCCAGATCTATCACTGCAATGCACACCGAAGGACTCTCTGTCATACAGCCCTGGTTCACAAGACGTTCTAGAAGCCTTCAAACCAGAATCAAAACTTTGTGAGGGGAGAGACCGCAAACAACTCTTCATCTCAAATCCGCTATTTTGGCATACCAGATTACACATCTGCTTCTCACCGACAGATTTCTCCACACGCGAGTCTGTGGAGTTATCAAAAATCTCCTTAGCTGAAACCAGGAGCGCCTTGAAGGGTCTGGCCGACGACTCCCAGGCTTTTTCCACCTCAGACAAGCGAGGCACCAAAGGCAGCCTCCAGCCCGCCTCAGAAACACCACCGGGCTCCTCAAGACGGGGCCGCTTACTGCGGGGTGGTGGGGAATCAGGGTCGTCAGGAGGCGGTAAAGGGGAAGCAGGCTCCCCGAGCTCCACAACCTGCGGCGCGCGCTGCGTGAACGACATGACAGCGAACTGAGGGAATCGGTCAGAGGCTCCGGCCAGACTCGAGTCTCCCAGCAGGCGCAAAGTGGCTCCGCCCCACCGCCCCCCCCGAGCCCCACCCCCTGAGCCCGCCTCGGTCACGCCCCTGACACGCCCCTTTAGGCCTGGCCTCGGCCCTAGCCTCACGGCTAGCCCACCTCGACCACGCCCCACCCCGCCCCCGTGGCCCAGGCGTAGGCCACGCCCCCATCCACCGCACTCCCGCGAGTCCCAGGTAGTCTCTCCCTCAAAGCACCTAGCGCCTGGGACTGTTACTTTGTCTATTTTTAGCGCCCTTCTGCTATTGCCAGGGTTGTAGCCGATTGAAACTTTTTCTTCCCTCTGGTAGAATTAATGAGAAAAGTCTGAATCTCTTTTTTTTAAATCTGTGAACTGAAACATCTTTATTTTTTAATTCTAAAGCTCTGTGTTTTCCTCAGAAGCGACTTCTCCACAGTTTCTCCCGAGCGTCTTGTCCACTAAAACCATGCAGTTCTGTAAACACCAAACCAAATCTGTGTGCGGATAAACTTTCCAAAATGCTCTTAATAACCCCAGTGGCATTGAAAATCAGGTTTCCACTTCACTCATGAAGTGTGTTTTAGGAAAGGACGGCACTGGTACTTAACGATCTGAATATTTGAGGAAAAAACGTGTGCAGAAACTATTATCCAGATAAATTATTAATCTTCATTTTAAGACTGTAGAAAAAAAAAGTTTTCATATGCACTGTGGAGTTTTCTTTCCCAATATTGTGAATGCCACTACTTAAAGATAAAAATTATATGTTGCAGCTATTCTGTTCATTATAAGCATGAATAATCATAAATATGTGTGTTCTGAGTCACACATAATAAATTTTGTAAATGTTGTTTTTCCTCTGCTTTGAGAACAATTTATTATCTTCAGTCAATTCTGATTTTTGTGAATGTTGTACTTCTAAAGAAGAAAATGATTTTCAAAATGTTTATCAAGAAACTTGCAATTACTGCTCAGTAATCAAAAACAGCAGTCCCCTTGATGATTGTTTCAAAGTTGATAAGTTGTATGTTCCCTGGTTAAAAAAAAAAATTATAAGGACTGCAATAATGTGCAACAGGAATCCTAATTTCATAACCCATAGGCATATAAATGGCAAAATATGACTGGCATAATACTTTAGGTAATAAACTGTTCATCGGCCTCCTGTCTTGTAAATACTTAGATATGCTGTGAATCCAATTCTAGGCATTACTTTGGCTGTGAATTCTTCCAGAGAAATGTTTACTTAAATTTGTTGAAAGCCTTAAAGTATAAGCACTTCATCAATGCTGTAAATAACAATGTGGCAGTGGCTCAGATTACACCTCAGGGAGTTCTCAAAGTGCTGCTTCTATATATCTTTAGTTCCACTGTTTTTTTATCCCAGATTTTCCTCAGTTCTACATTCCATTCAAATGCACTCTGTTCTACGCTTTAATCAGCCTCCAGACTGACTTGCATAGCCAAGGTGGATATAACTGGTACATTAACATAACATTAGAAATAAGCTTTCTATCTGTATAGGAAATGCCATAGCTTTGTGATTCTAGATTGATCTTTAACTTGGTGTTTCTTTCTCATCTTGCTAGTTTTCCCCAGAACACACTATTTTTTAAATCTCTATCACACCATTATTTTAAAATTATGCGTTGTTTAAGGACTAGAATTCAAATAAACACAGAAGTTTTCAGTTTAATTCAACAATTGTTTGAGAACTACGTCTAAGATGCTCTTAAGTGTACAGAAATGTATTTTTTTTTTTCTGAAGAAACACAGCAATGAAGACAGGAAAAGAAGTCTTTTCTTGCACTTACTTATTTCAACATTACATTAATGACCACTGTCACTTTAATCAATGCCTATTGAAACTACTATGTGTGTTTTTCCTTTATTTTTAAAATGCTACCTTGCAAATAGTTATGAGAAATGCAAAAAATTGTATCTTCAACTCATCTTAATCAAAATATAAATGAGACATTCAAATCTTCCCTACTCTTCAAGGCCCATTTCAAATGTCACATTTTTCTATAGCACTTTACCCACCCTTCCTTAGAAAACTCCTACCTCCTTAAAAAACAGTAAACTGAGCTTTAAGGCCAGCACCTGTCATTCCTTTCAGCTTGGTGTCCTATTACAGTTCAGCTCTGAAGGAATGAAAGAATGAGATAAACCTCATACTTAAAATATGACAAAAGCTCCTTAGAGTTAAGTCAGAAATTCACTCAGTACCACAGAATGCCTGAAGTCAGTATCCTTAGCACGGTATGGCAGATCCTCACAACTAGACCCCACCTTAACTATTTTGGCTTCACTTTTTTTTACAATTTGCCCTGTGCTGCCTACACGAGACTGTTTGTTATTTTCTTGTCTTTTCATGTATGTTCTCAATACCCTCCTCTTTCTCCACCTGACAAATTCCTATTCAGCCTAAAAGGGTTCTACCCAAAAGCTACCTCCACTGTGAAAGCTCTACCTCATCCCTGCCCTATCCAAACCACAGGCAAGATTATTTGTATCCTCATCTGTGTTCCTGTAGAACTGAATTTTCAACCATACTATAACACTTACAACATTGTATTGAGCTGTTTACATCCCCTCTACCAGACTCTGTGTTAATAGGGCAAAGATCTATTCATTTTTACATCCCCAGTGCCTCAGTTAACTTCAGTTAATGAGAAAAAATGCAATTATAGTACTGTTACTATACCTTTACCAATCCAAATGGATTTTGTGGTGTCTTAAGTGTGTTTTAAGCTTCTTGTTTTGATTTTATATGTTAAAACGGAGACTTGCTTGAGATCATACCAACATAGAGCCAAAGATTGACTTTAAATATTACCAGTATTAATGTCATTTAAATTTCATGGTAAGAGCAGATATTCAACAGGACAGATTTTCTCTTTTATGTCTTTTAATAAAGCATGTAAATGATGAATAAATACACTCAACCTAAAACTTTATTTCAGACTGACAAGATAATCAAATATATTTTAAACACTTAATAAGAACAACTAACACAAATATTTAAACCAGCGCTTCCCTGGTGGCACAGTGGTTAAGAATCTGCCTGCCAATGCAGGGGACACGGGTTCGAGCCCTGTCCGGGAAGATCTCACATGCTACGAAGCAACTAAGCCTGTGCACCACAACTCTTGAGCCTGCTCTCTAGAGCCCATGCCCCGCAACAAGAGAAGCCACTGCAAAGAGAAGCCCGCACACGGCAACGAAGAGTAGCCCTGGCTTGCAGGAAGTAGAGAAAGCCCACGCGTGGCAACAAAGACCCAGCACAGCCAAAAATAAATAAAAATAAAAATAAAAAGTTTATTAAAAAATATTTAAACAAAATACAGGGGTTAAAGAGGAAAATATCACTTACTAAAAATATTTAAAATAAATATGGCTATAAATAACACCAAAAGCATTTTTTATCAAGTCACTAAGAAGTTCTAGTTGGAAAAATATTTCAGAAAACCATGGTGCTCTGTATATCCACATATGCAATTAACCTTTCAGCAGAGCAACAACTGTAACTTAATAAAATGGTCTTAAATGAGACAATGTATAAGCAACTACTTTAAGCTTTAAATCACCTCCTTATTGTCAATTTTCATTAATGACATCATTATCTACCCACTCTCCTAAACTAGAGACTCTTAGTGTTATCCTTAATTTTTTCTCTCTTTTATAGTCTTTCCCCATCACCCAACCTCTATGTAGACATTCATCAAATATTGTTAATTCTATATCAAATATAACCCAGGAATTAATCTTCTATTCTTTATCCATAATGTTTCAGCTTTAGTTCAGGCCCTCATCATCTCCTGCTGAGAATAGTAAAAAGAATGATCTTTTTACTAGTCTCCCCTCCACTTCTACCCACCACTACCATGAGACTTTTCTTCTTAAAATATTAATCACTTTGTTACATGTTTCCTGACTTAAGAACTTCTTTTGACTCTTTGATACATACAGAATAAAATACAAGCTCTTTAATTCAACATGCAAAGTTCTTCATAGTTCATCTCCAAACTGTTTTTTCAGCTTCTGTATACTTCCACAACACAACTAGCTTTCCTGCAGCTCTAAGCTTCTCACCATTCGTCAAATATATAAAGCCCTTTCACAATTCCAGGTCTTGGGCCTATGCTGGTTCATTTGCCTAAAGTGTAATGTCAGGCCTTACTTAAATCTTAAGTCCTTCCAGTTTACAGCCATGTTGTATGTTTAGACATCCACAGTTTCATCTGCTCCCCTTTCTTTAGTTCTAAATATTATTTCATTAATGTACTATTATATTTTTTGCACATTTAGCTATTCAAAAATAATCATTTACCTGAGCCCTCACTGTTGGAAAACCAGGGCGGCGGGGGCGGCTGGAAATGTTCAACTATTTCCAACACTCATCCGATGGTCTAATAAATTTCAGCATCAATTAAAAGATTCTTTGCTGCTGAAATAAAAGCAAGAGTCTGTATTATTTTGGAATTCATGCAACTGTAAATAACACCTCTTTTAAAAATTAATTGTGAATTCTTTTCAATTAAACTTTCATAAGAATCTTTTCAAAATTTTGAGATAGCAAAATGTCTATCATTTTTATCATACAAACTTGTAATTACTTAGATTGCTTTCTCCTTTTGTATAGTTTTTCTGCTGAGATTAGTCACTTTGTTTTGGTTGGTTGCATAATAAATATTTAGCTGGACATGGCAAATTCATAGAACTACAATTTACTTCAAATTTTGAAGGAATTACATACATTTACATTCAATACAAAATATATTTAACATAAAAACTATGCTAAACATAATTTTTTATCTTGAAAGCAAAATAGAATATTATTTAGGTGAGTAGGTTCTGGAGTCAAATTGTCTATGTCTGAAGCTATGGTCCACTTCTTCCTAGCTGTGTAATGTGAGCGAATTACTTAACCCTTCTGAGACACAGATTCCTATAAATGGGAATTATAAAGTAGAACCTACCTCATAGGCTGTTGTGTGATCTAAATGAAATACACCATGTAAGGCATTTAGAAGAGAGTTGGCTGTGTAAATAGATATTCATTAAGCATTTCTTAAGTTATGATAGTTATTATTAACATCACACTAGCAAGGTTAGACTGGCTCCTACAGTTTAATGAATTGAACACTAGTATCTCTTCCCAACCCCAAATGTCAGTCATTTTCTGTGGGTAGCTTGGAGTAGGCCATGATGGAAGTATTTCTATTTAAATTGCTAAAATCAGCAAACACTACAAATTAGGGAGTTCTTTTTTTTCTTTCTAGAAAGCCAGTTGTTAAACAGTTACAAGCATAGTATTGAATCAAACTCTATTTCACAGTACTTTAGAAACATTACTGTATAAATCAATTCTCACTACAGAATTGTAGCCTTAGCAAGCCAGGCAGTTTTTTCTTTCTTGTCTGGCTAAGGTCAAAGAGAGGAAATTTGACAGACTCTATATTGGTGCCAAGACACAGTGTGAAAACTTTATTACAACAAAACAAAACAAACAAACAAAAAAACTATGTTAATTTGTTTTTACCTCATTTGATCCTTTTTCATGAGTGAAGAGCCCCCAAATTTGCCAAATACAAAAAAGTAACTGTACTTTTCAATATTTTAAGTTTGCTTATGGCTCTATGATTTCAGAATGGCAACAGGTTCAGTTCAGAGGAAAATAATGGATCAAAAGAATCCTTCTTCTATCATTATCTACGGCAGAGTCTAGTCACTGCTTACTGTCAATCAATAATCATTGACAGCTAAATAATAACATTTTTCAAAGTACCTTAAGTAAATGCTCTTATCTGATGATTTAATTATCCTTTGACTTGCTGAATGAATATCTATTATCTGCAAGAAAGTATGCCTCGTACTGAAGTAAATGCTATGACATAGAAAATGTAATCTTTGTCTCTAAAAAACGCATTCTGGAAAAAAAATTTTAAAATTAAAAATGCATTCTGGCCAGAAATATGCATATTAAAAGATAAATATGCATATAAAACTAACACTACATGGCCCATTATGTAGCCTAGTTAATCAGGTCATTCACAGCTTTGTGCTAGTCTATTTTCTAGCCTGATCTCCAGCAACTTCTTTCCCTTCTCCCATGCCTCTCACACTCTACCTCACCAAATTGCTTACAGTTCCCCAGATACTCATGTTTTCTTTCCGTTGTTCAGTTTTTAAGACATTTATTGATTATCTGTTAGGTACCAGGCACTGTGTTGGCTATTAGATATTCAAAATTGACAGTCTTTTTTCAAGAAATTTACAGTATAGTAGGAGAAACAGACATATAGAGTTTATTACAATATAATAGGATAAGTACTACAGTAGAGGAATATCCAAGCACTGAAGAAAGAGGACCAAACCTAGTCTGGAAGCTTAGGGAAGGTGCTCAGGAAGAAATGGTCCCCAAAAGCTTATTCTTGAAGAATACATTCATTCATTCCATTCCTAAGAGCTGTAATTTTTTATAAAACTCCCTTTCTTCTCCATACTACTCAATTTTTATCCATATCCCCACCATTTCAGACTTCTATTGTAATACTTATAAAATTACGTAATGGTTGGTTGTGTATATACAATCTACTCCACTAAATTATTAGCTCTTTGACACTTAGAACAGTTACCTTGTTGAACTTTGTGTTTCCAGTGTATAGCATGGGACCTACCATACAATAGATAATAATATTTTTCTAATTATTGTGTTGAATAGATACCAAGTGAGTGATATATCAAATAAGCAGTATTAAGAAATAGATACTATAAGGAATTCAGTGAAGGAGGAAATGAGTTCTAGATAGAAAGGCAAGAGGCTTTACAAAGGGAAGAATTGAACTGGGCCTAGAAAAACAGAATTTAGACGGCCTAGATTCTGTTTCAACTAGAAAACAAGAAATGACCTAAGGTCCAAAAAAATAGAGCTCTGCTTTCTCAGAGATTAAGGAAGTATAGAAATAGCTCTAGCATTGGACTGAGATATAGAAGTAAAGATGAACTAATTAGGAAAGTCATTAACCCAAGGGGTCTGGCTACAGGAAGAGCTACCCAGTCAGGATATAAAACAACTAGGATCTAGAAGAAACTGAGTGATATTTTTAAAAACCAAATCTAAATACAGTCTATAATACAGTAACGTACCTATTATGAATGTAATACATGCCCCAGAATTTCTCCATTTGTAATGAATCAGTTGAGCACGCTCTTCATAACTGAGTTCAGCATGTTCTATACATTAGTGGATCTTATAAGAGGAGAATTAATTATATAAAAATGTGACCAAGGCCATGACTCCCTTGAACAGTTTTTTGAAGGAGTCTTGAAAAAGAGAGCCAAGAATCACAGAAAGTGGGGAGGAAATGTAAGCTTAGGACATGGGGAGAGGCAGTTAGTCGCCCATGGCAGTATGTTGTCACACAGTTCTATTAAAGAGCAACCTTCCTCATTTTTAAAAGTTTCTCATAGATAACTATACCCTATGAGAAACAAAGTAGGGCAAGAATACATGTTTAGTTTTGTAATGTTATCTGACGCATATGCATTATATACAGAATACAGTAAGTCCCCTACCTACAAACAAGTTCTGTTTCGACAGTGCTTTCTTAAGTCCAATTTGTTCGTTAAGTTCAACAAAGTTAGCCTAGGTACCCAACTAACACAGTCAGCTATAGAGTACCGTACTGTAATAGGTTTATAATACTTTTCACACAAATCATACATAAAAAACAAACACAAAAAATAAAGAAAACATTTTTAATCTTTACAGTACAGTACCTTGAAAAGTACAGTAGTACACTACTGTACGACAGCTGGTGCTTCTTAGCAGTACCAGCTATATCACTGCTGCTTTTATGCTTACTTCCGGACATCCTGGGCTTGATATAAAGATTCTGTCTTACTGTACTCTGTGCAGTACTATACAGGAAAGTACACAAAAGCACAACAACTTGTAGAGGATGCACACACGTGACGATGTACGCCAGACACGTGAGCTAACTTACGTGATTAGACATGCGAATGCACATTCGCATCTTTCAAAGTTCACAACTTGAAGGTTCATATGTAGGGGACTGACTGTATTTGTTTTACATGGTACTTAATTATGAATGGAAAGGAAAGTCGCAAAATGTCACTTGTTTTACAACTTTGCCTGAGGCCAGTCGTGCTAATCACCCACTTACTACAGTTATATATCAGCTTCCAAAAGCTAAGCCCATGATTTCTGGAGACCACTCAGAGGGACTCTAGAGGTGACTCTCTTAAAAGTTATGTAGTTCAGATCTTGGACAATAACCTGGAAAAACAAAGATATAGGATATGGGCTACTTACAGTAACAATGCCATCTTTTCAGAAAATAGAGAAACAGGGCAGGGGCTGGGCTTGGTACATAATAGTTAGCTAAGCAAAGACAGAACCACAGTAATCATGATTGGGATGATCCTTTTTTTATATGTGAAAAACTAAAAGGTGAGAAGGAGAAGCTGAAGCAGAAGCAGTGTGACCATATATTTCCAAGCTCTAATTAGGAAAAAATAAGTATGTGTGTTCTCCAATATAAAAATAATATAATGAATCAAAGGATTATAAATAGAAATTTAGTTTAATATGATCTATGACCATCCATGTTTTGTAACAATTTAATGTTCAATAATAACGTACAAAAAGGCACAGAGGTTTCCTTTGGTTTTAGCTTATAAAATCTCTGCTGGTTGAAAACAAACACAAAAAAACCTTATTTCAATTCAAACAATATTTAGTACAGAATATGTGCTCAACACTGTACTGAATGCCATCCTCTTCTTGTAGTCATGAATACTTAAATATATATGTGTCTCCCTGTTGAATCGCCTTCTACTTGCATAGCAATGTAATAGCTGCACCATCTTTCCACTTTTTACTCTCCAAACTCCTCTCTGGTAATAATAATTTTTTCAAAAAAGACAATATTTTAACTTCTGCATGCCATTGAAGAAAAGACCTCTTCCATTGGATTTGATCTATAAACTAATTGTCTCAAACCATAATTACGTATCCATGAAGTACTGATACAAGGTCAAACTTTGTCAGGAAATTCAAAATAGAAAGAGACTCTTGTCAGTTTAAACTCCAAAAGGAATAGCTCAAGGGTCTGCAGGATAGTTTGGTACTGGGGGCTGACAAATAGAAGACTAGAAACAGAAGTGTGACATCATTTACCATTAACCCTTCCTGCAGCCCCGTCCTTTAGTACAGACCTACAAAAAGAGCATTAGGGTTTGCATATAGTCAAAACTGCATTAACTGTGCTGCTCAGAAGTGTGCCTTTACTTTGCCAGAGATTCAGTAGAATTACAAAATGATTTTTGGCTTTATTAATTTTTTAAAAAGTATTCAAACTCTGGCAAGAAAATAACATCAAATTTCAGGCTTTTTCGTGTTTTTGTTGTTTTTGTCATTTTCTATTGCTTTTTAAGAATGATCACTATAAATTTAAATCAACTTCAACTGAAATCATAGTAAGAACTTTAAGGTGGAGAGTAATGTCCAGAAATCTATTCAGAGGCGATATAGAGAGTAGTTAAGAACATAGGATTATAGACTCTCTACCCCAGAAGTCCTCCTCATGCTTCAGTCCTCTGCTTCTTTACCTGGGAAGTTTGTTCATTTTGTGATAATTCATTGTATTGTACATTTATGAATGATATTTTTCTGTATGTATGTCTTATTTCTATTTTTTTAAAAAAAGAAAGGGGCTTCCCTGGTGGCGCAGTGGTTGAGAGTCTGCCTGCCGATGCAGGGGACAAGGGTTCGTGCCCTGGTCCGGGAAGATCCCACGTGCCGTGGAGCGGCTGGGCCCGTGAGCCATGGCCGCTGAGCCTGCGCATCCGGAGCCTGTGCTCCGCAGCGGGAGAGGCCACAACAGTGAGAGGCCCGCGTAACGCAAAAAGAAAAAACAAGAAAGAAAGAAAAAAGTGTTGATTCTGGAAGTAAACTGCCTAGATAAAAAAAAAAAAGAAAGAAAGAAAGAAAGAAAAAAGTGTTGGTTCTGGAAGTAAACTGCCTAGATTTGAATCCTGGTGCCATAACTTACTGTTTGACCTTGGGGTATGTTTGACCTTGGGGTAAACTCCTTAACCCTCTGTGCCTCAACTTCTTCAACTGTAAGATGAGAATATTAGTAATAGTACTTGCCCCTTGTGGTGGTTGTAGGATTTTATGATTCTATATGTGTAGGATTTTATATTCTATATGTAAAACACATAGAACAGTGCCTTACACATGACAAATTCTATATAAGCATTATAGTTATTAACAGTAACCCATTCACTTCTTTAACCATTCTAGAATAAGAATCCTTAGATAATCCTTTAAAAAATCATTTAAGAGGATTTCCCAACTTCTAGATTTTCATTGATTTGTCAAATTGCTCATTTTTTCCCCTTTGTTTCACAGAGAGCTCCATGGGAAATAATTCTTTTTCATTTTCTCTCTAGATTTAATATAAAAGGAAAAGAGACTAAAATATATACCATTGGATATTTCCATATATCTTCACTGATATATAGCTATCACTCTGTTTTTCAAATACACTATTAAGTCTGCTTTTGAAAGTGTCTATAACATATGTTTATTTATTAATCCTTAGTTAAGAATAATTAGCTTAGCACTTTTGTGACTATATCCTGATTTTCTCTTCATCAATTGCTATCATTTAGAGTTTTTTTAATGGTTTTCCTAAATACAGCCAAATAAGACCCTCATTCCTAAGGACTCAAAGGTATTTACTCTGGGAACCAGTTTTTACTCAATGGAACAGACATTAAGTACAGAGTATCTATTATATATTCAATATTGTGCCAGGTGTCATACAAAGAAGTTATGACACAGAGACAAGGCATTAATAATAAAAAAATTTAATAACAATGTAAAGGTTTAAAATTTTTTATATGTAATTATAAATAGATTATATAAATAATATATACTGTGGTTTAAAAGAATTGAGTTATTAAGGATTAGAATGGGTATAAGGCATCATAGAGAATATTTATGATTTGGATATAAACAGAATAGTAAAATATATTCCAGATGAGAACAAGAGCATGAACAAAGGCATAAATAAAAGTGTAAGATATAATTGAGCAATAGTGAGCAAACAGGTGTTTTTGAGAGAGAGTGGTTTTGTAAGGGGGAAAAAGAAGATAGGAAAGAGACTTGAGGTCAGGGTGTTCAGAACCTTAAATGCCAGGCTTAAAAGAAAGTGTGAACGTCATGCTATAGGAAAGACTATATTTGTGAGTTTGCTTCAGGAGAAAGAGGTATTTAAAATAGGCTTTCAGAAAAATTCACCTAATGGCTGCACGTAGGATGAATTAGAGACAAGTGGGAGAGAATGCTGTCCCTAGCAGAAATTAGTTAAGAGGCTATTGCCATACAACTAGAAATATTAAGGATCTGTATTTGAGCATCAACCATAGGAATGAGAAGGAAAAAAGTGGGAATAATATTTTTTAAAAAATATGATTAGAATTTAATTACTGTTGTGCTGTTGTGGAGGTAAAGAGTCAGCAATGAGTCCAAAGTTTCAAGTTTAGATGATTAGGAAAATAGAGACACCATTAGAAGAAGAGAGAAGGGGGAGAGGCTGTAACTTGTTTGACGATATATCACAAGGGTAAAGGCTAGGAGTTTGGTTTAAGTATATTGCATTGAAGAAATCGCTAAATGTTATTGCACTAGACTTCTGGTTGGAAAAAGAAATGGAGCTCAACAGCAGCAAAGAGCAGAAACTAGGAGGGTTTTGGTTTCATTTAGGGGCCTTCATTTGCTGGAGTTGAAGATTAAAAATTCTGGCAATCTTCCTTTTAGGTGACTCATCTAGAGTGTTAGAGCAGGTTTGACAGATTAAATCTGGAGTGGACATGTTTCCCATCCCACCCTGGTCCTTTTTACTGGAAGGGGAAGGGCCTGGTTCAGTCCACTAATAAACAGAGTTAAAAGCTACTGAGTGGAAACATCTGAAGGAAAACCAGAACTTTCTTTTAAAAAATCTGAATTTGATTGTAATAGTCATGAACAGGTTCATCAGATATTTTGTGTGGGAGCCAATGTTTTGTTCCAATCAACAGGCATTGGAAAAGCCCTAGGAATTGCCCAACAAAGTCATCTAGTATTAACCAAAATTTGAGAAACAGAGACCTGATTAAAATAAAAAGGGGCTTATTTGGGGTTTGTTAGGACAGCAGCCCGGGAGACACAGACTGAAGAAGCACTTGAACTGTCAAAATGGGGGAGGATTATAAAGGCAAGAACCACAAGGTTACAGTTAGTTATATGAATTGTTTATCAAGAATTGTAATTGGAGCTGGCAAGAAGGGTACTTGTTAAGTAAGGATTGGTTGGGCTCTGAAATGGTTGCATAGTTAGAAGGGAGAACAACCTTGAAACACAATGTTGCAGCTAGCAGATGTTTTAAAAACAATGGAATATTACTCAGCCATAAAAAGAAACGAAATTGAGTTATTTGTAATGAGGTAGATAGACCTAGAGTCTGTCATACAGAGTGAAGTAAGTCAGAAAGAGAAAGACAAATACCGTATGCTAACACATATATATGGAATTTAAGAAAAAAAAATGTCATGAAGAACCTAGGGGTAAGACAGGAATAAAGCCACAGACCTACTAGAGAACAGACTTGAGGATATGGGGAGGGGGAAGGGTGAGCTGTGACAAAGCGAGGGAGAGGCATGGACATATATACACTACCAAAGGTAAGGTAGATAGCTAGTGGGAAGCAGCCGCCTAGCACAGGGAGATCAGCTCGGTGCTTTGTGACCGCCTGGAGGGTGGGATAGGGAGGGTGGGAGGGAGGGAGACGCAAGAGGGAAGAGATATGGGAACATATGTATATGTATAACTGATTCACTTTGTTATAAAGCAGAAACTAACACACCACTGTAAAGCAATTATACCCCAATAAAGATGTTAAAAAGCAAAACAAAACAAAACAAAAAAACCTTGGGTTAGGTATAGTTCACAGAAAGTTCAAGTTCTTAATGGTGCCTGAGACCAGGCGCTCAATGGCTGTCCAAATCCATTTTTGTATGCCTGAACTATGATTACTCCATTATAATTTTAATTTGTCATCACTAGCAATTGCCCAAGCCTGATTGTACAATAAGTTAGTGGGCTGGTGTTCTGGTTCTAATTCTAGAGAACTTCCTGAAAATTTTAAACTGCCTAATAGACCATTAGAGGGCTAGCAAATGGATTTCATACAACTTCCTCCATTCCATGGATATAAACGTATTTTAATCACAGTGCGTATGTTTTCATGCTGGACTGAAGCCTTCCCTTGCAGACAGGCTACTGCCTCTTCTGTGGATAAAGTTCTGGAAAAAATTATCCCTGCTTGGGGAATTCCTCTTGAACTTCATAATAATCGAGGAATCCAGTTTCCTGGTCAGGTGCTTTGATAAGTCTTCACTGTTTGGCCAGTTTTACAGTATTTTATTGCACTTAACACCCTAAATCCTCTTAGTTGAATAAATTGACAGCATTATTAAGACACCATTGGCAAAATTTGTAGAGGCCCTCCTAATACCCCGGCCAGAAGCATTTCCACTCGTCCTTCTAAATCTCAGATCCACCACTGTTGGAACTCATAAACACTCACCCTTTAAGATAGTCACAGTATGCCCAATGCACATGGCTGCTGCTTCTTCTGACCCACTGGAAATTTCATCTACTAGAAGAGACACCTCCAGAAGAACTTTCTTCAACCTTGCTGAAAAGGCTCCCATCAGGTACTGCTAATCATCCCTTGTGCTACCAAACTCCAAGGAATAGATTCTTGGATTTATATGACACACCTAAAGAAAGTGCTGAAATCTACCTGGATCTGCACATCATCTGAAAGTAAAGATTTTCCAGAAATAAACTAGATAACATCTGATGAGACAGATTTCCCAAGATATCTGAACCATGCCTTTTAGAATTTTGTCACCAAACCTTTGATGATAATATAACACTTCAGATGCTCTCCAATGCCTATGTTCTTGATAACACATGGACTTTCGATAAAGAGTGCCTGAGAGGTTGTCCCTCCTACCCCTCCTTGTTACTCAGATGTGACTTCAATATGTTTCCCAGCTGTGTACTTTCCCTCTGACAAGACACAAAACACTCACGAAAGGCCCTTCCTGGCGTTGAGGGACAAAAAGCCACTGAAACTGGAAAACCTGACTCTTGATCAGTAATGCTTTTAGAGAAAAATCTTGATTAAAAGGGAAAAATATGAAAAATTAATAAACAGAAACCTAAATTAAATAGACTCAGGAGACCTGAAGGGGGAATTCTCACACCATATGACAACAGCAGAGCCCAACAGGAAGAAGAAAAACTCCTCCTCTTCTTTCCTGGCAACAACTCAGCCAATGAAAAGCCATGGACTCTGTTTACTGTAGCCCTCCCAACTTTTCCCCTCTATAAAAGAGCTCTCCTCCCCCTGGCTTGTGCAAGCACTTGCACCGTGGCTCACCATGGCTCAACTGCAATTCTCAATTGTAATTCTCTGTAGATCCTGAATAAACCCATCTTTGCTGGAAAAATAACTGGCTGTCTATTTGGTTTAGATCAACAACTGTAACCTACATACAGACAATCACTTGCAAAATATTAAAATATATGACATTTCCTTCAGAAAGTATAAAAGGGAAAACCATTTAAACTTTTACAAAGGCCTTGAAAAGCTATGATCAGGTCCAAGGAACAGTCAGAGAAAAAAACAGTCTAGTACAACTTTCATTTGGCAGGAAGAAGAAGAAGAAGGAGGAAAAGGAGGAGGAGGAGGGGGAGGGGGAGGAGGGGGGAGGAGAGGAGGGGAAGGGGGATGGGGGAGGAGGGGGAGGGGGATGGGGAGGAGGGGGAGGGGAGGGGAGGTGGAGGGGAGGGGGAGGGGGGAGGGGGAGGGGAGGGGGAAGGGAGGGGGAGGAGGAGGGGAGGGGAGGAGGAGGGGAGGGGGAGGAGGAGGGGGAGGGAGAGGAGGAGGAGGGGGAGGAGGAGGGGGAGGGAGAGGAGGAGGAGGAGGGGGAGGACGAGGGGAGGGGGAGGACGGGGAGGATGTAGGGAGGAGGAGGAGGGGGAGGATGTAGGGAGGAGGAGGAGGGGGAGGAGGGGGAGGGGGAAGGAGGAGGAAGAGACATCTATCAATACATAAGGAAGAATATAAACATTTTCTTGGCTTGCAAATGATTATACTGGTTGCTAAAAGAAGGTTTGGTTCCAGTGTCCAATGTCAATTGTAAACACTATTGCCCAGTCAAATAAATCTAGAAACTCCCTTTTGTCAAATATAATGTCCTCTTTCTTTCATAAATCTAATCACATGGCATTCACAGAAACTAATCCAAGCCCTAAGTCACTTCTTGTTTAAATTCCTTTATAATATATTCCACTACATATGGTACAAACCTATATTGAATAAGAAATATAATCACCTGCTGGAAGATGCTAAGTTTTCTCTTAAAATCAGTATAAAAACAACTGTTTTTCATTATTTGGGGTTCTATAAACAGAAAATTATGTATCACACTTACTATACCAATTATGAAACAGAATCATTATTAAGTTATAAAAATAATCTTTCCGGGGTTCCCTGGTGGCGCAGTGGTTGGGAGTCCGCCTGCCGATGCAGGGGACACAGGTTCGTGCCCCGGTCCGGGAAGATCCCACATGCCGTGGAGCAGCTGGGTCCGTGACCCATGGCTGCTGGGCCTGTGCGTCCGGAGCCTGTGCTCCGCGACGGGGGAGGCCACAACGGTGAGAGGCCCGCGTACCACAAAAAAAAAAAAAATAATAATAATAATAATAATCTTTCCAATTATCAGAATGCTCAACTGAATTTTAATTCTTCTAGATAGTAAAAGCACAGAAAAATAACCCACTGAGAATGAACACTAAAGAGACAGAGGAAATTAATCCACCAAATAATTGCCAAGCTTTATTATGAATCAGGAATTTGGCATTTTGAATGAATCAAAGTAAAAATACAAGACACAGCTTCTGCACTAAGTAGCTTTAAAATATAGTTGGATATTAAAAGCTAAAAGGAAAACTATGTGTCTTGGTGGTATTTCATTGATTATTCCATGCATCTTAAGTCTAATGAAAACTGAAAAGAAGAACTATCACTCTGGAATAGATAATCAGGGAAGTCTTCATGGTATTTGAACAAGAACTTGAAGAATAAGTAGGAAATGTTACAGCTATCCAAATTCAGCAATGCCCTGTAATCTGACTCTTTGGTGGAAATCTGCCAATCCATTCTAAAATTCCTCATTCGGTGGTACAAATTGGTGAGTCAGGAGATCTTAGTTTGAGAAGATCTTGCCCTGCTCAGGCTCATTTAAAAGATTCTACAGTGGGCCCTTAGTATCTATGGGTTCCACATCTACAGCTTCAACCAACTGAGGATCAAAAATATTGGGGGGGGGGAAATTCCAGAAAGTTCCAAAAAGCCGAACAGGCAACTATGTACATAGCACTTACACTGTATTTACAACTATTTACATAGTATTTACATTGTATTCAGAATTAAAAGTAGTCTAGAGCTGATTTAAATTATATGGGAGAATATGCATAGGGTATATGCAAATACTAAGCCATTTCATATCAGGGACTTGAGCATCCATGAATTTTAATATCCACGAGGGTCCTGGAACCAGTCCTCCATAGATACCAAGGGATGACTGTATTCTACTCTAATTCCAGATCTAGGATCTGGTCAGAAACTACTGCCACAGCCTGTTACTTGCCCCAGCTCCAGTTCACCCCACAGAGGAGTATCACCGTAACTACCAAAGAGGACAATTTTCTGATGGAAAAATATTTTGTCATCAATCTGAAGAGAGTCATCTTTCTATTCATTTATACTATTTTTGAATAAAATGCATCACCAAGAAACAGTGTGATCCTTCCTATGGGAGAAGCAGGAAAGAAATATTCAGAGAAATGAGTAGAAAGCATACTCACCTGACAGCAGCAGGGACATTGTGTCGTAACTGCCTTAATGTTCCTGAATAAGGCTTTCTTAATTAGTTTTAAGGTGATCCTACAAGTTATTTTAACAGCTGCTCGAGAGATACAGACTACTCAGATGAACGCTGGTAGTTTCTAAAGACATAAATAGAGTTGGGTTACTGTATTCTTTCCTCCTGGCCTAAGTGGAAAATCGTTCACACAGCTTTTAGGATAGAAAGAGTCCAAGCATAAGTAATATCATTAAAGGTCCATTCTCATAGATTAATAGATTTATTAGCTCCTAAAGGGAAAGAGCTACAATCTATTTAGAAGTATTTAGAAAACCTTATTTTTAAAAATGCCTGTTGAATTCATAAAAGCCAAAGAGTAAATTTTAGCTGTTTCAAAACCAATCCTCATCCATTGGATTCAAATTGCTTTCAAAATGGCCATGATCTCAAATGTCAATCACTTATTTTTCAAGGAATACAATGATGTATGAACATTTTAATGTTTCCAGGTAGCAGGATTTTAATAAAATGTGGCCTTTATAGATTTAATCTTTGGGCTGTATCTATTTGTGAATGACTCTGAAGGTTATAATGACAGTAATATGTCATTTGCTAAAGCTCAAATATAAACCTTATATGACTATGAAGCTGGTGGTTGTAATTGATAACTAAATTAATAAATCTGGTCAAATGACCACCCAGTGCCTGCACCTCAACCTAGCTTTGTTGTGCTTATTTATTTATTTATTTTATTTTTTATTTTTTTTGTGGTACGCGGGCCTCTCACTGTTGTGGCCTCTCCCGTTGTGGAGCACAGACTCCGGACGCGCAAGCTCAACGGCCATGGCTTCACGGGCCCAGCCGCTCCGCGGCACGTGGGATCCTCCCGAACCGGGGCACGAACCCGTGTCCCCTGCATCGGCAGGCGGACTCTCAACCACTGCGCCACCAGGGAAGCCCCTGTTGTGCTTATTTAATTTACTGTCTCACTTAATATTCTATAAATAGGCAATATGGCTTACTTTACCAACAAAGCAATTTTATCCTAGAGTGATATTCATATAATAGGGAGTCAGGAAGGTCTTAGGACACATCCCTCAGGAATGTTAAGGGTCTACATTATATTAAGAAGCAATACAATTAGTCTGTTATTTAGTCTTATTTTTTATCCAATCCAAAATCAACATGCTTGAACTTCTAATACTATATTACAATCTACACAATCAGAACCAATAAGGTCTATCGTCAATGAATGTTTCTAAAAACATTATATGTATTGTGAACTTAACATTGCTCTAAAAAGTAAAGT
Source organism: Lagenorhynchus albirostris (assembly GCF_949774975.1). Taxonomy (NCBI): domain Eukaryota; kingdom Metazoa; phylum Chordata; class Mammalia; order Artiodactyla; family Delphinidae; genus Lagenorhynchus; species Lagenorhynchus albirostris. The sequence goes on along the minus strand of NC_083107.1, from coordinate 76,611,132 downwards.
CTATTCAAAAACATTATATTGGCAAAGTGTTATTTATATAAGTCTAATTTCAAAATATTGTTTAACACTACAGTGTTATTAATACTCAGTTTTATTAGAACATCTATAAACTAGCCTGAGAAATCTTAAACCAACTTGTTCTAGGTCTAGCAGTGGTACTGTGATCTCTGTCCCTAATCTGATTTTCATCAACAATGTATGAAAGGTCTCTAAGGAAATTATTTTAAGTGAACTCAAAACCATGAATTTAATTTGGTTTTCAGTTGGAAGAAACTGGCTCAACACTATCTTAGATGTAAATCAGCACTATTAACTTACTGTCTGGAATTCTGTGGATGCCCAGTATCTTGAAGTTTTGAACTACAGAGCTCTATTTTTATAAATGAGGAAATCAAGTTATGAAGGGAACTTCAGTGATTTTCCCAAGTAGCAAAATTGGTTCTTGAATCACTCTCTCTTAATTCAAAATCCAGTGATTTTTCACAGAAAAAAAAAAAAAGAGGGGGATGGGAGATGTCTATTTGTAGAAAAGAAAATTTTATCTTTCCATTATCTCAGTGCCAGAATATTCTTTACTGTAGACCTATCTGCTGAATACTATATTCAAATGCAGTTATCCTCTCTATTAATTTCCTAGGGCTGCTATAACAAGATACCACAGAATGGGTGACTTAAACAACAAAATGTTATTCTTTCACCATTCTGGAGGCCAGAAGTCTAAAATCAAGTTGTCACTAGGGTTGGTTCCTTCTGTGGGCTCTGAGGAAGAATCTGCTTCATGCCTCTCTTCTAGCTTCTGGTGGTTGCTGGAAACCCCTGCCATTCTTTGGCTTGTGTGTAACTCCAATCTCTGCCCCCACAGTCACCTGACATTTTCTCTCTGTGTGTCTCTCTCTGTCTCTGTGTCTTTCCTCTTCTTATAAGGACACCAGTTATTTTGGATTTAGGGCCCACGCTAATCCATTATGACCTCATCTTAACCTGTAAAGAACCTATTTCTAAATAACATCACAATCTGAGGTTTGGGATGGACATGAATTTTGAGGGGATACTATTCAACCCAGTACATCTTACCTAAATGATGATAGGAGACAGTTATGAAAGATTGTTTTTCTATCCTGAGTTAACTTACCTTTCTTTGGCTTACAGATTTAAAAAAAATATTTCAACATTTTATGGAACATTAAAAAGGATTTTCAATGTGTAATAATTACTAGCCTCTCAATAATTAACCAAATCTAAATAATTTCAAAATTATGACATGTATGTCTCCTGTGGATTCAGAATTCATCACATTAGATATGATGTACTAGTCATAAAATTTTAACCAAAAATAAAGAAATTGGAATTATATTTTGCCTTTCTACAAGAAAGTAGACTGAACTAATGGCTAGGCATATCTACTTGTCCTTTAAAGCTGGGTCTGAGAGAAGTTACCAGTACCCACTGAATAGTGAGAGAAACTAATGTAAATATAAACTCAACTCTGTTGGAAAATTTTAGATCAAATGGTGCTCACCAAGGAGAGATAAACAACAAAACAATATTGTACCTATGCATTGAAAATGCAAAGCCAGGAAAGAGGACGTTGCCCTAAAAACTCATGGGAAAATTTTATTTCTAAAAAATAAGAAAGGGAAGAAAATTTCAGAAGACAGTTATTTTGCATCTTCAGAAAAGATAAAAGAAATGGTCTCTGGAACTAAAGCAGGGAGATAGCAAACTGAGATGAAGGCGGAAATGCTAAAGTTGAAAAAGAAAACATATGAAATGTATTAACAGAATTAAAATCTGTACTGGACATAAAAGAGCAGAATTAACACTACAGAAAACCAAATCAATGCTATGGAAATCAAAGATTCAACCCTCCACAGTACACAGAGAAAACGGTCAAAGCTAAACATGATGAGAAAAGTTTACACATTAAATTTTCTGGCTCATGGGGAAACGGACACAACTCTCTCCATGTCAGCTTCAAATTAAAAACCCAGTTGGCGTTCCTAGGTTCTAATGTCCAAACAAGCAACAGATAGTAGCCAAGGACCTATTTCTTCAGACTAGAGGAGAGACCAGGGAGCTGTTTATTTGTGGCCTAGGCATATTCCTCCAAAAGTATCTACTACAGATCCCAAATGTGAAAACAAATAATTAGATGGATGGGTGGATGGATAAATAGACAGACAGACACAAATATGTATTTACATATAAATTCATAATCATTAATTTAATTATTAATATTTTCTAAAGCAATTTAACCAACATGCATATATTTGAAACATATTTTATTAACTATGGATCATATTCCCTTTTAGCTGGGTTAGATACACATAAGAACCCTTAACAATCATTATTTTAGTTCCACAAACACTTTTTTAAAGGCAATATCCTAAGTGCTGCTTAAAAAATACTAAAATGAGCAAAACAGCTATTACTTTCCAGGAGTTTGCAAACAAATATATAATGAGAATAACAAGTGCACAATAACCTCTCCCAAATTCCTTTTCCCAAACTTAGGTGATTCCTAGTTTTACCATTCTCATGCCTTCTCTCTATACTTGCCCCTTGTCAATCATATCTAGTCTCATGGCCTCAACCACTACCTGTATTAATAATTAATAGACAAATTGCTAATATACAGTATCTTATGTTTAAATAGAGCTTCATAGTTTGTATTCTCATATATGCTATCTCAGTTCATCTTCACAACAACCCTGTAAACTGTCTGCTATGCGCTAGGAAATAAAAGATTCTTCTGTCAGGAGATAATATTTTAGCTGAACTTGATGGATTAATAGAAATCTTCCAGGCAAAGGAAAGAGAGTTTCCCAAGAAGAGAGAAGAAGCAAATGCAAAAGTACTGAGAAGTACAACTCCACAGCATGACGGAGCAAAGAAGAGTGAAAAGATGTAGCAGGAGATGAGGTTGGAAGGGTATGCAAGAGCTAGAAAATAAAGGGTCTTGTATGCTGTGCATTTTTATTTTTACTGTATAAAGCGAGAAACCACTTAATGGTTTTATTCAAGGGAGTGATGTGATTTTATTTTTTTTTAATAGTTATGAGAATGAAAAAGAACAAGTCTCAGGAGTGCGATGATGAAAGGCTGAACAGAGTGGCAGTGAGGGATGAGTTTGAGAGACATTCAAAAAGTGGGATTTATAGGACTTAAGTAATGATTTGATGGGGAATGAGAGAGATGGAGGAACTGAAGGTGATACCCAAGGTTTGATTTAGAGGACTGGGTTGATAGGGGGCACCTTCAAAGCGCTAGGGTGCACAGGGAGATCAGTGGAGGTCAGGGGGTGGGGGTGGGGGAAGGGGAGATAAGTATTTTGTACACTTTGAACCTGAAGTATCTGTAAGAAATTCACATGAAGATGTTCTGTAGGCAGTTGTAAATAAGGAACTGGACAGTAATGTCTGGATTTAAGATCATCAGTGGTCATTTTTCCTCTTCTTGAACACTCCCTTTTTAGGATGCTAAAATGGACTTAAAGGAGATATATAGTAAGGACAGAAAAAAAATGAGGGAGGCTTCTGTTTCTGTTCTCCTTCAGGCAGTAGATGAAAAGGCAGGAATGCTGGGAAAGGTAGACTTTGATCTGAGCCTGTTTCCTTCCTGCTTCCCCCCACCCAAAAAATAAATAGATGCTCTGTGGTTAAGGCAGCCAAGTAGCAGTCTGCCACATAGTGGAAGATTCTGAATACGTGACTTAGGGTTTGAAGTTTTCTCAGGAGGAAATGGGAGATTATTGAAGAGAAATAAGATGATCATGGTATACACAACACTTATCTTGCATAGTTATATTAGGTGGATAAAAAAGTAGTAATTTACAGAGGGAGAATCACAGTATTATTTGGAATGGGCTAAAGAAAAAGGAATTAAGGCCAACTGAAGAAGGCATCTGGAGATGTTACTAATACATATGTTGTGTCAGTTTCCTCCTCATCTGTAAAATAGATTATAATAGTACCTATCTCACACTTCATAGAGTTGTTATTAAATACAATATTGCATATAAAATGTTCAGTACACTGCCTGACACAAAGTAGGTGCTCAATAGGTGTCTGATAAATGAATAATGAATGAGATCAAAAGAAATTCAGCCTGCAGGCACTACTGAACACCACTACTGGTTACCGAGCATTTTCTTTCTTTTTAAAAAATCAGTACAATCCACTCTCCTAGAGACTATGGTACAGGTGCTAAACCTATGTTCTGAAAAAAATCAAAGGTCATCAATGGTCACTCTTTCTCTTCTTGAACCTCCTTAGGATGGTAACATGAACTTTAAAGGAGGAATATGATAAGAACACTAAAAACTGAGAGAGCCAACTGTTTCTTTCCTCCTGCAGGCAGTAGGTAAAAATGTAAACTCCACTGTGAAAATACTTTGGTAAAGGCTGTGGGTTTTTGTTGGTTGTCTCAGAATTCATTATATTTATTTTTCCCTTAAATTATATGCTAAGATTCTCTGTTGAGTTTGAGTAAAAATTCAAAAGAAGTATAATAAGGAAAATAGAGATTGAAGGGAGAAACAAGTCATGAAGATCTGCTTTAGGCAGGAAGGGCTTTTGAAGACCCTTCAGGATCAGATGGTCTCCAAAGTACAGAAGTTCCAGAATATGAATCCATGATTATATTGGCAGTGGCTAGTCACACAACTAAAAAAGAGTACAGCCTAGCAAAAAGGACTACCTGAAAAGTCATCAAAGAAAAGGAACAGGGGCCATATATAGTCCAATTCTGCTATCATAATTTGTTTTGTGTCATCACTAACAATAGTGGTGAATATTCCCAACTTAAGACCACTGCTATAAATCTATAGGTTAGGCCCAAATGTAGAAGACATGGAATGAATGGAATAAAGCATTTTCTATTTTTAAATAGTTATAGCAAGTGCTGTAGATCACCTGTGCTTGCTATGACTAATTTTGAGATTCCAAGAAACTTCTGGAAACTCAAAACTTTGACTATAATTCATTCAGCAGGGACTTTAATTTTTATTGTGGATTGTTCAGATTTTAAGAGAAATTGGTGACACAGCACAGAATGATCTTTCAAACTGAATTTAGATTCAATCATGGATTACAGAGATAAATCAGGAGTGGGCTGGGTGAAATAATCAACTGAGTCTATTAAAACTAGGGCTTTTAATCCCTCTTCTGTGTAGAGAGGCATGGAACGCTCCCTCTAATTGCATGGGAATCACTCCTCATGGTCTTGCATTTTTCCACGTATTTTAGAAAAAAAAAAAACATTTAGAAAGAGTACAGACATATACAATGAAACACTTTATGTGTCAGAAAAACTGCTGTACAGTTTTATTCTAGGTGATAACTTCCTGTTTGAACTTCCTGTTTATCTTTAAAATAAAATTATTTTATTTTATTGGTCTATCCATATATTTTTAAAAATAGGATTAAAAATCAGGATAAACATAATTATCTTACATAATGCCTCTCCTCTGTAATGATTAATATCCTTAGCTTTTTGAAATAAAGGCACTTTACCCATACAAGAAAATTACTATCATGATTCTTTATGAATTTAAATGAGTATAAATCCATTTTTCCAATTCCTGCGTCTTTTCATTTTCTAATGTTGTCTTCCAAACACTTACTTTTTCTTCCAATTTCCTAAATGCCCTCATGCCTTAAGTTCCACCCTTCTTGGCTCGTATATTTTATACAGAGCATGTCTGATAAATAATATTACCATGAGGTCACAGGGCCACAGGCTTAGACCTGTTATATCACTGGCAATTTGCACTTTTGCTGCCATTCTCAGTTTTCAATTTGTCTATGCCACAAATAAAGTGGATGGAAATATTAAATATAGTTGTGTATACCTGAAAAATCGTCCTTGGTTTTATTTTGTTTGTTTGAATCTAGGAAGGAGTGAGGTGGAAGTAAGGCTACTTCAGGAAAGAATATAATTTGTAATTGAGGAAAGGAAAATGGCTTCTCAGTTGTTTCCGGGCGAGTGAGGCTTCTACCAAGTACTCCAGAAAAAACAAACAACCCTCTCCCTAAAGCACCTTCCCCTTCCCTCCTCCTGTCCCCGACGTACCCCCTCTCTCTCTCCCCCAAATCTCCAGGATGTGAAAGCTGACACCGCGGGCGGTCCGCAGTGCTGGGGACATAGCTTCAAGTTACGCGACAACTGCTGCAGCTGACAGCTTCTTTACTAAACACGGTGCGGTGTCCCAGTCCCTCTACCCCAGGGCAGCGCATCTCTGCTCTTCTGTAATCACAACTGAAAATGACTGAAAAAGGGAAGAAACACAGGGATCCCTCATTTTTTAGTGTCCCTACCACAGTCCTCTTTTAAAGATCATTCTACCATCCTATAGAGGGGACCTGCTTTCTGTAATTTAAATGATAAATATCCCTTCGATGTTTTTAGGATGGGTTTCCCTACTGTGACTTCGTGTTGCATATATAAAAGGCATCACACACACCTACAATTTTTAAACAACAAATGAGCTTAAAAAGATAAAGGTGCACAATAACTGGAGCTTAAAAATTAAGTATCGCCAAACAGCGCTTCAGTGCAAATACAACTAACAAGCAAAATCTTCTTGCCCAATTAGACAAAGCTGCTTCACAAACGCGCACGCTTCTCAATCACATCTCCCCTACAGCACAACACGGTCTAAAGTATCAGTGTTCATTTTTCCCGACACACAAGTTGTCAGTAAGTCATCAACGACCTAACATTGCCACGAAAGAGACCTCCAGGGCGCGATAAATAAGTACATCTCCTCGAAGCAAAGAAATGGCATCATGACCCCCTACGGTTGATGCGGTTTGCAGCGCGGAGACTGTTCTCTGGAGAGAAACCAGAGAGCACAGCGTAAAATGCTAGAGTAGGGCAAATCGACAAAAGACTGGAAATCACTTTGAAAGCTCTGGAGGTTGTGTCCGTGAGCGAACAAAGCGACTTATCGAGAACTGACTTTTGCCCCCACCCCATCCCGAGAAACAGAAAGAATCGGGACGGGCGAGCCCCGCTACGCAGTGCTTATCGCGGCCGGGGAGCGCAGCGCTGGCGCCCGCCAGATTCACAACCTGCTCGGCTGCCGCAGCACGCCGGGGCCGCGCGCCCTGCTCCGCGGTAATCCACGCTCCGGGTTTCCGCGTTCACCGGCACCGCGCGGAAGAGCCCTGCCGGGAGGGCACCTCGGAGAGCCTTGTCGGGGGAGTCCCGGGAGCGCTCTCCCGCTCTGCGCCACCTGCCCGAGGCGTCTGGCCCAGGGGCGCGCGTTCCTGACCTGTGGGCGGTCCAGGTTGGCCTTGAGCTCGAGGCAGCGGCTTAGGCGTCACCGCAGAGGCCCTCACCGAACACTAGCCTTCCAAAGCCTGAGAGTTGTCCGGCGGAGTTTCTCTTGATCTTTGCTTAAGTAGCCTCAGGTTCTTCCAAGCTGGACGCCCCCTACTAGCAGTCAGGGGTAGACTCCCTCCTAGCAATGGAGGTTTGTCTGCCTCGAGCCCTTTGGCCAAGGGAGATACTCATGGTGTCCTCAGAACCCAAAACGGCAGTTTTCCTGGACGTGATAAGGAATTTGAAGGCACTCTGCAAATCGTAAAACTCTCTGCTTAAAGAGAAAGTCGACCTTCCAGAATTTCCCTCTCTTGAAAATTCCCACCTGAATGTAAACCTCAACAGGGATTTTGTTCGCTGCCTTTATCCCCAAGGCATTGAAAAGTGCCTAAGGTCAGTAGGCAGGAGGTCACTGAATAATTGTTGAAATAAGCGAATGTACAAACAACACACTTAAGGAAACTGATCAGGTTGGGAACATGTAAGAATTCTTGCTTTCCTGGTAGGCAAGCCACCAAACATTTACTGGGCACTACTCCTTGACAAGTCTTCCAGGCTTTGGCTAGGACAGTCAGGATCCCGGGAGGGCTGGCAAATGTGTGTCCTTCAAGGACACAGAAAGGGGCTTTATAAAATGGCTTAGTCCAATCCCTCAACCCAGGATTCCAAGGAAGTTTCATTCCCTCCCCTTCACTATCCCCTCCCCAGCCCCACCCAAAGCACATTCAATAAAATATATTTAGTGCATAAACAAGGTGCTTATTATTAACCGTTGGTTGATGATTAGCATGATTTGCCCAAGGTCACCCAGGACAAGAAGCTTCAGAGCCACCTCCCTTCAACACACATTTCTCCAACGCCGTTCTGGACCAGGACCCTCCTGAGTAGTGGGGTACTAGAAGGCCTGGCTCCCTGTACTCCCAGTATAAGACCCTCGGAAGAAATGGCCCGCACAAAGTGCCCACCATAACAGTCCTCGACAGTGAGCCGGGAAGACGCGCTCACAGCTTGCTGGGAACTCTTCCTTCAGAGAAAGGAATTTCTGCAGTTTTCTCCTTCCCCTTGCAGCCCCTCAAAGAGTGGGCCGGGGGCCCTCTAGGCATGAGGGTGGAGGGAAAAGCAGGCTCCACGTGTCCCAGCTCTGGCCTCAGCCTTCACCACCAGACGGGGTAACCGCGGGGCGTGGTGAGCCTAGCCCGCTCTGCCAGCCCAGGTGAAGGTTGCTCGAGTGGCCAGGCTCCCTTTTCTTAGCTACTTTCCTTTTGCGTTTCTGCTAAAATCTGGAGACATGGAATCCACTCTCGGAAGCTCCGAGCCCCTCCAACTGAGCATGCGCCAATGCCTGACTGCTTTTGGTCGCGGCGCCAGATCTCTCCAAGCTGGGCTGCGGAGCCCGGAGGAGGAGGGAGGAGGGAGGGGGGAGGAGGAAGGAGGGGAAAGGGGAGGGGGTGCCTGGAGAGGCGGCGGCTCCAGCGCCTGCGCATCCGGCTCCAGGGACCGTAGGTTTTCTATGGGATTCCCAATCTGCAGCAGAGACTTACCGGAGCGTGCTGCAGCGACTGCTGGGCTTGCAAGGCGCGATTCAAGAGGAATTTAAGCAGTCTAGAGCGCCACAGAAAAAAAGAGCGTGAGAGAACCATACACGGAGACGGCTTAACCGTTTATCCGAATTAAATATATGTACATATATTTATTTACAAAGAACTGTTGAGTTTTATCATTTTCGCTAAGTGACCGTGGGCAGCGCTATAACAGTAAGTAGAAAATACGATCTTTGTGGCATTTCTGCATGTGTAGTGCAGCCAGTTGTCTGGGAGATGCTTTGGCTATTGTCACTTACTTTGCTTTGCATAGACACATCTAAATGCACGGTGACAGTTGCTTTGGTTAATGCTGGTGATATGAACGTACTGTTAGTCCATGAGGGACCTTTTGGAATAACGGGGGCGGGGGAAGGGGGAATGTTTATATGCAGCGTGTTTGGGGGATTGTCTTAGGCTAGATTTAAGATAGGTGAAACAGAGGTGCTTTTTAAGTTTGTCGCTAAGTAGGCAGATTTCCTTACACAGATTTAAGTAGCTAATTGACCGACTGTGAAGTTTTCCGGGTGCTGATAAAACTCTTGAGCGGTTGCAGTTAAGTACCAAACTGTCATCCGTGGGGCTGGTGCACCATTTTTCTCACCGTGGAAGAGCAGCGAACGTGTTTGCTAAGTAAAACTGAGTGGACGAGATGGTGTGGAAACCAGGGTTGGTTTCCAAGTGGGATGTTAGTGTTTAGAACCACAGAGCTAGGCGCTAGAAGCACATTTCTCTGTTAGTATTTAGAAATGAGTAAATAATTTTTCGGTTTTGATTTTTCATCACGATGGTGAATGGGCAAAAAAAGGAAAGATGTTCAACCGCCCTGTCAGCCCGGTCTATTCTGAACAGAGTCTGAGACTCAGAGCCTCTGAATGGGGATCGTCAGATCCAAACTAGTTACCTGCCTTTGCATCCTGTATTCACATTCCAGAATGCAGGGTTGAAAAATGTAAACCCAGATGTTTTACCTTTGGTAGTGTTTCTTTAAAGGAGAAAAGGTCGTTCTGTGTTTTGAGTTAAAATGGGTTCTTCCTTGCCCAGAAACGGAAGAAGGGTCTTTGCAAGGTCAAACCCCCGTGGAAATCAGGGGCTCTGGTGAATTGGGGGAGGGGGCAGGAAATGGTGATGCTCCCTGGAGGCGCTCAGCACTGCACGGATCAGTGCCCTGTGAGATGCCAGAGTGGGAATCCATTTTTCTAGAGTTGCCCTCCTGGCCATGTTTTGGAGACTGAAATGAAATGGAAATGCTAGTGGGTGTAGTAAAAACAAGTGTATACTATCTGTGTGTCATAGCCCACTTGAAGACGGGAGGAGCAAGGGAGTTGTGTTTCTACATATTAATTTTTTCAATTTAAAGGGGTTTCACGTTGAGACAAATTAAAAATGAAACTCTTGGGAAGACACATTTTAGCCTCACTGCCATTTAAACTGCCTACATATGTGTGTTGTTGCTGGCGGAGGGGGAGGGGCGTCCTGCTTCATTGAACACCTCACTCATGAGTATACTCTCATTAAACTTGGGTGTTAATAACCCCAGAAAATGCTGCACTGAAGCAGGCTGGCAGAAGGGCATGAGGCAGGCAGACAAGAGAAGAGCATGACCAGTGTGTGCTGGATTTCCATGGAAAAAGTAGATCCAATATCTGGGATGAAATGAAATAAATTTTGCCCCAAATAGGATAGATCATTATAGGACTTTTGGCTCTTCAGTCAGTCTGGCTATCTGGAACCCTTTGAAGGAATTTATAATTTATTTAAGTGGATGAAATTTGAAATAGGAAATTAGAGAATATCCTCTCCTTGGAAACCCAAAGTGTAAATCATACTGCCTTCTCTGTCCCTCCCTTCTTTACTCCAGGGCAGAAGAACCAATCATTTGTCATAATTGAGCCATACTCCTCGTCAACCCTGAAAATTGGAATCAGCTCCCTGAATAGTGCAGGTGTAGCGCTGCATTGATAAATGGGTGGTGGAGAAAGTAGGGGAAACCTGGTGTGAAAGCTCATAGATGTTTGCTCTCAGATACCTTGCTTCATAGGCTGACAGTTATAGAGGAAAACATTGGGCAGAGACCTTCGAAAGCATCTAGTCCAAACCTGTTGTTTTACAGATGAGAAAATTGAGGCTCAGGGCCATGGAGCTAGGGGAAAGTCAATTAACTTCTAGTCTATGGAATAAAGAATTAAAACGTATTGTTGAGTGGAAGTGTTCCCTTCTCTCTGTACTTACAGCATCCTCAAGGACATAAATAATTGCCTGCTTCCCAGCACATCGGTTGAGAGAGTCCCAGGGTCCCTTTTCATACCATTGCATCTCTCTTCTCTGCCTTGCTTTTTTTTTTTTTTTTGGTAAGGTCTCTGTCTCTTTTTTCTATTGTCCCTCACTTCTGATATACCCACCTCATTAGATGTTTAGTCTGGCCTTCCTAGCTTCTCAGTCCATTTCTTTAGAATCCTTCAAGTTTTTGGAGAGAACTGGCAAACCAGTTGGAATCTTCAGCTCCTGTTTGAAAACTGTCCAGACCCATTTGTATCCCCTCTCTGCTCTATTCCCCAGGATCCTTTAAGGAATCCAGCCTTCTGAGAAACTGTAGGTGCCTTCCCTCTTTTCTACCTGTCTCACCTCCTCCAGCACTGCTGCAGCTACAGGCACTGGGACCTAGTGGAGTGAGGAAGCTGCAGTGTAAACACACAGCAGGCTCTGCCAGCTCTCTCCTTTGGCTCCTAGAAGGCAGAACCCAAATCAGAGCCGCCTGTCTCCAGCCTTCATGGAAATGCTCCAGATGAAGCCACCTGCAGAGAAAGGGGCTGGGGGCTGGGCGGGAAGACTGAAGGAAGACGCCTGAATCATGCTACCTGAAGCAGGCGCTGTAGAGGAGAGCAGTGCAGCTTTTTAAAACCTTTAGAGCTTTTAAAGTGCCGTCTTGCTGGACAGGGACTGCAAAGCAGGCAATAATACCTGCCTAAATGGCCCTTCTCTTTCCTTCTTTTTTTCTCCTTTCTGTTCATTTTCTTTCTCTATTTCTCCCTCATTTTCTCCCTTTCATAAACATTTCCTGAGTGCCTGTGCAATAAAGCTCTAGGCGTTTTAAAGATAATCCAGGCATTCCTGTCGCTTCTCGCAGGCACTCAGAAAGAGACTGAAACCAGCACAAATGTCCCCTTTGGGGAAATGCCAGGAATTTTTACCTGAAAAAGCTGAAACATTAGTGGAGGCTTGAGAAAGACAAAGTCTGCGTCTCTTCCTCGTTTGAGAGCTAAATACACTTGGAAATTGTTGAGGAAGCTAAGGAAGCAAGGTGGTGAGTTTCTCAACACATTCCCCAATCAACAGTTCAATTTAACCACTTCCCTCACGGTAAACCTTTACTGAAGCTCTGTCCCGCAGAGTCTGTCCCTAACAAATGCTCTTGGGTCAGATGTCACCTCGTCTTGCTATCCTGTTCTGAAAACAGGCATGTCCAAGCTATTGTGAACACCACATAGCTTCTGCAGATATCAGAGACTTGTAGCTGCTAAGCGTCCGGCTTTGATTTGCTGGTCATTCTGTAATAGGATAGCATGGTTAGAAATGTTGTCCTGGGCAAGCTATAGGTTTTCTATTTGGGTTGTATATAGGTATGGATTCCAAACATTGCTGAGGAGCTCCCTGTGGAATTTCATAGAATGACAGTATAATAGCGATATGAAATGTGTGGTTTCCTAATTCGCAAGAGCGAAATATATTTAATGTTGTTCTAAACATCTTTTTCTTTGTATGGAGTAATTTTTATGCTCCTACGATTAGTGATTCTTTAGGAAGTTAGGAAGGTTCTTCTTATCGAGGGGATCCCATTCAGTTAATCTAAGGTTGAAAGTGACAATGTCCACCTCAGTTGCATTTAGTAGATATAAATATATTAATTTCCTAAAGTATCAAATGGTGCAGAGATAAATTAATAAATGAGTGATATTTCTACTATCCAGTGGTTAATTCACATAATTTATAGAGTATATGAACTGTATGGGATCCATGTAAGTTACCTAATCCATCCCTTCAGCACGTAAAAAATATAGTAGAGTAAGGAACATTTTTATCTTAAAGACATATCTGCAAAGTGAAAGCACATTTCACAAGGGCAGAGATTTTAATGATCTTTTTCATATTTCCACAATGTCTATACAATGTCTTTTATAGATACTCTGTAATATTTCTCAATTAAATATTTGTTCTCAGAAGAATCAGTTACATGTAACTTGTTAATTATGTCAAGAAATTAAATCATTTATACTAAAATCATGCACAGAATTAGAATTGCTTTAAATATCTTTATGTTACTAAAAGGAAAATCTAGACTAAAAGTTATTCTATACTTTACTTTCAGTGAAGACATAAAAGCACTATATTAATACCTTTAAGCATGCTTTTTAATCCACTTACAGAGTATACTCCCTTTTATTTCTTAATAAGTAAAAATGTATATTATTTTTACCTATTTATAAGAATTGATATCAATATGTAAATCTAGACTATGGTAGATATGTGTACCAATTATTTAGATCATGGGTCTCAAGCTATGGAATTATTTTAACGTGTTCACATTGTGAAGGGACCATAACATTTCTCATTTACAGTTTGAGATTTCTCATTTACAGTTTGTTTCTAAAGACGGCTTATGCTCTTTTAAGTGAATCAAAATAGTTTGAGTTGCTTCCAGCTTCATTCATTGAGAACTCCACAAATGGGATCTTGGGGGTGCTTTAGAAACTGCTTAATGAATGAAACAAATGGAATAGCAAATTACTGAAGAATCCTCAAAGAGGTTTGACACTTTAATAATAAGGTGTCTGTGAATACATTAAAGAGATGTTCTATACCCTTATCAGCTAACTTAAAGCATGCAAGTCAGATAATTTGTCCATGATTCTTTTGTTTTCTCTGGATTTCTCCACTGCCTTCCTTTACTGCAGTTCTAACACAGATGACCTGCTGTGTAGCCATCAATTGTTTTTCTGGGTTTTTTTTTAAGACAATGCACTGCATTTCTAACCATTTCTTGTATTATTTTCAGGTGAACAACCTATTTCCTTTTGTTCTATATTACAATTAAGACTTGGAGTACTCTCATTCACCAAGTAGCCTTCAAGCTCAATATATCTAATGCAATAATTGCTGAAGTTTTTATAGAAAGAAGGACTCTCTTGATTGAAAAGATTTCATTTTTTTGAAGTATTGCTCATAAAAGGCAAAGTGTTAACAAATCAGTTAAATTTACTTGCAATTATTATAGATCTATAGAATGAATACTGTTTTTCTTTATTCTTGCTCGAATAGGGATTTTTCTGAAAAAGAAATCTGTCACTTTAAGTGTATTTTTTTCTCCTTTCTTTGGATCTTGTTTATTATCTCTTGGGCTCTGAAACTTTTGAAGAGCTGAATGTAAATAGATTTTTTGCAAATTATTAACATGTTAAATGTGCTTTGTAGCCTCGGTAAATTTTTTCCAATGTGAACAACTAGATACTAATATTTCTGTTGTATCATACTTTAGCATGTTTATTGCATTTGAAGGCTTCTTAGAATAGTAGATTCTGGTGCTGCAGGAATCTGGTGTTTTACATTTTGCCTTGGCTTTATTAATTTGTGATTAGCATGTTTATTTCTGATTTCTTGAAACCCAGTCTTAAATTGAGTGAAATTTCCCATTGGGGGCCCATTAAGCATTATCAGTAAAGTTGACATGTTTACTAATATAATATTTTATCTTTAATGTATGAAATAGTGCTGTACAAGTCTGATTTTCAATTAGCAACTTCTGGAATTCTTTGGCTTTTGACGTTATGAGTTGATGAAAGACTACCAATTTTGTTTATTCCAGGAGTTCAAGTGTTTCTTAAATATATACATAAGGTGCTTGGTGTTTGCTTACTCATATGGGAAATTTTATGAAAAATAAAAAAGAAATTGTGAAATAAGTTTAAATTCTAAACAAAATTGTTAGTTTTTCTTTTAAATGTTTATAAAGGTATTTATTCCTCAGAGTGAGGTGAAAACCATCCAGTCTTCCCCCATTTTTAGTTAGTAAATGGAAAAATTCCTCAACCCTCGCGAACGTTTCAGTTGACTCAAAAGAAACTATAGGAGGAAATGTAAAACAAGAGTTTTCAAGCTAGATACATTTATTTTTTTTTTTTTTTTTTTTTTGCGGTACGAGGGCCTCTCACTGTTGCGGCCTCTCCCGCTGCGGAGCACAGGCTCCGGACGCGCAGGCCCAGCGGCCATGGCTCACAGGCCCAGCCGCTCCGCGGCACGTGGGATCTCCCCGGACCGGGGCACGAACCCGCGCCCCCTGCATCGGCAGGCGGACCCTCAACCACTGCGCCACCAGGGAAGCCCCAAGCTAGATACATTTAGATAAAAATCCCTAGTTCCACAGTTTATTAGTTCTATGACCTTGAATACGTTGTTTAACCTCTTAGCCTCAGTTTCCATTTAAAATAGTAATTCACAGGATTCTTGAACAGAGAACAGAAGACTATGTATTAAAGGATATAACACAATGCCTCATTATTGAAAGTGTGCAATTAATGATAGTCATTGTCATCACTATCATTCCTTTCATCAGAAATCAATGGTTCCTAAACCACTTTAGTCTCTGAGCTGTAGTAATTCCACTCATAATGGAACCTCTGAATAAGGTATTGAGCTATGACCAGTGAACAGTTAACAGTGCTTAACCTACCTTGTAAAACAAATATCTATTAAGTAAGTGTGCCAAGCACTGTGTAGTCACTGTGGAATCAGGATTAAATAAAATACAATGTCAGCCTTCAAGGAAGTTATTCCTAATGAGGAAGATAAGTACAGTTCAGTACGTCAAGTGAAATAAAAATGTGGTATAGATGCATAGAGGAAAAAATTTCTAGAAGTACCTACACTGAGACCTCAAACTTCCCATTTCTCTCATTCTTTCTTTAAATGCATCCCATTTCCATTATACCTTTTCTTTACCACCATCTCCCTACCATATAATACCAGCATATAATTAGACACAACAGAATATGGAAATAAGAGGACATTTTTAAGCTTGTTTCCTTATTGAATACATTTTAAGGTCATCTATTAATTATTTTCCCATGTAGCTAAATAATGTGGCCCTTGCCTCCCACCCAAGCCTCCAGTGGGTCACTGAAACTCAGTGAAAATATTTCAAGAGTTTTGCCTTTGGTTTAAATATTATACGATGATACTTCTATCCTTTAATATCTTCCAAAAAAGAGATTTCTGTCTGATACTCTCTGCTCACCTCCCTTATTACTCCAACTAATTTCATGACTTATCTTTTAAATGTATCTGTGGGAGGACTCATATGATCATACAATCTACTCCTTCATTTTTTTCTCCTAGGGCTTTTATGATAAGGAAAATATACCTCCTAATCCCTTTTTCCCACTGAACTGAAAACGTGTTTCCAACCCCTATACACATACACACACACACACACACACACAAATCCAAAATGGCCTTACTGTCTTTAGGTCTTCTAAGAGGCTTTTCACTTCTCCTCAGCTTTTTCCTCCCTTCTCCCCCTATTTCCTGCCCTACTTACTAAGGAATTTCAAGTATATTTCTTATCTGGAGTTAAAAAGGAGCATCCTTTTCTCCTTTTGAAGTCTGCAAAAGTTGCACCTAAATTCTGAGGCTATTTTGTGTAGTAGGAGTATTGGATGATTCACAGAATTGGGTAGGACTTTTGATTCTAATTAATTTGGGGGGCTTTTTTTCTTACTTGTGAAATGGGATCATATATTTACCTTATAGGAATCTTCATATATATATATATATATATATATATATACATATATATATGGTGTCCTCAAGATATAGATATATAGATATAGATATAGATATATAGATATAGATATAGATATCCATACCACCTAAAAGAGCTTAGTGCATAGTAAATAATTCTTCCTCCCCCTTCGGACCTCTACCTTCCCTCCTGCATTTCACCATTTCTCCTAGCAGGACACTTAGGTGTTCTGCTCTTTCTAGGTATATTTGTCCTAATTTTCTGGTGGTTAAATAATAGCAAATACACACATATCCCAGGTAGCATGGTGAGTGTGGTCCTAGAGAAGGTATACTGAATGAATCAATGCCTTAGCATAGACCCATGTTCCTGCATCTGTTTGGAAAAGTTCTCCATTCATTTAAGACATGCCTCCTACTAAAGTTCCCAAAGCTTCTATTGACTAATGTTCAGTTAATGAACAATCCATCCCCATCCAGTGATTTATAATGCTCTTCATAAATTATGTTGGAGGATATCTGCTAACCTTTAATTATCTTCCAACCTTTATCTTCTCCTTCCTTTACCTTTTTCTGAGGTGCCCTGAGTGCGTTTGAAACATTCTAATGACATCCTTACTTCACTTCTTGGTGTCAGGTCTGGCATTATCAAACTTACATATTTTTGGTCCATCAAATGTCCATCAGATAACATCAAATAAATGGCAGAAAGGGAATCCTTAGTGGAGCACACAATACTATTGCAGAGCATGTTCGTGGCAGGGTTGGCCTCTCAGAGCCTTTGTTTGTTGAGCATTTGTAGAAGTGTGCACTAATGCACGTTGGCCAAGAGCAGAGAACGGCTCTCAAAGCGAGGGTGAGGGAGAGGTGCAGCTACATACAGTTACATACCTACCTACATACATACATACACATATACATGATAGGCACACAATAAGCTCCATATACTGTCATAGATTGTTTTACATTTTAAGCAAAATATTTAAGAGCAAATAGCCTTATAACAAATCAACACTTTTGAAATGGCATTAAAAGGAAGCCCTTTTGAAAGTTTTCTCATTCTAGGTGAAGTGGCAGAGTTGAAAGGGAAGGTGGTTTAAATTTGGTGGTAAGGACATTTTAGACTTTGTTTCTTTTTATTTATTTATTTATTTATTTATTTATTTTTTTGTGGTACGCGGGCCTCTCACTGTTGTGGCCTCTCCCGTTGTGGAGCACAGGCTCCGGACGCGCAGGCTCAGCGGCCATGGCTCACGGGCCCAGCCGCTCCGCGGCATGTGGGATCTTCCCGGACCAGGGCACGAACCCGTGTCCCCTGCATCGTCAGGCGGACTCTCCACCACTGCGCTACCAGGGAAGCCCTAGACTTTGTTTCTTTAAAGAAATATTTCCAAGACACTGGTAGTTATTTCCCCTCAAAGAGTTTTGTGGAAACGTTTTTCGAGGTAAATAGTGCTTCCTACACCCCACTCTTAAATATTTTCAGTGCATATTTTCATATTAATAATAAATCTGAGTGGTCCTGTTGTAAAGACCCAGTATCTGCTTACTTCGCTTAACCTTATGTTTCCAAACCTGTTTGCACAGAGAACTTATGTTGAAATATGCTTGTTACCATCTTATTGTAGTTCTAAAGAACCCAGTCAGAAAAGGACAAAAACTGAACTATGTAATGGAAAGTACATTAAGACTAGGAGTCATTAATTGTGTGCTTCAGGCATCACAGCCATGTTTTAGGTATCGTTAAGTGTGAAGTCCTGGAAAAGTTACTTTACTTTTCTGAGTTTTAGTTTTGTCATGTGAAAATAGATATGAGATTGCCTACCCTCTCTAGTTAGGAATTATTGTGAGATTGATAGGACTTTGAACTTACTATGTAGATTGTATAGTACCATGTAATGGTAAGAAATTTATAATTATTATTCAACTTTAGAATTTTAGTTTATCTTTTATTTTAAAAGATAATTTAAGAATCAAAGTACTGATCTTGTGCAAATTATTGCATTGAGGTATGTCTGCCAAAATAAGTCCCCTGTCCCCTATCCTCCCCCACCTCAGCTCCTAGGATGGAATAACAAATACATGATAACTGTAACCAGGTTTTTACACAGTTAAACTGAAAACGTGATTTCGAAATAAAATAATTCTGGAGGGAAAACCTAAATTATTTAAGATTTGAGCTACATCTATATCTTTTATATTTTTCTCAGGATTTCTCACGTTGTAGTTGAGCCCATAGCATTTTTCAGTGGAGTAAGCATGTCTCAGTTTCCAGAGAGAGTCTAGTGGAACCATGGCAACCGTGGCATGCCCATGTGTCTGTTCCCGCAGGGAAGCTTTGGAAATAAGATTTTTATCCTAATGGGATAAAGAGGTCTATCAGAATAACTGGGCCTTCCGTTCCTGGATTCAGCAGGTATATGTAGATCTGAACAATGTAAGGGCAGGGAAAACTGATGGAAGAAACAAAAGAGACCCACACGTGCATGTGTCCAAAGGGAATCCATTTTCGACAAGCTCTGTGCCTCTTAGTGCGTTCCAGCAGGGACAGTGGCTTCTCCTCAGGGACAATGGAAATCATTTCTCATGAGCTTCCACAGCCCTGATGATCAAAATCTGATTCTTTCCTAGGGATCCTTCTCTAGTCATCCTAGCCAAGAGTTATCTCTCAGGCTTCCTATCGCATCTGGGCTCACAGTTACCTGTATATGTGCCGGCTGCCCTATGAAACGGGAAGTCCCTTGGAAGGAGATGTGGCTGGTAAAGTTTGAGGTCCCTTTTAGAGAGGTGTGCCACTGGAGGGCAGCTGAATAGGAGTGGTAGCAAGTCAAGTGTACATTGCCCCATCAATCAGTTGTAAAGTTTGGAAGTTTCTAATCAGGAGCTACTAAAGAATTCACAAACACCCAGGATTATGAGAAGCAGCGTCTGGGCATCTGACTCACAAAGGGCGTCAATGACCAGGTTACACCAGTACCAGTCAAGTAAAACTTTGCCCATTTCCTATCTAACCTCCTTTTCTTGCCCGCCTCCCTAGAGAAGCAGAGCAAACGATGGAGGAGGGAAGCAAGCAGGATAAAGAACAGATTACAATCTCTTCTCCACTGCTTAGTTCGAAATTGAACTGAGAAAGGAGAGATCGGGTTAGATATATAGTGGAAATTTACATCTAAATTAGACTGAAATTTTTAATACCTTAGAAACAACCACTTTTCTGTTACCTGAAAAGATATAGATCAGCCCAAAATATCATCCTGGAAGGGGAAAGGGAGACACAGCAGAGCATATTTGAGGCAGTGATGAGAAAATAAAGCTATATAGCTAACCCATTCAGTAAACTGGTTATAAAAGGAAGAATACAAAATAGCATATGATTCATTCATAAAACAAGAGGTGTAGGCCAGAATTGCCGGTGTAGGTATTAGAAAGAAGCAACTGGTGTGAAGTGGAGCGGCAGAGGAAGGTGGTCTGGATCCAGGTCACCAGCGGTACAGGAGAAACTGGAAAAGAGATATCCTTCCAAAGAGGTGCTCTGTAGATGACCATGTACACAGAGGGCTTATATCATTCATCTCTGGCTCTTAACCAAGATCAGATTCATCTGAATATTAGAAGTTATCTCTAGGCTAAGTCAGGAGAGCAAGGAAATGAAAACAGAGATAATTTATACTTTGTAATAACATTAAATAGTAATGGTGTAAAGCAGGGGTCGCCAACCCCCGGCCACAGACAGGTGCCGGTCTGTGACCTGTTAGAAACTGGGCCGCACGGCAGGAGGTGAGCAGCGGGTGAGCAGGCGAAGCTCCATCTGTATTTATAGCCGCTCCCCATGACTCGCATTACTGCCTGAGCTCCGCCTCCTGTCAGCATTATGATGAGTTGTATAATTATTTCATTATATATTACAATGTAATAATAATAGAAATAAAGTGCAAAATAAATGTAATGCACTTGAATCATCCCAAAACCATCCCCACCCCTGGTCTGTAGAAAAATTGTCTTCCACAAAACCGGTCCCTGGTGCCAAAAAGATTGGGGGCCATTGGTGTAAAGAATTTAGAGTGTATAGGGCACTGTGTTGGATATTTACACACATCACTTCATTGAATCCACATTACAGCTCTGCAAGGTAAGTGTCTGCAAGGTAAGCTTCATTTTATGGCTGAGAAACTGTGTCTCAGAAAGTAATTTGTTCAAGGTGACACAGCTACCATGCGATAAAGGTGTTATTTAAACCCAGGACTCTCTCTACCTTTCTACACAGGCCTTTTTTCCCCTCTTTTTAAAAACTTTTTGATTATGGAAAGCATACACATTTGAAGAGAATGGTGTAATAATGCCCATGTACCCATCACCCAGCTTTAACCATTATTAAAGTCACTTTGCTTCACTTCTGTACCCATCCTTCCCCCTCCAGTGGTTTAGTTTGAACAAATTAAGACACTATATCATTGCATCTATAAATTTTTATATATGTATCTATAAGGACTCTTTAAAACATGTCCACAATACTGTTATGTACCCCCTCAAATTATTTAATATCATCAAATATCTAGTCAGTGTTCAAGCTCGTAAGTATTGTTAGAGTTTTTCTGAATCAGGATCCAAATAAGGTCTACACATCCCAGTTGGCTAGTAGACAACATCCTGTTTTGTATAAGACATTTATATAAGACATGTTTCTCACTAGAGGGAAGTATGGTATGGATAAAAGAGACATGACTTCAAAGGTGAGGCTAGTTGCTCTGAACAAGTTATCTTACTTTTGGAAAACAAGAATTATATTCTTGTTTATATTATATTATATATATAAGATATATATCTTGTATATATATATACAAGAATTATATTCTTGTATATATAACAAGAATTAATTTCAAGGATTAATAACATAACGTCTATGAAAGCACTTAGAACAGTCTCTGGCATATACAAGGATTTTAGTGAAGTTTAGTTTCCTTTCTTAAAAGAATTTAAAGGAAAATGAATGGTATACTAGGCCAAAAAGCTTGAGGCAACTTCTTGGAGTACTTTGGCTCCTGATTCTTCGAGGTGACTCCCATTTTGTTTCTGGATTGAAATTTGACCACAGTTGTGCCAGAGTGGCTAGTGATTAGTAGCTCTGAATCCTCCCCTGACATGTTCTGTATGGTTTCCAATATCAAAAGGAAGGAAATTTGTGACTTTAAAGCGATCTCAAGTTCAGGAAAATGACTGTAAGATCTATATTGAATGTAAATTACAACCTGTCTCACAAAATTGTTGTGAAAACCAGAGGTAATACATACTAAATGCCTAGCAGGGGCTTCCCTGGGGGCGCAGTGGTCGGGAGTCCGCCTGCCGATGCAGGGGACGCGGGTTCGTGCCCCGGTCCGGGAAGATCGCACATGCCGCGGAGCGGCTGGGCCCGTGAGTCATGGCCGCGGAGCCTGCGCGTCCGGAGCCTGTGCTCCGCGGCGGGAGAGGCCACAGCAGTGAGAGGCCCGCGTACCGCAAAAAAAAAAAAAAAAAAAAAAGCCTAGCAGAAACCTATCATTTAATTGACCATCAATTTTTAATAATAAAGTAGTATTTGCTATTCTCAAAGAGCTTTTAATTTAAATTGAGAAATTAAATGAATTCATAATCAAGAAGTATAGAACTAAGTACAACTGACAGGCCACCTCCTGAATTGGGTACCTCTAAACCATTTGTGAAGTTAATGGGTACTTTATTCTAGAACATGGATGTTTGAACTCAGAACATTGTATTTATGAAGACTCATAGCCCAATGACAGTAACGTAATGTTCTTATAGTGCTTATGCCTGCTTATTTAGAATATGTAAAGTGAGCAGTTTCTTCTATGTTATGTGGGAACCATTTCCTAAAATGCCAACCAGAGGTTGCTGGTAAAGAGTACTCAGATTTTTGTAATAGGTCTATAAGGCTATACACCTGTGAAATGAAACTCACTGGGAGGTAATACAATAGAAGGAAGGCTAAAAATTCATACAGCATTCCAGCTAGCTTCTCCAAATTTTTATTTGTTATTGGTTCCTATAGTAGATAATCAAGAATCACGTTATTTCTCTGAATTTGAATCTAACTTGGACACCACTGATTGTTAACATGGTGATTGAGTCTGCCTCATTATAACAGTGAGAATATTCCAGTTTTGTGGTTGTCCAGGATTAGATATGAGTGTAGAATTTTTCTTTTTTAAGTGAAGGAGAGATTGCTTTTTTCTTTCAAAAAACTTTTTAAATCTAATTTTCAAAACTCAGTTGACAAAACTCCAAAAACTAGAACTAAAGAGGGCTGCTGTTGGCATTCCAGGTAATTCATTGAACAAATGTGGTACTTCAAGCCCTTACTCTTATATGACAGCTCTTAAGTGAGCTTCATTGAAAGCCGGGAATTTGCTCTTTTTAAGTACTTTTTCTGAATAAAAAGAATAATATTTACTCACTGTAGAAAAATTAGAAAGCAAAACATAGAAAAAATAAAATCAGAAAACAAAAGAAAAATCAGAGAAAAGAATAAAAATCACCTACAATCTATTATTTATAGGTTATATTGTCCTCCTTTATATTGTTTTCTAATTGAGACTACTCATTTCTTTAAAATTTGTATTCTACTTTTCTTTTCCTTAGCACCACCCTTGCAATTAAAACTCTTCACAAATGTAATTTTAAGACATTACACTCCACCATATGCATAGACAAGGTTTACTCCACTATTCTCTTACTGTTACACATTTTAACTTTTTTTTTTTTTTTTTTTTGGTGGTACGCGGGCCTCTCACTGTTGTGGCCTCTTCCGCTGCGGAGCACAGGCTCCGGACGCGCAGGCTCAGCGGCCATGGCTCACGGGCCCAGCCGCTCCGCGGCATGTGGGATCTTCCCGGACCGGGGCACGAACCCGTGTCCCCTGACATCGGCAGGCGGACTCTCAACCACTGCGCCACCAGGGAAGCCCTAGAGCCCATTTCATAACTGCTCTCCATAGTCTGCCCGCAGTAGTCAATTCACAGCTATTGTTATCATTATCATTATTTTAAATTTAAAGCTCTCGAGAATGTAACCAGAATTCTATTAAACATCTATTATGCTTTCTTTTTTTTTTTTTTGAGCAAGAGCTTACAGGCTTGTAATTTACTAACAAACCAGTTAGAATTAGATTCAGCTTAAAATGATAGAAAACCCCAAATAACAATGACTTAATAGGAGAGTTTATTTCTTACTCATATAAAAGAAATCCAGAGGTAGGCAGTCCAGGGTTGATAGGGGAGCTTCACGAAGTTCTCAGGGACTCAGTCTCCTTCTTCCCTTTACCTCCATGATCCTTAACATGTCACTTCCATCTCATGGTCCAACTTGGCTGCAGCCATCACATGTGCTTTCTACCAGGAAGAAGGAGGAAGGGGAGATGAAGGGTGCATCCTTCCCTTTTAAGGATCCTCCCCTAAGTCAGACCTCCTGAAAATTGACATACATGCCACTGGCCACAATTTAGCCACATTTAGCAAAACATCTGCTATAAGTTAGGGTTTTTATTATTAAGGAAGAAGGAAATGGCTTTTGAAGGAAACCTGAAGCTTCTGCTGTGCTAGTAATAATAAAACTTTTAAGTTATAGTAAATATTTTAATTTAGATTATCAACTTATTTCTTTAAATGTAATATGAAAAAATCAGCACACAAAAAACAGTGTTTTAAATTCACATCTAAAATTCTAATTAACAACGTCTTTTATAGAAAACATTGTCCCAGAGGTCATAAAATCTTGGTATTCATGCCTGGGCTTTGCTTCTAGCTGTTTGTCTTGGCCAGATCACTTTCCCTTGCTGGGCTTTAGTTTCACATGTAGAATGAGTAGGGTTAAACTAGGATATCTCTAAGTTCGTTCCATCTCTACCTACTTTTACCAAATGTAATAGGTAAATCTCATGTTTTCTTACTAGAATTTTAAAGTAGTATAAGTGTTATAGGGCAAAAATCTCACAATGAGCCACTTTTCTCAGGAATAGATACAGATTTATCTCTGTACATTTATACCTTGCCTTCTCTGAGAAAAATTAAAGACTTCTATTGTTCTTCACTTGTGCAAAAGAAATATAATTACAAAATGAAATAAGCAGAACGAACACTGAGAAAGAGATTAAGCTATCTTTTTTTTTTTTTGCTGAGCATATTTAGAGAAAATCCAAAGTTTCAAGTATAAACAAATATTAATCAAGATTTTAAAAGGAGGCTGGATGCAAGATAAGTTACAAAAACAAATAGCCTTTTCTTTTAGTCTATCAAAAAAGCTTTCAGAAATGAAAATTGGAAAAATATTCTATGCACAGTAGCAAGAAAGATGATAAAATATTTAGGATTAAAAATTATAAGAAAGGCAAAGTGCTTTATGGATGATAACTATCTGAAACAAATCCGTTTTCAATAGATTTCTTAAGTTGCCTCTTTGGGACTTGAAAGTTTCTTCTGTGAGAGTACGACAGTTAATCCAGTTCAGTAGACATTAATTGATAAATCCAGTTTAACAGGTTTTAATTGAGGGCTTATGTGTGAAGCCCTGTAATGGAAAAATTTAGAAGCGGAAAAAAAAGACTCTTTCATGGAGCTTATGGTAGGGAAAACACAATAAACAGATGATTAAGAATTGATCAGGGCTTCCCTGGTGGCGCAGTGGTTGAGAGTCCGCCTGCCAATGCAGGGGACACGGGTTCCTGCCCCGGTCCGGGAAGATCGCACGTGCCGCGGAACGGCTGGGCCCGTGAGCCATGGCCGCTCAGCTTGCTCTTTCGGAGCCTGTGCTCCGCAACGGAAGAGGCCACAACAGTGAGAGGCCCGCGTACCGCAAAAAAAAAAAAAAAAAAGATCAGCGAGAAAAAAGGAGGAAGATTATGCTCTGTTGGGCATGTATAACAAAGAGGCTAACCTCATCTAAGGGATTCAGGACAGAGACAAAGTGAGACTTATGCTGAGATCCAAAGTAAGAACGGGAGTCAGCCAGGTGAAGGAGGTACAGAAAGAGTGCCCCCAACACAGGTAATAGCAGGTGCAAAGAGCTGGATTTGACATTGAACCTGGTGAGAAACTGGAGCTTAAAAAGGAACTTGGCAGAGTGGCATTCGATGAGGCTGAAGAGTTAGGTAGCAAGCAGCCGGGTTTCATATTGCGATGAATCTTACAAGGAGTGTTAAGGGTTTTTTAAACTGTGTTCTAAGAGGATTAAGAAGCTATGGAAGGTTTTAAAAAGGAAGTGACTTGATCAGACTTGCATTTTCAAAAGATCCTTCTGGAGAATGAATTAGGCAGGAAGTAGATGGAAACAAATCAGTTTGGAGACAGTTATAATTGTCCACATGAGAAGTGATATTGGCTTGGGCTGAAGTGGTACAGCACAGATTCAGAGACTTGTACAAATTTGGGTGATATTTAGGAGGTAGATAATACAGGAGCGTGACTGTATTTGTGAAAAGAGGGAAGAAGATACTGTGTTCGTGGGCGGATTGATGGTGGTATAATTCTTCAGATATATCTATTTTTTTGATAACCAATGTCAAGTATCTATTTTTTTGTGACTCTTAACAATACAGCCCAGCAGTTACTAGAGAAACTGACACTCCCTTTATGTTGTTCTAAATAGGTATACTCAGAATAAAAAATGTGACTCACACCAAATGCTCTAACCCAGCCAGCAGGGTCTTCAATACTCCCAGCCTTCAGAATTAATATTCTATTCTGTTGAGGATAAACTCAAACCTATCGAGGTTTCCTCAGGCCTACAGGTTGTGTTAGGTGTTCCCAGTTTTTCCAGCGCTATTTTATACCTCTAGGACGTCTTTATAGGGCCAACACTTTTTCAAGCTTCCAAGGTTAGTAATTGTGATTTCATTATTAGTTGATTGAAAGAACACAGAGTGACAAATAGCTACTATAAATTCAGTAATGCTTAAAATTTGTATATTATTAATAGCAGTAGTGTTGACATATATTTGAAAAATAATGCAATGGTATGTGAAAGACACACTCTTCCATTTCCAAGCCTTAGTTTTCATATGTATTCACAGACCCTTTGCAATAATTCAGTAGATTTTCCTACTTCCACACTTTACCCAGAAATCCACAGACCAAATTTTATCTTTCAGATGATCATAAATGTTTTTGTTTCAAATAAGAAGCAAAGGTACCATTAACATGATCTCTTCAAGAACTGCACATTCTTTAGAAATCAAAGAATAAATGTTTGCTCCCTCATGATGGCATTTAGACAGGGCCATGAGATTACATAAGCAGGTATTGTTTCTGCTCTGGCATAAAAGAACCTAGAGTTTAGAACCTGGAGTTTCTCCCCAGTCAGGGCATACATTGCATTAAAGCAGTTTATCTGCCTCTGAACATTATTATACAAAGAATTCTTATTTTAAGAATACACATCAGAACTAGACCTAAGGAGCCATCGGGAACCAGCAGACCTCTGAGGATTTGCTGCTGCCTCCTTTTCTTGGTCTTGTGGAATCCAAGATGTTCCTCTCTCTATACATAGCATCTCAGCTTCTCTCTCTGCAGTTTAGCTTTGCAGTCACTATTGATGAAGGATGCTATACCATCTGTCTTCCTTTTCAAATCCCTGAAAGAGCAAGTCTGATTACTTTTATCTCTATTTGCAGAGCTCTTCCCACCATCCACCCTCATCGGCTGGCCTGTGCTATGCCAACTTTGATTGGATTTTTTTTTCTATAAATTTATTTATTTTTGGCTGCGTTGGATCTTCGTTGCTGCGCGCGGGCTTTCTCTAGTTGTAGCGAGCGGTTAGTGGTGCGCGGGCTTCTCATTGCGGTGGCTTCTCTTGTTGTGGAGCATGGGCTCTAGGCGCACAGGCTCAGTAGTTGTGGCTCACAGGCTTAGTTGCTCTGTGGCATGTGCGATCTTCCTGGACCAGGGCTCGAACCTGTGTCCCCTGCATTGGCAGGTGGATTCTTAACCATTGCGCCACCAGGGAAGCCCTGATTGGATTTTTAGGTCATCTCTGCCTAAGAAAACCTTAACAATACTTCCCTGAATATGAAATACAGATAAGACCATCTCAGCTAAAAGAAGAGATGGGACATATTAATACCGATGTGTCCAGTATATCTGGCAAGGAATAACCAGGAAGGTGAGATGAAGAGGGAAGGGAACTATGTTGTGACAAAAGTAATTCAGGTACTTCACATACGTCTGTAACACCACACATTATCTTCAGAGCAAAACCAGTGAGTTCATAAAATTTCTCCATTTAATAAAAGACAGTGGGGCGTTGAGGGAGTGAACACTGTGCTTTGTCATCCAGCAGATCCGGGCCTTTATGACTCCAGCTCTTGAGCTGTTTGCAAACTCATTCTAACCAGGAGTGTTTAGCTGTCCCTGGCATCAGTCAGTACTTAATTCTAGGGAGAACACTGATTAATCAGTCAACTTGGTTAAGTTTAGGTCAGTCAAGACAGTTTTTAAGATGCTAAGCAAATATGTAATTGCTAAACATTTGAGAATTGCCTGTGTACTGTCTAAATGTGTAAGTCCTTTAAAAGTAAGGTATATGGGCTTCCCTGGTGGCGCAGTGGTTGGGAGTCCGCCTGCCGATGCAGGGGACACGGCTTCGTGCCCTGGTTCGGGAGGATCCCGCGTGCCGCGGGGCGGCTGGGCCCGTGAGCCATGGCCGCTGGGCCTGCGCGTCTGGAGCCTGTGCTCCGCAACTGGAGGGGTCACAGCAGTGAGAGGCCCGTGTACTGCAAAAAAATAAAAAATAAGGTATAGTTTCATTATAAAGATAGTCTTTGACAATCTGAAAACATTAAAGTAGAAAGAAATTTAAATCATCATCCTAATGTTCAAAGTTAATTATTGTGATAATTTGACGTATTTCGTTCTGATCTTTTTCCTGTATGCCTACTTTCTTACGTAGTTGTGGTGTAGATACAATTTACCCTTTTACTTCTAAGTATTCCTTTTTAAAACCAATTCTTTTAACTATATCATGTGTTTTTCTAAAGTCATACTCCTCTCTGTTTTCTTTTATCTAGGCTTCTGCCATGCTTCAGAAGGGATTTCAGTTAGGTTTAGGAAATATATCAAGTACAGTAAAATAAAACAGAAAAAAAAGTGAATTAGAAAAGAGATTTCAAAAAAGGAATACAAGGAAGTTTTTCTATGTGGCTTGGCAACCTCTCCTCTGTACCTTCCTTGAGTTCTTCTGGCCCAAAATATGTTTCTAGAGCCTGTAAGCTGAAAGAAACTATGCCTAGATAGTTGGCCAAGGATTGTGTTCTATTTTGGCAGTGAAATGCATATTTATCATTAAGTGGACTTTATTACACCGTTCCATGAGGCTGTTCAGAGTGACCTTTACAAAATTATCCCAATACTCGTGCTTACAGTTCTGGAAAAACAACCACAGCAACTACAAGCAACTCCATACTCATTTTATGTGCTTAGTACAATGGCAGGAAACCAGATGACTCAAAGAGTTACTATCATTCCAACTTCATTGATTCAGAGCCTCAAAAGATCAGAATCTATCAAGATTCCTTGCAAATGTTTTGTTAAACTGTTGTATCTAATATCCCCATTCACAGATGAAAATTGAAATTTTATAAAATCATTTTAAAAACACTTACTGCATGTCCATGTGGTAAAGGTGTTGATGAGCAAGACAGGGTTCCCATCTTCAAAGTGTTCCAAGGGTCTAGCAGAGACAGGCGAGTAGACAAGTAATTGCAATGCACAAAACTACCTTGAAAGTGCTAACTGCAGATGCAATTGTAGCACCAACAAAGCAGTTATAAGACTACGGAAATTAACTTGATTTCCATTTTGCTTTATGATACCAATTTGTGTATCACAAAAATGAAACCACTTGAGAATTACCAACGGAGAATAAGAGAAATGTATTTTTTTCCTAAACTTAAAATGGACATGCTTTAAATTATTCAGTAAACTTCTTAGAGTCTGGCACAATCTTCTCCTCAGTTTTCTGCCACATGCTTTCTTTGAAATGAACATGATTACTCCGTATAAGAGCTGGAAGAAAACATCATTATCCAAAATCATAATGGCGCCCAAGCCATTTGATTAGTTAATCTTCAGCAACGAAGTATACCTAGGAAAAAGTCAGTTGGGGTTAGAGAGAAATCTAAATTACCAGCTGCTTTAAAGGAAAATATATTAATTTTTTATTGTGAAAAATTTCAAACGTACAGAAAAAATTTAGAGAATAGTATAATAAATATCCATTGACCTACTACCTAGCATTCAAAAATATTAATGCCATCTCATTTTGATATTATCATCATTTTTCTTCTCAGTCCCACTCACCTCCCTTCTTCCTCAGAAAAATCATCCTGTTGAACTTGGTATGCATTTTCTTCATGAATACATTTATTCTTTTCACTAAATATGTATATCTCTATAGTATCATTTTGGCTTTTTGATATTTAAGTAGATGACGTCATATTGTATGTGTCATTCTCCAACTCACTTCTCTCAAAAATATTTTTAAAGCAGTGTTTTTATTCATATATCATTCATTCGTTTTGACTACCGTATAGTGTTTCATCATGTGACTATACTTCAAATTAAATTACTCATTCCCTATTCGATGAACATTTAGGTTTTTGTAACTTTTTTTTTTAATTTGCTATTGTAAACTTGTAGTGTACATCTTTTCCACATGTCCCCTTGTGTGTTTGTGTGAGTTTCTCTGGGATATAGATGTCGAAATGGAATTGCTGGATTATGTTCTATATGCATCTTCTGCTATATTAAATATTGCCAAACTATTCTCCAAAGAAGATGTACCAATAAATAGTCCCATGAGCAATATATTAGAAAGAATTCATATTTTTTCTACATCTTTGAAGACACTTGATATCAGCATATTTTCAAAAAATATTTTTACCAAACTGATTATAAAAAAAATGGTCCTTTGTAATTTTCTATTTTCTTATTTTTTTATTGGCCATTTATGTTTTCTTCTCAGTAAATTATCTATTCATATGCTTTACCTATGTTTCAGTAGGATTATCTTTTCCTCATCCATTATTTGGAATTCTTTATATAATCTGAATACAAATCCTTTGTTATATACGTTGCAGATATCTTCTCCTTGCCTGTCACTTATTTAACTTTATCCACGGTTACTTTTGTCTTAAAAACAGTTATTAATTTTGAGATAGTCATATTTATCCACCTTTTACCATGATTTGTGCATTTTGTTTAGTTTTGGTTTTAATCCACCTGAAATATAATTTTGTGATTGGTGTGAGGTTGCGATCTAGTTTTATTTTTGCCCTTTAGACAATATTTTCCTAACACAATTTTGTTGAATATACTTTTGCCAGAATTTCAGACTAATTGGAACTAGGTAGGGTAGAAGGAATGATGAAGCATATACAGACATCTAAGTTTCTGACTTGGACTTGCAAACTCATGGCTCTTCCCTGAATTATTGAGACAGAGATGAGGTCCTGCCCCCTCTATTCTCCATTGCCTTATGCTTCTCTAGAAGATAAGTAGCTCATTTCTTCTGTCAGCTACTTCACGCTTTTGTTGATGGAATCTAGGTGTAAGTTTCATTCGAAGAGAACGTTAGATTTGCAATCAGGAGATGAGGCTGTGGAACGACATCTTCCATAGATATTCTCTACACTCTTAGAAAAAGCTTGTGTCTTCTCTAGGCCTCAGTTTCTCATCTGGAAAAGAAAAGCATTAATCTAAACTAGGATCTATTTATTTACACTCTCTGGATCTCAGCCTTCTCAACTTTATAAGTGGGAGGATTAATTAGATTTTACAAAGATCTTTTCAAGTTCTCATATTTTAATGTAAGTTAAAATGGTAACTTATAGATCTCTCACCATTAACATTCATGTGCTACCATAGAATCTTGTACATTATAGAAATGTGTTATCACTCCATATTATAAATTGTAATTAAATTTTTTATATATTATTTATATCTTCCACTGGGTCATTGGTTTCTACAGGAGTTAAGAAGCTTCTTATTCATCTCCGTATCCTGGTACATAACAAGGTTTCCGCACATAGTCTGTTTTGTAAATCAATCTAACATTTTGTAAGTCAAAAAATAGTCATAATAAACAAATTGTTTTTGATAATTTCTTAGATAATTCCCCTCAATATTTTCTCTTCTCACTCTTTCTGAAACTCAGACTAGTAATATGTTTGGTTTTGTGGAATAGTCTCTATTTTTCTATTTTTTCCTCACCATTGCCTGTCCTTTTGTCTGCACTTTTTATTGATGTGTAAGGAGGAAGACAGGAAAACAACTGAGTTCATTTTTTCAGTAAATAGTTGTAATGATAATGTGTATTTAATATTGTATATTTGCTTTTTCCACTTAACATATCATAAGTAATTTGCCATGTTTCAACATTGTATTCAAAACTTTATATTCCATTGAGTAAACATGCCATAATTTACTATACATTTCCCAAGTGGGACATGGTTATAGTTCTAGAGTTTTTACCATTATTAAATAAATCTGCAATAATTATATCCCTATATGCAAGTTTTTTCTCTTGGATTATTTCTTTAAGATAGCTTCCTCTGGAATCAAAAGTGTTGATATTTAATGCTTCTTGATTTCTAGTACTTTCTAGTGGGTTGTACCAACATGCAGTTTTACCATGTTAGGTTATTTGAACGATTGAAATTGGCCATTGATACTGTGTCTTTTGTTCTGTTCATGTTCATTGCCCAGCCTTCTGTCATATTCTCTTCCCATTTATCTTTAAGCACCTTTAATCCATAAATGACATTTATGTGACATATTTTCCACATTTTGATATTTGCCTTTTTTTCTGGTGTTTTTAGACTCTCTAAACTTTGAATTTATATAGTTATATATATCAATCATATACTTGATAGTTTCTGCCACTGCTTTTATGTTTAGAAAGTTTAATTTAACCATCATAAATAGGTTAAATATGTGTCTCTGGTTTTGTTAACTATTTGTGTTTACTCTGGCATGAATAATCTTTTCACATTCTGATCATTCCTCTTTTCTGATTCAAATGGTTTCCTTAATCACTGGTATTTGCTTTATATGTAAAGCTATATGTATATAATAGCTATTAACATTTTGTCTAGCATATTTTCAGTTTCTAATAGTTTGCTTTGACTTAATTTTATATTAAACTGTTTATTCCAAATGTTAGTGATGTTTTAAAAGATGTACATGGTGTGGTTCTGACTTACATTTTTCACTTAACTGCTATCAAGTGGTGATGATGGCATCCCTTACAAAATTACATTTCCTTTCCTCCTTGTTCTAAAAATCTTCCTTGATCATACATTAAGTAATTATGTGTAGCCAGATCTATTTCTAGACTCTCCGTTCTGTTATGCTGATCTATAAGTCTGTTTTTGTGCCAGTAAATCCTTCACTTATTTGAAGAGAGCTCAAATTTCCTCTCTTGAGTCTTTGCTGCTCTAGCCTAGACATTCCCAGCTTCTTCAATTGCTGCCCTTGTAGTTAGCAACCAACCCCTGCCCCAGCACCCTGCGGGCCAGGAGATAACCGACCAGGACTCTCACTACCCTTAAGTTGCCTCACTTGGGTAAAGAAATGCATCGATCAGGGCAGCACCCAGGCCAGAAAGGAGAGTAATGAACCCTTACATTGAAATAACAGTTTCTGCCCTGGAAAGCACTTTCTTGTTTCTCATCTCCTTTAATAAGGCAGAATAGCTAACAGTGGATAAGCGCCTTCCAGGATTCAAATCCCACTGTTTTCTTACTGTGTGACCTTGGGCAAGTTTGTTAAATTCTCTGAGCCTTATCTTCCTTGACTGTAAAATGAAGACATACATGGTGGCTACTTCATTAAATTATTGTAAACATGAAGAGCATAATCCATGAACACATGGTAAGTACTTACTAATATAAACGATGATCATTACTGCTAAAATATTGATTATGTAAATTTATTATTTCATTTAACATTTTGAGGTAGTTATTAACATACACAATTTAAAGTTGAATGAATGGGATAAGAAAGGTTCAGTAACTTTCCTAAAGGCACCAGCTAATAGAAGTACCAGAGCTGGGGATCTCACCTCATCTGACTCCAAGGTCCGTGCTCTTTTCTGTAGATGACACGACTGCGCAGCATGATGTAAAGTACTTAGAACTAGTTCTCTGAGTTCTGCAACAGTTATGTAAGTGAAGCTTTAAATTCTTAGGTAAAGGTAAATGTAAGGTTCAACTATATGATCATCTTGAGATTTCCTTTTGGTTTCAACATGGAAGGGCATTAGATTAATGGGAAGGATAGATATGGTTTTATCTTAATCTACAAATTAGCTGACGTGGAAACAGATTCCTTCAAACTAAGTATTACTCAGCCTGCTGCTCCAAGTGGCAGTGACATAGGCCCAGAAGCATTTGTCATCCCCACGGGGTGCCACAGGAAGCAGCACTTCCTTTCCTTCAGCACATGTTACCTGTGCTCTCAGAAGGCCCACGGCCGGGAGGGAGGCGTGTGGAGGATGCCACGTTAGCAGCCTGTGCACACAACGGCAAAGTCAAACAGAACCGGAAGGTCTAATTTTAGCCCTCTCAGCCTTGGCATTGTTCCTTTTAGCCAAGATATTTTTCATGCACCACAGTAAAGTGCTTTGTTCCAGCCTTACTGGGTACTTCACAAAGGCCCAGCAAGGACGGGTTGAGCATGATTCAGGGCCGGAAATACATCAAAGCCAGGAACCTCAATGTTGAGGGCCAGCTCTCCTCTGGCAAGTTTTGGTAAATACGCTCTTTCCAGCTACCTCCCAAAGCCCCAAGAAGGAGTGTGCGGTCGCCTCTGCTTCTCTAGCTTCTTTGTGAAACTTCAGTGCTGCTCATCAGCAGGTGTCTTTGCTCCGACGAGCCTGGGATTTGCATGCCACTCTCTCTCTTCATTCCTGCTTAACAAAGCCCACTTCTTTCCACACGTCTGGGTCTTGTTTTCTTTCCTGAGGTGTCCTGGAAGGCGCTCTAGATGAAGAACTAGAAACACTTTCACAAGTTACAAGCTGCTTCTGTGGTTTGTTCCTTACAGCGACCCGGTGAATTAGGTGAGGCAGAAACGTTCATAGAACTTTTGGAGATGAGAAAAATGGAAGCTCAAAGAAGAAGCCAACTGTTGCTAAGGTCACACAGGAAAACATGGGCAGAGTTGGGACTGAACACCGGCTCTTGTGTTTTAGGAAAAGGCATGGTCACATTAACCTATCAAAGCATGGAAAATCCACACAGGTCGTTTGGCAGGGCCCTGGGAAACTTTTCCTGAGGATATCAGTGGATTTCATGGCCCAAAGTTCCAGGCTGAGAACCCAGGACGGTGGTCTTTACCTTCAGGCAAATCACCGTTTCCTATTTCCTGGGAAAATGGCAGGGAAGCTTGATCCCAGACACATCCGGAGATACCATTGTTTCCAAAGCCTTTGTAAGGGAGGAAAAGTAATTTTCCTTCTACCCTCTAGGTTCTTGGTTACGACAGATTAACTGGAGAAAAACATAAGTTTAATAACATGTATAACTTCTTATACAAGTGAAATATCCAAAAAAATGAGTAACTCTCTGAAATGGTCCAAGCTATCCCCTTAAATACTAACTTCAGCTAAAGATTAAAGAAGATGTTGATGGGAAGGAGAGCCAGATGTGAGACCCTATCAGGCAAAGCACAGTAAGCAAGGGTATGGTTGTTATGCAGATTTAAGTCAGTTACCTTCTCCATTGATAAGAGTTCCTGGAGATTTAGTCATCCTCCTAAATTCTGTTCAGAGAGGGAGACACCTTACAAATGGAGATTTCCCTCATAAATGTAGATGTCTCCTTCAGAAGGGTAACTTCTCAGTTTTCAGAGATTCTCCTATGTTTGCTGTTTATTAAAAATAATCAGCCTAAAATAATCCTTATGCGAAAGAGACATGTTCTGAAGTGGCTAATTCTGCGCCCCTTCACCTTCTGAGGTCTTTCCTTTGACCTTCAAATAGATCCCTCTCTGGACCTCATTGGACAATCCGAGATCTGACCTTAGGCACCCAGAAGTTATGATCTATGGCATTATCATCTTTCTCTATCTTTGAATTTTCCATCTTTTGAGTTTCAGTTTCAGTCATTATAATGAACACTGGATAGTGTGTTGACATTGACAAAGCTCTTTCCTATCTTACACCTTGTGGTAACACATCTGAGATTGGGATTGTTATCATCAATCTCACAGATGGTAGAATTGAGCCTCAGAGGGGTTTCCCAACAGGGTAGATGCTGAGGGTCAGAGGCTCTGACACACAGGGCTCCCCTCCCAACACTGTGTCTCCCCATCACTGCTTCTCCATGTGCCAAGATGGGGGAGGAGGCAGCAGACCCGAGTGTCTCCTGAGCTTCTCCCCCGTATTCATCCTTTCATCCAGAGCTAACCAGGGTGGGCTTGAGAACTAAAGGTCTTTGGCCTACAGGTGAACCCTGAAATACTGCTGTGAATTAACTATTTGAAAAAAACGTGGCTTTAATTGAAAGCACCACAAAAGTTCTCTTTCCAGGATTCCTGAGACTGTTTGTGGACCAAAGACATTTTGTTTGTTTGTTTGTTGAAATTATTTATGTACATTTTTTTCTGATTACAATGTTATATGTGCACATTATAAAAATTCCAAAATGATACGGGGGGGAGTGAAATATTACCATTATACTGCCAGCAGTTACAACCACTATTAATACTTTGATGTACATTATGTACTTTCCCAAATTTCTGTGCACACTAACTTGAGCTTGTGTGCATATAAAGTAAAAGCAGGGCGATACTACGTGTACTGTTTTGTGACTTGCTTTTTTACTTAACAGTTTATTGCAATTTCTTCTCTCCTTTCTTCTTTCTTTTTTTGGACCTCAAGGGTACACTTACGTTAATCATATTCTTCCGTTCGTGGCACACAATCATCATTGTTTATATAAAGCCCCTCTTATGTTTTATTATGTTTTTTATCTTCTGCACTCACTTCCATTCTCCTCCATTCTATTGTATTTAGTATATGTTCTCAGGTGTTTATCCTTGAGAATATACAGTTATTTTATGTTTGTGTGTTTTAATTTAAATAAATGACATTGACCCAATACTAGTTCATACCAGTCAATGTAGATCTACATTACCACTTCTAATGGCTTCATCATCTCCGTTGTATAGTTCTACCAAAATCTATCTAACCAGTTTCCTTTGATGGACAGTTAGGTTATTTTTTGAAAAGGTTTTGCTTTTAATTGTTTTAAACAATGCTGAAGTAAACATTCTTATATATATATGTCTCTGCAGGTTTGTGATTATTTCCTTGTGATAATTTTGAAGGACCACTTTGTGAAAAATCCTTCATCCAATTTTTCATTTTTCAGTTCCTAAGGTAGTTTTGTTACTGATTCCTGGAGCTCCCCCCTCCCCACATCCTCTTTCTCTCTCTGTCTCTGTCTCTCTTTCAACACTTTGCTGGTCTCTCCCTAATGGCATTTAGCACAGTCAGCTTTGATCTCTGTTTCATAGGTTCTTGCTTATCACTCAGCTGATAAGCTCTAGCTCGTTGTTGACTGAGATCGCATCATAATTGATTCAACAGCGTTTCCTGTGCACCTGTTCAATGGTAGGCTCTGAACTGGATGCCAAGGTGAACGTGACAATCACGTTCCCCTTGAGGAAACCCAGGTCTGGTGAGACAGCAGACATGCCTTATGGTGACCATGCCATGGCAGGTGGCATGGTGACAGCAGTGTGTACAAGAGTCAAGGTGAGAAAGAGGAAGCCAGACAAGAAAGTCACAGGAGATGATCCCCGTCCGTATCTGGAGTGTGGATTGGAGTTTACTGGAAGATCAAAGTGGACCTGATGGGAACTGCCCTCACAGCAAAAGGAACAGCTAGTAAACAACCAGAGAGGTTTGCGATGATACAGGAAGTTGAAGCATAGGGTGGGAGCATGGGGAGGGTGGACAAAAGGTGGGGTGGGGACAGAGTAGGTCCCAGTGAGGATTGGATTCAGAGTAAGGATAATGGGAGGCCACTGAGGGGTTAGGCAGAGCAGTGATGTGATTGGATTTTGTGTTTTAAAAAGGTCATTTTGGCTGTAGTGTGGAAGATGGAGGGCAACACCGTAGAGGGGAAAGCAAGCGAGTTAGGAGGCTATTGCAGTCATCGATCATGTCCTGCACTAAAGTAGTGGCCACAAAGAGAGGTAGATGAAATTTGAGAGAGAGTTAGGCAGTAGAATCTACAAACTACTTAACTGGATAATTGATTAGATATAACCCCCAGGCTTATAAGGGACCCTGGGCAGGTGGTGGGGCCATTTACCCAGAGAGGAGCACAGGAGGATATGCTGAGTTTGATACGGTTGTAGGATAGAAAAGTAGAAATGTCTAGCAGGTAGACGGATATATTCTCTACTATTCAGGAAAGGCCTACCATAGAGATTTGGGAACCACATTTATCTTTGTAATAGATGATAATATTGAGTAAAAGTTTGTTACATAAGTGAACAAATTAATTTTTAGTATCATACTTCCTTCAGATAGAGCATTTTACTTCTATCAAGTCACCTTTATCTGAGAATGTCAAAGTTCTTTGTCCTTAAGGCCCACCAACGTGAGTTAAAGTCTTTTTTAGAATTACTGTACAGATAAGTAAGCATTTAGGAACATGGTAAGAGCAGATGGTTCTCAGAGGGGAAAGACCACCAGCCTAAGAGTCAGAAGACTTGAGTGACTCTGCCACTACTGGTAGACACTTGAACATGTCACTTGCCCCTTGGGATATCCAAGTCCTTGCTCTGGGGGCAAGGAGAGAGCTTGCACCACTGATGCTCCAGGCTGCTCCTAGCCCTGGGACTTATCTTGAATCCCCAAGGATGTAGTCGGTGCCCCCTGCCTGTTTTATGCTTGTAGGGTAGGATCTCCACTGTCATCCCAGGAGGTCCCCAGTTGGAGGGAAAGTCATCAGAGAATGCCACGAGAAAGCCCGTCTCCCCTTTTCTGAAGCTGTTCTAGTCCCCAGAGGTGGCATGAAAGGCCAGCCTGTGATCGACACTCTCCCTGCCCCCTGGGAAGAGCTGCTGGGGACTTGTGAGCCCTCGGCTTTAGGGGGATGAAGAAGAGAAGAGCAGAAGGAACCAGAGGGCCAGATATTTGCCTTTATTAGAAAAGAAAACCCCACGCAATGTGCTGGGAAACTTTGAGGCTTAATTTTCAGGGTTGTTTTAACAGTCTCTGGAAACTAGCAACCTAATGTCATGTGTTTAAGGGATCCAAGAGGGTTGGTGATGGGGATCGTTTCAGCATCCCGGCACAGAGGTAAACATGCTTCCTGGCTTACGGGCTATGTGTGTTTGGCGTGGGGACAGCACACTGTGAGGGTGGGAGGGTGGGACCGCCCAGTTAGGTCAGGAGACTCGGGTTCTCATCCTGGCTGTGCCATCAGTTGCCTGTGTGATATTGGAAGACCTCAGACTCCCCAACTGAAACCAAGGGGCTTAAAACAGAAGAACCCAGAGTCAGGTCTTTACAAGCTTTCGTCTTCCCTAGTTGTGTGATTTTTAAAATCTTAATGCTAGACCCCAGTACAGGATCTTGAAACCATGTCGAGGATGCCAGATGGAAGGAGTGAGGAATCGGAGACAACTTGGGTTATGTTTGTGCTGCTTTGGGTGTTTTCTCGTTAGACCATCTACCTTGATTTTTACTCATGTTTTTCATCGGTGACTCCCAAGTTGACTGAGAATCATATTCACCTGAGCTGCTTGTTAAAAGTACCGACTTCCCCCTAAGGGAGGGTCTCATGAAGCTGTTTTTTTTTGTTTTGTTTTTTTTGTTTTTTGTTTTTTTTTTTGCGTACGCGGGCCTCTCACTGTTGTGGCCTCTTCCGTTGCGGAGCACAGGCTCCGGACGCGCAGGCTCAGCGGCCATGGCTCACGGGCCCAGCCGCGCCGCGGCATGTGGGATCTTCCCGGACCGGGGCACGAACCCGTGTCCCCTGCATCGGCAAGCGGACTCTTCAACCACTGCGCCACCAGGGAAGCCCCAATGAAGGTGTCTTTTTAACACAATAACCAAGGATGATTCTTGCACTTAGGCAAGTTTGGGACACAACTGCTTAAGGGTTTTCACCTGGGGACCAGCCACAGTTGAAGTTGCCTGATGCAGGTGGGAATTTGTCTCTCTGTCCCTTGTGCTCCCCAGCTCTTGGCTATGAACATTCATCTCTCCAGGCCCCATATCCCAAGAGGTGAATGTCTCCTGCATCCAGTTCTGAGCCCTTCAAGGCTGGAACCATGTCTTCTCTTTACACCCCACCGTGCCCAGCACAGGGCCTTTCTCATAGACGATGCCTATAAATGTCCACTGAACTGAGTTGCCCAGAGAGTTTCTATCTGCCTCAGTTAACTAGACCATCAACCATCATTGGTACAAATCCATGCCTTTAAGGACAGGAGGAGAGGAGATTGGTGAGAATTTGTAGAAACGTGTCACAGAGAAGACAGCATTGGAACTGAGCCTTGCAGAGGGAGTAAGATTTGGGCCAGTGGTAAGGAAAAGAAAGGGGGATCCAGGCAGAAGTCTAAGCACAAGCAAAGCCAGGCTCTTCCAGTTATTCTCATGTTCAGGTGAGAATCCCAGAGCCCAGAGAGAAGACCTGATATATTCAAGGCTGGCCCAGGTAACTTGACACTAGAACCAGATCAACTCCATTCAAGACTCCTTCCATACCTGGCACTGTTGTGTGTTCCATAGGCCTCCCACCTGAGCCCCTAAAGCTCTTTCAACCTCTGCTCTGAGCCCTATTTCCGGGACTGTTTCCACATCACTGTGCTCATCCTGCTGTGTGTCTGCATGTGTGGTGGTGCCACCCCAACTCAGCCCCCAAGTCTTTCCATGAATCTCACCAAGATTCAGCCAGGCTGATGGTCCAATTACCTAGGAGAAGCCAGGCGTGCTGTTCTGTGTGCCTCATCGCAGGCAGCAAGCCTTGGTGTGTCCTGAGAAGCTGGGCTTAGGTATCAGAGTAGGCAAAGGACAGGCTCAGGGCAACACACACACACACACACACACACACACACACACACACACACACACACACACACACACACACACACTTTATTTGAATCCTCTTTAAGGCCAAAAGGGTCTGTGGAGGAAAGATGCTCATGGGAGCTTCTCGGACCTCCTGGTGGGTCTTTTCTCCCTTCCAGGAAGTTTCCCAGTTCTCAGAGCATTCTTACATGTTTTGCCTCTTCTGCTCTAGAATCCTGTTATCAAGACAGGGTAGGAAATGGATGAGAAGTGGCCAAACCCAAGGCAGGAAGACAAGTTAAGTGGTGGTTGAAGAATCCAGGCAAGAGATAAGAGCCTTTATCAGGAAACCAAGGAGGTTTGAGACATCTTGTTCTCTCTGTACTAAGCTTTTTAGTAGCTAGCTGAGCTAGGGTAAATTATATATTCTTTCTGAGCTTCAAACTCCTCGTCAATAAAAGAGATGATAATGATCTCTTTCTTACAGCATTGTTATACGGGTAAATATTGTTACACAAAAGCCTTCTGTGAACTGCAGTGTATAAAAATGTGGTCTTCTCTTGCCCATCAGAACCCTTCTACCAGCCCCATTTTGTGCCTAGCACTGAGTCTCTATGACAACTCAAAGCATGAGAAATTATTTGATTTGGGGCTGGGCTGGCTTTTATCTCACAGCCTGGAACCCTAGCATAAAAATAATACATCCTGGTATCTTTCCCCTCCCTTAGGTAACACATGCTCAAGTACCACCGGTTTTCAGGTAACGAATGCAGAGCCAGCACGCACCGACTCTTTTGAGACAAGCCAGGCTGAAGTCTGTGACTCATGTTTTCATACTTAGAAAACTTATGCTGCCAGTCAATGAGTGGCGGGGGCACAAGGACCTTAAAGATCATCTTGTCCAACTCATTTTTCAGTTGGGGAAACTGAGCAACAGGAAAGGAAAGGATCTTGCCCAAGATCACAGATTTAACTAGAAGTAGAGTGGGCATAAATCCTTCCCATTATGTCATGGAATCTTTGGGGGAACATGTTAAGCTTTACTGTCATTTTACCCTTTCTTTCATCCCAGTCTCATAATGAAAGAAACTGCTTGGCCCATGTCACTGCAGCCCCAGTACGGGGAGGACATCAATTCATTTATCAGACATAACTAAGAATCACCTTTATGCCAAGCACTGAGGATGCTGAAACAAAGGCACAGGCCCTGACTTCAAGCTATTTAGAATTTAATGATGAAGACAGACAAGGAAACAATCTCTAGAAGGTCAGGCTATTTTCTATACAGTTACATGAAACATTCCTCCCATCTGCTGTCTGCACTTTATACTTATGATTGCATTGACTCTCCTCATGTATAGATTATTATGAGGCTGATTTTCCCAGAAAGAAACATACCAAATCCCATAATGGGTCTAATGAAGACCAGTGACAAGGTCCTTCGTAGTGGCTCACGTCCCATTCATTCATTTCCTCAAAAAATATTTGTTGAGCATCTAGTATGAGGTACCAGGGTGCAAAGATAAATAAAAGCAGTCCTCTCAAGCAACTAACAATCCAGTAGAGAAATCAGTAAAGATCATGGAAGCTTTTATAAGGGAAAGGAGAGGCCGAGGACAAAGGGTGCCTAAGTCAGCCTTGGAAAGTCTGCAGAGATTTCACAGAGGAGCTGGCACGTGAGCTGAGACTACTTGAAGAAGGAGAAGGAGTGTGCTGGGCAGATAGAGGGGGGTGACATTCCAGGAAAAGAAACAGCACACGCGAAGCATGAATGTGTGGAAGCATGCAAGCCCTGGGACCTGTAACAGTTGATTATTACTGGCATATGAAGTGAAAAGACAGGTTGGCAGAAAATGAGGCTATGAGTCGGCAAGACTGTGCCATGCTAGCAAGCCGGGGCTACATCCTGTAGACAGCGGTGAGCTGTTGAGCGTTTTTGGGAGAAGATCACATGCTGAGGTTTGCATTTCAGAAATTCATTCAAGCAGCCATGCAGGTGGCAGGTTGCAGTAGAGAGCCCAGGGAGGATTATTAATCCAGGCAAAACCTGATGAGGGCGGTGGCAGTGCCACTCTGAGCCAGGTCAGAACTTGATTTTGTACATGATTCATTTCCAGGCATACCTGAGTGATGGTGCTGACCATGACCTGTAACCAAGATGCATGAAGTTACGCATTTGAGTCCCCAAAACTGTGATTCATGGTGCTGACAATGTTCCCCTTTTGTGTAAGAGACCATCCTCTCCCGGGTCAACTGAACGGTTTAAGGCATCGCAATGATGTGTAGAGAATCCAAGCTCCCTTGCTTAAGAGAGAAGCTGACACGTTGACCTTCTAAGGCCCTTGGGGGAGGTGGTTTTTAATAACCCTTAACCCCTTTTCCCATCATTCATACAA
The DNA here is from genome assembly GCF_949774975.1 of Lagenorhynchus albirostris. NCBI lineage: Eukaryota > Metazoa > Chordata > Mammalia > Artiodactyla > Delphinidae > Lagenorhynchus > Lagenorhynchus albirostris. The sequence continues at coordinate 76,567,961 of NC_083107.1, read as the reverse complement.
ACTCACTTCTGAGCTTGTGGTTTTGGTAAATCTAACAGGCTTTTCCAAACAAGAGCTTGGCAAAGTGATCCCTCTCTCATCCCTCTTGCAGCTCCAGGAAACGCTAATTCAGCCTCTCAAACCTTCCTGCTTTCGCAGTTCCTGTTCCTTCTCCTGCAATGCCTTCCAAACACCTGTCTGTCGGTGACTGTGCACTAGAGTCTTGCAGATCCACGTTCAAATTCTAGCTCTGCCACTCGTTAGTTGTATGATTTTGTACAAGAGAGCTGCCCTAATTATTTTGCTGAGTTGTCACAGGGTTAGAGGTCAAGGTTGTGAAGTGTCCATCCTAGTGCCTCCCGCGCAGCCACTCAGGGTTCAGTAGCTATTACTATTAGGTGAGAGTCTAGTTCAATAATGAAAATTTGTAATTCTCCACTGAAAAGAACAAAGAGAAGTACTGAAAGGTTGGTAATACATCTTTTGATTATCAAGATAACCGTGAATTACCATTTTCTTACCCAGATTAATTAAACCTGACACCTGACTACCCACTTGATTTCCATATCCAGCTGTGGAATCCCACAGTAACTTATAATTAAGAGATGGTTTTTAATCAGAGACTTGAAACTTGAAATTAAGAGCAAAAATATGTAGAGAAACTCCATGAGAAAGGGCATAGTTGCAGATCGTCAGGCCCTTTTATCAAGCAGAAGAATTTGGAAGCAAATGCCCATCTAAACAGCATCTTTTCACCACGCTGTGTGCTTCCGAAGAAGTAGCTCCCCCTGAAAGCAGCAATAGTGGTTTGGTTTCATTATTTGGAAAGAATTATTCAGTGTTAGGGCAGGTTACTGACAATGGGTGTGGAATCTGTTTTAGAAGAAGGTAAAAAAAATAATAACAGGGTATGTGGTTAGATTACCCCTTCTGGGCTATTGCAAGTATAGACCTGCTGAGAGCCTAGCAGAGAATTTGTCTCAAGCACACTGAAGGACTAGGTCCACTTGGGTAAATTCTCCAAAACCTAACTCTGTCTCCTCTAACAGGACTTTACAGATCTTGCGATACTTTCCTTGTTCTGTTAGTAAAATCACTAACTTGACTTTTTAAATTACTCTGTGGTTAATTTGTTTTGTTTTAATTCTTTTTTGTCACAAAAACAACAACATTAAAGGGAAATTTTAAAAATCATCTTTAATTTTCCTGCAGTAATAAAACTGTTTTAATTTTGGACTTTTTTTGGTCTTTGTTTACCTACGTATTTCTTAATTAGCCATCACAGTAAATCTGAAAGGGTTTTTTTTTTATGTGTGCTTTATCGAGAAAGAAATTGACGCTAAAGCAGTTAATTAATATTGCTGTCAGCAACACATAAGGTCAATGGCCAAATCAGGGATAACTCTAAACCTATGCTCTGTCCACCTACTGTGGGACTGTGATGTTGGCCACACAACCTGGCATATAATCAATGTATTTTATATTTTATTTTATGCACTATTATTTTGACTTACTGGCAGTAATAAGAATAGAATGGAATTATGTCAACTGAAATTCACTAACCAATCTTTTAAAAAAAGCCATCCAGAAATTGTCAACACTGAAGGCAATGTTGTAGGAAGTTTCTGAAGATGAGAAGAGAGACAGAGAATTAATGAGACTAGTAAAAATGATCTGTTGGCATTTGAAAAAGAAAAAAACAGCAGAAACTTTGGAACTAGAACAACGCATTCCCTACCATTGCTGATCAGATTTCCAAAGCCACTTTTCGATCATTTGGCTATAAGTCCTTCTTACCGTTCTTGTCAATAATGCCACTTAATATCCCTGCAAACTACATGCAGAATTAGGCACCTGTGCAGTAAGTGCTAATGAATCATAATTTGTAAAATGAGAATACAAACATTTTCCATGTACTTTACATGAATAGCCTAAAAAGGGATGTTGGCTTTCCATGTGGGAGTCAATGCTGTGTAAAAAGATGACACATGATGGAGGAGGATGAACTCTACAGCCTTTTGAGAAGTCTTTTCTGGTCATCTCTTTTCTAGAATATCAAATAGAAGGAAACAGACTTGGGGAGACTTTGATCAGACACACTGGAGGGACTTCTAACCACACGGGACTGCTCAGAACTCTAGCTTGGTTCTTAATCAAGCTTGAAATGATCACAGCCACAGCGCTAATTGCATTAATTTGCTTTTCATCAGGCAGAATGGGGAAACAGAATAGCAAACTGGCCCCCGAAGTGATGGAGGACCTGGTGAAGAGCACAGAGTTTAATGAGCATGAACTCAAGCAGTGGTACAAAGGATTTCTCAAGGACTGTCCAAGCGGGAGGCTGAATCTCGAGGAATTTCAGCAGCTCTACGTGAAGGTAAGTTGTTTTTCAACGTATTTTTAATCTTCAGGCCAGAAAACATTGTCTTCATCACATGTAGCTTCACATGGAATTATAACTCGAAGTAGCCAATTTGTTTCAACTCTGGTGGTTTTCCACCCAAAAAGAAAAATGGTCATTTTTAAAAATGCAAAGGGATGTGTTCTGTTCCAGACATAAGTCAAGCAATTTCTGAACAAGAGTAATTGTTCAGTCAAAACACCAAACAGTTCAGAGGATGATAGCATCTGGTAAAGCACAGTAAAAATCTCAGATAATAGCATTTGCTGATGATTATTGACAGGCGGCTAATTGCACCATTGTTTGGCTTGTTAAAGGTATCTCTCTCAGTTAGCGAGAAAGTATGTGGGAGGGCTTTTGCACCCAGAAAGTCCCCTTATTTGCAGGTAAGAAAAATATACAGATCTCCACAGCTTTGCATTTAGAAGGAAGTAGGGAGTTCTGGTATACATCAAGGTCTACCAGGATGGTCTTCTATCATTCTATCAAGGTCTAAAATATGGACTTTCCCCAGGATTTTGTACTGTTTAGAAGTTAACATTCCCCTGGACATTAGATAAAACTGTTCCGTGTAAGGTATAATTTGTACTGTAGTGGTATTGCTTCAGTTTGTCTGAGTTTATCATTTGTAGTTGTTCTAGATTTGGCGTGATCTAAGACATTCCATTTTGTTTATACTTCGATAATGTGAGGCTTGTGGAAAAAGTGTTTCTCTTTTAATTACTCTGTTTGTAATTGTTTCTCTTTTAACTTTTTCTGACTAAAATACCAAATAGATAATAGTGCTCTTATCATTCAAGTGCAGCAAGTATCAATTTGAGCAATATGAACCATCCACAGGCATAGTATGTGCCTGGGATGATTATATAAAATATTAAACAGTGTCGTTCTCTCTTGAAGTTGAACATCTCATATAGCCTTTGCTCCAGCAATTCCATCCTTGCATATGTACAAGAAGGAACATGTATAAGAATGCTCATAGCTGCACTGCTCACAATACCCAAACTGGGAAACAACCCAAACACCCATCAAAGGGAGAGTGGAAAATAAACTGTGGTATACTCACGTGGCAGTCAAAACAGTTGAACTGCAGCAAAACTGAAACATTAAGTGCAAAAAGTAAGTCTCAAAATACTTTAAATTAAACACAGATAAGATAAAAATATGTTTTATAGAACTACAAATAAAAGCAATAACATCACACGAAAAAGAAAGCAAGAGAGTGATGAACACAGGATTCAGACTGCATCACCCACCCTGCAGTTACGATGGTTACATCCAGGGCATAAGAGGCAAGGGATGAGACGGAAGTTTAGCCACATGGTTAGAGAGCTGGACGGATTGTGTCAAAGTCTTAGGTATGGCTTTGGGTGCTCGGTTTGCAGGTGGTTATTGCATTCATAAAAGCTTGCTAATCCTGCATGAACCACTAATGAATGTCAAGAATCCGTGATTGTCATTAATCCAGTGCTGACCACCTGAGGGCTCAAGGTATCTATAACTATCTTTTTAAATGTGTGTAGAAACGTACACAAAAAGTGGTATGTGTGCATGTTATAAGATTACTGTGACACTTCTAAGAATATCTGAGTAATTCGTTTTTAGATATTTTACATGGAAGCAGTGAGAAACGCATTTACCATTCAATTGACAGAAATTGCTTTTGCTGAGAAGTGGGATGGTATGCATTTTCCTAGATTTTTATACAACTCACCATAGTTTTCAAAGTCACATCTTCTACCATTTTAACACCCAGAAGTTAGCCTCTGCCTCAGAACTGTCTTCCCTCAGCCCCAAGGGACGTACAGACAAATGAGATTTGTCAAAGCCACTTTCCTATCAGTAAAAGCCATGCAAGCTGTCACTCTGTGTTTAAGAGAGCTCTATGTGCCATGCTTCTCACTATTTGTTCAAAGTGAGAGTGGTTTTGCCTTTGAAGAAATAGTTCAAATGCAGGAAAGGAAGTATTTTATTTACATGCTGGAAGTACTCAGCACTGAAAATAAAATCCACCTCAAGCTAAGGGAGGGGTGTGTGTAAACATCAAACATCCCTCAGTGTTTTATGGTACAACTGAGGTATATGTACCAGTATCAACCCCTACTCCCCCCTCCCCCCAGAGTGGATTTTTTTTTTCCAGGAAGGGGATATATAACTTTGTGGATGAAGGTTAGATTCTTAGCAGCCTCTTAACAGCCATATTTAAACTCAGCCTGTGCTCTTGTATCAAATAGAAAGTAGGCAAAGTCCTCCTCTCCTTCCAGAGTTGTCCAAGGACAAAATACAAAAGAGAATCGCAGAGGAAATATGCCACATCCACAGGAAAAAAAAAAAAAAAAAAAGAAAGAAAGACAGGTCTCTGTTAGGTTAGAAGGGAGAATAACAGAGAAAGATGTGTATTATGTAATAAGGCCCAGGAGAAGGAAGAAAAGTCTTCCTTTAATGCAGCTTAAAAGTACAAATGTTCAGCAAGACACAGTCTTTGTCTTGGTGAATAGGCACTTTTCAGTAGTTCCTTCTATCTCAGTGTGGACATTGAGACATCCTGGAATCCAGCTGAGTGAGCAAAGCCACCGGTGGCCTCTGCCCCCCCGCCTGTGTGGTCAGCCTGACACATCTACTGTCACTGACCTGATCCATTTTAGGCTCTGGGAGAGTCACCTCACTGCGTGGAGTCAGTTCTGATGAGGGTATGGGGCGACAGGATAACGGGAGAGGCCCCCCCTGCAAGGCCAGGGGCCACAAACCCTCAACTTCAGAAGCCTTTGTATCCAAAGTATAAAGGAATTCCATTAAGTCTACATGTAAAACTGTCTAAAACTAAGGTTCAGAAAAATGAGGTAATTTGCTCAGTGCCGCAAAATGAGTGAAGTTCAGGACAGACATTAAAGACGGGTATGCTGACGTGCACTGCAGCACATGGCCCTGCCTCTCGACTGGATTCCCCTGCCAGCCCCTCATCAACCTCCCTCCAAGCCCCTCCCCCATACAGCTGCTGGAGTGGGATTTGAAAAACGCAGGTCTGGGCATGGACCTTCCTAGTTTGTTACAGGTGGTACCGAACCAGGCTCCTTTGCCCAACACGCAGCAAGCCGTACGCTGAGATGCTGAGGTTTGTAGCAGAGAGTTTGTTCACAAGGCAGCCAAGCAAGGAGACAGGAGAAGAAGCCTCCAATCCACCTCCCTGAAGGCAAAAGGCTTGAGATATTTATGGGATAAAGAAGCAGGGTGGTCTTAGGCGTGGGGAAGGGTGATTGGAGGTGGGGAAAGTGTGAGGTAATCGGCGTTCTGAGCAGGAATCTTGGGTTACATGCTTCTTCGTGGGACGCGTGTTCAGGAATGGAGGCTCTTAGCATGGTCTGAGGGTAGAGTTTTTGGCCCTCTGACATCAAAAGGTCATTCATCAGACAACTGTGCAGGCCCAGTTTTAGGCTCAGTGGCCCCATCCAGCTTTTGTCAGCTTGACTAGACAGGAGTTGACTCCAGGTTTCTGGAAAACAGCTTAAGTGCCTGTTACTCTAGTGACCCATATGTCAGAGGCATTATCTATAAGGGTGGTTAGACGTCTTGTGATATATTACCTAGCTACGTGAAGCTTGGAGGGTATGCAATTAAAGCAGGAAAAAGAAATAAGCACGCTTAATCAGTAAAGGCAGGTTACAAGCAGAGGGGTTTTTAACAAGCTGTTCTCTTATCTGCTGTTCCGTAAGTCAAGGATTTCTGTTAACCCTATGGGGCACGGTTTCACAGGTTTCATTCTTTAGTCATGTAGAGAATAGTCACCTCACTTAAATCAACATACGACCCAGTGGCTAAGACAGGGCCTGCCACAGAGCAAGCATCAGTGTTGGTGAGTGAATTGTTCTGAATGCTGGCTGTGTGTATCCTTCTCAGGAAGCCCTGTGGTGGAGGCATATAGAAGTGACTAAAGGACAGTCCTGCCTGCTCTCCAGGATCTCACAGGCTCATTGGAGAGACACAGTTAACCACAACACAAGGCAGAATGACATAAATGCTTGTTGGTGGGGCAAGAGTGGAAAATAGAGGTTATTTCAAAATGGGATATTAAAGTAAGAAGTTAATTAATGCAGTGATGAAAGGAAGACTTTTCTCCTGGTCTTTTAGAAGATAAAACGTCTCTGAGGGGCTTCCCTGGTGGTGCAGTGGTTGAGAGTCCGCCTGCCGATGCAGGGGACGCGGGTTCGTGCCCTGGTTCGGGAGGATGCCACGTGCCGCGGAGCGGCTGGGCCCGTGAGCCGTGGCCGCTGAGCCTGCGCGTCCGGAGCCTGTGCTCCGCAGCGGGAGAGGCCACAGCAGTGAGAGGCCCGCGTAGCGCAAAAAACAACCAAAAACGTCTCTGAGTAGATAGCTTTTACCTTTGACAAACTTGGTACCTGTGAAAGGTGCCCACCCACCCCCAAATTCATGTGTTGAAATTTTCATCTCCAGTATGTCAGAATCTGACTGTATTTGGAGAGAGGGCCTTTAAAGAGGTAATTAAGTTAAAATGAGGTCATTAGTGTGGGCCCCAATCCAGTATGACAGGTGTCCTATAAGAAGAGGCAATTTGGACAGAGACATGTACAGAAGAAAGGCCATGTGAAGACACAGGGAAATGATGGTCGCTACGAATCAAAGAGAAGCCTCGGAAGAAACCAGTCTTACCAACACCTTGATCTTGGACTTCTACCCTTCAGACCTTTTATTGTTTAAACCACACAGTCTGTGGTACTTTGTTATGGCAGCCTTGACAAACTAAAAACAGTACTCGTTCCTTCTCTGTTACAAACTTCTCATGGGCAAGCCCAGAGCCCTCTGTATCTGGTATAAGCACGCCTTCTGTCAGGAATGTTCTAACGCTCCTGGCACACAGAGATGTCCACGTTACTGCAGATGTCTCATCATCCCAACCACAGTACCGCTGCTGAGAGGTTGGGGAGAGAGATTTTGCATTTTGTCACCAAGAACCAAGTACCTGATTTTTCCCCCATGAGAATTTCCTGTTTCCAATAATTATAAGGATTGCCAAGTTGAGATCACAAATTAAGATTGAGAGTTTGCAATTTGAACTGTATTTTCAGAGAATTTTTAAATTTAATCTTAAAAGAAAACCAGCCCTGCGGAAGAGCAGGCAGCTGCACGAGGGAGGAGGTGTCCCTGTCCCAGGTCCTCTTCCTTGGAAAGCTGATACCATTCCTGCTTCGTTTAGTCTCTGTGACATCAAAGCCAAAGAAACCAAGTGACAAACCGGGCAGAGTCCTGCAAAGCACTAAATGCATTTTTTTTTTTTTTTTTTTTTTTTTTTGCGGTACGCGGGCCTCTCACTGCTGCGGCCTCTCCCGTTGCGGAGCACAGGCTCCGGACGCGCAGGCTCAGTGGCCATGGCTCACGGGCCCAGCCGCTCTGCGGCATGTGTCATCTTCCCGGACCGGGGCACGAACCCGTATCCCCTGCATCGGCAGGTGGACTCTCAACCACTGCGCCACCAGGGAACCCCACTAAATGCATTTTGATATTTGTTTGGAGTTCGACTTTTGGGATTGTTTTCATCAGGATCATTGGGTGGGTTCAGGTTGAGTTGAAAAGGGAGTTCGTTTAAAAAGATCATGGGATCTACAATCTGACAGCGCTGAGATTCAGTCCTAGCTGTGTTAATGTTTGCCAGATCTCTGCCTCTCTGAATCTATTTCCTTATCTAAGTGATGGAAATAATAAGCCCTGTCCTGTCACCTCAGTGGTGTCCTGAAGGAAAGAAGGGAAGTAAAAATGACTTACAACCTATGACAAGACGTTTTTGCCATCATGATTGATGATCTGCTCATTTACTCTCAGAAAACCAAGGTAGAAAACAACTTTCATTTCCATGCCAAAGGCAATGGCCGCATAGAGTGGTCTACAGAAGAGGAAGTGAGGCTCTACGGAGGCTCAGTAGAATGGGCCTGAATCAAATAGTGTGTCCACCATGCTTTCCAGGGTAACAGGACCCACCACGAGGCTACACCAGCACCATTTCCTCCGTAGATTCTTAGACACTGAGCTCTGTGTCCTCTCCAGCACAAAGGCCTCCCCCAGATCCCTGCTGCCAGGCAGGCAAGGCGTGGCATTCCAGACCTTTATTCGGCCCCACCAACCACTTGGTGTCCTGTCTCTCCCGTGTGTCCACCTGCTCAGTCTCTACAGCGTATCGTTTTGCAGGTGAAGAAAGACATAAATTCTGCCTCTTTCGAAAAAGGTAATTAAGTGGCCAAAGATTGCTTTTCTGGGGTCTAGCCCAATTCTCCTGAGCCACTGCTTTTCCACCAAGCAAAAACCACCGTACCAAATTTTCTTCTCAGGAGTGTTAGGAGTTAGGCAACTGGAAGGTGTACCTGAGGCAGGTGGGAGGGCCCTCGAGTGCCATTTGATCATCCCTAATCCAACAGTTTGAATTTTAGTAAAACTTATTTGCATAAGTTCCTGCCGAGTCATTCCGTGTGTCCAGCCAAGTGATCGTTTCCTGAAGAGCTTCTGTAATTTGGTTATTAGAAAATGCCCTTGCAGCTTATCCTTCGAAGACAGGGTTTATTCATTCATTTAGTCATTCAAGACCCATTTCCTTTGTGCTTTCTGTAAGCCAGACGCTGTCTTGAGTTTTGCCCTCAGTAAGCTCAGAGCCTGATAGAGCTGGAATATCATCTCATTTTTTTGTATAATGCTTTTCACTTCACAAAACCATGCTTATTTTTACAACGAAATGTAATTGCAATTCAATGAGAAATTTTCTAGGCCTAAAACATAGGAAATATAAATCTAGTCACCAAAATTCTATTGATACAACTACCCAGAGACGTGGATTAAAACAAAATAAAAATAAATTATATCATAGAATCAGGAGCACCTAAACATTTGATGATTAAAGACATTTTAATAGAACAAGAAAGATTTTCTCGTTAATAAAGTATTATTACCTAATTCTCTATATGGCTTTATAATTTTACTCTCAAATTGTATTCTTGTGTTTAAAAACCTACTATTAGGAGGAAAAGGCATACTTCCTGAAAGTTACATGAAAACACATAATAAATGTAGGCTTTTAGGCATGTAATCTTCGTTTTGTAGAATTATGAAATAAAATATGTGCGTCTAGTTTTGCCCTGTTTACTGCGTAACTCGGACAAGGGACTTTTTCTCTCTGATTCTCAGACTCATCATCTGTGCAAATGAAAAAAAATCAGTCTCTATCGATGGCTCTCAAACTTGAGTGGGTATCAAAACCACTTGGGCAGACTACTCAGTCAGCAGGTTGCTGGGCCCCTTCCTCAGGGTTGCTGTTCTACTAGGCCTGGGACAGAGCCCCAGTGTCTGGATTCTTAATAAGACCTCAAAGATAGTTCTAATAGAGAAGATCCATGAGTGACGTTTTGAGAAACACTGACCTAGAGCTTAGGCTTCCGGAGTTCTGTACACACTGAAATTATATGTATAATTTTGTATCTACACTGTCTTGGGATAACTTTCCTCAGGTACATAAATGGCTCTTTGCAAGCTCCCAAAATGTTAAGAATCACTAAAGATACTTGTAATCATTGGCAGGCCTAACATTCTAATTTCTGTGACCGTAGAGTTATTGGGTCTCAACTGACAGTAAGACAAATGGAGAAAATTTCCCTTCTAAACCAGACTCTCAAAGAAACGTTACAGGCAAAAAAAGATCAAAAGTTTCTGGACTGCACTTTGTGAAATTTGTTTTCAGTTTGCTGTGGGATGTTTTCCTGATTCATTCAAGGCCCATTAATTAAGCTGTATTTTGTCCAGAGCCCCGTGAAAATGCAAATGGGAAGGCCCCAAGGGGATGAAATGCACCCCTGCTTGCCATTCATTCTCCTAAGCACCTAGTGCCAGATGCTGTGAAGACCCTGGGTCTACAGAGACCGTCACAGATCCCTGCCCTCAGGTGGCTATGGTCTGGTACCAGCAAGAAGTCTATAGGTCAAGTGCATGGTATATACCCCCCCCCCACACACACACACATCTATAGTACAGGGACCACTGTGATCAGAACCATGAAAGACAGGGAAGGGCATGGAGGCCCAGGGAGGGCTGGTGGGGAAGGTGACATTGACACTGACTCTCAAAGGAAGGGTGATTTGGACATGAGCTGTCAGTCTGTCTGGAAGCTCAAAAATCTCACTGACCAGAATCACAAAAGCTAGAATAAAAAACAGCTAATGTGGTTTTTTTTCGTGTTTTCTTTTTGCGGTACACGGGCCTCTCACTGTTGTGGCCTCTCCCATTGCGGAGCACAGGCTCCGGACGCGCAGGCTCAGCGGCCATGGCTCACGGGCCCAGCCGCTCCGCGGCACGTGGGATCCGGCACGTGGGATCCGGCACGTGGGATCCGGCACGTGGGATCCGGCACGTGGGATCCTCCCGGACCCGGGGCACGAACCCTCATCCCCTGCATTGGCAGGCTGACTCTCAACCACTGCGCCACCAGGGAAGCCCCAGCTATTGTGTTTGAGAGCTCCTCTGCATAGTGTTGGCAGGAGGCCCACCAGATTGAGCATATTAGGTTGAAACAAAAGTACAATGAAACAAAACAAAACAAACAAACAAACAAATCAAAACCTCTTGGCAGACCTGCTGAGATAATCTGGAAACCCACCTGTTGAAGATAAAGCTCATACCCCCAGGGCTCCTGCCACAGGTCTCCTGTCTCATTTCTCCTTCTCTTCTCTCTCCCTCCCTTTCGTCCCTTCCTTTGTGATCATTCTGAAAGTGCTTTAATCTGACAGCTCACTTGATTCTCACCATGGCCAAGGAACCAGACTTTGGAGGTAGCATTTCCTTACTCCAAGCTGTATGAGTTGGGAAGTCAGCCGACTTGACCAGGGCTGCAGAGGGGCCAGCGGTTGAACACCTGACCCACCTTGCGAGCAGCATTCTTCCCTCCTGCTGTGCTTCCTGTGGCCTCTGGGTCACATGTAGGAACAGGCATCTGGGAGCTTCTCTGATCTACTTTGCTGTGGAGCAGATGCATCAAAAGCTCTCTTGTTGCTCCACTTCAGCCATCCTCCTAGGACCAGCTCAAAAGCTTCTCCCTGGAAGAGCCGCCTTTGATCTTCCGACTCTCAAAGCCAGAAGAATCTCTTTCTCCTCTGAGTTCCTAAGACTTTGGTTCGTCACGCCCCCTCACCTCTGTTAACAAGGACATCATAGTTTTGCAACACAATTCTGTAAGCTTTTCTCACCTCCTCTCTAGGTAGAGCCCTTCTTCATTCCCCAGAGCCCACACTGCTATTAGTGTTTTGCCAGAACACACTTAAATGGGATGTGGTTTAATCCGAAGGCTGGATGTGTACCTGCCTCTACCATACACGGGTCGTGTGAACTTGGGAAAGTCTTATGCTTAAAGGTTGTTAAATAAATCAACAAACCACTCTGACCCTCAGATTCCTCATCTGTCAGATGGAGAGAATATTCTGAGCCCTGCTTCATCATGCTTGATCTTAGGCACCTGGGCATGGAAAGTCTTCCAGATGCCAAACAGCCCAGTCTCTTGTCTGTGGCATCAAGCGCTGGCTCCCCTATCAAATATTTTATCCAAAGAAAATGTGACAGAGGTGACTATTATCGCTTCTCAACATCTGATTCAAATCAATTTTGAAAATAATACTGTTGGCTCAAGAGAAGATTTTTGGGTGATCGGTTTTCAGGAATTCAGATTCTGCTTGTTCATAAGAGGTAATTAGGAGTACGCCTTATTAAAAATTTGTTGAGCAGAGCTATATACAGAAGCATTTTAATTCCTTTGGGAAATAGACATTACATAAGACACAAAATGTTATCCAGATTGGGCTGGTGAAGACATTGCAATTTTTAGTGAGAACCTGGGAATTCATTTCCATTTGGAATGTTTGCCAACATGATCTAGGCTGCACTTCAAATTGAATTAATGTGGAAAACAAGAGCTGGGGTCTGAAATCTCAAGGAAGAGATGACAATTAAGTTACAGTTCTGGGGAAACAGTGTCCCATGTGAGGCTCCAGAGACATTTTATTACAGCGAGATTGTCTCAGGGAATAGCTAGCTACTACCCGCATGTCTTGCGTTAGGGCATTTATCCCAGAGGGGTGGAAGTGATAACCTTCTCCTGTCTCAACGGGTGTGAAATTATTTTGAATGGCTTCCACACCTTGGGATTTTGCTTTCCCATGATAGGGCAGGTGTCAGTTAGAGAGAGATCAGTGGTCATTGCAGCCATGCCATCCAAAGGAATGCTCTTAGAGGATACCTCAGCTTCTGTGTCCTCAGGATAAGGTTAGAAAGAGCACTTTAGAAGTCTCTCAGTCCACCCTGCCCCCATTTTACAAAAGAGGAAACAGATGCCCTGGAGCGGGGAAGGCTGTCTGAGAACCTGTTTCCTAATGGCTCCAATTAACATCCAAAAGGATGTGTCTCAACTCCAGCCTGATTATGAGGTTTTAAAGCCAGAAGGACCTGCTCTCCAGTTAGCTATTCTCTTCAGCTAATTATTAAAGGACAATACATTTCTAATAGGAGATACAGGGCTGGACTTGAAGATAAAAAAAATCATATCTGGATCTCTTCATGTAAAGCTGTTTTACATTATTGGATTTTTCTGACCCTTTGAAAGGGTGATAGGGCTTGGATCGGGTATCATTGACCCACCTTGGTGGAAATCATTTCCTCCCTTCCTGTGGCCTATTTAGCACCTGCCAGAAGATAGCTCTCTGTCTTATTGATGATGCACTTCAGTGTCTCCACTTGGAATGGTTCTTGGACCCTCATCTGTTTCTCTCCGAGGCTGTTATGGAGCTTAGCGTCCCCTCCTTGTGACAGTGATGATGTTGCTGTGAATTGTGTCCTGCGCTGGGCTTTAAGACAGCTTCTCCCCTCGCAGATGCAATGTACTCCTCTCGTCACAGTGGAGAGATTGGGGGGGAGATGTGGTCAGCCACAAAATAGGCCTAAATCCATCTACGAAATGCCCAAGGACCTCCTTAGCTATTTTAGGGGAATCTTTTTGTAGATAATCGTCCATAGTAGCTTCTAGCAGCCACCCACCTTCAACAAACACTACCGAGCAGTATCTATAACAAGTCTGTAGCCAAGAGCGATGGAGGACGCAGAGTTGGAGTCAGACTCCCTCACTCCTTTAAAGAGCTTGCAGCCTAGTAGAGCAATCCCTGTAGATAGCTAAACGATCGTAGAGAAAGTGCTATCTGTCCCAAGACTCGTGTAAATATTCTAACGTAAGGAGTTTCTATATAAATATCTTCACTGAAGATTTCACGATGCCTTGAAATATAGGTCAGATTTGCCCCTGCAAGGATGACAGTCCTAAGAGGAGGGACAACCTAAGCAAGGGTACAGGGCAGGGAGGCAGGGGAAGGTGTGGGAAATAGCAAGCCACTGTGTTGGCTAAAATGTCGGATCACCAAAGAGGTATCAGGGGAAAAGTGAGGTTGGAGATGTGAGTGGGCCCCGGTCACAGAGGGCCCAGACTGCCAGAAAAGCTCTGAAGTCCAGAATGTTGTAGACAAGGCAGAGAGATGGCTTCCTGCTGGGATTTGATCGATGACCATGGAAATTCTGGTGACCTGGTATTGTCTTCCTCTTAAAACAGCATAATGACAGTACTAGGAGGGAAGAATTATTTTTCATTTCCCTTATAAATGGTCCCCGTGACTCAGTGGGTGAAGCTGCAGGAGCTCGCAATGTGCCCTTGGACGAATGACTTACATCAAAGTTGACTGAGTTATTCATCAAGTATTTACCAGCTGTACCTTGTCTGTGCTGCACTAAAGCCTGAGGGGAGCAGCAGGTAGGACACTAATGGAAGTGCAAGGCCTTGTGGGAAGATGCAGCCTTCCAAGCAGATAATTGCAGTGACAACCCAAGAGCTAAGTGAGGTTATGGGTCAATCAGAGCTTTGAGAGCTCAGGGGAGGGGAAGGAAGAGAAAAGGCCGGGGAGGGGCTGGCGAGGCTTCCTGGGCAGGGAGAACAGGGGCAGCACAGGAACTGGGGGCTGAGGCCCCAGGAGAGACTTAGACAAAGAGGGTAAAAACGTTTTGCCTCCACAGGGCTGGTGGTGAGCAGTAGGTGGGCAAGGCCCTGATCTTGGAATGATTGGCACCTCCTGGAATGCTCAGGGGGACTTGGAATTTTCCTTCCCATAGTCTTTCTGCCGGGGCAGCCTCTCTGCCTCCCCACTTTAACAGCAGAGGCTGACCCCAGCCCACAAGACTAGTCCTGTCCTGTTGTCCTGGCCCAGTTTCCAGCCAGAGCTGCCTGCTCTGAGCCCTGCACTCGCTGAGAAAGAAGTGGATTAGTCAGAACTTTTGGGGTGAAAACAAAGACACTGGGTGATCCAGGAAGACCAGATGGGTCTGGCTGTTACAGGCAGCATCCGTGCCGTCACACCGCACGGCCACATCTTCTGTAGATGAAATTCCTTCTCTCTGAAGTAAAGAAGCAAACTCAGTGTGTTCTGACTTGAAATGAAAAACAAATGGGTTGTTTTATCAGGGCAGTTCAGAGCGTGTTCAGGGAAAAGTGCAAGATGGATGTGGTCCTGTGTTTTTGTGTATTTTTTTAAATAAGTTTATTTATTTGTTTGTTTTGTCTTTTTGTCTGCATTGGGTCTTCGTTGCTGCGCGCGGGCTTTCTCTAGTTGCGGCAAGCAGGGGCTACTCTTCCTTGCGGTGCGTGGGCTTCTCACCATCGTGGCTTCTCTTGTTGCAGAGCACGGGCTCCAGGCGCACAGGCTTCAGTAGTTGTGGCTCGCGGGCTCTAGAGCGCAGCCTCAGTACTTGTGGCGCACGGGCTTGGTTGCTCTGTGGCATGTGGGATCTTCCCGGGCCAGGGACTGAACCCGTTTCCCCTGCATTGGCAGGCGGATTCTTAACCACTGTGCCACCAGGGAAGGCCTGTGTATGTATTTTTTACTAAAGGGCATAGAGATGTGAGCTGAAGTTATGTACATTATCATTTGGGGCTTGGATCCCTCTCTCCCTCTATCAGAGACACAGAGAGCAGCTTAGAACATGTATTAAGTAAGAGCTGAAAAGGCAGCTGCTTTTGTGGAAGGAACGGCCCTGGAGCTGACTCTGCAGTTTGAACCCAGGGTCTGCCCCTAAGAGCTGCGAGCTCTTGGACGAGGTCCTCCACTTCCCTTATCTTCAGCTTCTGCCGCTGTTAGATAATCCTTCATATCTACCTTACAAGTGCTTCCACTGAAGGTGCTCAATTAATACTCAAGGTCACTTTCATTATTCCTGGGGCCCCGGGGACTGATGAGAAGAGTGCAGGGGTGAGGAAGCTGGCCTCTGCATGCCAGAGGGATCCTTCTGGGTCTCTTCGCCTCTCTGCAGCCTCAAGTCACCATTCGCCCCAGGACACTGTCCCTCCCTTGGGGGGAGAGCTGTCTTGGCCTCCATCGTGTGAACCAGTCTTCCCCAGCACGCCCTGCTGGCTGGCAAGGCATCCTGCCCCTGTGGAGAAAGAGGGGCGAAGGAGGAAGAGAAGAGATTGTCCCCGGGCGCGGGTGCCAGCGAGAATTCTCCCAGCGGTTGGGGAGGGAAGCCAGCAGACGGGAAATTCTCTCCCGCCCTGTGCTTCTCTGCTGCGGACAGTAACAGCCTCGAAGGTGCTACACTGACTCCGGGGCAGAGCTCTGGGAGAAGAACACGTGGTCCCCTGGACCGGGCACCCTGGTGGGGTGTTTGGGGTGCGTGTACAGCCCCCTCTGAGGGCTGAATTGGAGGAGGATCCCATTTGAGACAAAGCGAATTAACACTAGATATCGACGTAGGTGTCAGGGACGGTTTCTGTTGTCCCTGTGCAATCCACACATTTACTGTCTGCTCCGGGGGACTGTCACACCCTGGAGGTGAGTAGAGAAGGGGCACGTCGTCATTACAACAAAAAGTACAGTAGAAACCAGGCACTTATGCCCTTTCTAGAAAAAAAATCAAAGTGTGACTAGATGCATAGATGAACAATGGATAGATGACAATAGCCAACATTAACTGAATGCTTATCGAGTGTCAGGTACTGTTCCAAACACAGCATTTTGTGTATATTAATTCGTTTGATCCTCACAAGGGTGTATGAAGTAGACATTATTATTCCCCCCATCTTACAAATGAGGCACAAAATGGGTAATAACTCTCCCAGGGTCACATGACGTTCACATCCAAGCTGTTGGGCTCCATTGCCAGTACTCTTTACTAGGTAGATGGATCCCTGATGGAAATCTCAGGAGGAGACCTGATCCCCACTAAGAAGGGTAGTTTGTATAGTTTACCTTCCTATGGTCTTTAATTGAAAACATTCAAATAAACAACTGGTGTGGTTCCAGATGACTTCTAGGCAGAGTGAAGACAGGTGGAAGGAGCAAGGAGTCCAGGGGTCTGTCGGACGGAGGCAAGTTCTTCAGCCTCCGAGTCTGAGTTTCCTCGTCAGACAAGGGAAAAGGCCGGGGTACTTGTGAAGCCCAGCGTGGCAGAGAGTCTGACGGTGCCTGCATTTCCGGTGCGAGAGCTCCTTTTCAGCAGTGTCGGAGTTGGGTCGGTGGAAAACCAGGGAGGGCTGACTATGTATACGAGGGTGGAGAAGCCCACCCGCCACGAGGAATTACAGCTTCCTTCTCAAGCTGACTTAATGACTACAGATTATGGGACTGTGCCGCCTACTGCCTGGCACTGACCAGAGAAGACACAGAAGGGTGGCTGGATGAAATGAGGTGTCAGATGTTGTTGGTTATATACCCAGTGGCCATGGTCCTCTTCTTACCCTTTCCTCTCTGGCCGTGGCCTACTTCCCACTGCAGAGGCCAAAAGTCCAGGTCCATCTTGTACCTGGGATGTGGACATGTCACCCAATCCTGGTCAAAGGGATCTGAGAAAAGCTCTGCTGAAAGCTGGGGAGGGTTCTGGAAAAGGATTTCTTCACTTGTAGAAAGACCAGCATGCTGGTGTTTGTATAGTGTCTGCATGGGATCCCTGGAATTGCTATAGCTAACTGTCAGAGGCGAAGGAAGATACTGATTCCAAGCTGAAGGTGGCAGAATGGAAAGATAGAAAGAACCTGAGCCCTCGGTGGTATCCCTGAGCTGCTGACTAAATCCTAAAACGGTATCTGGACCATGCGTTGTATGGGATAATTAACCCTCTGTGGTTTGGGCCATCTTTGGTTGGTCTTCTGTTCCTTGCAGAAGAAAGCATCGTACTTAATACAAAGGAGAATGGAGCTGAGAGCCAGGAGCCCCTGGTCCTGGTCAGGACTCTGCTGCTAATAAGTTGTGTGATTCTGGGCCAGTTACAAACCTCTCCGAGTCATAGGGTCTCAATTTATTTATTTTTATATTATACTGTTTTATTTTATTTCATTTTTTAATTTGTTTTGGACATGCATGAGGTACGTGGGATCTTAGTTCCCGGACCAGGGATCAAAGCCACGCCCCCTGCAGTGGGAGTGCTTAGTCTTAACCCCTGGACCACTTGGGGGAAGTCCCAGTTTATTGAAGAGGCAAGTAATCCCTGCCTTACCTCCTTCTCAGAACATTTGTGAGACCACATGAAACATTTTTAGCCCCACTTCCTACTTTGTTCTGAAGATATAGAAATGAATAAAATATGGTGTGGATAAAAATGAATGAATAAATAAAATGAAATAAAATAAATGGATAAAATGAATTGTAAAAGACAGATATGGGAACAAACTCCATGTTCCGTGGACAGAAGAAAGGAGTTCAATATGGCTGAGCAGAGAAGCTGAAGGGACCAGAGATAGAAGGTAAGAGGTAGACGAGCTAAGCACAGCCTCAGTTTCTACCTTTGAAAGACGATGGAGAGACCCATATGACCTCTTAAGTTCTCTTCCAATGCCAAGATTCTAGAAGCCAAACGGAGCTGTCACTAGATCTCTGCTAGATGTGAATGTCCCTGTACCACATGTCACATGGCATCATAGCAGTTTTCCTGCCCAACTACCCTCAGGGGCACAGACTGTGCCTTACTCATCTCTGTATCCCCAGCAGCCAGTAACAAAAACTAATTGGCTAATAGAACAAGTTAATAAATGAATAAAAGACCCTGTCTTATAGATTCACTGAAATTCATTTTAAAGAATAAATGAAAGGAATGAAACATTTCCTAGCGTGTTATCCAGGATAATAAACCCACAGAGATTCATAATGAACCATTTTGATATAGTATGTTTAACTAAACAGGATGCAACATCATGTAACAGGATAACATACCATCCCCATTCTCAGAGTCAAGTGGCTAATCTTCTTATGAATATGTGAGGCACTTTCCAGCAAGAGAGTCGTCATGAACTTCCTTAAATACTATTTTTCCCAAAGATGAAATGAAAGGCTAAAATGTAAAACTCAAGATGTCTAATACGAAAAAAGCTACGTGATGACTTGAAAAGTAGGCTGCTTACGTTTGAGTTTGTAGTGAGATTGTCAAAAACAAAACAAAACAAAACTGTGAGAACTGGAAGGATTTTCTTTTAGAAGAGGTGCGAGGGATACCATAAAAGACGTAGATGGTCTCTGAAAATAGATGGCTGTATCTGCTTTCTAAGTAAACCTCACTGCATAGTCAAGGTAGGACTTATTTTTATCCATGTTCTTTTAAAAAAATGTGACATGTCTACCAAGGGCACGATAGATGATGACACTGTGTTAAAGCTAATACATTGTGGCTTCACAGCTTGGCCCCGGTAAAATCTCTTGCAGACTCAGAAGCTGGTGCTTGGAGACATCTTTCAAGATGACACAGCTGGGTTGCCAGGGTAACTCGCTGGATGAGGCTCTGCTTGGCTTTGGGAGAGGTTACATAAGACAAGACCAACGGGGAAGAGTTAAGGGATGTCCTGGAGTCAAGGGATGAAAAGAGTTCAGGATGAGGACATAGGACCTGGTGGGGACGTTTGGCAGGGGATAGCGTTAGACACCTGGATCAGCCACCTAAATGGAAAAAATCTTAAGAGTCCTGACGGATGAAGAATGCTCTGGGTAACGGAGGATTCCAGTTGATAGAGAATTCATATAATATATAAAAGCAAAGAAGATCATTTCCCTAAGAATCAGTCTCGCCATTTCCTTTTAAGATTTCAAAGATATTGAAGAAGATGCCCTGTTATTTCGTGTAAATATATTTGTTTATATGGGTGCCTTTGTTAAGATAAAAGTTTAGCTGAGTATGACAGAGGCTCACCTGGTTTCAACACGACTGAGGATTATTTT
The DNA here is from genome assembly GCF_949774975.1 of Lagenorhynchus albirostris. Taxonomy (NCBI): domain Eukaryota; kingdom Metazoa; phylum Chordata; class Mammalia; order Artiodactyla; family Delphinidae; genus Lagenorhynchus; species Lagenorhynchus albirostris. The sequence continues at coordinate 76,548,317 of NC_083107.1, read as the reverse complement.
TCTCTCGTGGGAAGTCCAAGCTGGCCTGGCAGCTCTGCTCTGCAAGCCATCAGGGACTCAGTCCTCTCCTCTCCTGGTGCACCTTCCTAGGGTGTTGCTCTGATTCACAGGACCCCAGGTGGCTCCCCACAGCGTCGCATTGCAGCTAGTGGAAGGAGAAGAGAAGAGATGGGGGAGTATACCCTTCCCATCAAGGGCAAGACCCAGAAGTCGCATATATCACCTCAGCCATATCCAGAGCTTAGTCTCACGGCAACGCTTAGCCGCAAGGGACACTGGGAAAGTAGCCTTAATTTTGGATGGCCATATGCCCAGCTAAAAAGTCAATCATTCTGGAAGGAGAGAAGACCAGATATTGGGAAAAGCTGGCAGTCTCTGTCCAGAGGGTACAGTTTGGAGGCTCCTTTCTGTCATCAGCCTCTCTTCTAAGGTCAGGTGCAAGATGTGAAGCTATTTGAGCTTCTCTGTGGTTGAGATTTGAGGCCATGACAAGCAGAAGTGGACTCACTCTGTGTGTGCTTTGGTTTTACCAAAAGTGTGTGATGCCATTACCCTATTCTGCCTGGGCTGGACCTCACTACCTCCCCAGGGCTTTGCTCTGTCTGATGCACCGGGACTTGATGGAAACGTCATCCAAATAGAGTGTTAAATGTGGCCATAAAGGTACCAACGATTAGTCACTCTGTATGCTGCAGGCAGTGGGGTTCATTTTTTAAACATGAGAAACTGTTGTCCATAATTTGCTAACACAAGAAGCCCCTGTCACCTCTACCCTTTTCCTGTGCCTGCTCCGCAAATCTTTATCCCCACTGGGGCGCCTCTGCAGGACGTTGCGCTGGACTAGTGGACCGTGATTAGTGCTTGTGTTTCTCTCCTTGTGTCAGTTTATTTGCCGGCTTGACTTGAATATCACGTGAACAGCAGGCCTCTGGTGGCATTAGGCAAATGCAGCATCGTGTGAGGGACAAACACCTAACAGTGGGTGAGAGATATTGAGCCATAGGACCTGTAATCACATTCATTGTAAGATTTACTGATGCAGAATGACTGGTCTTTGTATTCCTCCCATCTATCCATTCATCCATCGGTCCATCCACCCATCCATCTAGTTATCCATCATCCATCCATCCATCTATTCATCCATCCATCCATCCATCCATTTGTTCATTAAAATGCCCTACAAAAGTACCAAATTAGGAACTTCCCTGGCAGTCCAGCAGTTAAGACTCCTCCCTTCCAATGCAGGGAGCGCGGGTTCTATCGCTGGTCGGGGAACTAATATCCCGCATGCCGCACAGCACGGCCAAAAAAAAAAAAAAAAAAAAAAAGTACCAAATTAAGAGCTGGGGATACTGAAATGAACCAAGAGCCATGGCTCCTATCCTCAGTGAGCTCAGTCAATGGGAGAGATTGTCAAGTAAACTGGTATTGATTAGACAATGAGGTAAATAGGCTAGAAGCAGTGAAAAATGGGTAGTGCTTGGAAGAGGATCTTGGGGTTCGGGGGTGGCTTCCCAGAAGAAAACTACTGGAGCCACATCTTAACATACTGAGCCGGTTGGCAATGAAAGGAAGGAGCTCCCGACAGCGGCGAGCGTCTGCAGTCTCTCTCTCTTTTTTTTTTTTTTTTGTCCGAGATTTATTTCTCCCTAGTCCCAGGCCGCAAAGCCAACATGCAAGGCAGGATCCTAGATACTTCTCAGCCACACTAAAAATACATACATAATCTAACGGAAACAAGCACGCTGGCAAAATGTTCCCCTTCCTGCCCATTAGTCAGCCTGTTATCAGAACAGCCCTGTCAAGGACCCAAGAACATGACGTTGGGTTGCAACGTGTCATTGATAGGGCAGTGGAAGCATCCGGGTGACAGGGCCTTGGCTCTCCGTCTCCACTGTGGGTGTCCAAGGAATCTTCCTCTGAACTCTAGCCAGGCAAGGGCCACAGCCCAAAGCCTGAGCTATGCTTGCTTTGATCCAGTAGTGCCCGCGTTGGCTTTTTCTCCCGAGGAACATGAAAGTCTTTGTTTCATAAAACAAGCAGTTGTGTCTCTTTTCTGGTCCTGATGGCAGTTTTCAGAAGAGAAAAGGGAAGGGGGGAGGGAGCTAATATTTACCGAGTTCCTACTATGCGTCCAGTAGATGCTATGAGAGAAACCGAGGCGACAGAACCCCCTTGGAAGCAATAATGAATAGTAACAATAGCAAGGACGAGTACAATAATAATAGCAAACACTTACATAGCACTTACTATATGCCAGGCATTATTTTATGTGTGTTCTGTATATTAATCCACTTAATTCCTACAACAGCCTTTTGTACTAGGTACCTTTACTGGCTCCATTTTACAGATGAGGCAACTGGGCACAAACAGAGAGTAGTAACGTGTCTACGGTCACACAAACAATGAACTGGCTGAGCTGTATACAGCCTTTAACTTTGGAACCCCCAGCTCTGGCTTTCACTGTGTGACATTGGACAAATTACATAAAGTCTCTCAGCCTCAGTTTCTTCATCTCAGTGATGGAGGTAGCAATGCTCGGTCGTGTTCAATCATTATGCCGAGGGACCAAGCTTGTGTGGAGATAGAATGAAGGGTGACCGTGCCTGTAACAAATATGCAGCGGAACGTTCATGTACGGCTGTTCTGGGGTTGGCTTTATCCAGGAAGTGGGGCGTGAACTGGACCAAAAAGTAGACTTTTTCAGGTTAGGATGAGGTTTGGAGGATTATTCTGACGAGGACAGGGGTGGCTCCAACTGTGAAATGAACCAGTTTTGAGCCCAGCATCTCCCCTTCCATTTCTCTGTGTCTTTTTCTCTCTCCCCACACTTATCTATCCATTCTTGCCATTCCCTCATCCTAACCTGATCCCCAAATGCTTCTAATCAATGTATTTATACCAACATATCAGATTAGTGTGTACATCATGCTAAGAGATTTATATCAATAGTTTAGCAGGAAACTCAAAGTAATAATGGTGAGATTTCAGGCCCTGTAGAAGGAACCTTTTTTATGTGCTGGAATGCACAGCACATCACACAGGTGAGCATCACAAGGTAAGATGTTGTTGATCATCAGGGATGGGAATTGCCAAGCCTTGTGCTTCACAACAGAGGGGTGTGTGTGCGTGTGCGTGTGTGTGCGTGCGTGTGTGTGTTTGTTAGGGGCGAGAAAAGGGACGGGTGTTTTGAAAGTCTTTGCCTTCATTGACGTTGGCTCCCTTCAGCAAAAAAAAATCTTGTTGCAGCGCGGTTCTTTGCTGGGGCTGAAGCTCTCAACCCTGAGGAGGGAAGCAGAGGGTGGGAGGCCACAGAGGATGCCTGACACCCGTGTGATCCCTGTGGCTTGTGTGGGGGACTGATCAGCAAGGATCTCCCTTCTCAAAGTGTCCCCAGTATAAAGGCCCCCTTCTCCCTCCACAGATATCCCATCAGTCCTTCATCAGAGGACCCCGAGGGACAGGTGAGTGTGAAGGTGGGACTCAGAGTAGTAGTTCCTGTGGTTGGGAAAATCCAAGTAGACATTCAGTCCTACTAAACCTTACCGAATGGATCACCCCAAATATGCCAGAGTGACGACCCTACAGCCATTGCAAGGCCATCTGCAAGAGGCCAGGGAAGCCAAAGAAACGCAACGCAATGCGCAGCTCCTAGCCTCAGGGGTGTGCATTCTTGATTACTGTGTGCCTGCTGGAGCCAGCCCCTCCCTCTTCTGATTCAGTATAAGGGAGGTGAGATCCACATCTTTACTGTGAAAAAGCTCTAAGATGACTCTGAAATGCATCCCACTGGGTTTTTGTTTGTTTGTTTTTGTTTTCGTTTTTTTGCGGCACGCGGGCCTCTCGCTGCTGTGGCCTCTCCCGTTGCGGAGCACAGGCTCCGGACGCGCAGGCTCAGCGGCCATGGCTCACGGGCCCAGCCGCTCCGCGGCACGTGGGATCCTCCCGGACCGGGGCACGAACCCGCGTCCCCTGCATCGGCAGGCGGACTCTCAACCACTGCGCCACCAGGGAAGCCCCCCACTGGGTTTTAATACAACACCCATTGGGGACAGATGACTCTGGGTGACAGCAGTTGTTTCATTTCCCAGAAGGTGGGTTTTCCCATGCTACAGTTCATTCATCCACTCAGCAAAGAGTTCCCAAAGCCCTTCTCGAAGCCAGGCCCAGGCTCAGTCCTCAGTGCTGAGGACACAGAGGTGACTGAGACACTCAATGCTGCATCGGGGGCCTACGGTCTCTTCCCCGCCGCCCCTCAGCGCCCCACCTCCCCTTCCTTCCCTTTCCTCCCCAGGCCAATCCCCTTCTTTGTCCTCGCCCCCAAATCCACTACATTCACTGTTTCCATCTTCCCCTCCCTTCTCTCGCTTTCGGGAGCTCAGCCTGTGCACGGCAGCATCCTTGCCCTGTGATCCATCACAGTCTACTAATGGCCAGGAAGGGCAGCCTAAGTGGAACAAGAAAGAACATGACCATGTGACAGTACCTGCTGCAGGAGCGACCTCTCCAGTCTTCAACAGGAGGTTATTCAGTGAGTGCACAGAAAATATTAACTGAGGTAGAAAACAGGAATTGTAAAAACCAAATTGGTTGAAACATAGAGTGAAATTCCTGGAAAGCGTTTGATGAATTGGACATTTGTCTACATTCCTCAGATCATTATGGCCAGATTCAGATGATGGCCACGGGATGGTAAACAGAAGCAGCCCGGGCAGCCGAGTGAAAACTGGGCTGAGCGTTAGCAGACCAGGGTTCTTGTTCCAGCCCGGCCACTGACCCCCCTGAGACTGGAGACCAGACAGACCTCGTCTCTGGGTTTGTTCCCTCATCATGAAAGGTGTCAGGACTAAATAACCTCTAAGGACTCTCCTTCTTGGGACAGTCACCCAGTGTTTCCTTTGGGTTGAACTCCCTTCTCGCTCATGGCAATGCCTAGGTGCCCCCTGCTCTGCCCCCCTGCATGCAGAAGGCGGGGCCCTATGCAGGAGGATGCTCGGTTTTCCCCTGAGCAGGACAGAGCTGCTGGTCCACAGCTCATTGGCTCACTTCACTTTCCATCCTGTTGCCCAGAAGCAAAGGATACATCTTTCCCCCACCAGTTATTCATTCATTCATTCCACCCAAACTTAAGTAGCACATGTCATTTAAATGGTTCTTTGTGGGGTGATCAAGACAAAAATCAATCCAACAAGATCCTGCCCCAAAAGAGCTCCCAGTCCCTGGGGTAAGGGAGAAACTGTTAACTCTGTAAGGCAAAACACACTCAGTTCCCTTCAACAGGGAAGTCACAAAGGTTTGGAAAGTAGGGTGGGAGCTAGGAAACATGATGAGGAGAGGCTGTCAGAAGAGATTTCATGGAAGAGGTTGCATTAGAGCTGAACCAGGGTAGAATTTCCCCAGGGTTCTGCTGGGGAGGGTATTGCACCAGGTATTCCTTTCATGTGGGCAAAGCCCCCTGGGGTATAGCTGAGGCCACGAGAAGACTTGGTGGCCTCTCTCACTACCTTTGCTTTTGTGGCAGCAGGGAAGGGGGCGCTGAAGCGGCACTTCCTGCTGTCAGTCTTCCTAGTTGGGGGAAGCACTGGCTTAACAATGTTCAGCAAATTACATATTCACCATGAATCCTGTTGGCAGATTTTGCCAGCGCTGGGCACCAGAGAGTTCCTCTGACAGCATAATTACCCCTCACTATGAGTTTGCCAGTTGTCATTTTCCCAAAAGCTTTGCTTAACAGTCATCAGGGAAGCCAGGCTGATGGGCTCCACATGGCATTTCCTTTGGCTTTCTCATCCTGTCCTTCTTTTCCTCCAAACCCATGCCACTTTGTCCCTGCCTCACTTGCTCAGCTCTGGCCAGCACCCAAGGGGGCATTGACCCTCAGGATCAGGTCCAGAGCATTTTGCTTCCTAGCAGAACCCACCAGGAAGAGGCTCTCCGGGTGCTCACCTTGCGTGATGCCTCCCCATCAAGGCCATTCATATATTTGCATCTGGAAGCATGAAACATGTGGGCAGTTATGAAGGACCATCTCACGGAAAAATGCAAACCTGCTTATCGGTGAAACAGAGGAACCAGGCTCTTTAGGGTCAGATAGGACTGGGTTCCAGTTCTGAGTGAGCCTGTTTCTTCATCTGTAAAACAAGAATAACCTCACAGAGGAGTTGGGATTAAGTAAAAATGCCTAGCATAGCACTTGCATTTAGGAAGTTACCAATACAGCTCAGTTTCTCCTTTTTCTTTTCAGAGGGAGGAGAGATTTTGTGTAATTTTGTTTATGCCCTCTTTATAGATTACTGAATACATACCAACTTCATCTTCCTTAAAGATATCCCATGATATCCTACCTTTCCTCAAAAGCCTCCTCTATCCATGCTATATCATTAAGTGAAAAGAGCCAGTTGCAAAACACTATACAGAGAGACATGTGTAGCAGGATCCTATTTTTGCAAAATGTACACATATCTCTCCTCACACCCCTCCTTCTTCATGGTGTTTACCTTCAAGAAGTGGGGCTGAGGGCTTCCCTGGTGGCGCAGTGGTTGAGAGTCCGCCTGCCGATGCGAGGGACACGGGTTCGTACCCTGGTCCAGGAAGATCCCACATGCCGCGGGGCGGCTGGGCCCGTGAGCCATGGCCGCTGAACCTGCGCGTCCGGAGCCTGTGCTCCACAATGGGAGAGGCCACAACAGTGAGAGGTCCGCGTACCGCCAAAAAAAAAAAAAAAAGAAGTGGGGCTGGTGAGAGTGGGCCCTTCACTCCTTACTTTATATGCTTTTTTATGGCCTGAAAGTTTTCACAACACACACGTATTTCTTTTCATTTTAAACTAATCTTCAAAACAGCAACATAAGCCCTTCTAAGGGGTCCCTTTGCGCACTGGAAAAAGTACCGAGTCCATTTCCTTGCACTGGACCCATGTCTCAGTTACTTGGCTATGAGTAACCAAAAAGAAACAGAGGCTTAAATAGACAAGAGTTTATTTTTCTCACATAAAAAAAATATATATATATATCTCTCTGGGATTTTCTTGGCCTTGCCCTCATGGATGCAAGCTGAGTGCTGCCGTTCCAGGCATCACATCATTATTCAGATCTGCCAGAGAAAGGGAAAGGGTACCAGCTGCTTCAGTCCTTTTTTATCAGGAAATCGACAGGTTTCCAAGAAATGCCTCCTACCCACCCATCTTTAACAGACTTACCTTCTGTCTCTTTGGCCTAAACGCTGTCACATGGCGATGATGGTCACGATGACGGGATGACGCTGCTGATCATGATGATAAAGCAAGGAACAGGGTTGTCATGATTAGTGTTAGTCCAGGCGTCATCCAGTGCCTCAGGCTGGGAACACTGATGCTTTGAACAAAAGCCAAGTTAACAAAAACCCTGGGAAGGGAAAGTAGGAGGTGACTTAGACTATCTGCTGAAGGGCCCAATAACCTTCCTTTCTCACAGCATTGGTCCGTGCACCAGCCAACACAGGCAGCTTAGAGTCATCAAACAAGCTTCAACGTTGCACCTACAGCCCTGCTCTCAAGGTGTTCTCTTGGCCTATGACACGCTCCCTGGGGAGGTCCTGGTGAAGGGAACAAGGCACTCACATACTGTGAACATCATCACAGAATGAAATCCAGCAGCTACACACTGATTCTTGACTCTGGGTGGCCCTGCAGCCAGCCCTGTGGCTCCTGTCGGGCTCTCATGGTTAATTGATAAACTCCAATTTATTTATTATGAAGTGCTACGAAATGACATAGTGTAGCCTTGCCCCATCAACACTGCTAGCTCCCTGGACCCTCTCTGCAGCATTGTCCCACAAAGATGGGGAAGCACAGAGGGAACATCTCCAAACACCCCATGCTGATGAGTAGTGCAGTGCTAGGTGGCATGAGCTGACGGAGCGAAGTGAATTTGCTTTCTAAATGCACCCTTGGCCAAGGTGAGCTCCGTGTAGACCCTGGATTGGATGACCGTTACTTGTGTGTATGTCTCAACTTCCTTGCCTGACTACAGCTCCCAGAAGTCAGGAGCTAGTTGAGCATCCTTAGAAAAGTTAACTGGTCCGTCAGGTTGGTTGGAGGAGTCTCTCCTGCTTTGTATTATCAGGGCCCCAGAGTCCATTCTGGCCAGGAGCAGGGCTTCAGAGCTATGACACGGTCCCCAAGGAATAAATAGCTCCATAAATTGCACAGGGAGTGAGGTCCTCGGAACTCAACAGCAGGGGGTCTTCCAATGGATGGTGGCAGGAGGGTGGATTCATTGCCCATTCTTCTGCCTCATTCACTGTGGAATGGGACACTCCTCTGAGAAGAGTGGAGACTTGGAATAACACAGAGAGCAGCATCTTTTGACACCCAGCTGTCCCCTGGGGCCCCCCCTCCGAGTAGAAAAGGGTACTTTTCAGGAACACTAAGAAATAGCCATCAACCTGACTGTTCTTTAGCTCCACCCCAGTCTTTAAGTTTATTGCCTCCTGGTGAATTTGATCTCACAGTTGTTCGAGGAGCTCTCAGGCACCCTCCTGGGCAACCCCCCTGTTCATCATACCAAAGAGGAAACGGGGGCTCAGAGGGAAAGGACTTAACGAGGAGATCTTGAATCCCGTGCTCTGCCCATTGTACCTTGCAGCCTCCTATCCCTGCTCTCAAACCAATTTCCTGGCTTCTAGAATCCATGCAGTTAATTTAGAAAGAGGGGAAATAGCAGAAGTGCTCCAGCCTCGTGGTAAGCCGGACCCTGTCATGATGAGGAACTGCCAAGCACCGGGAGATGATTGGATTGCACAGCACCAGAGCTGTGCTAAGGGGACAGTGAGCAGAAGCCAAAGGATGATGTTTCCATGGCAACTGCCGTTCATCCTCGGCTTGCCGGGGTTGGGCATTCTGGAGTCGAGCAGGGCTGAATTATCGCCCCATCATGTAATATTTTTTTCAGTTTTGAAAATGCCTTTGTCTACACACACACACACACACACACACACACGTGCACACGCACACCTGCACCTCTTTCCTCTACCTTTGCTCTGGGAAGGAAAAGCTTGGTTCTCAGTGGCACATTTCAAGTACGGATGTAGCTTCCCAGCACCAGACAGCATTCAGCAACCTGGGGAAGAGATGTGGGGAGTGGGGGATGAGAGAAGTGTGAGGGGGACCAGCTATTGTCACGGTACCTAGCGGTCAGAGTTTGGTGGTCATCGTTGCGGTCGCTGTTCAAGATTGTCGTCACCTGGTGTATCGGTCTCCTACTGTTGTGACAGCAAATTACTACAAACTGAGTGGCTTAAAACAATGCAGATTTATAATCTTACAGTTCTGGAGGTCAGAAGTCTGACATGGGTTTCACTAGTCTAAAATCAGGGTGTCTGCGAGGCTGTGTTTCTCCTGGAGGCTCTGGGAGAGAATCCTCTTCTTTGGTTTTTCTCCCTGCTAGGGGCTGTCTATATTCCTTGACTCATGGTCCTTCCTCCCTCTTCAAATCCAGAAGTGAAGCATCTTCAAATCTCTGTCTGCTTTTGCTTATGTTCTCACATCTCCTTCTCTGACTCTTTTAAGGACCCTTGTGATTATATTAGGTCCATCCAATAATCCAGAAATAGTCTTCCCATTGCAAAATTCTTAACTTAATCATGTCTGCAAAGTCCCTTTTTCCATGTTTGTATAACATATTCACAGATTTCAAGAATTGGAGTATAGACATCTTTGGGGGAGGTATTATTCTGCCTGCTACATCCAGGCTCTGTGAACGTGGGTTTCAATAAGAGTGATCTTTCGCACATATAGAGTACCTAATCTGTGATAAGCATACCGCGAAACGTTTATGCATATTAGCTCATTTAATCCTCAGTAAAGCTCCACAAGGATGGTGTCATTTTCCTAATTTACAAATGGGGAAGTGGATGTAAGAAACTCAGTGATACATGTAAGCACATGTCTGGAACTTAGTCGTCTTGTATACTTGTAATTTTTTTTTCTTTTTGGTCGCACTGTGCAGCCTGTGGAATCTTAGTTCCCTGACCAGGGATTGAACCTGCGGCCCCTGCATTGGAAGCGTGGAGTCTTAACCACTGGACCACCAGGGAAGTCCCTGTATAACTGTTACTTCATACTTATTGAACAGCTCCCCGTTGCCCCCTCCCCCAACCCTGGCAACCACCATTCTACCTTCAGCTTCTATGAGTTTGACTATTTTAGATACCTCGTATCAGTGGGATCATTCAGTACATGTTCTTTTACTACTGACTTCTTTCACTTAGCATAATGTCTTCCAGGTCCATCCATGTTGCTGCATATGATAGGATTTCTTTCTTTTTGTAAGACTGAATAATATCCCATTGTTTGTATATACCACATTTTCTTTATCCATTCATCTGTCAATAGATGTCTGAGTTTCATGTTTCGATTTTTAGAAGGAGACATTTTAGGAAGTATAATGCATATTTCACATAAATAAATAAAATGTGAAAGTTCAAACTCAGCAGCCCCTGAGTCTGCTGAGGCCACAGGTATTCTCTACTCTTCAGTGTACACTGGAGGAAAATCTGAGCCTCAGACCTCAACATGCCCAGTCAGGATGATTTTCTCATATCTGCCTTTTTAGAAAAGGTAGGAAGTAGAGTAGCCCGGTCACGAACAATATTAGAACGTCTCGTCCTGACTCCCATCTGGTGCTCCTTTTATTTCATCAGCTGCACTTTCCCACCTGAAAAATGAGGGTGACTCATTCATTCACTGAGTAAAGATTTATTGGGCACCTGCTATGACCAGGAACTGTACTAGACACCAGGGATTCAAAGACGAGTTAATGTCAGTCTTAACAAAAAATTAAAATTAGATGTAGCTTAGACTCTTGAAGAACCCAGGGATGTTACTGGGCTATTCTAGCACGCGGTGTGGCGCCATGTTGGAGTCCTGTTTGGGGTGTTAAGAAGGCGTGGAGGAAGGGCACCCCACCTAGCTCGAGTTCAAGCTTCTTATGTGAGCTGAGTACTGGAAGTTCTGTAGGAAAATTCCAGCGGGTAGGAAGGCATCAGAATGGAAGCTTTCCATGTAATGGGAGAAGCGTGGAGGCGACAAACCACCAGCCAGACATGGGGAGGCACACTGGGAAGTACAAAAGTATAGTTTACCGGAGCAGAAAGTGTTGACCAGTCAGGGAGGGCACCGCTGTATGAACGGGATAAACCCTGGAGAGGTGAACAGGCCCCTTTTGGAGTAGTTGGTTCTGGCAGCAGTGTGGACAATGGGTTGGCAAAATGAGAGGGCCAGACTGGAGGCTACAAGGCCAGCAGCCACTGGCCAGGTGACACCAGGTGGGAGGTGGGTGGGGCCTGTCTCCTCCCTGGGGTAAAGTCAGCTGAGCTCCCAGGGGATTTCCCTGCATGGAAGGTTTTCAGGATGGAGGACTGTCTCTGGTTTTGGCCTGGGATCCCTCACCCACAGATCAATCCTGTAATTAAAACCAAGGGGCCACCAAAAGAGTGCAGTCATCTCTGCTCTCCTGGAAAAGTGGGCGGGTAGGTGAGTAATATGCTAGTCATGATATTATCTTTTGAGGCAAAGATTTTCTCGCCCACCATTGTCTTTTATCTAGTGCCATTACAAATAGATTCCAAGCCTCAGAAATCAAAGAGAGTGTATAGTAAGAAATAGCAAAGGTCATACAACGTTTCCTTGCTTGTGTTATGAAAAAGCACAGAGAGTAACTTCCAATAAATTCAGGAAAAAAGAAGAGTGAAATCTCTTAATTTAAACTCACTGGGGAAGGCTCATTTGAATCTTACGTGGTCCCTAAGAAATGGAGTTATAATCCTCTCACATCTAAGCATAAGAAAAGCGTAAGAGAGTATTTGTGTAATCAGATGCCAATGCGTAGAATAAGGCAAGTGAATATGAATATATAATAGACTGGGTTACATAATGGTGAGTCATGACAGTCTGGCCATTTTCATATACAGGAATGAACTTGATGAAGGATAGCTTTCTTAAAACAATATCTAGCATCTCAATTAATAGGGAATCTCACTTCCCAGGTAGCCCTATAAAAGTCAGCAGTTTCTGGGGAGGCTGCTGATTCCTAGGTTGGATTCTTCTGGACAGCTGGGAGGCCTGGGAGGAGTCACAGTGCAAGAGGGTAATCGGAACAGGTGAAGTCTTCATGCAGTCTCCTCGCTTCTTCCGGGACCCTTTCTTGCCTCCCCCTTCCCCCCACCCATGACAGAAGTCAAACCCAGAGGCATCACAAACCATCAACCTCTTCCAGCTCATCTCTTAATCCAGCACCAATCTCACCTCTAAACATAGATAGAAAAACTTCCATGAATCCTAGTCAGCAATATTTAATGCATATTAAAACAATCATTCACCACTCAGTTCTTTCTTCCCCCAGGAGTTTAAGGATAGTTTGGCCTTAGAAAAAACTATAAACACTTTATAATTATACCATTTTTTAAAAAAAAAACCATATAATTATTTGGATAGATTCATTTAAAAACAACATCATCTAAAAGAAAAAATAACTAATAACTGAAGGAAATTCTTGAATTTGAGGAAGGTTCACTGTCATAAACCTACATTGGTATCATCATCTTTAATAATAAACAGTTATTAAAGTCAAGACTGAGGAAGAGACACTCATGATCTTTGACTACTGTTTTATTTTTGTTATGGAAATCCTCCTCCATCCAGTAAGACAGGAAATCAGCACTAATATCATAAATTAAGAGATATATTTATCATTATTGGGGGACCATGACCCCCCAAAATCCATGAGAATCAACAGAAAAATTTATATTAATAATGATTAATTTTAAACTAACTTAGACTAGATCTACATTATAAATGTAGTCATTATATTTATAACTTTCCTATATACCATCAATAATTAATCAGAAAACCTATTATTGATAGAAAAAGATAACACTTATAATAGCAATAAAATAAAATACCTAGTGGCAACCTTTAGAAAAAAAGTGTGGGACTTGTATGGGGAGGGACATAAAAAAGAGTTAAGTAAATGGAGTTAAGTAAATTGTTTAAATTAAATAATAAGGAAATAGAAGTGGATGTTAATTGCCTGGATGAAGGGGTGATTTCTAAAAGTAAAAGTAATGGAAAATATCTGTTAGAAAATATCTGTTAGATTCATAGTTTGACTATATACAAATTAAAGGTAGTGTATCTCCAAAAACACCACAGGCCAAATTAAAGGCCAAGAACCAACTTATTTAATTTAAACAATCAGCTCTTTAATTTATCTGGAATTTATTTAGTGTCTGATGGAGGGAGAGGATCTGAATTTCTTTTCTGCTCTCTCCCCACAAAATACCAAAACCAACAAATGACCCAGCGGTCTTTAGTCTGTGATGGCGTCTAATCACATGCTACTTTCTTATGTAGGCGAGGGGTTGTTTCTGACTTAATTGTGCCATTTTTCTGTGGTGGGCACCAGTACCATACTGTTTTAAGTACTAAGGAAACTAAGGAAATAGAAGTGGCTGTTAATTGCCTGGATGAGGGGGTGATTTCTAAAAGCAAAAGTAGTGGAAAATATCTGTTAGATGCGTAGTTTGACTATATACAGATTAAAAGTAGTGTAGCTCCAAAAACACCACAGGCCGAATTAAAGGCCAAGAACCAACTGGAATTCTGCTGTAGAAACACCTTGTGCTGAGTTACCATAAGGACTAAAGGAGCTGATCAAAAATACCGATTTCTGCAAGGCAACTCTTAAGAAAGGAAGCGCTCAAGTCTCCCAGACTTGTTTCTGGGCTAAGGCCACGGTTGATTTAGCTGATACGTGGCACACCCAGTGCTTTGGGGAAGCCAAGGCTGTTTGTGGACGGATACCTCCAGTGTGTGGTTATCAACTGGTCTGTAGCTTGCTAACTGGGTAAACTTGGATGAGTCCCTGTGCCTCCCCTGTGCCTTTTGCCTCCTGTGGAAAATGACAAATGTGGTAGGCAAAATAATGCCCCCCAAAGATGTCCGCACCCTGATCGCTAGAGCCTGTGAGTACGCTACATTATGTGGCACAGGAGAATTAAAGTAGTAGGTGGAACTGAGGTTACTAATCAGCTGACCTTAAAATAGGGGGAGAATCCTGGATCATCCAGGTGGGCCCAATGGTATCACAAGGGGTCCTCAGAAGTAGAAGAGGGAAGCCGAAGAGGAGATCATAGACGTGATATAGGGATTCCACCGCCCATTGCTGGCTTTGAAGATGGAGGAAGGGGCCCCAAGCCAAGGAAGGTGGGCAACCTCTAGAAGAAAAAGAAAACGGCAAGAGAATGGATTATCCCCTAGAGCTTCCAGAAGGGAATGCAGCTCTGTCAACACCTGGATATTAGCCCAGGGAGACCCATGTCACACTCCTGACCTCCAGCAGTGTAAGATAACATATGTGCATCGTTTTAGGACTATACGTTTGAGGTATTCGTTACAGCACCAGTAGGAAACCAATGCAACAAATAACACTCAGATGTATAATTAAGATATTTTCAATGAAAGCACCTGTGTGAAATGCTGCTATGGTGATCGGCATCCGGACGCTCAGCTGAAACTACCCTGGTTACCGTAACAGTGGAAGCTGTAATGAGACTCAGTACCGGTAACCAGATTTCCTGAGGAGTCTTGAACTCCTTGACTTATAAACGTGAAGCCGTTTTTTCCCCTTATAATCCCACGTAGCAACCATGCTACTCTGTCCTCTCGTAGTTGCTCTGACAGCGTCTTGGCAAGATTCCCTAAGTTTGCAGTCACTTTCCGTTATTAGAACAGACTCATTTCAGGTATTTGGGACTCAGTCCTATTCATTTAAAAAAATTCCATCTCCATCTCAAGTCTGGGTCTCCTTCCTTCTCCTACGCTTCTCCGCAGCGTAGGCTGACCTGTCTGTGGCTGCAGTTTCTAGTGAGGGGGGCGGGAATTTTCAATGATCAGCTCTCGGCAAAGCACTCCTCCTGCCTTTACGACTAACTGGCTCCTCCGCGTCGTCAGTACATTAGGGCGGGAGAACACAGAGAAAAGGTAGTCCCCTCCTTACTGCACCTGGCAGGTTACAGTCCTCTCCTGGGCTGATCTCATCTAGCCCTTTGATTGACCCAGGCTCCTTGAAGGATGCCCATGACTCCAGTCGGCTTCCCCAACAAGAACGGAGCTTATGAATATGCGTGCGGTGCCCCTAAGCGTTGGTTGCCCCTTGGGAGTCGTGGATTTCATGCTGCTTTCCTGTGGGGACTCAGGTCGTACTCCCCCTCAGCCACCGCAGGCCAGCTCTCACGCTAGTGGGCACGTGCCGGATCCATTGTCCAACCCCCCTAGGAACTAAGAACTGGAAAAGGGGGACCGGAGTGGGGAGCATGCAGCCTAGGCAGTCTCTACCACATCACGTGTCTGCAGTGCTCCCCGGTCAGAAGCACAGGGGCCACTAAGGAACCGCCTACACGGCACTCACCCAGGGCACAAGATGTCAGTCTTTGCTTTACACGGAAACCACTGTTCTTTTGTATTAATTCCCTTGGAACCACCCACTTTATTTTAATTCAATTAATTTGTGTATTTTTTTCTTGAAACAGAAACTGCTTTATTTTTTTAATCAATTTTTTTATTGAAGTGTAGTTGATTTACCATGTTGTGTTAATTTCTGCTTTACAGAAAAGTGATTTAGTTATATATACATTCTGTTTTAAAATATTCTTTTCCATTATGGCTTATCACAGGATATTGAATATAGTTCTCTGTGCCATATAGCAGGACCTTGTTGTTTATCCATCCTAGATATAAAACTTACATCTGCTGCCCCCAGCCTCCCACTCCATCCCTCCCCCAATCCCCTCTCCCTTGACAACCACCAGTCTGTTCTCTATGTCCATGATTCTGTTTCGGTTTCATAGATAGATTCATTTGTGTCATATTTTAGATTCCACATATAAGTGATATCACGTGGTATTTGTCTTTCTCTGTCTGACTTACTTAGTATGATGATATCTAGGTCCATCCATGTTGCTGCAAATGGCATTATTTCGTTCTTTTCTATAGAGTCAGCCACTTTGATGGAGAGGAGGGGAAGCATGGGAGGAAAGGGCTCAGACTCTCAGCTGACCTGGGAGACCGTGGTTGGATGCAGGACTGGTTCTTGGATTAGCCCCTTCTCTCATACACCCCTATCAGCATATGGCTGACCCCAACAGCCAGCAGCTCTCTGAAGTTAGAATGAGGAGTTCTTAGCACCTTTGATTCCCAGTTCGGGGCATTGGCCACAGTTCCAGGACACCAGGAAAAATCTGTCACTGGCTAGAAGCTTCATTGGATTCTCGGAAGAAGCCCCGGCAAGATTCATCAATGTATTCACATAATGAAGAACTACAGCACTCTTAAGCCAGCCCCACTTCCAACTGAGTCTGACCCTTGCCAGGGCCTGCTGGGTCCAACATCCCTGCCACAGAGACTCAGGATGGAGGTAAGCTCCAAGCAGCAATAAATCAATAAAGGGTTCTTTTGCCCAAGGCCTACTGTTTCTAGCCTATCCCAGCAACTCCACCCTCATTTTAACAACACTGCCTCCAAACAGCTTCGTGACCAGAGTTCAAACCCAGGTCCACGTGACTCCAGACTTGGCCCCCTTCTACTATGCCACTGCTGTGAACACACTGGTGTTACCTGAGGAGATTAGGGGAGCATGCCTCAAACACTCAGACAAATTTACACGCAGACAGGACTGTAATTGCTTCCAGGGCTCATTCAGTTATTCATTCTCCCGATGAGGCGCCTATCTCGGGCCCTGCTCTGTGCTTTGAGGGATACAAAGAGAGACAAGAAATGACCTTTTCCCCAAAACAGATACCTACCTGTAAACTAAGATACACTAGGCTAGGAACCCTAAGAGAAGTATAAATAAAAGGTTAAGAAAGCGCACATCCAGGATAGAGATTATAACCTGAGTCAGCAAAGGCACAAGAGTGTGAGCTGAGAGCAGCCCTGCATCTTCTCTCTGTCTCTATATTCGACTGAGTCTAGTACAGTGTCTGACACATATTGGATATCTAACCTCTGTTCAATTAACCTAGCATTGGAGGCATATGAAGAATATGAATAAAACAAATAATTCAGTATGTCTAGGGTACAGCATAGAGAGGAGAGAGCGTGTGATGAGAGATCAGTACCCCATTTTGAAGGCCTTGGAATGCCATGCTTGGGAGTCAACACTGTTTTCCTCTGGGCAAGAAGGGGCAGGAGAGATGTTAAAGAGATCCGAGAGGCTGTGAAATGTGTGTTATAGAAAACAGTGCCCTTGGGTGGTGATTAAAGGCAGGAGGTCTGGGAAAGTAGTTTTGTTCAAGGGAGAGGAGAGATTTGTGACGGCTGCAGTAATCTGTGTTCGGATATGGGTTTCAGTTTTCTGGAACATCTTTTAAACGGTGTTATCGACTGAAAGAAAAACACACAACGTAAGAGTTGTGAGTTATGTTTTCTTCTTCAGCGTCTTGCCAAGGACTGTAATCCAGGAGACAGCCTCTCAGTAGCTCTGAGAAACTGCTCCAAAGAGGTAGAGAAGGAGCCAGTATATATATATATATATATATATATATATATATATATATATATATATATATATATATATATATATATATATATATATATGAATTGTTTTGGTTAGGAAATCCATGTAGTCAAGTGTACGTCTTGATAAAAGATGCCTGCTAACCACAAAAACATATGTCTCAAGTTAATGATTTCAGTGCTTTTCTATGTATGGGAAGATGCAAGAATCTGGGGTCATTGAAATTCTTTCAGAGAGATACATCAAACTATCTGTGGGCCCTTTTTCCAAAGCACAGAGAGCTCCGTCCTATTTTTTCCATCCTGAACTCCCCTCAGGGCACACTGTTCCTGGGTTGTGACTTAACCCTTTGTAGAACTGGATGATGAGTGACACTCTTTGTTCCTTTTTTGTTCACAGCGTTAAAAGAGAAATTCACAATCCCACAGCCCTGGAACAGGCTACCCACCTCTGGGGTGCGAGGGAGGTTACCATAATATCCAAAGTCCTTGAGTTTAGAAGGTCAGGGAAGGCCCTGGACCCTGAGCTGGATGCGAAGCTCGGCCTGCTGCCCGGTCTGTAGCCCCATCAGTGACTTGGGGGTGCCAGGGCTCAGGAGTCAGCTCAGGCCTAGAGGACTCGACCCTTCTCTCTGGGTCCTCATGCTGCCCTCCTCCACAGACACGGAGCCTCAGCTCCATCTTGTCTGAACTTCAAAACTCCTGGCTCCCTCTGGACAAGGGGAATGGCTGCCTTCCACGCGGAGCTGAGAGCCAGGCGAGGCTTCAGAGTGCCGGTCCTTCCCCTGTCCCTGCATTTCTCTTGGGTATCTGCCCACCTGGCCCCTCTCCCAGGCATCCAGCCTGAGGCTCCGGAGCTGCCCCCTCCCCTCAGTCTCCACCCTCCCCCAGGCTGGGTTTTCAGACTGTTCTTAGGTCCCATGATGATCAGGGCGATTTAGTGACAGGCTCGGAGCCAGACAGATCTAGGATCCAATCCCAGAGCTTCAGCTACCAGGCCCTGGGCAGGTCACCAAACCCTCGGCTCTGTCCCTGTTATATGGGACGACATCACCCACCTCCAGGGTCAATGAGAAGATGCAATGAGACGCTTACATAAAGCACCTGCCCTAGGAGGTGGGCTCAAATTAGCAACCCTTCTCCTCTTGTCTCCGAATAGGCTGCCTGGGTCACCCCTGCTGAGATCTAGGCTGGGGCAGTTCTCCAGAGAAAGACATATTTATTCCCAGGGCAGGATTCTCTAAATTCCTTCCCTATGTATGCCCTTCCAAGTCCAGCAGTATTGACTTACCTGGTAGTGGATTACAGCTACCCCTGGGAATTCCAACCCAGAGTCTCTCTTGGGTTGTTCCGAGAGCTCAGTGCCTCCACTCCAAGCTTCAAGGCCTGGAGCTCTGTGAGAAAGGGAGCTGTCTGTTCACGGTCCAGGAGCCTGATCCGTTGGGCAGGCGTAAATAAGCACAAATGGACGCTCTTAGTTCTTGGATAGGAAGATGCAGTATTGCAGAGATGCCAGCTCTCCCTAAATGAATGTAGCAGCGCAAAGCAAATCCCAATCAAAATCTCATTGGGTTTCGCTTTGTTTTGTTGTTTTGAAACTTGACCTAATTATTTTGAAGTTCCGCTGGAAGAATATATTTTCAAAATAATCCCAAATAGAAGAGTAAAGGGAATGGTTGCCACATATTAAAATTTATTATAAGCTTGCAAATAATTCAGGCAGTATGCTGTTGACAGAGGAATAGATTGCCTGACAGCCAAAGAAACAGAATAATAATTGCAAACATATGCCCCAGGATATGGGGAAAATGTGGCATTTCAAACAGGGAAAAATGGACTGTTCATTAAATCATATGACAGTTGTCTACTCATTACATTCACAAATGTGACTGTTCAAGGGTAACTGAGAGAGAGAAAGAGAGAATTAGAAAAAAAGGTGAAGGAATAGTTTAAACCTTAGTGTGGGGAAGGCCTTTCAAAGGATGACCCCCAAGGGACTTCCCTGGCGGTCCAGTGGTTACGCCTCTGTGCTTCCACTGCAGGGGGCACGGGTTCAATCCCTGGTCAGGGAACATCCCACATGCAGCGCAGCCAAAAAAAAAAAAAAGTATGACCCCCAAACCAGAAACCATTTAGAAAAGTACTGATGGATTTGACTACCTAAAAATGAAAACTTCTGTATAGAAAAAAAAAGAAAATTATAACCACACTTACTTACGATTTTCTCAAAGGAAATACAAAAGATATTTAAACTTACCAGGAATCAGAGAAATGCACAAATGCTTAGATAATAATGTGATATCATTTTTCTTCTACTAAAAGAGGAGAGATGAAGGAGAAAGCTCATATCCGGTGCTGACAAAGATGCAGGACAAATTAACACTTCGGTTAACTATTGGAGTGTCATTTGGCAATATGCATCAAAATTAAAATTTGTGTACTCTTAACACCAGCCGTCTATTTTAGGAGGTAACCTGATCAATTTTATGAATAAAAAAAAATTCACTAAGGTTTTGATGACAGTGACGTTTTAAACAATTGTCCAAGAGTTAAGATTTGATTGAAGAAAATTACAAAACATATTGACCATGAAAAAGAGGGTCATACATTTAAAGCCACTGGCATGAAAAGATTTTTATGGCATATCACTTAGCAAATAAACCTAGTTTGAAATTGCAGATATACATGCTTATGTGTGTATGTGCGTGTGTGTGCAGAACTGTACATAGACATATACATAAACAATGGCTAGAATGAAGAAGAGGCTTTTTGTGGGTCTGATTCACTGCTCTATCTCCAAAGCATGAAACATAGTCAGTGTTCAATAAATACTTGTTGAATCAGTGAATTTACTGTGAATAACGGCTCTCTCTGAGTGGCAGAGTTTTGGATAATTATTCCTTAATTACTAAGTTTTAAATTTTTCTTTATAAATGTGTTTTTTCTTTATAGTCAGAAAACAAATTGCTATTTTCATTGAATGAAAATAAAAGTGCTTTTCTAAAAACATCAACAATGAATCTCCTTCAGTTATACATGGAGCACAGCAATCTATGGAGAATTATAAAAGAAATGTGGAATAGAGCTTGTAAGAAGTTCCTCTTGGTTAACTTCATATAAAGTTACAACAGAACTGTATATGACAGATGTGGGGGAGGGCTTCACCCATTAAGTAGATCAAGAGCTGTTGATTGAATATCCACTGTATTGCAGGCACTAGGGACACATAAATGAGCCAGGCACAGCCCTTCTCTGGAGGACCTCACAGCAGAGTTGGAGCAGGTGTATATAACAGATCGTGACAATGATGAGTGTCCGGTACACACTGATACAGGCCGGGCTCTGTCATCCCTCAGGGTAAGCTTAGGTGGGGAGAGTGTGTGCTCTGGGCTTGAAAGGACAGAGCAGTCTGGGAAGACAGCTCAGAGGAGGTGACCCTTGAGCTGAGTGACAAAGGCCTAATGGGAAGCAGCAAGGAGTGAGAGAGAAAAGGGATACTCCTGGCAGTGAGAGACAAATTCGAAAGAACGCTTTGGGAGGAATTTCCAGTGGATCATACAGGCATGGAGTGCCCAAGGGGTGGGCTGGTAAATGAGGCTGGAGAGATTTGCAGAACCCAGGCCCACAAGGGTGTGTGTGACTGAGCTAAGCGGGGTGACTGTTCCTGGGGCTGTGGGAGCCTGTGGTGGCGAGGACATCAAAAAAGCTTTCAGTAGAGACCTGAAAGGGTTAGATTTGCTTATGGATTAGCTCGTTCCAATAGCAGGGCAGAGGCAAGACTCAGGGCCGGCTTCATGGGTGTGCGGCCAGCACAGCGGCTCAGGACTCCATGCTCAGAAGGGCCCGCGCTCGGTTTAATGCTTAATCGTTGTTGAGCAAGGGGCCAGCATTTTCACTGTTCTCTGGGTCCCACAAATTATGTAAAAGGTCCTGCCAAGACCAGAGGCCAGCTTTGTGTTGCAGTGGAACAGAAGAGAAGGCAGTCCAGGCTCTCCCTCCCGCAGCCGTTGTATTTAAGGGTCTTCTCAACACAGTGTACATGGCAGGAGCAACAAATAAAATGGCAGTGAGTGGTCTTGCCTGGGAAGATGCCCTGCGGTGCAGAAGTGAGAGAACTGAGTCCAAGGCACACACTGTGGCCCCCCTTCTCCTGCCCTACACCCTTATTTCACGTCTGTGTGGAAATCGGGATCAGCCTGTAGCAAGAATGAGGTTCTCAGTAGGAGCTGGGAGAGGAGGGAAGACAGGTATTTTTGTGTATTTTTGGGGGGGGAGCACAACTACCAAAGAAGAGAAAACTTGTCACCTCCCTGCTCTCCCGTCACTTAGCTCCCACCCCCTACCTTCCCACCTCTCGCAACCCGTGCTTCTCTGCTGCTCCCCTGTTGTGCTGGGGTCCTGCTGCAGGGAGTGAGTCCCAAAGGCAGCGCGCTGGTGGGCAGCTGGGCCTGAGTGGGTGGGAAGCTCACCACCCCCATCCCCAGCTCCTTTAAACACACACGCACACGCACACACACACACACACGTGGCTCTGGGAACATGAGGGTTTGTTTTTGTCACCATGAGGGTTTCCTTCCACACATCTCAGCGTGCACCAGCAACTTAGCAACAGGCCGTTGGGCAGAGCTGGGAATTAAATGCCTCTCTGGCTGCTGCAACCGCAGGTACCCCAGTGGGAGGAGAAGGGTCCTGGGGAGGGACTTGAGCTGAGGGCAGGGGTGTGCGGCCGCCAAAAGGACGCCCCCGAGACGGTACAGTCAGGGCGCTGGTGCTGGGCCAGGAATCTCAGGGACCTGCCGGGAATGATGCCCCAGAAAATAGAATGCTGACAGAAAGCCATGGGCAGCGGGGAAGGCTGCTAACAAGTGGCAGGCGAAATGTAAAAATTCATGAATATCTGCCTTTATGGGATTTGCCTTGGCAGGATGATCTGGGTTCGGGTCATCATTCTGGCCACCCTAAACGATTCCACGCTGGTTTGTGGCTCTTGTCTTTGGAGCTTAAGGTCAAAATCTCTCCCCTAGGAGTCCTGCCTCTGGTATAGCAGCGGGGCAAAAGGGATCAGCCCCAGGGCTCTGCAGGTAGATTTCCTAGGTTCACACCTCCACTCTGCCATTTCCTGTGTGACCTTGAGAAAGTTACTTAACCTCTCTGTGCCTCAGCTTCCTCACCTATGGGCGGACCGTTGTGAGAATTAAGTTAAAACAGGTAAGAGGACTTAATGTCTAGCTCACGAGTGTGAATCAGCGTGTGGTCGATTACACTTCTCTGGGATGATAAAGGTACTTCTGGTCAGAGATGGCACAACCCGTCATGTCGACTCCAACACACAGACATCCACCAACCTAAGGGCAGAAGGAAGACTTGTAAGCTACCTTTTTATCTTTTCTCTAGTGTCTTCCATGTACCTGGCACTGAACAAAATGCTTTATGTAAGCTAGTGCGTTAACCACCGCTGGGATTGGTGTTTTCACACCTGAAATGAAGCACCCTCCTCAAGGCCATACAGCCACTTCGCAGGTAGAGCCAGGGTTTGACGTGGTCACTATGGCTTCAGAGCTCCACTCATTCCTCTAAGCCAAGCTGTCTCCCCTACTGCTTCTCAGAGAAGGAAAAACAAATTACTGATCTCTCCCGGGGGGGTCAGGATGTGCTGAAGAGAGCTCCTCCCTAGAGCGACAGTTCAGAAACACTGTGCAAAGCCAGTGGCTTTACACCATAGCGCTCCTTGTGCATGTACATGGGATGGGGAAGTATGAGTCAGCATTTTGGAGAAAGGAGAGATGTGACCAAGGTATGAAGGCATTAGACGGCTGGATCTGGAATAAAGCTCCACACATCAGCAGGAGGCCCAGACCAGCTGGCCAAGAAGCCTGGGGTGTCCGAGGGCGGGAAGAAAACCCAGTGACTGGGCCTGAGAGGTCACAGCCTTTTCTCAGAGGCTCACGGCTTTGCTGGTTAACACACAAACCCCTGCTTCCCTGACCAAGTGGACACTTATGCTATGACATATACATATTCCCAAAGTTCATTTAAAGCAGTAGCCTATACTTCTAGAACTTAGGTAATTAAAACACATTCTTTTGCAGCATACCCACTGTCCAGAGCTACAGGGTTCTGTACGGTAGCCATGAGCCACCAGCACTCAGAATATGGCCGGTGAGAATTGAGATGTGCTGCAAGTATACGACATGCACACCGATTTCAAAGACTCAGTCCAAAACAATGCCAAATATTTCATTAATAACTTTAATATTGATTACATATTAAAATGATATAATTTGATGTGGTTTGAATATAGTGGGTTAACTTAAATGTTATTAGAATAAATGTCACCTTTTTAACCTTTTTTAATAAGATATTATTTTTTAATATAGTCATTTCACATGACCTATGTGGCTTGCATTTGTGGCTCACAATATCTTTCTGTCGGACAGGGCTCCTCTCAGAGGTACTCGTAAGTGGCCCTGCATTTGGAGCGCGCTTTAGCAGTCATGAAGCACCTGCTCTTCTTTATGCTAGAATCACACAAAGTCAGACCCGGAAGGAGGAGCCTTAAGCCATTGGGTTCAGTCTCCCGATTTACAGGCAGAGAAACTGAGGCACTGGGAGCAGAAATGATCCTGGTGGTCCAGGGTCATCTGTAGACCCTCTGCTCCGACCCCGGCCCCGCTTCCTATACCCACACCTAGGTCTGCTAGGTGGTGGGTCTTTTTCAGCACCTCGTGCCCTGCGTGGACTCCCCGCGACTCTCCTCCCTTCCCCTCCTCTCCCCTCCCGTCCGGGGAAGGCCTGGAGGTCTTTCCTCCGGAGGCTCTGCGTCTTTATTCATGAGCCTGGTGGAGGGGAGCCCAGGGAACCTGTCTGAAGGCTGCTCTCTGCTCTCCCTCCAGCCTCCTGCCCTCACTCCCCCCCTCGGCAGGATCACCCAGGCTGACTCAGCTGCCTCCCTGCGCATCTCCCCACACCGGCCCTTGCTTTCTGTTTCCCACACCACCTCCCGCAGGCTGCCCCCAACACCCTGCAAATGCACACGCACCTCCTTACCTCCTGCTACCTTGAGAAGCCTCCCAGGCCCCACTCGCTGCAGCGTGCCTCCTCTCACCTCTCCAGGCCTGCCTGGGCCTCCTCCTTCAAATCCCAGATGCCCGGAGTTACATCCTTGCTTCTTGAAGTGAGGTCTGTGGACAAACAGCTTCTGCACCGTGAGCGTGCGTGTTAGTTGTGAAGACCCCGCGGTCCCCTCCCAAACCTGCTGAGTCAGGATCTGCTTTTTTTTTTTTTTTTGGCCGTGCCCCACGGCTTGTGGGATCTTAGCTCCCCGACCAGGGATCAAACCTGTGCCCCTGCAGTGGAGGGTCGGAGCCCTAACCACTGGACTGCCAGGGAATTCCGAGAATGCATTTTAACAAGACCGCCAGAAGATGCGCTTGCACAGCAGCCAAGCTCTGCCACAGAAGTGACAGCAGGGCACGTGTCAGGTCAGCACCATGCCCGCTGCAGCGCCTGGCACAGCGCTAAGCTGGCAGCTGATACTCTAGCGCAGAAGGGACCACTGTGTTGGCTCCTCATGGCTCTGGCTGAAGCCCACAGTCCCTGAGCGATCTCTGAGCGACTTGGCCCGTTGGGAGCTTCGGAAGGTCTGCTGACCTCACCTGCCCAGCTTCTCTGCTGCGTCTGTCTGACTAGAACGGATGCAGATGGTCTCCTGTTGGTACATGGTGAGGGTTAGAGACAGAATCGGGGTTTTGCCTTTTTCGGTGTCTGTGTTCCTGTGTTAAGTTAGATCAGAGGCACGTAGCTTGGTGGCTAAGAGTGTAACCGCTAGAGCAAAATGAGTTCAAATTCTGCCTCTAAGTATGTGATCTTGGGCAAAGTAATATCATATCTCTGTGCCTCTGTTTACTCATCTCTGTAATGGGCTAGCAGTGGTACCTACGTCAGAGGGTTGTGAGAGGATTACATGGGGAAACGTTGGCAGTGTGCTTAAACATGCCAGGCACATAGGAAGTGCTATAAAAGTGTTGTTAATTAAATCAGCATCTTTTGTGCAGATTTAGAATTACAGGAGTTGATAGGCCCTCTCGGGCTGATAGAGAGCTAATTCCCTCATCCTACACAAGAGGAAACAGGCCCGGGTTGCTCAGACCCTTTCCCAACATCAGACAGCCAATAAGTGGCACAGTGGAACTCGGACTCTGACCCTTGTGTGCTCCGGGGTCACGGCCTGCAGGACATGGTTAGAAAGCAGAGTGGCTGCAGGTCTGGTACCGGAGCCCAAGTTGCCTACGCTTCTGAGGCTCCTGCCCTTTGTCCTCATCGAGCTGGGAGGATTCTATCTGTGGCGCCTTCTGGCAAACTCTCCAGAGACTTCCCCTGTGTCCTGAGGTCCAATCTCTAAATTGATCCTTCTAGGCAACTGAGTCAAGAATCAGATGGCATTTGCTGGGGTTACTCCTCAGGGAGAGGAAATCAAGGAGTCTGAGTTTGGGAAGAGAGACTGCAGAGGTAGGCTCCGCCCCGGGCAACTGTGTCCAAGGCTGGCTCTCCTCCGTGTCCGAGGCCCTGCAGGGAGGATGAGATATGGTGGGGGTCTGATGCCCGGGATTGGCCGCTCTTTTGTGTGGGTTTTATGTTCCTGCTCTGTGTCCCCCTGAGTCCTGACTCTTGGTGCCTCTCTTGGCCCTCCTCAAATAAACCCTCATCCTTCCCCCAGCAGGTTCTAGACTCCAGGTTGTAGTAAATAGGACCTCCTCCTGGAATCAGCAGCCCAGCAACATCTGGAAATAGGCATCTGGGAGTTTTCTGCAGGAATCTACTGCGATGGTCTGTTCTGCTCTTTCCATTCCTCTGCTCCGGGGCTGGCTGGGGAGACGGGATACACTGTTGCCCTGGGGGCCGAGGGAGGGCCAGAACTCCTCAGAATTCTTCCTGTTACAAAAATTCTTTGCCTCATGTCAGTTACTGGTTTTGAGCACATTTGCCCTCTGGTTAAATTGGGTTCTGTATGGGCTTGAAGGTAATCAAAAGAAGTTATAAATACACCAGGATTCATCCTACACATCCAGCAAGGCGGACGAGTGCCCCCATCCCTGGCTGGCTGTGCACTCCCTTGGCTGCCTCTACTGCTAATTAACTTTGGGGGTGCCTCTGGGTCTGCCTCCCTAACCAGACTGAAATCCCCGATCACAGTTTATGCTTTTCTGCATCCCTCTCAGCATCTAGCCCAGCACTGGGCACACCGTGGGTGCACGTAGTAGGTGATTACTGACTAATAAACCAGTGAGGATACAATAAAGAGCAAAGCATAGGATTTCCCTTAAAGAAGAGGCAATTTTGACTTTTCTCATGGTGAGAATTCTAAAGGGAGGGAGACCTGAACATGAGTGAGGAGTCTGGATTTCTACTGCCTGTGTCTTGTTTTCCATAGAAAGAGAACAGAACTTCTCTGGGAGTTTATGACCTTCTTGGGACAATATGCATGTAGAGTGACCTGTTGAGGACATAAATGGAAATTGCTTCCCCTGACCCATGGGGCAAAACCCCTTCTCTAGAAATGTAGTTCAGGACTAATTTTCTTCTCAAGTTGATGCAGTTATACAAGAACCATGAGCTAATAGTGGTTGTCTCACAATAAAGACTGCAGTCCCGAGGGACCCGTGACTCTAGAAAATGGATATTGTCACCCAGAGGACCAGAGAAGGGGCAGCTCTGAGAAGTGACCTCAGGATCTGGGTGACCCCACGGGGGTGGGGTAAGGTGGCTGTGTCTTTAACCTCCTTCCAGAGAGCCCACATGTGGAAGGCAGTTCATATTTTGGGCTGCATCTAACTTTTTTTTTTTTTTTTTTTGGTACGCGGGCCTCTCACTGTTGTGGCCTCTCCCGTTGCGGAGCACAGGCTCCACGCGCAGGCCCAGCAGCCATGGCTCAAGGGCCCAGCCGCTCTGCGGCATGTGGGATCTTCCCGGACCGGGGCATGAACCCGTGTCCCCTGCATCGGCAGGCGGACTCTCAACCACTGCGCCACCAGGGAAGCCCCGCATCTACCTTTGATTTGTTACATCTGCTTGAGGGCAGGGACCGGATCTTGTATTTTACTCGTTGCCCCTCCTCCCCCTCCCCTCCCCAACCCCCCCAACAGAGCTCAGCATAGAGCCTGGCACTAACCTGGCTTCTGGGAGTATCTGTTGAATGAATACTTCGGCAGAAAACAGTTTTTGGGTTCATCGTTTCTAATTAAGGGGAAATCTCTCTCTCCTTTTCCCATCCATATGACCCAGTGCATGTACTGCTCTGGGGATGATTCACGCCCTCATGAATCACCGGCTGAAGCAGTGATGGGAATGACAAGCTTTAAGGCCAAATGGAGAGCCTTCTTCAGCATGGCTGACTTAAGACAGCCTTCAGAACACATTTCAAGCCTTTTACTGGTCTTTGGGTAGATTTGCTGCTGTCTCCTCAGGCTTGAAAAAGACCTGCTGTGCAGAGTCACGTGTTCATCCCACACCTCCTGTGTGCCTGGCCCTGTACTAGGCACCAGGGATCACAGCGACGGGCAGCACCAGGCCATTCCCTGCCTCTATTTAGCTTATAATCCACAAGCCATGCCAGGAACATTTCTTCACAATGATGATAAATGTTACCAAGGGCGAGACTTGGTGACCTGCACGTGTGTAATGGGGGGTTCCAACCTCAGCTCAGAGAAGGCATTCTGAACGTGAAGATTGAAGCAAGGTCTAAAGAATGAACAGGCATTAGCTGGGCTGGGGCAGAAAAGGAGCTTTCCAGACAAAGAGAAGAACATGGCAAAGATCCCACAGCTGTGGTAGAGAGTCCAGCAAGGTCCCAGGTAGTGAAAGAAGCCCGGAGGGCAGAGGAGTGGACCCGAAACTGGACGCGGAGACTTGCGGATAATTTTGTTTCTTGTCCTGAGAACAATTAGATGCTATTGGCAGTTATGGGAAGTGGACATGAGCCAACTTGGGTGTGAAAAGTTCCCTCTGGACTTGTGAGGCCTCGTGGGCATGATGAACCTAAAGCCAAAATCAGATACCAAGTTAATCGTCAAGGACACCCGCTTGACCGGTAGCCCTGGGCGTGTGTGCTGAGACCCCACCGCTAACCGCCGGCTCACCCAGGTGCCATCTGCCAGCATCAGGGGATGGGATGCACCTCGGCAGCCTCGAGGGGAAAACGGAGGGGAGGAAGCAGCCTCCGACCCCCGGGGGCCCAGCTCCTTGCAGCCTCAGAGGGCTTCCACAGGTGCCGTCCCCACGGCATCTCACGGCAATTCTATGTGATAGGTATCAAGTAGTATTGCCATGGTTTGTGGATGAGGAAACTGAGGCTCAGATGGGTTAACTGACTTATTTAATATCACAGAACGAGACAGAACTTGGTTCACCTCTCACTTCTGCCTCTCGTGAGCCCGAGGTGGGTCCTGCTTTGTCTCAAGGACACCACACTCCTGCAGCCCTGGGGGGGAGACAGAGTATCGGCACCGAACTGAGCCACAGCCAAGGTCCAGGAGGCTGACTGCAGTCCTCAGACTCGGGCTTGGTTGGTACTTCTCCCTCCACAGCGGCACCTGCCCCAGAGCTAGGGGCCCCACCCCCCTGGCCCAGCCTTTCCTGCTGCCTGGAGATGAGGGGATGCTCCCTAGGAGGGGCAGGTGTTTGCCTCCTTTGTCCCTAATAGTGGGTGCCTGCTCCCTGTGGGCCTGTCGTGAGCTGGCCCAGCCTTGATGACAAGGACTGAGGCTCCCGTGATCACAGTGCAAAGCAGCAAGAACACGTGGGGAGGAAGAAGCAGAGGGATGGGTGCGACGGGCAGAGCCTTTCCAGATCCTGGTGCAGGAGACGGATTGCAGCTCCATCTCGGTGCTGAAGGCCAGGCAGACTTGGCAGGTGCAGGAGAGGCAGTGTCTGCAGACCGAGCTGGGTTTGGTCCCAGCCCACCCACCCCACTTAGTGGTATGACCTTATGGCAGTTACGTAACGCAGTACGATGGCCCTCAAGTCCTAAACGTGTTGAAGGACCCGCTGGGGCAGCACATGAAGAGGACCTGCCTAGGGCCTCGCTCCCTGATAGGCTTTCATGAAACGATAACAACTATTCTAGTAGCAGGGCCTGGAAAGGCGGGACTGAGCCAGGCTACCCAGAGGAGGCCTCTAGCTAATTCCAGCAGAGGTGAGGGGAGATGACCTTGGAAGCAGAGTAGCGATATTTCAGGGGTGCAATAGAGAAGACTGTCACCGAGTCCGAGCTCATACTGCTCACTGCACCACAGGCCAACTCATCGAGAGACGAGTTGTTGGACAAGGAATAGTGACTTTATTCGGAAAGCCAGCAGACCGAGAAGGTGCTGGACTAGTGTCCCAAAGACCCACTTTGCTCCGTGTGGATGCTTAGTTTCCTTTCTAGAACAAAGAAGGGAAGGTGAGGAAGTAAAGTAAAAAAGGTGGTAAGTTGTTGCAAATATTTCCTGGTTGCAGCCAGACCAGACTCTAGAGGGGATGCGTTAATTTCTTCTTTCCTGCATCCAATCACAGGTGGGCCTGGTCAGGATGTTTCCTGTGAGCTTAAACAAAGGTATTTTAGCTTAATGCTCAGGCAAGGGAGGCAGGGTTCCTGGAGGTGGGCCGTTCTGTTACTTTAAGCCAAAGGCAACATCCCTTTAATGATTAACTTGAAACAAAAGCAATAGAATAGAAAGGTTAAAGTAAAAGAAACAGACCCAGTGTGGAGCCAGATTTGTTCTTCCCTATGACCACTCCACCCTTGGGGAGGGGATTCTGTTGGTGGGTTCCTAAGCCAGACAATATAGCCTTCTGACATTTGAGAACAAAGGAAAACAGAATTGACCTGAGTGAGGACATTGGAAAAGGGGCTGTGTCTTGTGAGGGATTGGACGGCAGACCTCTCCACGACAGTGAGCAGCAGAGAGGTCTTCTGTCCTTTGATCCCATCATGAGCCCTATTTCAGGCAGGCTAACGGGCAGAAACCTATTCTGAGGTCCCAGGGCTGCCCAGCATCAGCTGGGAGCTGGAGAGAGACCGTCCTCCTTGGCGGTCTTGCAGCCACTCCCTCCTGACACCACCACGTCAGCCGTCACAGTGGGGCAAGGCCATGCTTGTGAAAACTCCCCCAACCTGAAGGTTGGGCAGAGAACTTCTAGGGGACCTGCATTCTCCGTCAAATTGAGGTAGGCACCAGTGACACTGGGAGAGCGGATGGATTCATGGGAAATGTTACAATGTTTTCTCGGAACTTAGTACAACTTCTAGAAGGATGAACTATACGCAGCAAGATGGTGCAGAGGGATGGAGTGGGGGATGGAAGCACAGTGTTTTGAGGCCATTTCTTAATGCAGCCACCTGTGCTGCACTGCGGGTGGAGGGCCTGGGGGTACAGACGCATATTCAGCATGAGGTGTCTGGGGTCATTCACCATCTCTTAAGGAAACAAACCTTTTAATATTCAAACTGGATAGATTATTGCAAAGATGGAAACGTGGGGCTTTGGTTCACTATCTGTAAGGAAAACCTCTGCTGTGGCTTTGGAACAGGCAGGTTAATTTGTGGAAATTCTCCTATTGCCTCCCTGGGGAGAGACACAAGTACACGAGCATTTCCTGGGGTTTTCCTCTCCTGCACGTTTGTCAGTTCCGAGTAAGGATGTGGAATACAGGGGGATACAGTGTAGGCTTGTGTAATCCCAGAAAGTTTCGGACTCTGAGACCTTTCCTAAACTATGATGAAGAGCAATGAATTATCAGTCGCCTGAATATTAGGTGGGGGAAGGGGACCACACACACTGAATTTTTGTTAAGTTTCAAACTCATAAGATCATCTCCATTACTCTTGTTTGTGGCTCTATACACTTGTATCGTAGTGTAATTTTATACTTGTGTAGTTGATTGATTAGTGTCTATTTCCCCCCCATCCTTAACATTCTTTGCATTTTTTTCTATTTTATTCAGCACCTAACACAGTGCTTGACACATAGTAACTGCTCAATAAAAGTTTGTTGAGTTAAAAGAATGAATGAATCATGAAAAAGATCCCTCAGTGGCATTTTAGTAATTTCCATGTAGTACATCATCCCGCCAGGAGATGGCCACAAATACACACAGCCAAGGATTTCAAGCATTAGAGGCGATGGAAGCTGAGAATTACATAATGCAGCAAATTTGTTTCATCAGACGTGAACTTAGGTTTATTTCCTCAGCTAATACTTGATTAATAGAAACAGAAAGATGTAGCAGAAATGACCAGACAGATCTGCGTTCAAATCCTGCCTCTCCCATAGCCAGCCAGGCACCATGAGCAAAAGCCTTGACCTTTCAAGCTTGTTTCCTTGTCCACAACAAGGAACTTACGATGGCAAGTTTTGTTATAAGGATTAAATGAAATAGCACACGTTAGAAGTATTAGAAGTGAGTTCATTCCAGTGCTGCGTGAAAATCATGAAAGTATTCCAACAAATGACGAGGCCGACGAACATTTTTCACTTTCTACCTTCTGTTTTGTATTCAGTGGTCCTTCAGCGTCCATGGGTATTGGTTCCAGGACCTCCACCAATACCAAAATCTCAGATGCTCAAATCCCTTATATAAACTGGCCTAGTACAGTCAGCCCTCCATAGCTACGGGTTCCACATCCACGGATCAAATTTCAATCTGTAATGGGTTGAATCCACAGATGTGGATACACTGAGCCAACTCCATAGAGCATGAACAGTTCTTACTACTCCTCTGCAAAATGGCAACAGATTGACACAGTGGGAGGAGAACTTAAGAGTTTGCGGGACCTTTCTGAGTCCACGTTTCCTTGACCATGAAATGGAGCTGCGGATTACTGCTTGGCAGGAATATTGTGAAAGCTAATGACATAGCATAGATCATACTAGTCAATACAGAAGCCCCCTTGCCACGATTGCTTATTGAAAGTATGAATAATATGTAGGGACTTCCTTGTGGTCCAGTGGTTAAGACTCTGTGCTTCCACTGCAGGGGTTGCAGGTTCAATCCCTGGTTGGGGAACTAAGATTCTGCATGCTGTGCAGTGCGGCCAAAAATAAATAAATTAATTAATTAGTTTTTTAAAAAAGAAAGTGATACGTAAGTTAAATGACATTAAAATATTCAGCTCTTCAGGTACTCTAGTAACATTTCAGGGGTTACTTCCCCACTGTCCTCAATGCTCTGTCTTTTTTTCTATTTTATTCCCGGCACCTGACACAGTGGTTGACACGTATGGCCAGTGGCTGTCATTTTGGACAGTGTGGCTTATAGAATATTGCCATCATCGCAAGAAGTTCTATTGAACGGAGCTGGCTAGGTTATAACAAATGTCCACTTGGCAGTAACAGTTTTTAGCAGCAGTGTTTGGTCGCCTGGTTACCTTCCAGCTGACTCCGACAAGGTAGTAGGCAGCACCTGCTGTTTGCAGGACCTGTGCTATGTGTTGTGAATACAACGGTGAACAAATAGGTTTGTGTTCCGGGGATTCACAGTTCAATAATAGATACTAAATAAATAATCCCTTAAATAAATAGGTATGACAGATGGTGTTAAACGTCTGTCCTAAAAACCTGCTTCTCTGTTACTAAGTAAAAGAAAAGGCAACCAAACCATCCCCTTGGGTTGCCTTGAGGATTTTAGGAGATGCTGAAGGTGTAACTGATCACAAGACTATGCAGCACTTCCTTAGGAAGGACTGTTGCCGAGTCCAAGCTCATACTGCTCGCCACACAACAGGCCAACGAATCTAGAGATGAGTTGTTAAGGCAAGGAATAGTGACTTAATTTGGAAAGCCAGCAGATGGAGAACATGGCGGACTGGCGTCCCAAAGAGCCATCTTCCCCAAGTTAGAACCCAGCCTTCTTTTATACTAAAAGGGGAGGGGTGTGGTTGGTTGTCCCAAACTTCTTGGTGTCAGAATCCTTTGTTTTGGCAGCTGTCCAGGTAGGTCAGGTCAGGTCGTGATGTTCCTGAAAACTTCCAAGAAGACAAATGTTATTCTCTGTTCTGCAACTTTTTATCTTTATATGAATGGGAAAGTGTTACACCCTTAAAGGTCAGAGCCTTGAGAAGGGGTGTTCTGTATATTTCAGGCTATAGGCAACATTCTTAACTTTTAGCAAAAGCAATAGAATACAAAAGTTAAAGTAAAAGAAACAGATCCAATATGGAGTCAGATTTGTTCTTCCCTATTACAGGACAGCCTCATAAAGAAATTAGTTCACTCCTTCATTCACTAAGTAATTATCGAGTACCTGCTGTGTGTGGATTAGGCAGGGAACAAAATAGCATAGCAGCCAGGGCTCTCTGTTCTCATGGAGTTTACATTTCTCATGGAGAAAGAAAGACAATGAATAAGTCATTAAAATATGTTGTATGGTAGTCAGCTTTTTGGAGAAAAATAAAGCAGTGAAGGGGGATAGAGAAATCTGGGGATGGGAGAGTTGACACTGTAATGAGGACTTTTAAACTATGTTTCATTACCGTTCAGCTGTAGTGAAAACCCTTCTGTTCCCTCACAGGAGCATGAACGCGTTTAGTTAACACAGCATTCCCATTTCACAGATGAAAGTGAGCTGCTAAAAGAAGTGACACAACAACAAATACAAAGACACAATGACAAACACAAGACCACAGACCTCGTACTCATCGGGAATTTCTGGAGCTTCTCCCTGAGAGGCTCCAGGCAAAGAGCTGTGGGGCAGCAGAGATGAGCCAACTGCCTCTGTTCACACAGAACTCACAGGCCAGGAGGGACACAGGCAGGACCAGAACTTATTATGGTCTAAGGCAGAGGGTTTGGAAACAGTCATCTAGAAATAAGTGATACACAAACCAAGCAGAGGGAGAGATTCCGTCCAGCCACAAAGGTTGCATGGAGTTGGAGCATTTGAGCTGGACGTAAAGCAAAGGTGGGATTTCTTGATGGGCCAAGGTGAGATGGGTGAGAGAGGGAAGGCTATGAAGTATGACAGCAAAGAGCAGGTTTGGTGACACCTAGGAAGATAGCTGAGGCTCAGGGGCGTAAAGCAGAGGAACAAAACAAGAGAGACATGCCTGCAGGTTGGGGCAATCACGAAGCGCCACACATACAGCAGGTGAGAAGTTTGAATTCAGCGTCTGCCGAAAGAGCCTCCAAGGGCTGAGCTCAAAAGCAGAGGGAAGCGGGACGTGCAATGTTGAAGGCACGTACCATCGGGTCAGGTATGGAAGCCCTTGAGTGGCAAGCAAAGGAGCTTGCACTTGATTCCACTGAGTGTTCACGTGAAGAGAAATGACACAGTCAGAGCCACACTGCAGGAAGGTCAGTGTGGCCTGGGTATCGGACCTGGAGGAGACCAGAGGCGGGAGGAGTTGGGAGACTGTGGTCAGAATCAACGGGGGGCGTGCGGGCTCTGGCCGAGGCAGAAGGGAGAGCAGGGCTTACCTCTGTGGATCCTCCCGCTGGAAAGTGGGTGGGAAGAGGGGATGTGGAGAGAAGCAGAGGAAGTCTCGAGCTGCTGGGCCCTTGCTGCAGGGGACTCACTGAATGAGAGATGAAGGAGGCGGTCCATGGGAACTCTGAGGCCACTTTCCTCAGCGGGGCCAGAGTGGGCGCAGGGAGCTTGCCCGTGACCGAGCTCTGCAGGCAGACGACCCCCACCATCAGGCTGTGCCCACCTGACTGGGTTCTGCTGAGAGTCTGAGTGGAGGGTCCTGGAAACCTCTCCCTCCACCCCCTCCAGGAAGAGGAGGCAGGGGTGCAGCCCTGCTTTGCCCCAGCTCCCCATGACTGATGGCAGGTACACCTGGCAGCCCTCATTTCCAGGCATCCTGGGGAGGGGGAGCCAACAGTAAAGAAACATGTGCAGCCCAGAATTATCTCAGAAACTTCTAGAAGTCAGTCCAGGGAATGCCATGGGACAAGGGCACCCTTGTCCTGCTTGTCAGCCAGCAGGAGGAGGCCGGCATGCATACCAGCCCTCTGCCACGCCAGACCTCCCCTGCAAATCTGCTGAGAAGCCCTGTCCCTAGAGCCCAACTAGAAAGCCTCGTTCCACTTCCTCTCTCGAGATGGGGCAGCAGGGCTGTGGGTTCCTTGTTCTCTACTAGTCTTGGCCCGAATGTGGGCTTGAGCACGGCAGAACCAGGAGACCTCACGGGGGTGGCCTTTTCTCAACTCCTTTGTCCTCGTTTCCAAGGTTCTCATCTTCGGAGGAACCTTCCACTGCAGGCTTTGCCAGTTTTCTGCAAGCAAAGGCTCTTTCACTTGGTTAACAAAGATTGTGCAGAGAACACGGAGTTGAGCGAAGCAAGGAATGTATGGTCCAGCAGAGGAAAGCCGCATGTACAAAGATAACTCGGATGCAAGGAGAGAGGTGTTGACATCAGGCTGCGTTTGCAGAGAAGGGCCCCGCAGGAGGTGGCATCTGGGCTTCACTTCAGATGATGGGGAGGAGATAGAACTGAGCAGTAGGCGAGGGTCCGACAGGCAAAGGGCACCATGTGGGCAAAGACAGAGACAGGAAAGCACAGGGCACTTATGATCCGCAGGTAATTCCATCTGCCTTCCACAAACAGGCGATCCTGCCCCAGTTAGAAACAGGGCAGGGGGACTCCCCTGGTGGTCCAGTGGTTAAGAATCCGCCTTCCAATGCAGGGGACGCCGGTTCAATCCCTGGTCGGGGAACTAAGATCCCACATGCCGCGGGGCAACTAAGCCGGCGCAACTAAGTCACAACTAGAGAGCCCACATGCTGCAATGAAAGTTCCCGCATGCCGCAGTGAAGATCCCACATGCTGCAATGAAAGATCCCTCATGCTGCAATGGAGATCCCGCGTGCCACAACTAAGACCTGACACAGCCAAATAAATAAATAAATATTTAAAAAAAAGAAAAGAAAGAAAATGCCTATACTTAGGCAGAATTTGGAAAAGAAAAAAAAAAGAAACAGGACAGGCCCCTAAAATTCACTTGTGAGTTGGTTTTCAGCACCAGGGTGACATTTTCCTATGGACATCCTGCTACACCTTGTAGCTGGGTCCTGGTCCCACCCGAGGCCAGCAGCCTCTAGAACCCGTTCCCTCAGAGCGTAACCAGAGCACAGGATTGTGTCTGTGGTAGGACGGGGACACATCACTGTGTGGTCTCGGGGTCAGGGTCTCACCAGCAGGGTCAAAATTCACCCGGGACAGAGGGTCTACTTTCTGACCCCACCTTCTGCTATTAGGCTCTGAGCCCCCCAAGTGTCAGAGCAAAAGAGCTGTGGGCTGCACAGGGGCAAGGACAGGACCTGAGAAAGCAGGCTGTAGGGAGTCCTGGGAAGACTGCCTCCAGGGCACTGGCCCAGCCACCCATCACCCCCAGCCAGGGAGCCTGGGGGACTGGCCAGCTCCCTGACACCCCCAGAATTAAGCCTAGGGCTCTGCTGGCCAGAACCTGGAGCAGACGCTGCTCCACTCCCAAACCCTGCCCTTCAAAGAGGAGCCTTCTCTTGGACACCCTCAGGAGGACAGGCTGCCCCACAGGTGCCAAACCCCAAAGGATTTCTCCAGGAACCATACCACACAGCTTCTGGGGTCAGAAGGGTTCCTGGCTTGGGGCCTGGATTCACATCAGCGGGCATTAATTGACCATTTGCAGCTGCTTCCCAGATGAAGATTTCTTTTCCTTTTAATGGAAATATAGGATACACTTGATATAACATTTTTGACCAAAAGTAGAGAAACTCTGTGTGTGTGTATACATAGGCATAAAAGAGAGGCTGGAAACTTTTTGAAGACTAGCTATGTTAGATTATCTAATACAGTTTCTGAAAATTTTCATAACTAAATTAATTTTCTTTCAAATAAGTTGCTATGGGCTGAATGTTTGTGTGTCCCCAAAATCCATATGTTGAAACTTAATACCCAAAATGATGGTATTAAGAGGTAGGGCCTTTGGGAGGTGCTTAGAATCATGAGGGTGGAGCCCTCATGAATGAGATTAGTGCCCTTATAAAAGAAATGCCACAGAGTGCCCTTGCCCCTTTCACCATGTGAGGACACAGCAAGAAGCCGACAGTCTGCAAGGAAGAAGAGGGCCCTCACCAGTACCCGACCATGCTGGCATCCTGATCTTGGACTTCTAGCCTCCAGAACTATAAGAAATAAATGTCTGTTGTTTATTAGCTACCCAGTCTATGATAGTTTTTTATAGCAGCCTGAACTACAAAGATGTAAGTGAAATATATATAATTACATATATTAAAAATTTTCAACCTCACCATTCTTTTTTTCTATTATATTAAAAGGTTTAGATTATTAAGACCACCAAAAATTATTTCCACACCAATATTTAATGCAGGAGCTGAAGCAAAATACATTGAATTTTAAAAATAAAACAAAACACCCCACAAGCAACAATACCCCCAAAATTCTTGTACTTCTCAGGCACTATTTTCCTCCAAGAGAAGTGAATATGAGTTCAAGACCCTGATTTCTTCCTACAGAGATTGAAGGGAGTAAGGCTTCATTTTTCTGTGATGATCCGTCCAGAGTTGAATTATTTCATCAAAAGAAGGATCATTCCCCTGATTAGAAAAACTTAAAGTACTCGGAACATGATAGGATGAATTTTCTAAAGGAAATAACCCCTCCAGGTATCTGAGGGCTCTCGATCACACACTCAGTTCTTCCAAAGTAAACATGTTGGCTATAAAAGTCAGTAAATAGACCTTCGGCAAGGCACAATGTAACTTTTATAGCTCAAAATTTACAATCGATTTTTTTCTCAAGGCCTTCCTGATCTAAATTAATTTTTAATATACTGACCTAAGGTGCCCAGTTATTTTTAGATAAAACTGTCAGATAGCCCTTAACTTAAAAGTCTGCTGTGAGGTAGGAGATGGGTAAAGGATTACATCGCCAGACACCTACATGGATGGAGAAAAATTATACCCAGTGGCCTCATGTCATTGCGTGTAGAAAGGCTGATGGATAAACATCCCTAAGGAGACTTGGGAATCCACCAGGGGGCTCGCTCTGCTCTGTTCTTGGGCTATTTCACAGGTACCGGCTCTGCCCAAGACCACTGAACGTGAAGCAGGTGACACAGCAGCAAACAGCGCACCCCTAGAGAGAGGTGAAGACCACTCACGCGCAGGGCACATATGATACTGAGAGAGAATAAGAAATACATATTTGGTCTTACCCCCCCCCCTTCCTGACACAAAAGCTTCTAAGACTCTTGGAATCTCTGGAGTGATAACAGTGTCTTTTGTATGTTAATGAGATAACTGGTGGCTGGAGGACCCCTAGCTTCAGGACTGGGGCAGGGTTGGGAGGGGGTCTGGTCCCAGAAAGACGACGGCAGATTAGAGAATTGGAACGTTGAGCTCCAGCCCCGACCTCTGGGGAGGAGAAAGGGTCTGGAGATTGAGTTCAATCACCACTGGCCAATGATTGAATCAATTATGCCTACATAATGAAACTGCAATAAAAACCCTCAAACTACGGGGCTGGGGGAGCTTCCAGGCTGGTGAACGCATCCAAGGGCTGGGAGGGCGGTGCAACCAGAGAGGGCACGGAAGCTCCACACACCCTCATGCCCACACCTTGCTCTATGCATCTCCTCCGTTGGGTTGTAACCTTATAACAAACTGGTAGTAGTAACTAAAGTGCCTTCCTGAATTTAGTAGTAAATAAGGAGTCGTTCTAGCCAATTATCCAATCTGAGGAGGGGCTGTGGGAATCCTCCAACTTCGCAGCAGGCCTCTCAGAGGAACAGGTGGCAACCTGGGACTTGTGACTGCTGTTGAAGGTGGGCCGGTCTTGTGGGACTGAACCCTTACCCTCTGGGGTCTGCTGTAAGTCCAGCAGGGTCAGAATTGAATTGAACTGTAGGACACCCAGCTGGTGTCCGGCCAGTTGGAAAATTGGTTGTTGTGAGGGGAAAAAAATAAACCTAAAAAACCCACACACATTTGGTGTCCTAAGAGTTACGAGGAAAGGACAGTTCAGAGTACGTGAAGCCCGTAGTCACAGAATAAGTTCTTTGATTAGAAGAGACTGTCAGATTTTTACTTTCTGAGATTAATAAAATGATTCGTGCAGTTTCAAGCCACTAAGTTCTGGGGTGGTTTCTCCCGCAGCAACAGCAGGCAGAACAGATCCTGGCATCTGGAAGTGGGAGCTACTGAAATACAAGCCGACGTCAGCTCCTCCCCGGAACACTTGCCTTGTCCTTGGCCCGCCTGTATTGGCTCCTGACATGAAATGTTTATTTTGCTTCTGGAGGGAAATTTTCTGTTGTCCGGTGTGCTTTTCAATGTAGGAGGAGTGGGCAGCCGAGCTCAGCAAGCCCCAGGTCAGGATGTACAGCGAGAACGAGGACACAGCCCAGAGGAGGCACGATGCTGGCCGTCTGTGTGTGGCCAGCCAGGCCCGCTTAGCAAGTGGCAACACCTACGCAGGAACAGGAGCACCAGTGGCACCCTCGGGAATCTGCTTTGGATTTTGTATTTGCGGGATTTATTCGTCCAGAAACAATACACACCTTCTCTGCTTTAAAACACCACGTGGTGTGCTTTGGTTTGGTTTTGGGGATGGGGTGAGGGTTATTCTCTGGTTTCCTGTGCTCCACCTGGAAAATGTCCTTTAGCTTTGCTGGGGCAGAAGGTCAGGTATCAGACCGGGATCCCTGCTGTGTGTCACCGGCCCAGACGCGCGTCTGGGGCCGGGGCCACGGCCTCGGGCTCTGTGTTCTCACCACCTGTGGGATCTGTCCCCCACTCCCCTTCCTGTGCCCATCCTCGGTCTCCTACAGTTCCCCATCGGCTCTGAGAAGTCACCTCTTTATGCCTCTCAGAAATAAGCCCAGTCATGTTCTATTTTTAGTGGCTCTTAAATGATCTGCCAAAAAAAAAAGTGCCTGTAAGAAGGAGGCAAACCCCGGACCCTCACCCAGGGAGACCGTTGAGGGCTGGGGACGGGGGAACCGCTGGCCGGAGGTCGGGGTCGTGTCGCTCGGGCCCCGCGCACAGTGGACCTGGATTGTCACATCCAGAGGCACGTGGAAATCCAGGTAGCACCACCCCCTGCGGGAGAGAAGTCGGCTCCGAAGCCGCAGATGTGGAATCCTAGCGGCCCCAATCCAAGCCCCGCCAACCCAGAAGTGTCCCCAGCCTCACCCACAGGACAGAGCGAGGGGCCTGGGAGTGAGGACATCCGGGGCAGATGGCCTCCCTGGGCCAGCCCTTGGCCTTGAGCGCTGGGCCAAACCCTGGCCGGGCGGCTGGGACAGCCTGGGCTGTGAGCAGAAAGCCAGCGAGCGGTGGTCTTTGACTCGGGAGCCCGTGATTCGTCCCCTCCCGACACCTGACCTTGGGTGTTTTGCTCTGTAGTTCTTCCCGTACGGAGACGCCTCCAAGTTCGCCCAGCACGCCTTCCGAACCTTCGACAAGAACGGAGACGGCACCATCGATTTCCGAGAGTTCATCTGCGCCCTGTCCATCACCTCCAGGGGCAGCTTTGAGCAGAAGCTGAACTGGGCCTTCAACATGTACGACCTGGATGGCGACGGCAAGATCACCCGCGTGGAGATGCTGGAGATCATTGAGGTGAGGCAGCGGCCCCTGGGGTGTGGTCAGGACCGGGGCTGCTGTGGGCACGGCAGGCAGACCCCTGGGAAGAGGCTCCCTGGGGCACAGCCCTACGGCAGCTCCCTTCCACCCCCCATCCAGGAGCCCTGCCAGGCCTTGACTTCTCCGTCCCTGTTCCCTTGCTCCGTCGAGGCGCTGGGAAATGTCACAGGTCCAAGCTGCTGGGTCCTGGCTGTCAATCGCCATTTCAGCCATGCTCACAGTGTGACATCTCCCATAAACGTAAGCCTAGTGGGTGCGAAGGATGGTATCAGGACTCAGTTTCCCCAGCCCTTGTGTTAGCTCTGCCCTTCTGGATGCCGCCCTCTGACTCAGACCAGCTCCCTCCACTGCCCATTCCTCCAACGGCACAAGATCCTGCCCGCGGCCCCCAGGTTCCCATCATTCCATGGGAACAGGCATCTTTCTCAGTTGCCTGTGCAGACGTCCCAGGACCCCCTGCCCACTGCCCTGACCTTAATCTTCCACACTCCTCCCTACACACCGTGCTCGAGATGCCTGGGCTTTCCTGGTTTTCCCAGAACACAGCTTCACGTGAGGGCCTTGATGTCCTCTCTCTCTGCCCAGGGCCCTTCCCCGGGCCCCTCACTCCACTCAGGGCTGTGCCTTCATCTCACCTCCCGGCAGGCCTTCCTCCCTGCGTTCCCCTCCCCAAAGAGTGCCCATGCCCCACCCCAGGGCCATCTAACCTCTTACCATCATGATTTTTTGTCACAGCGTTTATCACTGCCCCCAATAACCTGACATGGTAGAACGCAAGCACTGTCAAGAGAGGACTCTCCTCACTCGCTGCTGTATCCCTAGAACCTAGAACAGTCCTGGAGCCTGGTGGGCACTCAATTACTGATGAACGAATCAGTGCCTTTTCACTGACTGACTGTCTTAGCGTGTGTGTCCACCTCTGCACCGACCAGTGTGACCCAAGGGGGGAAATGCACCACTTGCCACAGGCCAAAGCCAAGTGTCCCATCCTGGAGCTGGCGTGAGGCCCCGTCCAGACCACAGAGCTGAGATCGGGGAGGGTGGATCCCCACATGAAAACTGGGGGCTGATGGGAAGAAACAGTAGCCAAAACCCAAGTGACCAAATCCCCAGATGCCCACCATTGCTACACTCACTCTCCTCCCCTGGGGTGGCTCCCCAGCTTAGTTCGCTCCTCCTGTGGCCTCTGGAGCCCTGCCTTCTACTTACCCACCCTCCCTTGGCATCTTTAGTCCCTTTTCTCCCTTTGGTACCCACTTACCTTCCCAAGTCAACTGGAAAACCCAGCAGCAGCAAGGGTCAGGCCTGGCGTTGCTGCTTTCCCGACTACAGGGCTTCGAGGGCACCAGAGCCTCAGTGTCCTCGTGAAAAAATAAAGGTAATAAAACCCACGCCCCAAGTCTGTGGTCACGATTCAGCACGTGGCACACTTCCTCTCATGGAGGAAATGCTCAGTAACCGGCAGTTAGCTCTCGAGGCTCTGTCTCCCTTGGAAATACCATCCGCCTCAACTCTCAGCTTCTTTCCTTCTAATCAGCCGTGTCACCTTCATGTTCCCTCTGCGTGTGTCTCCCCTTCTCCACCTCCGGTATTTTCACCAACTTCTGGCCTCTAGGTTCCTTTTTGCTGAGCTACCTTTCCAGAACCAAGGTATCAATAACTGATACAGTCTTTACAGCATCTCTGCGCTTCAGGAGCTGCTCATTCATTTGATCAAAAGGCTTACAGAGCAGGTCCTCTGTGTCAGGCACAGGCACACAGATCTCTGACAGCTGGTCCGGCCAACGTCTGTTTGCCTGCACGTCTTCTCTGGCCTCACCGTCCATCCAGGGCCCCTCACTCTTGCACACGCACAGCTGGCCACTTTTGCTTCTACCATGCTTTTCCCCTGGAATGTCCTTCAGGGCTCTGGGCCCATCCAAATCCTCTCACACTTCAAGGTCTAAGGTCTAGGTTATCTTGCCACGTCCAAGAAGTCTTCTTGGCCCACTTCACCCCGGAGTTGCCCACCACCCTCTAGGCTCCTGTAGCCTGTAGTCAGCTTTTCTGCAGGTGCCGACCTCCTGCAAGATGGAGGGGAGACAGACGTGAAGAGACACAAGTGCCCACCCTGGAGGAGCTCACTGACCCAAGGGCCTGTGTCCACACAGACGATGACAGCAGAGTGAGGCAGGTGCTGTGATGGGGGAGGGTCAGTGCGAGGAGAGACCAACAAGGGCCACGTAACCCCAGTGAAGGACAGTGCATCTGCCCTGGAGTGTTGGGCACAGGCCTAATGGGTCCGCAAGTTTTGGTTGAATAAGAGTACCTGAGACAGTTATTTCTTCCTGGGAAAGCACCTGTGATAACACATCCTTTTTTCAGAGAAGACAGTGCTACATGTTTCGTTGCATGCCGGAGTACCCCATGAAGCATATGCGCCTACAGGGATTCCTTACATTTGTCAGGGAACACGTTCATATTTAGTTCTGACCCTGACATGCCCTTGGCCTAGGTTGGTGTGAAGTGTGAGTCTGCATCTGGCACGTCATTTCCTGGTTGTCATGTTCATGATCCCAATGCAGGGCTGCATCTTGGAGACGATAAATGAGAACTGGCCATGTTCAGAGCTGTTAGATGTGGTCCAGGGTGGACTCTGTGGGTTTACATTTCTTTTTGCCGTGTCTTCATCAATGGTGCATTTGTCGTGCTAACAGCCTTCCTACCCATTGCTCCTTTAAGCCCTTTTCATTTCACCCTTCAGAAGACAGAGTGAGAGTAGCAGCTTGCATGCGGATGACCCATCTGTCTCTTTTTTAAAGTCCAGGCATGTCTGCTTTTCCCTCACATACCACTCAGGCTTCTAGGTTAATCAGGACCCCCTCTACCAATTGTCCCTCAAATGAAATTTCAGTAGTCTGATTCTTTTTTTTTTTTTTTTGGGTGGCACCATGCTGCACGCGGGATCTTAGTTCCCCAACCAGGGATCAAACCTGTGCCCCCTGCATTGGGAGCACAGAGTCTTAACCATTGGACCACCAGGGAAGTCCTAATAGTCTGCTTCTTTTAAAGTCAAATGTCCTAGATATTTTTCTACCATAAATCAACACACTCTAATTACAAAAATGAGCAAACAAAATATATTTTATCTCAATAGACATCTTACTTGTTCAATGAAACTCTTGTTATGGTTTACTCTTTCTAACTGGCATTCTTTAAAACTTTATTGAGTTATAATTAACAGGCCATAACTTCACCCATTTTAGCTTTACAATTCAGTGATTTTTAGTAAACTTACCGAAGTATGCAGCCATCACTGTAATCCAATTTTAGAACATTTTAATTCTCTCAATAAGGTCCCTCATGCCTGTTGGTACCCCCAGACTCTGGAAACTACCCTTCTACTTTGTCTCTATGGATTTGTCTTTCCGGACATTTCATATAAATGGAATCGTACAATATATGTTTGGCCTTTTATATCTGGCTTTTTTTTTTTTGAGGTTTATCTATGTTATAGCATGTATCAGTATTTCATTC
Organism: Lagenorhynchus albirostris; assembly: GCF_949774975.1. Classification (NCBI taxonomy): domain Eukaryota; kingdom Metazoa; phylum Chordata; class Mammalia; order Artiodactyla; family Delphinidae; genus Lagenorhynchus; species Lagenorhynchus albirostris. The sequence continues at coordinate 76,503,622 of NC_083107.1, read as the reverse complement.
CTTTTTGTTGCTAAAATATTCAGTTTTACAGATATGTCATATTTTGTTTATCTGTTTAGCAGTTGATGAGCATTTGTGCTGTTTTCACTTTTGGGCCATTATTTAAAAAGCTGCTGTGAATATTCCCCTGCAAGTCTTTGTGGAGATGAGCATTTATTTTTTTAAGGCACTTTCCTAAGAAAGAAACTCATTTCTACATTTAATTCCCATTTTGAGAATTAATTGTGCACAATTAATTGAACTGGAAAATGGAATCTTCCTACTCTGTTCTTTGACTTATGAACAGAGTCCCTGATTCACAGATCCCCCTAAACTAACTTCTTTCAGGGCTAAATTTTACTGGTCCACCTTGCTTGCTTTCTTAAAAGATTGTAAATTGGGACCACACTTCATCTTTTCCTAAATCTCCAAGGAGTAGAGCTTGTTGCCTCTCATCCGACCTCAAACTCAGAATGTTTAAAACTGAGCTCGGAGCTTCCCTGGTGGCGCAGTGGTTGAGAGTCCGCCTGCTGATGCAGGGGACACGGGTTTGTGCCCCGGTCCAGGAAGATCCCACATGCCGCGGAGCGGCTGGGCCCGTGAACCATGGCCGCTGAGCCTGCGCGTCTGGAGCCCGTGCTCCGCAACGGGAGAGGCCACAACAGTGAGAGGCCCGCGTACCGCAAAAAAACACACAAAAACTGAGCTCATCATTTTCCTTCCTGAACCTGTTCCTAATCCATTATTCTTGACCTCACCACTACCCTTCCTAATCACTTCCTCCAGTCAGAAACCTGGGAATCACATGAAATTCTTCTCTAGCCAATTGGTCATGAGACTCACACAGGTTTGATTACACCACTATCTTATTTAAAACCATATAAGGAGTGCTTTGAAGTAGATTTAGATTCTTTACCCTATCATAGGAGAACTTTATGGTCTGTTTCCTGTTTTCCCAAGGCTATCTACAAAATGGTGGGCACCGTGATCATGATGAAAATGAATGAGGATGGGCTCACACCTGAGCAGCGAGTAGACAAGATTTTCAGCAAGATGGATAAGAACAAAGACGACCAGATTACACTGGATGAATTCAAAGAAGCTGCAAAGAGCGACCCTTCCATCGTATTACTTCTGCAGTGCGACATTCAGAAATGAGCAGAGATAACACTATGGACTGCACAAAAGTCTCAATGTTCCATTCAGTCTGCAGCTATTAACACACACACACACACACACACACACACACAAATATTGCTTGGACTACCTATAAATGGACTTGCTTCTTGTGTTTGAAACACTTGTGTGCATGAGAATGTCATTTGCTAATGAATTTTAAAAGCATATATTATAAAACAAACAACCTGCCACAATGTGATATGTGTGATATCATTTCATTAAAAAAAAAAAAAAACTTCCTCCTCCAAAGCCTGGGCAGAATTGTGCTGCAAAGAGTTGTATGATTTCTTGTTCATGTTTTGCTAATGCTCGTGTCTCCTTGATTACATAATGTTAGTAGCACAGAAACCCTCACGGTAATGTAACTGAATTATAAGCTGTGTCACCATTCTCCTGTAAAATAGTACTGGACAGGCACACAGAGGGGCCCTTGACTCCTCTGTGTGGTCCACACACAAGAGCTTGTATTATCAGTGAATATAAATGTACGAAATTTGCATGCCGTTTAGGTTTGCCTTAATTCTTACCTCATTTGCATCCTATCAATCTGGAAAGAGCTGTGTTGGAATTAATGCAGTATAAAACTTAAAAACACTGCTAAATGACTCATTAATTAAATCTATCTATATATACATATACTCAAAGATATTATTTATTGAAAGTAAAAAAAAAGATGTATGTGTATTGATTTTGCTTGAATTTTCAAAGGCTTCCAAAGAGGTGGCAATAGATGTCCCAAATAAATTTATAACATTTGACTTTTTCCCTCAGTTCTTATCGCAGAATTTTAAATTTGAAACAGATGTTCATAATTGTCAAGGGTCAATAGCAACAACTTACTAAATTTACCTTTGAACACACAACTTGGGAATTCAAAGACTTAGTGACAACTTCCCAATGCTTCATCCTGGCCCTCAAAAGAGGGACAGTTAATACGGCGTGTAAAGTTTAAATAAAACATAAAACTTACTCATTCTCAAAAAATGCTCACTATATGACAGTAAACGTTTTCTCAGTGTGACTGTGGTGCTTACCACGCGCTGTTTTACACAACTATGTGGAGGACACGTTTAGCTGACTGAGAAGCGTCCTCCGAAAGGCTGTCTTTCCAAATCAAAAGTGTACTCGTTGTTTTAACGGTGGAACAAAATCCTGACCCTTTTAAGCTGGAGGAAGGAAGGCAGAGAGATTCCATCAAGAAGTCTAAAGGCGGGCCTGCGTTTTCAGAACAAGCCTGAATGAGACCGTTTCTTTCTACAGTGCTGTCCAGTAGAACTTTCTAGGATGATGGAAACATCTGTACCTACACTGGCTACATGTGAACTTTGAGCACTTCCAGTTCAGCTAGTGTGACTGAGGGACTGCATTTTTCATTTTATCTTAATTAATTTAAATTTAATTTGCCACGTGTAGCCAGTAGTTATTGTATCAGACAGTACAGTGCTAAATTATTCACTTTTTATGGAGCGCCTTTTTTTCTAAATACTCCTCCTTTGTCTGTCTTAGGAGCATTAGATGAGACCACAGACCAGGGCCTGATGATTCCATTCATCCACTCAGCAAGAAACTGGGAGCCAGCAAACCTCCCCACAAACATTCAGGGCAACGACAGTACCCGAAACCCCGACAGAAACAAACTTCCGTCCCCAGAGAGAACAGTCCCAAGTGCTAATAGGATGTCCTGGTGCCGTTAACCCCTGTGCTTGGTGAGTCCAAAGTAGAGGCGGGGAGAGACGTTCTGTGCCTCCCAATATGCTCTCCTCTGGCTGAGGGCGGGGTGGGTTGAGGAGCTGGGGAGACTCCTTGGAAAGGCACTTGGTTAAGTCAAGCTACAGGCGATGAATTCATAGCAGATTTTCACTGATCACCCTCTGTGCACCCAACACTATTCGTATGGGAGGAGACAGACAATAAACGACACACACACACACAGTGTCTAACTGTAAGAACTATGAAGAAAAGCATAGCAAATGGGGGGGGTGATGGGATGCAGCAGTGGTCACTTCTATAGGCTGGTTAGGCGACGCTAATGGAAGGCCCAAGTGAAGGAAATGAGCCACATGGGTACTTGGGGCGCTTATGGAAAACAAACCCTTCAGCAGACTCACCGGTAAATAAGTAAATAAAATGTAGACATTGGGCCAGCAAACAAACATCTTGTTTTGTGCTTGTTTTAGTTCTCTCTGCTCCGCTAGTGTCGACTGGGGCAGGGTCCTGACAGCAGTCCAGCAGTATTGGTTAGCATAAGTGTACATATGTCCTCTGACCCAGCATGTCCACTCCTGCGTTTGTTGCCCCAAGAAGCTCTCACAGGAGGATGTATGGGGACTTGTCCCAGGATGTCCGTGACAGCTCTGTTTCTGGAGTGGGGGCTGGAGGCAACCTAGTGGCTCATGACTAGAGGACTAGGTAAGACGTGGTGCGTGCACCCTGCGGCATACTAGGCTTCAGCTGGAAACTGATGTACGCACAGCAACGAGCACATGTTTTTACAAGGCCGAAAGGGGAAAAAAGAAACAATAAAATCTATTGCACCATATAATATATATAAATGAAAAAGACATTCTCACAGAAGTACACAAAAGGCACATAAAATAAAAGCAAATATCACACTAGAATTGTTTCCAGGGTGTGCATCACAACATCTTATCCCCAAACTGTGATGGCTTAAAGTAGAAGCAATCATTTTATCATTCCTCATGGCTTCTGTGGGTCGGGAATTCGAGAAGCTTCACCTGGGTGATTCTAGCTGCGGGTGTCTCGTGCAGTTGCAGTCACATGGAAGCTTGAGCTGCAACAGGCGCCTGGAGCAGCTGAGAGTTGAGAGGGCCTCAGGGCTTTTCCACATGGGCTAGTTTGTTCTTCCTCGCAGCATGGAGGCCTCAGAGAAGTCATACTACTTGCCTGATGGTTCAGGTCTCCAGCACAAGTATTCCTGCTAAGAAACTGGAAGTTTCATATTCTTTCCTGCCCTATAGCCTCAATAGTCATGAAGTAACACTTCTCCATCATTCTATTGGTTACAACACAGTCACAAACCTATTCATAGTCAAGAAGGAAATTAAACTCTATGTCTTGATAGGTTACAACAAGTTTCTAGAAGAACAGGAGCGATGCTTCCACCCTCTCTGGAAAACAATCAGCCAGTCTGCCCTGTAGCCACAATTCACATCTCCTCCACATACAAAATGCATTCACGTGCTCTGAGGCAACCAGAGAGGAAGGTGAGCCATGAACTGAAGGGTGTGTTTAACACAACTTCTGTAACTGAGTTCCGTTTAAACCACACCCACACACACCCTCAGCAACGGGCATCCTCAAGAACCACAGTGTCCCTCCCAGCCTGTGGGCCCTTCAGAAAGGACCAGCTGTGGGCATCCTCTCATCATTCAAGTGGGCCTGGGTTCTATCAGTTCCAGCTTATACTCAGCTACTATTTTGGTCTCTTTAACTCCTGCTGCTGTTCTGAAAGGAAAATGCCCCCAAATGTCTTACTTTTATTCTAACCTGAACTCTTTCTGCGTTTAGAAGACGTAAGTTTCCATATTTCCTCTTTTTTATTTCTTAAATAACTCTAAACTGTTTTTAAAGGGGAATCATATTGCTTTAAAGCTTCCTTTTCCCTGTAGTTCCCTCATTCAGGGTCACGGTCTCTAGATGAATAACATGAACCACTTTCTTAAAGAGGCCAGATGCTGATTTCCTCCACACCGTTGGAAACCATGTCAGGAAGTAAAACACACGCTTAAATAGACGTCTTCAGAGAGCCTTACCACACCAGGTATGTAGGGGTTTAGTGAGAAAATGACAGTCAACTAGAGCTTCTAAATAAAATGACACACTGTTCCCTTAGGTCCTTTTGTGTAAGCGATTCAGTTTCCCAAATATTTTGGGCATGCAATTTGGGTTCTTCCCAGCATTTTGCAGGCGAAATATAGATCTCTAGACTCTTACCTTATGTTACTGTTTCTCAGGTTCTTACATTTACCAACGTAAACTTACCCATCAAATACCCGATTAACTAAATGGTTGTCTCAAATGCTGCCTGCTCAGATCAGAGCTGCTGTACGTCTCCCCACCAGCCGTCCATCGCTCTCCTCCACAGCCGCCCCGCATCTTCCCTAGCTCTGGGAATGACACCACCACTCGTGCGGTTTTTCAGGCCCCAGACCCCAGGCCAATGATCCTTGATTCCTCTCACAGCTCCGCAGTGCAGCTGACCCTTGAACAGTACAGATTCAAACTGTGCGGGTGCACTTATAGGCGGATTTTTTTCAATAGTAAGTATTACAGTGCTACCCCATCCACAGATGCACAAGGGGGACAGGAGGAACCGTGTGTATGGAGGGCCAACTATAAATTAAACTCGAATTTCTGACTGCTCCACACCTCTGTGTTGTTCAAGGGTCAACTGTATTCTCATCAGCAAGTCTCACTGCCTCTGGACTTCGAATCTGAACACTTCTATCTCGACCACTCTGGTCCAAGTCTCCATGACCTCTGACCTGGATCACTGCAAAAGCCTCCAGATTGCTCGCTCTTTCCATGTTTGCCAAACTCTAATCCTAACCTATTCACACAGCAGCCAGAGAGATTCTTTGAAAATGAAAAAAAAAAAGACAAATGTGATTAGTTTTAATAAAACAACATTTAAGTAATATTGTTACTCATACTGATCATCGACACTACAGATTCAGGGATTGCATTCTTCTGAAGTATTTTCCAAATTTTCCCTTCTCCCTTCCTCCCATTCCCTGGTGCCTTTTTTGTGTGTGTGTGTGTGGTACACGGGTCTCTCACTGTCGTGGCCTCTCCCCTTGCGGAGCACAGGCTCCGGACGCGCAGGCTCAGCGGCCACGGCTCAGGGGCCCAGCCGCTCCGCGGCATGTGGGATCTTCCCAGACCGGGACACGGACCCGTCCTGCATCGGCAGGTGGACTCTCAACCACTGCACCACCAGGGAAGCCCCACATTTGTCATTTTTAAGAACGATTTTAATCATGTCTAACCCAAAGTTATGAAAAGGTAGGATTTAAAGGTCCAAGGAAGCATTTCTTCCCCAGGATTTCACGACTCAGTTCAGTCATTCCTGCCCTGCTGATAAAACCAGGGGTGGAAGAGTCATCTCTATGAAGTATTCAAGTCACTATTCATGAAGAGGCTTGATTCTGTCAATTATAATATCTTCCCCAATTCACAAAAGGATGACTTTAACTACAGGTAAATTTAAAGTTTTATTTTTAGAAGTTACACATATTTCAAAAAAGCAATTTCTTTTTATTCTAATTAATATTACCATTAATTAGAATATTAATTGAAAATATTTCCACTTACGATAGTTGAAACCCAAACTTTGTGAGGCCAAAGCAATGAATAATCTTCAACTCAACAAGAGATGCCTGGATACCTGAGGATTCTACTTCCCATTCTGTATTAAGAAGCACAACATTAAAAAACTACCACAAAATTTCAGACACTGAAATTGTTTAGCGAATAAGTGTATGCATTTGGTATATTCTACTTCATTTTTTTTATTTTAAAAAGCACATGTATGTTAAAATAGTTTTGATACAAATGAATTATAAATGTACCTTTAAAAAAATCAGACTTTGTATTGTTAGTGGAGGGTGTTTAAAACATGTGGCACACATCTTCTCTCTCTGTAAATTCTCAGATTAGAAAAGCACAGTTTCTGGACTTCTCATTTACCAATGGATCTCAAGTTAAGATTAAATTAGACTCTCTCCCCTCACCAAAAACAAAATCCAGTTTTTCTCAGTAACTACAGAAGTGTCGCTGCTTTTAAAATACCGTCTTTTTCTTAAAATACTTCCTTTCAATTTCACAAATATTTATTGCTAGCAATATAGGGAATTCTTCTTGTTGGTATCCACGTCTTTCTAAAAAGGTCAGCACTAATCCTAGTATCAAACGTAGAGAATGCAAGCAGGAGTTCTACTCATGTTTTCTTTTAAAAAAAGTTCATAAATACCATTGCTTACAACAGGCTGTATTTTATCATTCTAAGGAGCACACTTTTTAACAACTCTAAAATCAGGGTGTGTCTTATAAGGGAGCTGTCCTCTGCCCCGATTTCCCCAGCCCTCTCCTCAGCCTGGTCTGCACAGTCCCTCTGGCCTGTGTCCTCTCTCGGCTCAGCCAGAGCTTGAGATGCTTTGGACTGCAAACTGCGGGACTTTACAGCAAGCAAGCAATCACGCTGCAGGTCAGGACGCACCAGTGGGTCATAACCCAGTTCCGACACAGGCTGGACACTTAGTAGGGTGGATGATGGTTAAGGGACTCAGAGAAAGGCACCGTGTCAGGACTGGCAGTGCTTTAGTAAAGCTCCGAGAACGTGCCTTAACAGAGAGCATCTTAAATGTGATGAAACACAATAATTAAAACTACCGTCCCAACCTGCAATTGTATCTCTAGGGTTAAAAATGACCTGTGCAGGGATTGTGACCAAAGTTCCTACGGTCCTGTGTAGGTCCCTCCTCATTAATAAGCACAAAACAGACAATGAATCTATTGTAAACTGGTCCCTGTTCACAGCCCGCCTGGGTGCTGCCCCACCCCCTGCAATGAGAATAATGTAATATTCTGGAAAAGCAAAACTAAATATAACCGGGTGATCAAATCTTTAATTCTTACAAAATACTATAGAAATGAACCCAAACTAAACAGATATGTACATGTACATATGTACAAAATTTTAAACTTCTGAAAAAGAATCTATAAAAGTAGATGGTTAAAATGAAAAACAAACAAACTTAAAAAGATTTAAAACCAGTACTATGAAGTTGATTTTCTCAAAGCAAAGTAATTATAATTTTAAATTGCGGGCTGTGGCCGGTCTTCTAGGCTTATCGTGTCAGATACATAAGTGAGTCTCCGCCGCAGAATGTCTTTAGTTTCATTTTATTTCCCATAGTCCCGGGCGTCTCCCCTTACACGTCTTTCAACATGCGGGTGTGGCACAGTCAGCCACAGTAAATCAACCCCGGTCTTCTTCTTCTCCTTGAGACACAGGTCGGAAAGGCAACGTAGTTTGTCCTCTTTCAGGGTCAGACATTCGAAGAATTCTAATCAGTTTACTTGCTGGAAGTGAACTAGAGGAGGCAAAATTAATGATTCCAACTTCCAAGAAAATTTTTTCATAAAAAAAAAAATTCTAATACTACCTCATGAAAATATAAGTCTAAATGGATGCTAATGGGGGGGTATGTCTGATATCTGGAATTCTAGGAGAAATATAACTTGCAATAGGGAAATAAATTTTCACTTTTAAAAATTAACTTCCTGCTAAATGCCATGGGTTTTCAGTTTGGAAGAAAAAGGAAATGAAGGAGATTTATGTATCAACTATCTCTAACTCTTATTCTTCTTGTCTAGTCAGGAAGGAGTCACCTGAATATTTCCAGTCATAAACTTGAGTACCCATACGATCGAGTGACCACTTTAGAGAAAGAATATCAACTTTTAAGTGACACAGAGCCTGACGCTATGGAGGTACCTAATAAATGCTGACTGACAGCAGAGCAGCGTTCTCCATTTAGGAAGACTGCTACTTTTCAGTTAACAGGAAAAGAATCAAGACTAGGGAAATCATGAATCGCTTCTCCAGTCGAAGCAGAATTACTAAAATTACTTTATATTAGTTGGGTCATGATAACCACAGAAGAGCAGATTCAAAAATAGAAATATTAACAAGTCAATAATCATATTCAGTTAAATTGCCTCTGTTAATGGGAGATAACACAAACAAAATTGTAAATATCTAATACGGGAAAACTACATTCGATCTCTGGAACTAGATTAGGGGTTAATTTTTCTTTTGACTGGTCATTTGCATTTTAAAATTGAGAATATAAAAGATTTCTCACCCCTTTTTATATACTTGATATATATATATATATATATATATATATATAATTCATAGAAGAGTTTTAAAAAGTTACCTCATGCTTTGAGGGGTAAGCAGGATGAACTGTCTGAAGCGCTGGGAATCTGCCATCTTGAGTATCATATCCATCGCAATTCTCCGGTTAACCATATCCTGGAGAACAGAGGCAGAAGTCAGAGTTGCTGCTGTGTCAATCATGTTCCTGTGAAAGGAGCATTCTACTGGTTGTTATGAACCCCTGGATTTTTATCCAAGGATCATCCATTATCTTATCTATGATGCCAAGCAATTCATACATACTGTGAGAGATAGTATCTAAAATTATTAGGGGAAAATAACTGAATAACATGTATCTTCCAGGAATTCCTATAGTCAGAGTATAGCCCCTTGCCTCAAATATACTTAACAATTAAAATAATCAGAAAATAGTCAAAAGATACAACTAGATGTTGCAGAGTGAATCTAATTTCTACAGTAATATTCAATTACTCAGGAGAACAGGATCAAAGGTGACCAGATTCAAACTTACTAAGTCTCTCAAGTTTTCCCTCAATGAATAAGGTGTTCTAAAAACTCTGTCCCATCACCTTCTACAATTTGTACAATGTGAGTCAATTTGAATTTACAGACTAATTTCTCAACTGAATCTTTAAAATAAGTTAAACAGCACATCCACGTATAGGGAAAAAATGCTTGGTTATAACAGGTTTTGACTACAGGAATTAAACTGTGTGCTTCCATTTTCTGAGTTAAATAACAGAAAAAACAAAAATCCAAGTACCTCACTCCTCCCTTGAAAACTCCTGAAATTTGAAAACACAGACAAATGAAACCGCATGTGGCCGTACCCGTATGGCGTGGCGGTTTAGAAACTGGGCTCTGGAGACAGACAGGGGCCCTGCACCCCAGCTACACTGCTCAGTGGCTCTTACTCTATAAATTCTTCCATCAGGCATATCCCTAAAGTCATCTAACTTAACGTTAACAGAAGTGACCGGAGCTTGCCCAAAGTGAAAACTGTCCTTTCAAAACAATGCCTTGGGGAAGCCCATCATTTAATAGCAAAGCTGCCCAGTGCACCAAGAAATATTTATTCATTTCCACTGGATTGGTTCTCAGAACTTGGGTACATTTTTCTGAATAAGTTCAATGAGGCAAAATGTCATTCTGACTAAGAACCTGTAAGTTTCTGAAAGAGAAAGAAAGTGTTCAGAATTAAATTTGACTTATAAGATGGGTGATAAGTCTACATAATAGCATTTTGGACAAAAATATTATATGGAAAGAGCAATCATCTTCTACGATTTGTGAATCAGCTTTGAAGCCAAGTCTCAGAGGAATTTCTAACTAATCTTCAGCAGTTACAGCATAGAAAAAAAAAAAAACACTGAAGGATTATATAGCACTTACAAATATGAATTCTGATTCGTAAATAAGCATTTTCTAAATCCTAATTATGGGCTAGGCATTAGGAGTTAGAAATATGATTAAGACAGAGTTGACAACTTCAAAACTGAAAATTTGGTGGGTGATTCAGACATGAAAATAGGGGATTGCAATAGAATGCAAAATATAGAAATATAATATATATAATAATAAAATGTGTATGATATATAATATTAGATGCTATAAAATATAAAAATAATATAATTGCACGAGTGGATGTCAGGTGGTGCTGAGGGAGCTCTGAGAAGTCCCTAATCCTGCCTGGCAGGGTGGTGGTCATGGAGGCTACGTAAAGGGGACATCTGAACCGAGTCCTGAAAGGTGAGTAGGAGTGCGACATACAACGAAGAAGGGCACAACAGGCAGAGGCACAGAGTCTGGAAAATCACAAACAGCTCAGTCCAGCTGAAAAAGTCAGCAGCTACCGTATCATGAAGGGTTTCAAAGTCACCCTTTGGAATTAAACCAAAGATTTTCAAGCAAGTGAGTGACTACAGTTAGATTTATTTTAGAACTATAAACCTGGCAAGACAGTGAAGGAGGAACTGCGAAGGGGCAGGATTAAAGTCTGAGAGTGTGGACAGGAAGTGATGACAACACATGAGAGGCGAGGACAGGAGAGGTAACAGGAAGGAGCAGAGGGCGGGGACCAGGGAGATGCTTGAAAAGAGAAGAGACAGGGGTCAGACTTCATGTGTAACGAGGAAAGAAGAATCACAGATAAATCACTGGTTTTGCAGTTAGGTGTTGGGTTGGAAATGGCAATTTGCAACTAATCAAGGAAAAGAATTCAGGAAAAGGAAGGCTTGGAGGAGAAAAATTCAGACTCAGACACGCTGAGTTTGAGATGTGGGTTGTTCACTAGATGAGGTCTCACAGGTAGTCGAGCACACGGGTCCAGAGAACAAGAGAGATGTCAGAATGAGATGCTTAGCTTTGGGAGGGATCCAAACGTAGACAGCAGCCTGTGGGACTGTGTGTGTCTGTGTGTGTGGGGGCTGGGGGTAGGTAGAACATGATATCCAGGAAAATTAACACCACTATGAAAAACAAAGAAGACCTCAAACATTTAAGGGCACCCGAATTAGGGGAGGCAGACTGGCGCACGGAGAACGAAGAGGAGGTAAGAAGACACAGTTTAAGAGATGGAAGGTCAGTCTGCGGTGCCACATACTTCACCGAATTAAAGTTCTTATGATTTTTGCTAAACAAGCTTTGCTGGAGTATATTGTCGTCTAAACCCAGATTACGGTAGATTTAGTAAAGAAGGAGGCATGAAGCAGTAAGGAGAATGCTTCACAGCTGCTTTGGGAGGCCCTATTGTGCACCCGCACCATAGTGAGCACATTACAGATAGGACCTCACCTTACAAGGTAGGAAAGGTTAATAATCTATTCTATAGATGAAGAAACTGAGGCCCAAAGAGGATAGATATCTTGCCCAAAGTCAGCTGGGGAACTGGTGACAGAGGTAGGTCTCAATCTTCGGTTTTTTAACTTCGAAGTCCAGTGTCCTCGCTCCCTCCTGTTACACACACTGCTGTTTTGAAAAGTGTGGCTGTGCAGGAAGGGAGAGAACAGTGGCGAGAGTCAGGGAAAGCAAATGTGGGGAACTGTTTATAATTATGTGTAAAAATGGAAGATGGAAGCAAACTGGGGAAAAGGCTGCAAATCCAGGACAGGGTCCCTGCCAGTGTGGTATGTCAGCAAGGGAGAGAAATGGAATTCTTTGGTTCTTCTCTTATCACTTATCACAGACAAAACTATCAGAGCAGGATCTTTTCTGTTATGGGTAAAACTAAGAATGAATTGCTTCCTTTCAAAATATACATTTCAAACAACCAAAAAATTAGAGAATTTAAAAGTCAACACTACCATGTAGACATCAAACTCATCCAGGCATCTGAAAGGAGATTCAGCAATGGACCACAGAGAAAGAATGAAGCAAACTGTGGAAAAAGAACGTTCACCGCCAGATAAGGCCCTCATGTCACTGAAAGCGGCTTTGTTTCCCTCTCCAGGCTGAACCTTGAATGAGTTGAAAAAAACAAAGTATAGGAAAAAAACAGATTAATTTCTTTACAAAAAAGATTGGCTACCATTAGAAAGGATGAGTTTATAGTAAAAAAGAAGATTAAAAAAATCATTTAGTGACTTGGAAACGACAACTATTCTATTCAAAATATTTTAGAGTAAAACAGTGAGCTGTGTAACGGTGGTTTCTGTTTTATTGTGAGAGAATCAAACTGAAAACAGTTTCTCGTCATAACCAGATCTCACATACCAAAAGTCCAAAGGCTTAATAATAAAAGTACCAACGTTAGTCCAGTTTCATTTTTTGCATGTAGATATCCAGTTTTCCCAACACGATTTATCAGAGACTATCCTTTCCCCATTGTATATTCTTGGCTCCTTTGTCAAATATTAGTTGGCCAGATATGCCTGGGTTTATTTCTGGGCTCTCTATTCTGTTCCATTGGTCTATGTGTCTATTTTTATGCCAATAGCATACTGTTTTGATTGCTATAGCTTTGCAACATAGCTTCAAATCAGGAAATGTGATGCCTCCAGCTTGTTCTTTTTTCTCAAGATTGCTTTAGCTATTAGGGGTCTTTTGTGGTTCCATACAAATTTTAGAATTGTTTTTTCTTTTTGTGAACAATGCCTTTGGAATCTCGATAGCGATTGCACTGAATCTATAGATAGCGTTGGATAGTATGGACATTTTAACAATATTAATTCTTCTGATTCATGTACAAGGGTTATCTTTCCATTTATTTGTCTTTTCTTCAATTTCTTTCATCAATGTCTTAATAGTTTTCAGTGTATAGATCTTTCACTTCCTTGGTTAAATTTCCTATGTATTTTATTGTTTTTGATGCTATTGTAAATGGGATTGTTTTCTTTATTTCTTTTTGTCAAACATTTTAAGTGCCAAGTTAATCTTTTGTTACTTGAATTCTAGTGACATCTAGTGGTTAAACTGCTTTCAAAGTAATTACTGAGTGTCAAAAGGACACAGGACCAACTTAAAGAGGCTCACACTGGCCAAAGAGTAACAGCAGCAATCAACTGAAATACATAACTCTCTTTTAAAAGTTTCTCTTAGTAAGTGTTCATGGGAACAATATAAAAGTAATTAGGGAGATAACATTTTCATATAATTTCCTAAGAAGACATTATATGTAACGTTTGAAGGAACTCGATTTCATTTTAAGAGAATTCCAGATATACATATATGCGCTCAAGTTGAAAAAACAGAGCACCAACCAGTTTTATCATATGTGTTTTAACAGATATACAGCTTCACGTATTTTCCAAAACACTATTTGAAAAATTATTTGGTTCTCAAGTGAGCATTCACTTGTATTTTAATCTTCTAAGGGTTATAAAACATTCGGAATTTAAACATACACTGAAATTTTATATTTACCATCTGAAGTCTGAATTCTCTATGAAAATCCAAACACAAAAGCAACATTAACATAAGCAGTAAAAAGCCAAGCAAAACCACACACACACACACACACACACACACACACACACCAGAACAGTAAGAACTAAGAAACAGGATGCAGTCTTTTGCTCCCAAACTGCATCTTGTATCATTCTAATGAATTAAGCCCCAGATAAATTACGGAGATCTAAATTTTATCCCTGGCCTATTAGTAAACCTATCATGGGACTTCTGCCTCAGTTTTCTTATTTGTAAAATGAAGACTAGAAAACTTGAAGATTCTTAAAGCAATAATATTCTGTTGAATAACAGGGATGATAATGTCAGAAAATCTAGTTTCAGTTGTCTTGAACAGCTATGGCTCTGGGGATAAATTATCCGAACACCTAATATTTTCTTTTACTAGAGTATAATTTTTACTAGAGTATAATTTATATACAGTAAAGAACACAAAGCTTAAGTGTTTAGCTCAAATAATTCTGACATATACGTACACATATACACACACACCTGGGTAACCACTACTCAGATCAAGACAGGACATTTCTAGCATCTCAGCAGATTCCCTGTGTCCTCTCCCGTCAACTACCAACCCCTAAAAGGTAACCACTATTTTGACTTTAATTACTGTAGATAAATTTTACTGGTTTTTGAAGAGTTCTGAAAAGTGGAATTGCTTTAATAGACCCTGCAAGACAGGTTTCTAAATTAGTTCTACCAAATTATACTCCCACTAGCAAGGTATAAGCGTTCTAAGTCCACAACCTCACCCACACAAGGTATTATCAATCTTGTTCATTTTAGTCACAATAATAGGAGTGGGATAGTAACTTATTATGGTATAAACTTGTATTTCTCTGATGACTAGCGATACTGAGCACTTTTTCATGTGCTTATTCACCACTTGGCGAATTAATGACTTTTAACCATTTTTAAATGTATTGTCATTCTTTTTCTCTATTACTATTATTCTTAAAAATTTTTAGATGGGCTCTTAGTTGCATATCTGTATGGCAAATTATTACTTATTCTAAGTATTAAAATGGAAGTATAAAATTTATGGCAACTAAGAATAGTATACAAATATTTGAAAAGTTTGACCCAATCATTTAGAGTGAGTAGCTGCTTTTGACCTCCTGACTCACTTTTTTTTCTTGCGGTATGCGGGCCCCTCACTGTTGTGGCCTCTCCCGTTGCAGAGCACAGGCTCAAGATACGCAGGCTCAGCGGCCATGGCTCACGGGCCCAGCTGCTCCGCGGCATGTGGGATCCTCCCAGACCGGGGCACGAACCCGTGTCCCCTGCATTAGCAGATGGACTCTCAACCACTGCGCCACCAGGGAAGCCCCTGACTACACTATTTTTAATGCTATATCCCACACTCCTCCTTTAATGCATGTGACTGTGATAGAATCCAGACACACAGACTCCATAATTTGAAAGTGGTGGCTTCCTTTATACAAAAGAGGCTAGATCTAGGGATACCTTCCAAAATAAGTAGCACAAAGACAATTACATGGGGTCAAACATTCTTTGAGTAATTCTCTTCTGGCTTCCTATAGTGGGGCCAGAGAATACACTTTCTATAATGTCCCATGTAATTTAAAATGCTACATGAATTTTAAAAAGGAACCAGTGGAGTTTAAAGAGAAGGTAAATATTTATCACTGAAAATAAAATTCCTAATTATCACCATAAGAAAATAATGTGGCTGTCTGGGGGAAAAAATAAAAAGCTAAAGTAATGGCTTTAGTCAGTAAAATCAATTTAATTTTCAACACTTTGGCAAAAACTATCTTTAACTTCAAAGTAAGTTATTTTGTTTTCCAATGACAACAGATCAAAATATCATCAAAAGAAATGAAGCAGCTAATTCTCTTAATGACTAACACGCAAAGAGTTAAGATACTTACAGATATAGTAAGAGTTTCATTCTTGTGGTCAAAATTCATTTTTCCACAATAGGCCCGCTGAGATAGTAAGTTGTCAAAGTACAATTTGCATCGTAAAGTCAAACACCTTGAAAAAAGAAATTGGGCATATTAAAAAGATTACAGAGATACAAAACTGTATATTCAGCATGATCTTCACACCAGCATGTAAGGCCAGATGAAAGTATGCCAAGATGTTAACACTGGTGCCCATTTAATAGGTAAAATTTTAGATGATTTTTGCCTGTGTCTTTATATTTCGTTCATGTCTCCACATTTTTACCACTTCATTTCCTTTTATAATAAACAAACATCTATAAAATGAATAAAGATGTCATCCCACATATAATGAAACCCATTATATTACAGTCAGTCCATATGAATGTATCAATCATTCAACTAATTTATATATCACCCTAATACAGAAGACATGAATCTTGTCCTTGAAAGGATTAAACTCTAGTAGTGTTAAGATAATGGGAAACTGCCTATTCATTTGCCTGTCTCCTCCTAACTTTACAGTAGCAAAAAGGGCAAAGGCAATCTCTTAATCATGTTGTACCTGTAATACCTTACGCACTGTCTAGCACAACGTGAAATTCACTTATTTGTCATATGGCATTCTGCTGTAAGGAAGAGCTTTCCCTTCTTCCTCATTTATTTACTTACCACCTTTCTGTTTATAAGGACGCAGTCACAGATTCTTATTTTATTCACTGGGTTGTCATCCATTACTGTTCTTATTTATTCTGGTCTTCAACTTGTCCCAGCTTTTGCCAGTGGAGCCCCTTCAAGCTGCCTATGTCCTTTTATCATGACTCCACATTTTGGGGGGGCACTTCCTTACTTTCTGGCATAGCAAGAGGCTCATCTATACCTTCCCTGCTCTGCTCCGGTATCATCAGCCATTTCTCAAAGGAGCCTTGGTTCCTTTTGTTGCGGAATGGTATTCAGAATATAAGATCTAGGTGACAGGTGACTGGCTATTTTTCTTGACATCTTTGCTCCTTAATGAGTCTAAGGCTCCTTTCTTCAGAATAACTATCGTTTTATTCTTTTCCCTCCCAATTCCCTTCCTAAACTGTATTAAATCTCCACATTCGAAAATACTGATAGTCTGAGTTTTCTTTTGCTGCCACAACTATTGCTAGCTGGTTTTCAGAATTTTCTGTTAACTTTTCTTTCTTTCAATACTGATACGTATTCTTCAATTGCTTCCACTCATGGGATGACTAAAAGAGACTGTCCTCATAAAATGGCAAGGTTCTCCAGTGTAAAGAGATAAACAATTTAAAAAATTTGACCATTTTTATTGTCCTCCCAAGATTGGATAAACAATATAAAACATGTCAGTGGTGAAGAAACATATCAAGATAGAAAACTAAATAAGACCAATACCTTTACAGAAAATATTCTAAAATTTTCTGAATAACAATATGAAAACGAACCCTACTGCTTCTGGAAAAGACACAGTAATAGGCATTAGATTTACTCTTCTGCGTGAAACAACTAGAAAACTGGACAAAGTCTATGAAACAAGAGTTTTTGGACTCTGGACATCAGACATCGCAGACAGTTCCAGTCAAAAGAATCTCTGAAAGATGGGAAACAAACAAATTGAGCCCTGTGAACGCCCCCAGTTACTTTTATGTTGAGAGTAAAGGGGAGTGGAAACCCAAGCAGAGTCCAGAAGTCTTCCTGTTTAGGGGTCTGGGGCGGTCAAGGCACCTCCGGTTCACGAAGCAGCACAGAGAGAGCTCCAGAGGACCACAGAGGCGGGAGGGAGAGCCTCAGGCTGAGCACCGTTCTCCTCAGTGTCCGTGAGAGGATACTGCCCGAGGCTGGTGAGAGGAACACCCAACAGAACCAGAAACAACCCCCGAGGTCACCCAGAGCCAGGAATAGTTCATATTCCCAAAGGCGTGAGTGGAATAACCTCACAACATATCAACAGAGGACCCAGAAGAACCCAGCTGCACAGGTAGGAAAAAAATCAGTCCTTCACCAAAGCCTGCTCTGGTCCCACCTAACAAAACTGCAAGGCAGCCTCAAAAGGATAAAAGTAAAAACTCTTTAAGTCAAGTCCTAATAACATGCATATAAAACTGAAATACACATTTCAAGAACTAAGCTATAGTTCAGTTAAGGAATATGGTCAAACATGCAAAGCCCGTTTCTCATTATGGCTTTATTTGAATTTCCCCATACGTACTAGAGCTAAATTTAAAAAAAAATTCTATAGTCTTAAGATTATAATTTTTGGTATAAGTAGTTAAAACGCATGTTACTGAGGGAATGTCATGGGGAAAATAGAGGTTAGGTGGAAAGACTAGGGCTGCCTTGGATCCAAGTATATCAAAGGGCAACCCTACCCTATAAACTGTCCTTTATTTCTGTTGCTTGTGATTTTAGCTGAGGTTAACTTATCTCTGTCAATCTGAACATTTCTGGGTATATTAATGACGTCCAGTTTTGCTGATCCTGTATTCATTCATTCAACCAACATATATCAAGTTTCTACTATATTTCAGGCACAGCGGTAGGTACTGGGGATACAGCAGCAAACAAAACATAGATTCTGCATCCATTCTAGTAGATCATGGTAATCAACTGAGAAACTGCCTTAACACGTCCCATCAAAACTCGTATGCCTTAAGAACATGCAATGTCCAACAGTGAAACAGTCTGTTAACAGAACCAACGAGCTTCCAAATGACCCATTTGAGCATAGACTGAACAGCCATCTATGAGTTATCCAGTAAAGCATATCTAATGCAGTTTAAGTTTAAAAAGCTCACTATAAAAGTCCCTTCAAATCCAGGATCCCAAGCACTACCACCATTTCTCTTCTGAATAAATCATGCAAGTGCTTTTAATTTATTATTTATAAGCGAGAATGTGAAAACGAAGAAAAAACAAACATGTACAATATGTGGGAATATTTTTTAATACACTTACCTTCTAAATTGTTGATACGTTTTATATCTATGGGTCATTATTTCTTCCAGTAATTTAATAAACCTTTTTAAAGTCCTTACTTTGTTATCCAGATCAAGATAGGTTTCTCTTGCTTCTTGATATTGCCTATTTTATGGAAAAAATGTTAAGTAAATAAATGCCATTCAATGAAACATAAAGTAAAATCTCAAATATATTTAATAGGAAGAACAGGGAGTGCAGGGAGCTCTGAGAGGGCCCAGCAGGATGAAAACACATACTCATATCATCTTGCCTTTGCATACAGAAACACTGAAAGCATATTTATAAATTAATTTAATAAAATAAAATAAAAGTGAAAAAATTCATTGTCTGCCCTTTCACATTATATTTTTAAAACATGTAAGGTACTACCTATTTTAAAGAAAAACTTGTTACTATTTTTGTTTCTTTCCCTTTTTCCCCAAAGTTTGTGAAAACAGAATTGAGATCACTCCTGTTCCCTGCCTTTTTTAATATGAAAAATTCTTCATAAAGTTTAATAGCTATAATTTTCTACTGTAATTCAATCATTATCATCCAGTTATACAAGATTTCTAATTTTTTAGTGTTATACAAACTACTATGTATAAAATAAATAAGTTACAGGAATATATTGTACAGCACAGGGAATATAGCCAATATTTTATAATAACTATAAAGGGACTACAATCTGTAAAAATTCTGAATCACCATGTTGTACACCTGAAATATAATATTGTAAATCAACCATATCTCAACTAAAAAAAATACTAATGCTGCACTAAACATCCAAGTACAAATTGTTTTTTTCATTTTGGATTATAACAACAAAATTACTTGACCAAATTGAAATTTTTAAAGGCGTTTAACATAAACTACCTTAAAACTTTTCAGAAAGACTAATAACAATAACATCTAACATATTATGTATCCTATACATTGTTTATTATGGGTTATCTCATTTAATCTTCATTACAACTCTATAAGGTAAGTACTATAATTATACCCATTTTATAGATGAGAAATTTGAGGTTCAGAGCGATTAGATAACTTTCCAAAGTCAGTTTAGTAGGTAACAGAATTGCAATTCAAACTGAGGTACTCTTGCTTCAGAACCCGTGCTCTAATTAAACTAGAGCTTCCATTTTCACAAGTAATATAAAAACATCCATTTCACTGAAATCTCACTGACATGAAATATGTGTTCTTTTCATCTTGATATATATGAAAATGGATTCTAATTGTTTTGCTTTGTATTTCTTTGATTACTTCTGAAGCTGAATATCCTCATGTCTATATGAATCTTACAGGTATAAAAATGGCAACTATGTTAAAATGTCATTCTGTAATGAGTTCTGTAATAATTCCGAAGGAAAAATGTTTATTATTAATAATACATGTACGAAAGGCTAGTTTAGCTATAACTATATGCCATAGCAACACTTTACCCAAACTTAAGATTTATATATAAATGTTATTTTTTGTCTCACTATTATATATCTATGGATAATATCATAAAGTAGAAAAGCGAGCAATCACTTACCTCATTATTTCCTCTCGATCTCCATGACTAGCATGTTCTGCCTGTATCTTTTGTCTTAATCGATTAATTTCTTTGTCTAGAATTGACGCAGATTTTTTTACTTCTATCCGCTCTGGGCAGATTTGTCTTGCTTGTGACATTTTCTCCTAAGATAACAGATGGTTAACTTTAAAACTCTTCTTTGATATAACAATTCACTGTACTACTTGTGCCAAAGTATGCAAAATAGAATTCTGAATTTATGTTTAAGAAATGTATCTTAATTACATTTAATATCATTATTGTTCTAAGCTTTATATTGAGAATACGGTCCAGAGTTGTCATAATCTTCAAGAGAAAATTACATTGGTGTACACACTTTAATAATTTGTAAGAGCTCCATAACTTCCTAGTGAAACAAATTTCAAGTAGCAGTTATGAAAGGTTTGGCATCCAGGGTGCTGAGGTCAGACATAGCATTCTGTGTGTTTTAGGATGGATTCTGAACATCAAGTAGTACTGAAAACACAAAGACCCTCGTGTTTGTAACATATCAAACATAGTATTTATATTCATGACCTTTGTAGTACAGTAAGTTTTAAACAAGTAGGGAAATGAATTACAGAGTTTAAATCATTTTCCTAAGACATGTAAAAGCAAAGCTGGAATTCATCTCTTTTAGGTTAAACCACGGTTGCCCTCAACTTACTCTCCTCTAAAAACAGGGCTGCTGCTTTCAGTTGTCAACAAACGTTATCTAGTAAGTGGGAGCTGAACTGCAACCCAGCTCACACCCAAGTTACTCAGAGGCAGGGGAGCATTTTTCTGACATAAAGCTGTATGCACTTGCCAACCTGGGCATTTAAGGAACTATTTCAGTGGAGGGCATGCCATTTTCCAAATCACTCAGTGACACTACACGGGGCCGTGGCAGTGCTGCCTAAAGTCCTCTTCATGTTGATCTAAGAAGTCCCCACACTGAGAGTCCCTCAGTCTTTTCCTCTGTTGATTCACTGAAACAGCTGTTACTTCATACAAAACAGATAGTCATCGGACAACATGTCTATGTTTGGAAAACATGACATTAGGAAAACACACTTTAATAATCATGACTAAGGGTGTAAACAAAATATTAAAAAAAATGATGGATAACCTCTAGTTCTTTTTCTTTCATATCTAATTCTCGTTTCTTTTTATTTAAAGTATCCAAGTGTTCTTTTTGCTTGTCTTCATAATGCCGTTTTCCTCGTTTTTGGTTATCCACTTCGGAATCAGCAAGGTTTAATTCATCCTGTTTAAATAAAACCAAAATAATCTATAAAGATTGCTTTAAAAAATTATCAGCATAGGTATAAACTAATTGACAACTCAATAAAGTGGACAGGATTATGCTGCTTTAAGAGGCAAGTGTTATTAAGTTCATATCCATATGTTTCTGAAGAGAAGTGAAGAGTTTCCCAAATTGAGAAGTCACATTATCAAATTAAAGTTCTTGTATGAAGTCTCCATACCTTATGGTGCGCTCAACTTTATTTTGGTAAACAAGGCAGTTTCCTGGGAAGCTACGGTAGCCTGAAAAGACTTTAAACAATGCAAGTGTTGTATATTACAGAGGTACCTGACAGAGGAAACCTGGTTTTAAAAAAAGGTGAATTGGGGTGGAGGAGGAAAAGATGTGAAGAAATTTAACACTGACTTATTTGGTCATCATTTCTGGAGGTGTAACCTCATAATTTTGAGAACAAAATATAATTGTAAAGAAGCTATCCCAAGTTCACTTTAAAGGGAAAGAGTAGTAAACTATAAGGTAAAGATGCATATTGGAACGCACAGCAACCACTGGGAAAAGAAACAAAAAAAACAAAAATTGTAGCTAAACAAACTAGTAGAGGAAATTTTAAAAAGGAACACTAAAAATTACTTGGCTAATCCCAAAAGAAAGAAATAAAGAGAAGAAATACAAACAAGAACAAATAACAGCTAACCATTACTTTTAAGACGAAATATCAACGCGGGCCTCTCACTGCTGTGGCCTCTCCCGTTGCAGAGCACAGGCTCCAGACGCGCAGGCTCAGCGGCCATGGCTCACGGGCCCAGCCGCTCCACGGTATGGGGGACCTTCCCGGACCGGGGCACGAAGCTGTGTCCCCTGCATCGGCAGGTGGACTCTCAACCACTGCGCCACCAGGGAAGCCCAAAAGATGATTTATTAAAAGTGCTATATTTAAAATAATATAGATGAAAGAGAAGATCAAGAGCTCTGGAAAAATCCATCACTCAACTCTTCTAATTACTCAAAATACAGCTCTAATCACCGTAAAGATGCCAACGCTGAAGACACATGAGAAAGGTTAAAAAAATTAATTCATGAAATGTAAATGGAAACAAAGCAGTATTTCTAAATGTTAAATATATCACTTTGTACCTGTGATTTTGTGTTCATGTATAATTAAATTAGTAGACCTAATGTCAAGTACACATTTTGATTATTTTGCCTAATAATTTCATATATGAATGGCGACTAAAATACATTTTCCTTTGTTACTGGATTTTTCCCTTGTTATGGGCATCTGCCTTCTATTTGAGTACATGCAGTAAACAAATGTCTTTAAAGGAGGCATAGCCTGGTGAAAAGAAGATGATATATATATATACACATAGCAACCAATTGCGGCAGCTTTCTCAAATACTGATATACAGATTGACTTCTTTATCATCAATTTGGATGTTTTAAAAAACATACAGATTTCCAAACTCCACCTTTGGAGATTCTGTTTTCGTAGGTTGAGAATCCCTGAATCTCAATTTTTAAAATGGCTCTTGATTTAATAACCACCAAATTAAATTTTAGTCGGTCTGTTTTTTGAGCCTAGTACTGGACATACATGCTGTGATGATCATGTTCACCCTCAAGAATCACAGTTATAAGGAAAAAGAAACGAACGCAAACCAAAACAACAGCATCAAGGAAGACAGAATATTTGGAGATATCCCAAAAAGAAAAAGAACATGTGAAGTATCTAAAAATTGCAAGTATTTACCTCATATAAAAGAATAGATTTAGGCTATTTGCTGACATAAGAATACAATTTACTGCATCTTGCTCGTACTGCTAAAAATAACTATCACTCAAGGTAGACACTTAATAATATACAGCTTTTATAGCAGAGTTCTATTAAAAATAAAAACATTGTTATATGGAGTACGGAGATACTCTGTTCCTTTACTTTGAGGAGAATAAAAGAAAATGGGTGCAATGTATATAGTAGGAGATACTACAGTTAGAAATTGCAATACCTCATGAAACAGAATGGTTAAACACTAATTTTTCTAATCATTTTTGGTAGAAACTTTCAAAATAAATATGTCCACGTTTGCTTTAGGGAACCAAATCAGCTTTCTAGAGCCAAAGGGGTCAATTATATCAGGGCAGATTTGTGCTGCTTAATCTTTTCTCCTAGCAACTTTAGAAAGGGAAAGACTTGACTTATAAAATAGGATGAAAAGAATTTAATGTTCTTTTCTCCACGTTTATCATGGCTTTTGACTTGTCCTTATATATTTAATAAATTTGTATCATAGGTACCATCAAATTTAAAACTAAAAAGGAACCAAGAGAGTATTTCTTTTACTTTCATGTTGTTGATGGTGAAACAGAGACTTAGAGATATTAAAAACCAGTTAGTGACACTCATCCTGGTTTTGGGGTGAGGACTAGGTTGGATTAGATCTAAAATTAATCCTGATGTAGCCCTAAAAAGTTCAGCCTTTAAAAAGATAGGCTGAGATGCTAGAAGGGACAGAATCACTGAAAAATTTTATTCTCTTTGATGCCTAAATAACCAATTTTAGTTACCCGACAACATTGGATAAATTGCTACAGTATGTATTATAGCCACTTGCTTCATATAACTCTACATCAATTATGAGGTTTTAAAAAGCTATAGATCATTAGATCTTGGAATTTTCAAAAGCATGGTCAGCCTCAATCCCAATAAACACTTATTGTCTCTATCAGAAACTGAGAGGCCCTCCTACTCCAAAATGCAGACCATCATTTTTGATGTAGGTCATGCTCCCTGTACAAAAAATTTAATTTGTGACTAAAGCATTAAGTTTGCAGTGTAAATCAAAATAAACTGTTCAAAGGGAGAAAAATACTGAAATCTTATGCGAAGATTTCAATGACTACATATTTGAACAGAGTATTTCACTCCTCACCACTCCTATGACACAAAATGAACAAACATCCTGATAGCAAACAGATTACATTTAGAAGCTGCTAATATATCACAAAGACAGTTTCTGAGGAATTAAATTCTTTTGTTAGCCAAATATTCTTGGTCCTGTTGTTAGCTATTGGGATGGCTATTGGGATGTGATAGTGCAAAGGAAAACCCTCTTGGCTACTGGCTGACCGCATGCAGGTTTACTGAAGGACTCGTCTAGCTTTCACTTATTTGCAACCAAGGCAAAGAACTTAAGACCAAGAATTCTTACTGCCTTCTGCCCATATTTTCCACTCTTGAACTTATCTACACACTCCCAATTCCAGGAGTTGCATTAGCCTACATGTCCCTAAAAGAACAGAACACAGCTTATCCTTCATTTTTTGTTTTTAATTTTAAGCTATCTGGGACAATTCAGGTGCTAATTATTTCTTTTCCTATATTGTTTTAGCATACTTTATCATTTTGATTTTAAGTTTCCCTGCTCAATCCTTCACCCATTTAAAATTTTCTTTTATCTCATCTTTGTTTTAACTTCACTGCTCTAATTTCTGAGTTTTGAATTCTCTCTCTCCTATTCCTGACAATTTTCATACTTATTTTATTTCTTCTTATTCAATTTTCTTTTAAAAACTAATTTTGTCTTCTTTTTTATCTTGGACTTATTGTGTTTTTAATTCTAATTTCCTGTAGTAACTACTATTTGTCTTTTTCAATAGTATCCTTAATACTTTTTTCCTTCCTCAAACTTTATTATTAAAATTTTATATTCTTTTTAATCAGTAATTTATCAGTCTATTTTCCCATTTTTTATTCTTATCTCAAATAGAAAAAAGTAAACCACCTTGCATTACAATAGCAGGCAGGAATCACAGCTCTATGGAAAGCAGCTGTAGAGAGGCCACCGCAAACAGAGGAAAGTTGTTTCTGCTCGGGTCCTCCTCTGACTTCCTTTAATAAATTATGTTTTCTAAAATTGACAATGGAGACAATTACAGTAAAGTTCATATGCATGCAAATTCTTTAAAATTTTTAAAATGTCTAAATACATTTTGATTCAAAGGGGTAATTTTCCTGCAAAAAAAGGGGGTTATATCGTCAATAAACCTTTCTCCTCTTAAAACATACTATTAATTCTTCTCAATGTCCTATAAATAAAATTTGAGGTTTCGAGAATAATTGAGTTATTCATAAAAATGAGAATGATAATAAGCTACTTGACAACAAAGCTATTAAACGTGGTGAAATTTACAGAATTTAATTGGTAAATAACTTTATTTCCCTAATTTGGTTCCAAAAGTATGTGCTTTAAAAAAAAAAAAAAGGCCGATTGAATTCTAGCTGGAATATAATGCAGATATGTTAATAAATGGGAATTGGGTAGCATTTTATTTCAAGCTGGCTTTTATATCAACTAATTCTTCAACTATTGCGGAAAAGTGGGACAAGAGAACAGATAAGCACAGAAACAGTATGGACAGATAAGATGTCCTGCCTCTAGTTCTAAAAGAAGAAAAAAATCTCACAA
Organism: Lagenorhynchus albirostris; assembly: GCF_949774975.1. Classification (NCBI taxonomy): domain Eukaryota; kingdom Metazoa; phylum Chordata; class Mammalia; order Artiodactyla; family Delphinidae; genus Lagenorhynchus; species Lagenorhynchus albirostris. Next base: position 76,477,485 of record NC_083107.1, on the reverse strand, counting down.
AATAAAAAGGTAACAAAAGCTGTAACCTTCTGGGGGGTCAGAAATTTGGCAATTTATTCTCCTTAAAGGCGTGAGCAGAGTGTTTAATTCTACTTGATCTAATGACGAAAAGCTGGTTTACAGCCCGGTTTTATACAGTTACATTTACAGTTAGCCATAAATTCTGTTGAGGTAATATCTAGCCGGTATATAGTGTATATAAAACTGAAACATAAAAAATATATATAGTAGAGTAACAATAATACATACCTTAAGTGGATCTGCTAGCTCTGATAGCTGATTAATTTTCTGTTTAATTGCATCATACTTGTTTTCCGCTTCTATTTTCAGACTTTTAAAATGTTCCATATTCTCTTTTTGTTGTTCCATGTTTTTCTCAACCATTTTCATTTTGATTTTATTTTCTTGAGCTTCATCTTCCTGGCAACATTTACAGAGCATACAGAATTAATTAAAACACTTTTAAGTAATCAAATAGAAAAACAGTACAAACAATTCTAGAAGAGGAGAAACTATAGGCTACAAGTAAATCAGATTAAAGACAAATACAAAGAACAAATTATGATATTTTCATACTCTTAATGGTAAATTAGGAGGTAGAAGAAATAGGTTCAAAAATAGAAAAGGATTACATTTAGAAGACAAACTACATTGTGCTTGAGGTCATAATCAAAAGGGGTAACTTTTATTCTATCTACTCACTTTTTCTTTCAAAATATAATGTATATAAATATATATCTTATGGCAGACAATGTGTTAGATGCTGAGTAAACAAAAATAAACAAGACACAGCCCATACCTTTAAGAAATTTAGTCTATCAATAAAAGTAATGAAAGCAGAAAAACACTGAGTGGAAAACCAGATTACTAATAAAAAATGAAGACAAATTCTTATTAGAGTAAAGCTCCATTGGTGCAGGGACTTGAACTGTTTTGTTCACTGTTGTGTCCCTCAGCATTTAACATGATGCCTGGTAGAGAGGAGACAATTGGTAAAAACTGATTCATTTTAACAAGACTCTGCAATCTATCTAATTCACTACTTATGGTAACCCAGAGAGCTGAGCTGAATGTCATAAAAAGATGTCTAAGAGAAATTAAAATAGAGTAATAAATATGCGGTGAATTAAAACCATTAACTTGGAAAAAAGAAAATAATGCCAAGAGGCCAACTTCAACTGACTAAAAAATATCACTAATATTGATACTGATTAATTCTGAAAAAAACTGCTAGGTAGTTTGGTTTGAAAGGGCACTATTTACATAATAAACTCTGATAAAGTATTATTTCATGTATCAACAGAAGAAGACAAAACCAATTACAATGCATGCAAGTTACATATACAAAATATTAAGGAACTTGAAGGCCATACACCAGGTAGTTTCTACCTTATTTGTAAATGGATATAGCAATCATAAAAAGTAGCCTCAAAAAAGGATTTTTTTATAAAGCTGAGAGTAGATACTCTTAACTTAAATGACAGATTTCTCCTTTAACATTACATTTAAATTGAGGAAAAGAATCTTACCAAGGTTGCAATATCTACAGACTGGTGTTCTTCTATATTCTCAAGTTCCCGAATTTCAGAAATACTTCTTCTTATTTTCATCTTTTGAAAAACAGTATTTAGATTTTAGTAAATAGAAATAAATGAAAAATAAAAACCCTGGGCAAGGATGTATTAATCAACAAAGTTCTACTCTGCTTTATGTTACAGAAGGATTCCATAGTTAATGAAAGAGACATATTAGTATTAAATGAACCAAAGAAAAGTATGTATAAAGTCTGCCTTGATCACCATTATTGCTAATCCACTCTCATGCAAAGCAGATATAAGTACTCCACCTTAGCATTTAAAATGATGACAGTGTTGAGTCCACAGAGAAAGTACTTTCCTGAAACATCCAGTCTCAAGTTATGGAAAGATTACTCCAGTGGTTCTTAAAGTCCAATCCCACTATCTCCTGGGTGTCTCTGAGACTCTTTCAGAGGGTCCATGAAGTCAACACTATTTTCATAAAAACACTAAGGCATTATTTATTTAAAAGCCTTTTTTTTTTTTAATTTATTTTATTTTATTTATTTTTGGCTGTGTTGGGTCTTTGTTGCTGCGCTCAGGCTTCTCATTGTGGTGGCTTCTCCTGTTGCAGAGCACGGGCTCTAGGTGCGCGGGCTTCAGTAGTTGTGGCACGTGGGGTCAGTAGCTGGGGTTCGCGGGCTCTAGAGCGCAGGCTCAGTAGTTGTGGCGCACAGGCTTAGCTGCTCTCTGGCACATGGGATCTTCCCGGACCAGGGCTCAAACCCGTGTCCCCTGCATTGGCAGGAGGATTCTTAACCCCTGTGCCACCAGGGAAGCCTGGCATTACTTTTTTTTTTAAGACCAATTTTACTATGGATTTCTTACAGGTGTACAGGAGGTTTATAACTATGATGTGTAATATTGCAACAGACTGATTACAGAAGCTGATATGACAGTTCAGGTGAATTTTATTAAACCAGATGTTAGAGATTTTAAAAAATATAAAAAACGTCAATCTTTTTACTAAATCTTTTTGGTTTTGGAAAATAGTTATTTTTCATAAAAATGTTATTTATGCTAACACATAATGTACTTATTATTTTTAAATGAATTAATAAACATTCTTAAATTTTGCTTTAATTTTTAATAACATGAATACTGATAGATAAAACCCAAACAAGCAAAAGCTCTTTTAAGATTGTAAAGGGGCTTGAGGCCAAAATAGTTGAGAACTATTCGTCTAACTAAATGAATGTTAAGACCTTAAAAATAACTTGGAAATGATTAAGTTGAGAAAACAAATGATGTTTTTTTACCTTTAACTCTTTATAATGCAGTTGGCACCTTCTAAGAAGTTCTTCATTGTGTTTAATATCCTTTTCAAGGGCAGACAAATGTTGCTGAAGATTTGATATCTGGGCTTTCTTATTTTCAACCTCATTCTCCAAGTCACTTAATAGAGAAGAGAGGGTAAAAAAATACTTTAAATTTACTTCTGAATATTACAAATATTTAGATCTTTACAAAGAAAACCCTATTTTTAATAGCTTTTTTGCAAAACCTATGCAGTTAACCAGTTCTCTATTCCTACCACGTAATTCAAAACATGAAAATACAGAGATTTCAAAAAACATCTTCTAAACTGGAATTAAATTTTACTTACTTCATTAGTAAGTATTTATGATTTATCTGTGGTAGGCATTGTGCACAGTGATAGGCAGAGGTAGAAAAAAAATTAAGGCATAAAGGAATCAAACAAAAAGGCAAAACATCAGGAAATAAACCATAACATTGAAATGTGAACAGGACACTGCACTATATGTCCACAATACGACGGGAACCTAAGAGTAAGTCTGGGAGAAGTGACAACTGACTTGTGTTCTCTGAAGTTTTCACCAGATGGACCACCTAGAGAAGATGGAAAGAAATACACGAAGGCACAAAGAGGTGAAAAACAAATAAGACTGAAGGTCAGTAAAACTGAAGGTCAGCTCAACATTTCCTGTGGTGAATAAATGCTATGAATGTGTGGGGAGTGAAAGGGAAGGAGAGGAGGACAATGAAAAGAGGTGGAGGGAAAGGTCGGCAGATGCCAAAGCCATAAGGGGTCTCTATGCCAGCAGAGGCAACTGTCTTTCAGAAGTGATCTTTTCCTGTTTCACTGACTCTGTCTTCTAAAACTCTGTGCCTGGTGGAAGAGAACCACCTGTGCAATTAAGAACAACTCTTCTCTGATAAAGAGAGTACGCCAGATTTCACTAAGATGCACACTTTTCCACATTTTAACATCTCTGAATTCTGAAATCATCTTCCAGTCCATGGTTCAACTATCAATACTTTTCTTTTTTACTGGTATATAAAATAACAGAGCATCTTAAATTTGATGAACTATTAGAACCGTGCTACCTTGTGGAATTCTCAAAATTAAAAACAAAAATCAGTGATGTTAGCTGAATGAATGATAAACAAATGAGAAAAAGAAAAAGAGGAGAATAAGTGTGGTATTTCTGGTAAAAATGGAGCCAGAGGCAAAAACTGTTTCAGAGCCATCTTTCATCAACAGGAACCTGCCAGTGCTGAGTTGATGAGGGTATAGAAAAGCCTACTTCATATATTCATAGTGTGGGAGGGGGTTAGGGAATCAATTGCTCTGTAGTCATTTGACAATTGCTATTAAATGATCAACTTATATAATAATAAAATAAAATTTAAATATTTATTTTAATAAATATTAAGGCTCATTTAGTATTATTAAGTGTTAAAAATATTAGTAATTGTTTAATGTTATTAAATATTTAAAATCAAGTCATAAATTGTATGTTAATAAAACAATGAATTTTAAAATTTTTAAATTCACACATTCTTTGACTCAGCATTTTCACCATTTAGAATTTAATCTATGCACATACTTTCAGAAGTATGCCATGATACACATGTGCGTTCTCACTGCAGCACTGCTATAGTAGGAGAAAACTGCAGATAACACGTATGTCCATCAACAGGAACTGGTCAGGTAGATTATGGAACAGCCATACCAAGGGGCAGCTCTAAGTGTCCTGATATGGAACAATCTCCAAGATATAATATTGAGACAAAAAGCAAGACACAGAAACCATATGTGTACTTATACACAGCACAAATGGATGAACCTTGAAAACATTATACCTAAGTGGGGGGCAAAGGACTTCACTTTTCATTGCATTCATTTCTGTACTGTTTGAATTTTCTCACCATATGCCTATATTACTTTTAATCATTTTTAAAATGTCAACAGGGACTGTGGAGAGATGGAATTATAAGCTACTTTTGTTTTCCAATTTATATTTTCTGTATTTAAAAAACACCAGTGAATTATTTTAAATTTCCAAATATCAGACAACTATCATACTGGTTCAGGTCAAAACAGATGACACAAATATCATTTAAGTATCATGATAACTTAGTACATTTTCAATCAATAAAGTTTATCAAGGTGAGAAACAATTTTTAAAAAACCAATGTTCACCTGGCTTTTAAAACAAAAGCTCTGTCCACTACACATTGATGCAAATATTTTAGCTAAAAATGAAGCCAATTATTAACTTCATAAGTAAGTCTTAAACCATTACTACTAAAATGCTAGAATCAGGGATCCTGATTTGCTGCTGATACACTTACTACCTTTTCCAAGAATGTCATACTTTTTTTAAAGATGTGGAACACAAATGCACAAGGCATTTTTTGTTGAAAGAAAAAGCATGAATTACACACAGTAACATTACCATGATATTGTTTATACATTTACATTCATGTTTGCTTGAGTACTATATAATTTAGTCTTACCCAGTTAAGAATTAGAGGGGCCTGATTTAAATGTCATGGCACAGCGGACAAAAATTTATCACTTTACAGATCACTTTTATACAGGTACGTTCAGACATTGATGAATTTTCATCTATCCTATCACAAAGATTCAGTGTCAATTTAAAATGTGTGTTGAGTGCTGTAATAACAAGTTGCAGATCATTCAACAGTTTACTGTTGCTAAAAAAGAAATTTTACTAAACTTCCCAATATCCACTATGGTTATTTTGCTTTATGCTGCTCTCATAATCATACAAAAATAACTAATATAATTTGAAAATCAGGTATGTATTTTAAAAAAACCTCATTTCCCCCTATCTATAAAAGCCATTTAGAATACTTTCACCTTTACTCAGTTTTCTTAGATAGTGCTTTTACCTAAGTTCTATGTTCTTCTGCTTGAGGTCTTCTAGGTCACTAATTCAGCTCCACCTTATCAATTCATCAACTGATAGTTCAGTTGGGAAAATCATGCTTTTTTCATACCAAAAATTCTTTTTGCACACGTTTGAATCTTATTAAGTACCTTTAGCTTTTTGTTTGGCTTTTCACTGCATCTCCTCTAGCAGCTCTATCTCCCTAAGCATTTGATCTAACGGTGCCGACTGATTTTTCTTCTAGAACAGTGTGACTCAAAGTACCAGGCAGAGATACAGCAAGGACCTTGAGCCAGAATGTATACCCAGCACACTTGTACTCTCGCTGAGAAAAATCAGCAAAACTAAACAACGGTATGTGATGTAGCTGATTTACATTCTGAGTTAAGCTCCTTACCTCCTTGCAGACAGGTAATAATCAATGTGCAGACCAGCTCATCAAGCCCAGAATACTGTCATCAAAGTCATGATGGAAAATAACCATCAATCTAGAATTCTACATCCAGCTAAATGATCTTTTAAGACCAACAGATCACTCACAATTCTTCACTGACATAACTACTAATAGAGTAATATGAAAAGAAATGAACCCCAAAGAACTAGTGGGAATAATACAGTAAAGCTACACTGGACACTAACCTTATTTCAGAATCCACATCTCTGCTGAGAAACTTAGGTCTTGTATATTCAGATGAATAATAACGCCCTGCAAAAACTTGATCACCATCAGCAGTAAAAGCTTCTCTACAATTCTTGGGTGGCTTTTGGGACTGCATTACTGCACGAGCTACAGAATTATTCTAAAAAAACAGAGGGGAAAATACATTTTAAAAATATGCCAAAGCATTTCTGTTGTATATAATTTCAAAATATTACCTAAATTACCAAAAATTTTGGTAATAGGTATTACCAAAAATACCTATTCAAGTATTTTTATTTAAACATTCAAATGAAATAATTCCATGAGAAAAATAAAATAATTTAAAAAACAACTTTCAAAGAATTAAACTATTAAGAGTCTTAAAAACATAAGAAATGATGTTTTATGACAAACTGATATTTTTTTTTGAATTTTATTTATTTTTTATACAGCAGGTTCTTATTAGTCATACATTTTATACATATCAGTGTATACATGTCAATCTCAATCTCTCAGTTCATCACACAACACCCCCACCCCCCGCCCCGCCACTCTCCCCACTTGGTGTCCATACCTTTGTTCTCTACATCTGTGTCTCTTATTTCTGCCCTGCAAACCGGTTCATCTGTACCATTTTTCTAGGTTTCACATATATGCATTAATATACGATATTTGTTTTTCTCTTTCTGACTTACTTCACTCTGTATGACAGTCTCTAGATCAATCCAAGTCTCTACAAATGACCCAATTTCATTCCTTTTTATGGCTGAGTAATATTCCATTGTATATATGTACCACATCTTCTTTATCCATTCGTCTGTCAATGCACATTTAGGTTGCTTCCATGACCTGGCTGGTGTAAATAGTGCTGCAATGAACAATGGAGGGCATGTGTCTTTTTGAATTATGGTTTTCTCTGGGTATATGCCCAGTAGTGGGATTGCTGGGTAATACAGTAATTCTATTTTTAGTTTTTCAAGGAACCTCCATACTGTTCTCCATAGTGGCTGTATCAATTTACATTCCCACCAAGCGTGCAAGAGGGTTCCCTTTTCTCCACACCCTCTCCAGCATTTGTTGTTTGTAGATCTTCTGATGATGCCTATTCTAACTGGTGTGAGGTGATACCCCATCATAGTTTTGCTTTGCATTTCTCTAATATTTAGTGATGTTGAGCAGCTTTTCATGTGCGTCTTGGCCATCTGTATGTCTTCTTTGGAGAAATGTCTATTTAGGTCTTCTCATTTTTTGATTGTTTTTTTTCTTTTTTAATATTGAGCTGCATGAGCTGTTTATGTATTTTGGAGATTAATCCTTTGCCCGTTGATTCATTTGCAAATATTATCTCCCATTCTGAGGGTTGTCTTTTCATCTTGTTTGTAGTTTCCTTTGCTGTGCAAAAGCTTTTAAGTTTCATTAGGTCCCATTTGTTTATTTTTATTTCCATTACTCTAAGAGGTGGATAAAAAAATATCTTGCTGTGATTTATGTCGAAGAGTGTTCGTCCTATGTTTTCCTCTAAGAGTTTTAGAGTGTCCGGTCTTACATTTAGGTCTCTAAATCATTTTGAGTTTATTTTTGTGTATGGTGTTAGGGAGTGTTCTAATTTCATTCTTTTACATGTAGCTGTCCAGTTTTCCCAGCACCACTTATTGAAGAGACTGTCTTTTCTCCATTGTATATCCTTGCCTCCTTTGTCATAGATTAGTTGACCATAGGTGCATGAGTTTATCTCTGGGCTTTCTATCCTGTTCCATTGATCTATATTTCTGTTTTTGTACCAGTACCATATTGTCTTAATGACTGTAGCTTTGTAGTATAGTCTGAAGTAAGGGAGTCTGATTCTTCCAGCTCCATTTCTTTTCCTCGAGATTGCTTTGGCTATTCGGGGTCTTTTGTGTCTCCATACAAATTTTAAGATTTTTTGTTCTAGTTCTGTAAAAATGCCACTGTTAATTTGATAGGGATTGCACTGAATCTGTAGATTGCTTTGGATAGTATAGTCATTTTCACAATATTGATTCTTCCAATCCAAGAACATGGTATATCTCTCCATCTGCTTGTATCATCTTTGATTTCTTTCATCAGTGTCTTATAGTTTACTGAGTACAGGTCTTTTACCTCCTTAGGTAGGTTTATTCCTAGGTATTTGATTCTTTTTGTTGCAGTGGTGAATGGGATTGTTCCCTTAATTTCTGTTTCTGATCTTTCGTTGTTAGTGTATAGGAATACAAGATTTCTGTGCATTAATTTTGTATCCTGCAACTTTACCAAATCCATTGATTAGCTCTAGTAGTTTTCTGGTGGCATTTTTAGGATTCTCTATGTATAGTATCATGTCATCTGCAAACAGTGACAGTTTTACTTTTTATTTTCCACTGTGTATTACTTTTATTTCTTTTTCTTCTCTGATTGCTGTGGCTAGGACTTCCAAAACTATGTTGAATATAGTGGTGAGATGGACATCCTTGTCTTGTTCCTGATCTTAGAGGAAATGCTTTCAGTTTTTCACCACTGAGAATGATGTCTGCTGTGGGTATGTCTTATATGGCCTTTATTATGTTGAGGTGGGTTCCCTCTATGCCCACTTCCTGGAGAGTTTTTATCATAAATGGGTGTTGAATTTTGTAAAAAGCTTTTTCTGAATCTATTGAGATGATCAAATGGTTTTTATTCTTCAATTTGTTAATATGTTGTATCACATTGATTAATTTGAGTATATCGAAGAAGCCTTGCATCCCTGGGATAAATCCCACTTGATCATGGTGTATGATCCTTTTAACGTGTTGCTGGATTCTGTTTGCTAGTATTTTGTTGAGGATTTTTGCATCTATATTCATCAGTGATATTGGTCTTTAATTTTCTTTTTTTGTAGTATCTTTGTCTGGTTTTGGTATCAGAGTGATGGTGGCCTCATAGAATGGGTTTGGGAGTGTTCCTTCCTCTGCAATTTTTTGGAAGAGTTTGAGAAGGATGGGTGTTAGCTCTTCCCTAAATGTTTGATAGAATTCACCTGTGAAGTCATCTGGTCCTGGACTTTTGTTTGTTGGAAGATTTTTAATCACAGTTTCAAGTTCATTACTTGTGATTGGTCTGTTCATATTTTCTATTTCTTCCTGGTTCAGTCTTGGAAGGTTATACCTTTCTAAGAATTTGTCCATTTCTTCCAGGTTGTCCATTTTATTGGCATAGAGTTGCTTGTAGTAGTCTCTTAGGATGCTTTGTATTTCTGTGGTGTCTGTTGTAACTTCTCCTTTTTCATTTCTACTTTTATTGATTGGAGTCGTCTCCCTCTTTTTCTTGATGAGTCTGGTTAATGGTTTATCAATTTTGTGTATCTTCTCAAAGAACCAGCTTTTAGTTTTATTGATCTTTGCTATTGTTTTCTTTGTTTCTATTTCATTTATTTCTGCTCTGATCTTTATGATTTCTTTCCTTCTACTAACTTTGGGTTTTGTTTGTTCTTCTTTCTCTAGTTCCTTTAGGTGTAAGGTTAGATTGTTTATTTGAGATTTTTCTTGTTTCTTCAGGTAGGCTTGTAGTGCTATAAACTTCCCTCTTAGAACTGCTTTTGCTGCATTCCATAGGTTTTGGATTGTCTTGTGTTCATTGTCATTTGTCTCTAGGTATTTTTTAATTTCCTCTTTGATTTCTTCAGTGCTCTCTTGGTTATTTAGTAACGTATAAAATAACCTCCATGTATTTGTGTTTTTTACATTTTTTCCCCTGTAATTGATTTCTAATCTAATAGCATTGTGGTCAGAAAAGATGCTTGATATGATTTCAATCTTCTTAAATTTACTAAGTCTTGATTTGTGACACAAGATGTGATCTATCCTGGAGAATGTTCCATGCGCACTTGAGAAGAAAGTGTAATCTGCTGTTTTTGGATGGAATGTCCTATAAATATCAATTAGATCTATCTGGTCTATTGTGTCATTTAAAGCTTGTGTTTCCTTATTAATTTTCTGTTTGGATGATCTGTCCATTGTTGTAAGTGAGGTGTTAAAGTCCCTCACTATTATTGTGTTATTTTCGACTTCCTCTTTTATAGCTGTTAGCAGTTGCCTTATGTATTGAGGTGCTCCTATGTTGGGTGTATATATATTTATAATTGTTATATCTTCTTTTTGGATTGATCCCTTTATCATTATGTAGTGTCCTCCCTTGTCCCTTGTATGTGTCCCTAGGTCTGAAATGGGTCTGTTGTAGACAGCATATATATGGGTCTTGTTTTTGTATCCATTCAGTGAGCCTGTGTCTTTTGGTTGGAGCATTTAATCCATTCACGTTTAAGGTAATTATCGATATGTATGCTCCTATTACCATTTTCTTAATTGTTATGGGTTTGTTTTTGTAGGTCCTTTTCTTCTCTTGTGTTTCTCACTTAGAGAAGTTCCTTTAGCATTTGTTGTAGAGCTGGTTTATGGTGCTGAATTCTCTTAGCTTTTGCTTGTGTGTAAAGCTTTTGATTTCTCCATCAACTCTGAATGAGATACTTGCTGGGTAGAGTAATATTGATTGTACGTTTTCCCTTTCATCACTTTAAATATATCATGCTACTCCCTTGTGGCTTGTAGAGCTTCTGCTGAGAAATCAGCTGTTAACCTTATGGGCGTTCTCTAGTATGATATTTGTCATTTTCCCTTGTTGCTGTCAATAATTTTTATTTTTATTTAATTTTTGTCAGTTTGATTACTATGTGTCTCAGCGTGTTTCTCCTTGGGTTTACCCTGTCTGGGACTCTCTGTGTTTCCTGGACTTGGGTGACTATTTCCTTTCCCATGTTAGGGAAGTTTTTCACTATAATCACTTCAAATATTTTCTCTGGTCCTTTCGCTCTCTCTCTCTCTTCTCCCCTGGGACCACTGTAATGCGAATGTTGTTACATTTAATGGTGTCCCAGGGGTCTCTTAGGCTGTCTTCATTTCTTTTTGTTCTTTTTTCTTTATTCTGTTCCACAGCAGTGAATTCCACCATTCTGTCTTCCAGGTCACTTATCCGTTCTTCTGCCTCAGTTATTCTGCTATTGATTCCTTGTAGTGTATTTTTTATTTCAGTTATTGTACTGTTCATCACTGTTTGTTTGTTCTTTAATTCTTCTAGGTCTTTGTTAAACATTTCTTGCCTCTTCTCAATCTTTGCCTCCATTCTTTTCCAAGGTCCTGGATCATCTTCACTATCATTATTCTGAATTCTTTTTCTGGAAGGTTGCCTATCCCCACTTCATTTAGTTATTTTTCTGGGGTTTTATCTTTTTCCTTCATCTGGTACAAAGTCCTCTGCCTTTTCATTTTGTCTATCTTTCTGTGAATGTGGTTTTCCTTCCACAGGCTGCAGAACTGTAGTTCTTCTTGCTTCTGCTGTCTGACCTTTGGTGGATGAGGCTATCTAAGAGGCTTGTGCAGGTTTCCTGATGGGAGGGACTGGTGGTGGGTAGAACTGGGTGTTGCTCTGGTGGGCAGAGCTCACTAAAACTTTAATCCTGTTTTCTGCTGATGGGTGGGGCTGGGTTCCCTCCCTGTTGGTTGTTTGCCCTGTGGCGACCCAGCACTGGAGTCTTCCCAGCTCTTTGGTGGGGTATTGGCTGACTCTGGGAGGGCTCATGCCAAGGAGTACTTCCCAGAACTTCTGCTGCCAGTGTCCTTGTCCCCACGGCGAGCCACAGCCAACCCCCACCTCTGCAGGAGACCCTCCCACACTAGCAGGGAGGTCTGGTTCAGTCTCCTATGGGGGTCACTGCTCCTTCCCCTGGGTCCTGATGTACACACTACTTTGTGTGTGCCCTCTAAGAATGGAGTCTCTGTTTCTCCCAGTCCTGTCGAAGTCCTGCAATCAAATCCTGCTAGCCTTCAAAGTCTGATTCTCTAGGAATTCCTCCTCCCATTGCCAGAACCCCAGGATGGGAAGCCTGACGTGGGGCTCAGAACCTTCACTCCAGTGGGTGGAGTTCTATGGTATAAGTGTTCTCCAGTTTGTGAGTCACCCACGCAGCCGTTATGGGATTTGATTTTATTGTGATTGCACCCCTCCTACCATCTCATTGCAGCTTCTCCTTTGTCTTTGGATGTGGGGTATCTTTTTTGTAAGATACCAGATACTGGTCAGTTCCAGTGTCTTCCTGTCGATGACTGTTCAGCAGTTAGTTGTGATTCTGGGGCTCTCGCAAGAGGGAGTGAGCACACGTCCTTCTACTCCGCCATCTTGAACCAATCTCCCTGATAAGATTTTATTTTTAAATTCTAATATTGCTATCCACTAAAGTTAAAGATTTTAAGTACTTTTTCACATGAAAATATTTACCTTAGAAATCTTATTTTTCATAGAAAAATGAAATCTTATTTTTTCTAAATGTCTTTTACACCCTAGAAAAGATGTGAGTGAACAGCAAATTCCAATAAAAGATTAGTACACTGAATTATGTAGGAAAAGCCTGGAAATATTTAGTATTTTACTTCCTAGAGGAAGTAAAAAGAGGATTAGGCTTAACTGAGACCTAATCAACCTTCCTTGGAACAGACCTTTACAAGAGGACTTCATTATTTTCTTTCAAGTATCTGTCTAAAATATGAGAGGGCCAAGCCCACAAATAATTACAATATGAACTTGCAATTCACATATACACATTTGGATGATTGATGTCATTGCCTCTCAGGTTCCATTAATGAGAAAAAGAGACTGTGTTTGTATTAATTACAGATTTGTTTTGAATTCCCTTGTCCCTTCTCAGCAAATTTATGCCAACAGATGGAACACAAATATTGGTGATCTAATCTAACAAGTACATATCAATAGAAATATGTACACTGATGAAGAATAAACATTGATTTATTTTACAGAACTCAAAGTTTTTTTAAGAAAAGAATTCATAAAATATCAAGTACTTAAGCAGAATAGGAATTTACATAACCAACCTCAGTTTAGGAAATTTAGAATAATATAAAATACAGCAAGCATCTGGTCTTACTTTGATCAGCAGCACTGTCTCTATGCTTCTCATGTCAATTAGGCTATTTGTGACAACTGCATTATCTATTTCTAAAGCTGTCAGAACTGTTGGGAACTCTGGATGATAAGCAGCTCTAGGAGACAAAAATATATAAGGATTAACTTACCAAATGGTAATTATATATGTATATTTTTTAAATGGGTGATGAGATGATGGATAGTAACAAGACATGGAAAATATGTGATAACGTTTGAAAACATCTGTAATAGGTTTATTTTATTTTATTAGCAAACATTTATATATTACTATGTGCTAGGCACTGTTCTAAGCATATTATAAATACAGTTGACCCGTGAACAACACGAGTTTGAACTGCATAGGTCCACTTATATGTGGATTCTTTTTCAATGAATACAGTATGCACTGCAATATCCATGGTTGTCAGAATCAGCAGATGCGGACTGTGGCTACAGAGGACCAAGTATGGGGCTTGAGCATCCACAGATTTTTATACCCACAGAGGGATATCCCTGTGGAAACCTGTATTAGCTCATTTAATCCTCAAAACAACTATATGAGATAGATAATATTATTCGCTCTTTTTTTTTTCTTTCCCAAATGAGCTGCAGAGAGTTTAATAAGTTCCCCAATGTCATAAAGGTAAGAGGTCAGGCTAGGATTTAAACCAGGCAGCTCAGCTCTAGAACCCAGCAGATTCTCAATCATTATGTCCTATTGCCTGTTATACTTAATCATTACAATTTTCTTAAATCTTATACTCTATCATACAAACATAAAAGTCATTTAATTAAAACACATTGGGAAAAGGCAATGGCATTCTTACTGCTTTCTTAGTTCTAGAATTCCAAAACAAAGAAATATCTTTGTATATATGTTTTCCACTTATTCATTCATTAATTCAACATGTATTTACTGAGCACCTACTATGTGCAAGATGCTGTTCAGAGGATAAGGAGATAGCACTAAACAAAACAGACTACATCCTTCTCCCCATGGAGCTTACACTCTACTGAAGGAAGACAGAAAAATGAAGAAAAAGTGGCATACTGTGCTTTTTCACACAGAAAGTGTCAGGAAAAGCCTTGCTAAGGTGTCAACAGGCAGACACCTGAGGAAATGGGAGTTACATTAGCATAATGAAGAAGAGCATTTCGTGCCCAGGGAGCAGCATTTGCAAAGGCCCTAAGAGGGCTGTTGGAGAAGCCGGGAGGCCAGTGTGCTGTGGTGGACGAGCAGTGCTGGGAGTGCTACTGGACACAAGGACAGGAGAGATGGCAAGAGGACAGGTCATGTGGGTCCGAGAGGTCGCAGTTAGGCCTAAAGAGGATGAGAAAGTACAGGACAATTTGAGCAGAGGAATGACATGGTCTGACTTTACTCTGGCTGTGATATTGAGAGTGTGGATGGAAGGGAACCAGAAGCAAAACTCACTTGAGATATGATAATGGTGTGAACCAGGGTAGCACTGCAGAAGTGTTTAGATCCTGGATACATTTATAAAGTACAGCCAGTAGGATGTGGGATGGCAGAAAGAAGTCAAGGATGACTGAGGTTTTGGCTTGAGCAACTGAAAAATGGAGATGGGGATGACTATAGGAAGAGCAGTTTTTAGGGTGGATCTCAGGAGTTTGGCTTTTAGATATGTTAAGTTTCAAATGTCTTTTGGACATCAAAGTGGAAAATATAAATTGAATGTATTATATTCTGGAGTTCAGAGGAAAGAGCCCAGCTAGAAACATAATGTGGTGATCATCAGTGTATGGACTATATTTTAAGCCATGAAACTGGATGAGTTCACCCAGGAAGTAAGTGCTGGGAGTAGGTGCACATGGAGAAGAGGTCTGGAACACTGATACTGGAGATTCCCAAGTGAGGAGAAATAAGCAGAAGACATTACAAAAGAATACCTAGAGATGTGGGAAAACAAGAAGAGTGACATCCTAGGGACCAAGTAAAAAAAGTGTTTCAGGAAGAATTAAACGATCAGCTGAATCAAATACTGCTGGTAGGTCAAGTCAGCGAGCGGGAAGGAAGGACGACAGGACCAAGCCAAGCAAGGCTCACTGGCGCCTGGACAAGAGCTGCTCTGGTGTGTGATGAAGCTATAAAAACTTGACTGGAGTAGGTTCAAGAAAGAAGGGGAAGAGAGAAGTTAGTGACACAGACAACTCTTCTGAGAAGTTTTTCCTGTTAAAAAGAGGCAGAGAAATAGGATAGTAACCTTAGGACAGAGTTCAAGTGGAAGTAAAAACAAAGATAGGAAAGAATAGGGGGTGGGCGCTCTAGAAACATCAAGCAGTGCCAATGAAACAACGCAGGGAGTGAGGGGAGAGAGGATAGGGAGCCCGAGTCTAAGAGGGAGGGGACGTGGAAGGGGATTGTGGTGAAGCATAGGCTCTGGCCAGTCCGCTGAAAGCACAGGTTTCTATGCTAGGAAGGAGCAAGTATTTTCGAGCAGGCACATGCCACTGCTAGACAGGCTGCTCCCACCAGCTTGCTCTAAAGCACCCAGTCACAACCACCCCTTCCTTTTGCTCTACTTCCCTGGGATGCACTTCATATTTAGTTTATATCACAATTAGTTTTGCCTGCTGAGAGATGCTGTAACATCGGTCGAGGAAAACTAAAAGTAGGAAGGAATAGTAGCAATAATGTGTCAGTAATGAGACAAGGAAAGGACAAGTATGGAATAAGCTCACTAGACAACATAATGTAGAAAGCCTAAAGAGGACGAGAGGGACAAAGGAAAAACCGCACATCAAATTCTAGGCGAGCACGGTGAGCCTCACTGGTAAGAGGAATTATAGGACAAAATGATTTGATGATCCTAATTAAGCTTAGAAGAAAGCTTTAATAAAAACATGATTTATAAAGCCAAGTAAAAGGAAAAATACCACAATCAAATTAAATATAGAAAAAACACGCTTAAAATGAAGGGCATTTTTAATGTTTCCAAATATAAGGCAATTGAAAAAAGCAAAAATTGGATTTATAAGAAAAAGTGGAGTGGGAGAGAAAAGAAATTTTAAAACAATCTGTTAATAGGAATATATATATAGGAATATATATATATATATAGGAATATATATACATAGGAATATATATATAGGGATATAGAGAGGACTATATATATATGTAGGAACACACACACACATACACGTGTATCTTTAAAAGTAAAGTGATTAGCTAGCCAGCAGCTAACAAAGAAGGCGATTTGGGTATGGTGCCCTTGAGGTTTGTTAGGGTCATTAAAGAAAACAATCACAGCTCTTTATGGAATCTGTAAACCACCCAGAGTTGAACTCTGAGCAATGAGTACCAAAGTTCTTCCCTACGCCCTCCCTCTTAACGTGGCCAGGTCTGCACCATTTCCTTCTTCAGTACAATTTCTAAGCCACACAACGTCTACTTCCCAGTATGTCTCCCCAAACAGATCTCACGTGAGGACCTTAAAGGCAGGGAGTATCTCTCATTTATCTATGTATCTCCAATGCCTAAGATTCAAATTAAAGACGTGGCTTGATGGAATTTTACAAATCAGGAGTGTAGATATGGTTAACATTAAAAATGTTTTAACTCTTTCTGAGCTTGCACGTAACTAAGCAAAACCAGAAACAGTATTTAATTACTGATGCCTTACCTGTGTCTTACATCATACACCTCCTTCCGAAACTCAGAAACTATTATCTGTGGCCGTGAGGTCCCTGGTGAGTAAAACCTTTTCATCAGTGCCTGAAGCACTCTTTCATCAGCATGATTATCGCAACAATAGGCTTGCAGAAGTCCTTTCAAGCAAGATTCAATGGCCAAAGCAAGCTCAGTGTCCCGAAGATGAATGCAAGCTCCTAAAAGTGAGAGAAAATTATTAAAAGCCCATAAATACTTGAAATGTTAATGTAACCATCTTTATAATAGTTCATAAATGACTTTAAAATATTTTCATATGAAGCAATTTAAATGATATTATAGATCTCATTTTAACCAAATGGGAAATACCCCATCCCACTGGATACACTGGGGAGAAAACCCACTAAATCCTGTGAAAAGTTGTCTCGCTCTGATATAAATCAACAGTATTTCTCCTATGTGTATATATATATATATATAAAATACTATTCCAGCCTCTGAATGGTGTTTTGAAAATCAAGCCAAAAGGGTTATAGACTCTTCACTATTTTCTGTAAAACTGATTAATATTGAAATTTTAGATTTAGAGAGGGAAAAAAATACCTCATCTATTGAAATGGATTCTGGTATAGAGGTACATGTCATTTAAATGAAGAGACATTACTACAATACTTAATACAGTACATAATACTGTACTTATACAGTACTTTACTAAAAAAGTATACTTATAGCATCATTTTCACCTAATGATGTACAGAATTAGAGATAGCTCCTCAGAACTCAACTGATTTTTTTTCTCATGTATATATGAGGATAACTAAATAACCTCAGGCTTATAGTTGAAAGAGGACTTAGAAGTAATGTTGTCCAAACCTAAATAGAAACTTAAAAAGACAAGTCATTTTATCAAGTTTTACACAAAACTCAGGTGATTGGCCTTTTAACTATATCTTGATATCACTGAATTTTCCTACTAATCAATTACATGCAAATTAGTTCATTGATTTATTCATTCAAAAAAATAAAAAGCAGATTATTCAACTCTATAATTACTTTTCCTTTTCCTAAGTTCTCTTTCTTTTGGCTTTTTTATGCTTAAAATATACAAAAGGAAAGTTTAAAGTGATTTTATCATTTCTTAAAATATGTACAAAGTCTACATATAACTACATGGTTCTTCGATAACAGTGTTTTAAAATTATATTCAACAGACTCCTTCCAGAAAATAAAGATGTACTTCTAATTTTTATTATATACTGACTAATTGGTGACAAATACCTAGAGGGCCTACAGGTTTACAGGTAAAATGCCCCCGTCTGTAAGCATCATCTATGGCTTCCAGAAGAGCTGGAACATGAGGGCCAAATCTTTTCAGTCGATCAGTTTTACTGTCTTTCAATTCTTTCAGTTGCCTCTGATTATAGTTCAGTGTATTCTTCACATCTAACTCTTCTCTCCTACAAAATACACGTGGAAAAACAAAACAGATATGTGATACAGTTAAACAGAAATACTCAGTCTTTTCCCCTAATACCTGCATACCAGTGAATGACGCAGCTGCCCTAAAAACTAAAAGCGGATCTCTTCATTTGAAAACAACTGTGTTACCAGGAAAAAATAGTCAGAAGACCTCAAAACTTAGCATGGAAAAAGAAAAAAAGCAGTCGTGACAAGGACTAGAAATCCCAGAAACTGTCCAATTCTACAAGTTTAAGAAGTCTTATTAGGAAAGTGATTTTAAAAGATCCCTTATTATGAGGAAGAAGAAGAACAACAACAAAAAAAACATGTATTCTCTTTTCATATAAAGAGGAAAACTAGATGATTTTCAAATAACTGAAAAAAGTATAAGAATGTGGACACTTACTTAATTCTGGTATGTTCTTCTTTGTCCTTTTCTACAGCTTGCTGAAATTGTTCGATCTCTTGATTGACTGAACTTTCTTGATCCTGTAAGACCTTTACTCCTTCTTTTAACCAAGATATTTTTTTTTGCCTTTCCAACCGTTCAGGTTCCAAAGACTGATCAGCACTAATGGTAAATAATACAAAGTGGAAAATATTCAATGAAAAACCTAACATTTAAAAAACATAAAGCAGGGCTTCCCTGGTGGCGCAGTGGTTGAGAGTCCGCCTGCTGATGCAGGGGACACGGGTTCATGCCCCGGTCCGGGAAGATCCCACATGCCACGGAGTGGCTGGGCCCGTGAGCCGTGGCCGCTAAGCCTGCGCGTCTGGAGCCTGTGCTCCGCAACGGGAGAGGCCACAGCAGTGAGAGGCCCGCGTACAACAAAAAACAAAAAAAACCATAAAGCAATGTGATAAAATTCCTTTAGCAATAATACAGAAAATAAAATATTCCATTTCACCTGGATTACTTTATTACAAAATGAGATAACTATGAAAATTGCAAAGTAACTATCTTACCTTTTTCTTAGTTCTTCAATTCTTTTGCAAAGCTGCTCATCATCTTTCTTTAATGCTCTATACTCGTTTAGGGAATGGTTGTATAAAACCTAAAAAAAAAAATCAGACATACTTTAGTAAAATGAAAAACAAATACCCCATTCAAGACCACTTTTGCCAAATCGTCAAATCAGAGGGTGAATATATGCAGAAATATATTTTTAAAACAACATACATATATGGCCATATGAAATCATTATATTTTTTGAAGTCTGAAAGCAACACAATTACAAAAACCTCTACTTTTAAAAATAAATGAACAGTATTTATAGTTGATATGCAATTTTTAATACTGGAAAAGTTCTCTCACCTCAGCTTCATTATAGGCCCTTTTCTTAGAAGTAAGATCTGCTTTCAATGCCATACATTCTGGTGCTCGTGCATTTGTCTCTTGACTAATCTTTTCTAGTTTATCTTGAATATCCTTGTACTTTTTTTCTGCTTCATTAAGTCTGACCTTTAAGAAAATAACATCGTTGGAGCATATTTTATTTTTCTCCAATAAACAGAAAAAATAAAAATATAATTGTATATGGTTCACATTTCAAATAAACTTAATTTTGCTCTAACTAAACTCAAGACATTAATTAGGTAAACAAACATATAAAGTGTTAAATATGTATTTTTTTAATTGAAATATTGTTGATTTACAATATTATGTTAGTTTCAGGTGTATAGCAAAGTGGTTCAGTTATACATATACATAGATATATATAGACAGGTACATATCTATGTATCTATCTATCTATTCTTTTTCAGATTCTTTTCCATTATAGGTTATTACAAGATATTGAATATAGGTTCCCTGTACTATACAGTAAGCCCTTGTTGTTTATTTTATATATAGTGGTGTGTATACATTAAACCCATACTCCTAATTTACCCTTCACTCCTTGCCCCTTTGGTAACCATAAATTTGCCTTCTATGTATGTGAGGCTGTTCCTGTTTTGTTAATAAGTTCATTTGTATCATTTTTTAGATTCCACATATAAGTGATATCATGTAATATTTGTCTTTCTCTGTCTGACTTACTTCACTTAGTACGATAATCTCTAGGTCCACCGATGTTGCTGGAAATGGCAGTTATCTCATTTTTTATGGCAGAGTAATATTCCAGTGTGTGTGTGTGTGTGTGTGTGTGTGTGTGTGTGTGTGTGTACCACATCTTCTTCATCCATTCATCTGATGATGGACACTTAGGCTGCTTCCATGTCTTGGCTATTATAAATAGTGCTGCTATGAACACTGAGGTGCATGTATCTTTTTTAATTAGAGTTTTCATCTTTTTTTGATATATGCCTAGGAGTGGGATTGCTGGGTCGTATGGTAACTCTATTTTTAGTTTTTTAAGGAACCTCCATACTGTTCTCCATAGTGGCTGCACCAATTTACATTCCCACCAACAGTGCAGGAGGGTTCCCTTTTCTCCACACCTTCTCCAGCATCTATTATTTGTAGACTTTTTGATGATGGCCATTCTGACTGGTGTGAGGTGATACCTCATTGTAGTTTTGATTTGCATTTCTCTAATAATTTGAAATGCTAAAATATATTTTAATTCCACATTTAGCTTTCCAATAAATGTGCTATCTTCTGGGGATACAAAGATATAGTAACAACTGTCTTCAAGTAACACAATTAAAGGGAGACAGACACAGTTTAGCAGAGAAACAAACATGCAAATAGATCATGCAGTTTGGATGCAATAATGCTTAAGTAGGGTATGTATATTTGTAATTGTGAAAGCACGAGGAAGAATTTATAG
Source organism: Lagenorhynchus albirostris (assembly GCF_949774975.1). Lineage (NCBI taxonomy): Eukaryota > Metazoa > Chordata > Mammalia > Artiodactyla > Delphinidae > Lagenorhynchus > Lagenorhynchus albirostris. The sequence goes on along the minus strand of NC_083107.1, from coordinate 76,456,276 downwards.
GTCTGTCAGAAAAAGTTAGGGATGCCTTCAAAGAAGCATTTGAGCTGAAACTTGGAAGATTACTCAAAATGTACCAGGAAAAAAGCTGGGGAAAGGTGTTACAGGGAGTTGGAAAAGCATGTGGAAAGGCATTAAAACCATTTTAGGAATTAAAATTATTTCTGGAGCTTGAACTGAGAGGGTAGTGGTGGGAGATGAGATGAAGGGGTAGAAGGGCTTTGAATTCCATGATCAGCTTACAACTTAAACCTCTAGACAACAGGGAAACAAGATACCAAACTATATGTAAATCTATAATGAAACTATATGTAAATCTATACGTACAACCACTTTGGAAGCACATGGAAGGCAAGGTAAAGGGAAAAATTAAAGGAAATGATGTCAGTAAGAAGTTAATGTAATGTTCTGGGACAAAAATAATTAGGGACCAAAATGTCACACTGAAAACAGGAATAGATTAGAAGGGAAAAATATGAGAACTATTTAGATCAGAGATCAGCAAATTTTTTCTAGAAAGAGCCAGATAGTGTATACTTCAGGCTTTATGGGCTATAAAGTCCCTGTCACAGCTATTCCAGTAGAAATGCTAAGTTTGAAGTGTCTGGAACATTTAGGTAAAGATGGGAAGACAAGTATTTGAACCAAGTGCTCAGGATAAAAGTTTGATTAGGAATACAGATTAGGGAATTGTCAATATGTAGGCTATTTAGGAAACATTATATAGAATGGTAGTGTAGTTCTGTTATTAAGACATCAGTAGTATAATCTCTATGTTTTTTATAAAAATTGAAGTTGGTCTAGGTGCTTTACAAACTAAATATAATTCATCTATCTTCAGTTTAAATTAGGTTAATACAAGTTTAAAGTCTGCTTTAGACACTGTTTCTTCAGAAACCTTCCCTTCAATAGTTATTCTATAATCAATAAATAAGCATATACTATGTGAAAGGTTTTATGTAAGGCATGGTGGGAAGGATATAAATATAAGATAGTCCAAACCCTCCAGAAATTTACCATTTACTACATAGCATGGCCAAATACTTAAGTAGAGCAAATAGCCACAGAACTAAATATCATCCAACCTCAAGATTTTCCTTTCCCCACTTGAAAAAAAAAATGAGTGTTTATTACTAAGACTGGATTTCATTTTTAGACTGGGGAATATCTAAAGAGGAAAGCAACAAGGTCTTCCCCTATGACAAGCTAAGAAATGAAACTGAGAAGAATTGAATGAAAATTTCAGAATATTCTCTCAGAAATGAAAATCTAAGGTGAGAGAGGTGGGTGGGGTTGAATTTCCATTTACTACCTGAAGAGGGAATATAAGAAATTCAGCCCAGAGATCACTAAGTAAATGTACTGTCTTCACCATTTCTGTTACTTTTACACATTCATCTATTACCTTTCACGGATTAATGTTATAACCCTTAAAAGGAAAAAGACTGGCCTGCTTATCTTAGGGGTAGACAGGAAGAAGTAAGGTGGGAAAGATTACACCCTGTACTACAACTAAGCCTGGGAGTCAGAAGCCCGTAAGCTAAGGAGAACAAAATACTAAGATGTAAGTCAGTCACACTGGGGCTCCTATAAAGAAAGAAAAGGCTAGGAGATCTACTTCCAGCACGACGGCAGAGAAATTCCACAGTGGTGGCTGTACAACCCTGTGAATATACAAAAGAAACAATGAACTGTAAATTTTAAATGGGTGGATTGTATGGTATATGAATCATATCTCAATAAAGCTGTTAACAAGAGAATGGCAAGGTAAATACAAAGAGCAGGGCTGCTCTGTGCTACAAAGGTCCATGTGGAAACCCTCAACAGAAAATTGCTCCCTTTACTTACCCCTCAACCAACTTCTACCTCTGTATAAAAAAAATATAATTACCTGCTGTTCTTCCGTTTTCCTCTCAAGTCTAGCAGCACGATCTTCTCCAATTTTGATGTTGTCTCTGATAGCATTCAGTTGTTTTTCAATTTCATTGACCTAAAAAGAAATTATATAGCAAGTCACATATAAGACTAACCACAACCAAGTATATTCTGTATATTACAAATATGTGTGAATAGGTAATTAAGTGAAAATTACCACTGCCCAAGCCATTTCATGTTTCAAGTATTCCAGATTGGTCTTCATTGTACTTAAGCCAGCAATACTCTGAAAACGTTCTTCTTTCTCCAAACACTGGCGCTTTAGTTCAGTAAGTCGCTTAAAAAAGAAAAAAGAATATATTTCTTAACAACATTGAAGAAACAAGACTTTCCGCAAATGTATTTCTTTTGAATACTGCCTAAACAAATACTGAAAAAGATGTGCTAGGAAATGACTTCTTTAATTAAAACAAAAATAGAAAATATTTTTGGTTCTTTGGTATACTTTTATTAAGTACAATCACTTTGTTAATTTCTGCACTATAAAAATGACCAGATACTCTTCAAATGAAGAAGAGCAAAGGAATAAAAGTTTCAAGACCACACAAGTATAGACAAAACTCAAGTTTCTATCAATTCCCTACCTGATAGACAGACTGGACTGTTCTCCTGGGTGAAGTATACCCAGGATCCATTCCAATGATAATGGAAGGCTCAAAAGGAATTTATTTCTAAAAATCAAATGTTACATTTTTTTCTTATCCAAGTTTTCTCTTAATAATTAATCAATAAAGCAAAAACCAACTCTAGTGACGTATGAACAGCTTCCAAAGCTGCACACCTGGGTTGACAGCCTCTCCTCTTCATTCATGGTTTCCATGTTCAACTAGGGTCTTCACTATGGATCTTAGTGTGTTTCCCTATCCAAGTCACTTTCCCATTCTTCAGGATTATTTCAATCCATCATCACTCTCTTCAAACCTCATATAACTGCCACCCTAATCCCTTACTCATTCTCCCTGATGCCTATTTCACAGAATTCAGAAGCTATCAGAAAGAAATCGTCTCCAGTGTTCAACAACCTTATATATAAACCTAAAGCAGTCTTTTCCTCCTGCTAAAACGGAAGAGGTGGCTTCATTATACTTAAGTCCAGTGCCTATCTCTTACTTACATCCTACTCACCCCCCTTCTGCCTTCTCAAGAGGTCTAAATTAGTTGATTTTTCATCCCATCTTTTTCATCTTTTTTCCACTTAATCCTCCTCACTGACTCCTTTCCATGATCACATTTAAAACTTTACTTACTTATCTTTCCAATTTACAAACAAAACCACCAATATCCACCCCTGGATACCACCTCTTCCTCTAAAAGCCATCTTCCCTTTCCACCCAAGTTTCACGAAAATTATCTCTAGCTCTTCAATTCTCTCTCTGGTTTTCAGCCCCACAAATCTGGCTTCTGTTTTCACCACCACCCTACATGTCCACAGAGCACTGGCCCAAACCATTTCAAAGCTCTTCTCTACACTACCACTGCCACTACCCTAACTTACATCATCATCATCTGTTTGAACAACGGTAATACCTTCCTTACTGATCTCTCTGTTTCCTTCCTTACAGCAGTTCACTCTCTTCTGCAGCAGAGTGATCTACTAAAAATATACATTTAATCAAGCCATCCACTTCCATGTGTTGTACTGCCCTTAAGTTCTACAAAGTCTTCCACAATCTGGCCTCTTAACTCTCATGCTTGTGTTCTCTACTTTAGACAATGTAGAATTCTTTCAGCTGTTTAAAACCACCACATGCTCTATTGCCCAAGACTCCATCCATGCTTATTTCTTGGAACACACTTCCTCACTCTCACCATCCTTTGCCTGGTATTATTCACCCTTCAGTTCTTACCTTAGACATTACTTACTTAACGGCTATACCTCTCCCACTGCCCCTGCCTTGTCCCTAACCCCTGTTGCCAGTATCCTATTAAGTGCTTTTGCACAAACTAACTTTGAACTCCTTTAGTAGTGCTCACCATAGTCAATTATCTACCATCTGCTTTCTGCTGAATAGTTAGGTGTACGACCCCAAGAATCCTGGTATGTATTTGCCATTATATGGTCATGACCAAAGCCCAATGCTAGCAGGCACATGGTAGGAACTTAATATTTGATGGCTGAATGACTTCCAGTTTCTAATCTTCACATTCTGTTTCTTTTTTTTGACTTTTTCATTTGTATCTCCCACTGTATCCTTTTTTGTTGGCTTGGGGTTTTTTTGTTTGTTTTTTAAATTTTTATTGAAGTATTGTTGATTTACAATGTTGTGTTAGGTCACATTCTACTTCTTAAAGATTAAACTATTCAAATCCAGAGCTTATTTTGAGAATGTAGTGCATTTAATTAATTAGGAAGAAATTTCATATTAAGTGCATATTATGCATAAGCAACTCTGATACATGATATAGGGATGTGCTTCTTAAACTTCACAAACAAAGTATCTTCAATCGCTTATGACAAAGTATACCATGAAGAAAGTGGGTATTTAAACACCAAGCTGTCTGAAGCAAACAAATTTCTTCAAAGTCCTGATTTATTGTTTTTAAAATAATAGATGTTAATATATACTATGTACATTTGCTTGAATATACAATATTTCCTTTCCCCAATAATAACACTGACATTCCAATAACACTGATACTCCATTATCAATTCTGTGGTTTATAGTACATCGTTGCACACTATCACATACCCCAGGTTTGAAGAAATAATGTGGGGAATAAAAATAAATATACTCATCTTTGCTTTTTCAGTTTTCACTTAATGAACCATGTAACTATAAACCCAGTTTTAAATATGTATGCCTCAAAAACTTGAAGTAAAAAGGTCAGTGTAACATCTAATAAAGTTGACTTGGGTCAATCATTAATACAATTCTATCTCAAAAGAACATGCTAAAAAGTTGCTGAAAGCAACTGACTGTATAAAACTGATTAAGGGACAAAAGAAAAAGATACAGAATCATACACAAATTGGTGGGACTTAATGTACTGGATGAACAGCTGAAACATAAAGCCTTATAACTCTGAGATCTCTGATTATCAAACAAAGGTTTGCTCTTCAAGAATCAGAAGAAGAAAGTACAAGAACAAACTACAGCAGATGTAAAAACAAACCTAAGTAAGAAAGTCACATTGGCTCGAGTGATTTCAAATTCAAGCACATTCGCATGGCTGCCAAGCTGGTGAACACTGATGGGACAGCTGCTACCAAGCTATCAGTGCTTAAAGAATGCTAACATTCTACCAGTGTAATGAAAGAGTTATCTATTGTATATAATGATAAATGCATATTATGTTTAATACCAACTTGAGGCTTGTGCTTATTTTCCCATCAAAAGAAATATAGTTTTTAAACTACTTCCGAGTGGGAATCAGTGATATCTTATTGTGGAACTAAGGGATAAGTATGTTAGATACTACCCTGTCCTCTACTTTATAGCCTCATAGAAGAATTAAGACATGGACATACCCATTATTATAAAACAAAAAAGTAAAGGCTAATAAATACCCTGAATGTACAAAATCACACTTGTTATGGTTGATAGAGTACTATAAAAATGTTACTAGTTTTATATAGATATACATATATAGATATGTAGGTATGTAATTTTACAATACCATTTACCTGATAAGTACTATAGGAATTTGACTGATCTCTAAAATAACTGCATTAAGTGTTTACAAACCTCTTCTCCTTGATTTATCTGCTCCTTTGTTCTTTCTTTGGTTTCCATGATGTATGAATAATCCTCCTTCATTTGTTCCAGTTGGGTTGCTTTCATAAAGAACTATATCAACAACAAGAAAAACACAATTAGGAGTTGGTAAACTTCCACGGGACTATGAAAAAAAGAAGAATTTGTTCTCTAAAAACTTTTAGACCAATTATGTAAAAAGACATTAAAAACATACTTAAGCAAGTAAATAAATACATTGGGTCTCCGTTGCTGCACGCGGACTTTCTCTAATTGTGGGGAGCAGGAGCTACTCTTCATTGCAGTGTGCAGGTTTCTCATTATGATGGCTTCTCTTGTTGCAGAGCACGGGCTCTAGGCACACGGACTTCAGTGGTTCTGGCATGTGGGCTCAGTAGTTGTGGTGCGCAGGCTTAGTTGCTCCGCGCCACGTGGGATCTTCCTGGACCAGGGCTCGAACCCATATCCCCTGCATTGGCAGGTGGATTCTTAACCACTGTGCCACCAGGGATGTCCCAGTATCCTTGATCTTAATGCATCATAATTTTTTAGCATAGGGAATACCAAAACCCATTCAAAAGTCACACTGTAAGCTGTAGTAGTAGTCATATATTTTGTTGGCTTTTTTAAAAGTTTTAAGTAGGGGCTTCCCTGGTGGCGCAGTGGTTAAGAATACGCCTGCCAATGCAGGGAACACGGGTTCGAGCCCTGGTCCGGGAAGATCCCACATGCCGCGGAGCAACTACGCCCGCACGCCACAAGTACTGAGCCTGTGCTCTAGAGCCCGCGAGCCACAACTACTGAGCCCGCGTGCCAGAAATACTGAAGCTCACGCACCTAGAGCCCGTGCTCTGCAACAAGAGAAGCCACCGCAATGAGAAGCCCACGCACCACAACAGAGTAGCCCCTCACTCGCCACAACTAAAAGAGTAACCCCTCACTAGCTGCAACTAGAGAAAGCCCGCGTGCAGCAACAAAGACCCAACGCAGCCAAAAATAAATATATAAATTAATTTTTTAAAAAGATTAAAATAATCTAACGTTTAAAAGTGATTATGTATGTTTGGGCAATCATTCCCTTGTATTTCCATAAAGATAAATTTTGGAATTCATTCTCTTTCAGAATTAAAAGCAAAGAAGTTAAAGCAAGGTTTTACCAAGAAAATTATACTTCCATCTTACTTAACAAGTTCCTAAATTAGTCCTACAATATTACTCTAAATAGTGACTTAAAAAAATCCTCGATATTTACTATGTGACCAAGATTAATGTTCAGTATAGATGCCTAATCTATAAATGTATTCTTTTTGGTTAGGTTTATGTTTACTTTGGTGCATCTTACTTTGTATTTGTCTCCCTCATTTTTAGACTGCAAGAACTGCTTGCTCATCTCTTGCGTTAAGACAGAAACTGGATTATCTACCTGAAACAAAGAAATGATTATCTTTAAATATTTCATTTTAATTCCTTAAGAGAAATGAACTAAAATATCCATTACAAGTGACCTGAGAGAAAATATTTCAAAATTTCATTATATTAAAATAAATATCAGTACTACAGCCAAAATTAAATATTCTGCCATTACATGAGGGCACAAGCACAAGAACTTTCTAAAGAAGTGTGTTTTTTTAGCACGTTTTCATTCCTTTCACTGGTTTTGTAGAGTACCACTCCTATGCTACTGGTTAATCATCAGACCACAGAGCTGGAAGAGCTCTAGCATGAGAGTCAGCTGACTTGGGTTCTTAGTTGGCTCTGTCTGAACCTCCTATGTAGCCGCAGGCAAGTTAGTTATTTCCTCCAACTAAACACAAGAAGTCCAACTCAGTCACTTCTAATCAGAACTATAATGACGAGTATTGTTTATTTTTTGTACAGCAGTTCTTCAGAGTTCCTATATCCTGTCATTTCTTCATGAGGATACCGTAAAACAAATGGAAACACTGGGATCATTTCTATCTTTTGAAGGAGAAGTCATTTTAAATAAGCCATTACTTGAATTAAACTACCTCTGGCTAACAAATTACAGTTAAAATAACAATATAATAACAGTTCAAAGTGGAGTTGAAAAAAAAATTTTTTTTAATTCAACTTGTTTCAAAAAGATTCAAGTTCATTTCTCATTTATATCTTTGGTGTTAATAACAAACTAATTTATATGTTAGAAAATAATCTTGTTTATAACGTATAGAACAGGAAGGACCACTATAAAGGAAAAAGTGCTTAACTCCTTCATTTACCATCTGTACAATACTGATTGTACTTTATTTAGTATACCACTGGTGAAAACCTTTCTGTTAAGCAGGATTTTGGGTCTTATCTTCTAAGATGATAAAAAACATTTATGCAGTTATAAAGACACCTCTACATATCACCTTTTTCTCAGACCAGAAGCTGATTGCCACGTATTTTTTTTAACAAGGTCTGTGTGGTATCTTAATTGCACACAGTATCTGACTTCTTAAAACTAAGACCTAATGCACTAGCTTTAATGACAGACATTTTATCACCAGCTGTGGATTAACAGCTTCACCAAAGTTCATATTCTTTTTTCTACAGCCTCTGAAATGGGGCTCCTCGTTTCTATACTACTCCAGAGATTACTTAAAAATCTGGCATCTTTACCCATCAAGACCCTGGAGTAAGCAAAAGGCAAGCACACACAAGTAAACTTCAGAGAAAAAGTAAGAAGAGGCACAGGGGACAAATATAATCAGGTACTTAAAGACATTAAACACTCTCCTTCCTCCTGGTAATTCTAGGCCAGCACTGTCCAATGGAAATGTAATGCAAACCACACATATAATTAAGTTTTCTAGTAGCTACATTAAAAAGATAGAAAGAGACAGGTGAAATTAATTTTAGTATTATATTTTTAATCTAATATATCTAAAATATTATCACTTTAACATGTAATTAGTATGAAAACTGAGTTACTCCTTTGCATTAAGTCTTCAACCTCCAGGGTGCACTTCATACTAGAGCACACCTCCATCTGGACTACCCACATTCTGAGGGCTCAATACCCATCATACGTGGTTAGTGGTTACTCAGTAAGTGTAGCTCTAGACCTTTCATATTTTGATCAATGAACTTGAACCTTTAGTTAACTGAATTGTACAAGAAGAGGACTAATGGAGTTATGATAACAATCTTCAAATATTTCAAAAGAAAAGAAACATATTTTATATTCCCCAAGGAAGTGGGAGCTTAGAGAAACTGACTTTATTCAACTTTTCCCATTAACAACAACTTTCTAATAAACACAGCCACCTACAGACGGAATCAGCAGCCTCAGGCAGACGTCATTTCCCCACTACTACCCACTCAAGTACCCGCTGAAGGAACATCTGGTGGAGACTGCGCACAGGGTAAGCATGCAGTGTGATACTACACTGGATGCCCTTCGAGATTTTCCCAACACCTGTGAATCCATACACTGTAACTTTTGGTTTTCCTGATTTTGCTTAACAAATTGACCTGTGTTCTAGTCTCAAATTTATTTGCTGTATCTGCTTTTCTCCAGATTTTACTAATTATTTTTCTGAACCTGTGCTGCCCAATATGCAAGCTACTAGCCACATGCAGCGCTTGACACTTACGTAAAATACAATAAAACATTCGATTTCTCAGTCACACATTGCAGGTGCTCAAGTGGCTAGTGGCCACCCCATCGGACACCATAAGACAGAATATTTGTACCATTACAGAAAGTTTTTCTGGACAACCTGTTCTAAACCAAACTGGGAAAGAGACCCATACTCATAATTATTCTTTTTCCTTGGTGACTACTCTTGGTGTTCTTAATCCTGGAATAAGGCAGGGTGATACAATGGGTAGAGCACTAGAATGGAACAGGGATGTCTGGATCCCAAGGCAGGCTCAACCAGTACCCACGCCTAGACAACTGTAAGTGCAAGTTTACTTTTGCTGGCTCCCAGTTTCTCACCTACAAAATAAAGGGTCCAGATTAGATGACCTCCAAAGACAACTCCAGTGCTAATGTTATAGGACTATATGAGCCCCATTTCCAATTATTCAGTCAAAGTATCTTAGCAGAATGGAATCAAGTCTTGTCTCCTATAGGTATGATGAAATAACTCCAAAATACATAAAGAAGTGCTTTCTTTATATGGCTAGAATAAACTTCCTTTCTACAAAAATTTAGCAACTGAGTTTAGGAAACTATGATGCTATTCTGACTTGGACAGCAGAAAGCAAAGAAACTTTATAACATAAATTTGATTAACATAACTTTTGGCACATACTAGTATAGACAAGATATTCTTGTGTGTTCTGTCAAATTAAAGATGTTATATTATATATTGAAAGTTCCTGTTCAATTAGGAAGCCTTAAGGAACTTCACTAACCATAGTTAAATATATTTGTCCTGTGGTCAATTTACTTATATGAGGCCATTTAAATTCTTTCCACACCACAAATGAAACCGCATAAAAAAGTAACCAGTTGTATTTATTAATCTGAAACACAAATTTAGCAATTACCTGTATGTTAAAATGATCAAGAATTCCAATCAGTTCTTCTTTCCTAGTGGAAACCAAGGCGCCTAGTTATGAGAAACACAAAATGACCAGACTGTTTCTAGGGCAATAATACGTTTTTAAAAATGAGCAATTATTTATAAACATAAATGTTAACTAGTTTTCCTGATGTCATCAAGAAAGGTACCACTGCACATACACACATCTGAATGAACTGGGGTGACACACTTGTTATGACACAAGTACGCAGGAGGTAGAAGCACACAAATGCAGTGGCAGGTACTTCTCTTCTTCCTATAGCTAAACATTTCCTTTTCCTTCTCATCTGTCTCTTTAGTAACTCTCCACACCCACCTCCTCTTCCGTTATGTCTTTTTCTACTTTTGGCTAACTTTCTCCTTCCACATGTGACAGAAACTATGGGGGTGAAAAGAAGTCTACAAGTGAGATCAAAATGACTTATCACAGCCTGCTTCAAACAGACCCAAATTCTGCTAATCATGCTTTTGCTGTAGAATGCCCTGTGGTAAAACAACTATGTACGGATATATACGTGTGTGTATACATACATGAAACCAACCAATCCTCTTGCAAGAAAGCAGTTTCAAGAGATGAGAAGTGTCCTCTCAATGATACCAGCACAATCACTTAACTCTTTTAAACTGGATGTTTACTAATACTTTATATGAAATAAAGAGAAATTCATAGCAAACCTGTTTCACTTTTCAGTTTATAAGATCGACTTCCATCCATGCTGATGTGCTGTTGCACAATTATAGAGTCACCGTACACACTGGCTCTATAGGCATCATCCCCTCTGTTCCTTAATGTTATTGAGATATCTGCTGAGCTAAAGCAATAAGGTTAAGCTAAGTCACATGAAGGTACAGGGCAATTATAACACTAGGTTACCATAATTTTAAAAACCTCCAAGAAATTTGGCTAATTCATTTGAAAAGCAGCTTTATACCAGCAGTTGATGGCTGACAGGCTACTACAGAATAATGTTAAAGATACCAAGGAGCAAAGTTGAGAAGAAGAGAAACTTTATAAAAAATAATTGACTATTTTATCCATAACAGAAATACATTTGCACAAAATCCATTTAAGTTTTGGTTGTTTCACATCATGTGGATAAGTTACACATTTTCCCAACCGCTATGTATAATCAATATTACACTGCCTGCCTATGCTAAATTATATAATAAAGCATCATCATCCTGACAGCAGGCCTCTAAGAAAGATGCAGTAAGAATTAAAGTGAAGTTATATATTTTCTAAGAAAATCAGAATCAAGGGAAACAACTTGAATTCTTCTATTACTTGGCAATAAAAAAAAATGCTTAAGTATTTGATATCAAGAGATGTAAACTAAATCTCAAAGCTTCTTAAAAGTTTTATTGGTATTACAAAATAAACATTTTTAAAGTTTTAAAGACGTCTGAAGCATTTACAGCCATGTATATTTTAACATATTATGGGGGGGGAAGAATTCATCTTTATTTTTCTACTCTAACTTCTGTTCAAATAAGACTTTGTAGAAAAATTTTTTTAAAATTAATGAAGGGCATTAATAAATACATACTTATAATTTCCTTAAACATAAAAGCAGATAATACTTTCTCTGGTTAATATAAATATCTGCCAAAAATGCTAAAGTCCTTTAATGCAAAATTGCTTTAATTGGTAATTAAATGATATATTTAACAGAATAAACTTGTTTTCATCAATTTGGAGTAAACATACCCCAAAATTGTTCCTATTTGCAGGAAATGTAGGTAAAAATACTCAAGATGAATTTCACTGTTAACTTACACTTGGTAGACACCCTGAGCGTGCTCAGCTCTTGCGCCCCCGTACTTCTGTGCAAGTGCCCTCATAGAAAGATGGCTTAGCAGCCGTTATCAGCCCCCATCCCTCCCTCCACAGATTGGGCTAAATATAGAAAGTGAACGCTAACTGCGCCACATTCCCTTCTTTAAAAATTCAAATTAAGAAAAACTAGTAAAATCCAAGTAAGGTCTGTACTTTAGTGAATAATATTGTACCGGTGTTAATCGCGGAGCTCTGATAAAAGTGCCTCAGTTGTTTAAGATGTCAACATTCAGGGAAACTGGGTAAAGGCTGTAGGGAAACTGTACTATCTTTGCGATACTTATGTAAATCTAAAATTATTTCAAAACCACAAGTTTTTAAAACAAACTCGAATCAAGACACATCAAGTGGAAAGGTGGTGATTCCTTGGAGATACAAAGTTCTGAGGCCTCTGGGACTAGAGAAACCAATTTGGGGCATTATATTCTGATGAACAAGTATAAAGCCTGCAGAGATGACAGAGAGAAGCAGAAACCCAGAGCACATAAGCTCTTGGGAAACCACCTGGACAGACTGGCAGAGACACACAATCACAGATACTGGCTGTGAATCAGAGACACAGAGAACTCGAGAGCACTTCCTTCCATGCGCAGCCCCACACACCAAGACAGTAAGACATAAACGCCTGCCCACGAAGACACAGAGTACCAAAGACCTGAAGAATAAGAAAGAGCACACACGCTCCAGAGGCAGTGAGAGGGAAACACATTCACACACCTGCATGCCTGTCACAGGAGAGGGAGGGAGGAGGGCACAGCACAGAAGTGCAGCCACTGAGGAGCGGCAGGGAGGTGGTGCTGCGGCTCTGCCCCGGCTAAGGAAGGAAGGGAGATAGAGGCCTGGAGACAAAAGACAAAAAGAAAGCCAGAGACACAGAAAAGAAAGACCTAGAGACCGAAGATCTTTGGTTCTGAGTCTCTCAGTTCTGGTCACTCATGAGATCCAATTACGCTGCCTCACTGAAGTTTCCAAGATATATATATCCCTGCATCTTTATGATAAATCTCTTCTTCTAAAGCTACCCTGAGTGGTTTGGGGTGGGGGGGTGTTTTTAAACAGAAATACCTAATTAAGACAGACATGCTCCTGAAAAGTTGTAATCAATGAGATTTTTGAAAGCTTTCTGGGTTGATTCTAATGAACAGCCAAGGTTGAAAACTATTAACTAAAGTATATGATAGGGGAAGGGCAGCTGGCCTACAACATGGAGCAGACAATATTTATTGCATTAACTAGTATGATTACCTAGTATTAAGTGAATGCACCTCATGAAAACATTTTAAAATGAAAGTGACATCTCCCTTGATTAGCAAACATCTACTTTGTTATTTCCTTTCCAGCTACTCCTTGCATTTGGAAGCGATCTCTAGTATTGTGAGAGCTTTGGAGGCACTGGTATCCTACTGCCATATGAATCTAGTAACTATAAGAAAGGGAAGTTATCCAAAAACATTAAAGCTTACGAAAAAAACCCTCCCAACAACTGCTCAAAAAACCTGTACAAGGAGACAGGGCTAACTGAGCTGAGGCTAACTGCTGTCTCCCCACCTACTAATGGGACTGCTGCTGAATTGGGGCCAACAGCCACAGAGCCCAGTGTCTGTAAATAAAGAGACCCTTTAGCGAGAAGAGAGACTGTCACCGAGAGTTCCTTCAGAACGACAACACACACAAGAGGCGCCACCGTAAGGGTATGGCTTCTTTCTTAGCTCCGGGAGAACCTATCTGCACAGAGATGACTGGTAGCATCAGGCACTGATGGGCACGAGGAACAAGGAACAGGGAAAGTCATGTACAAACAGGAGGCATCTGTTCCTTCTCTGCGTGGCCAGCTCATCTGCAGTAAGTTCTGTAACCTTGACTAATAAGTCAGGAACGTACAGCAGGAGCTTTTGTCCCCCCATAACCCACTCCCAATGCCACAGCTGATGTCAGAAACAGGCCTGCGGCAAAGAGCCCAGTGCCACCACGATAGGATTAGGAAGGCCGAGGAGGGAACGGTAAAGGAACCTGTTGAAGAACCTGAACAGCTAGGGGTCTGAGACCTTGGTCACTGGAGAATTCCATCACTGTCCCTGTACCACTCACTGCAAAGCCTCAGTGGATAATCAGAGGCTGGAGCGCCAAGTAAAGAGCCTCCAGGCACAGTCGTCTGGTTTCTCCTAACCATATTCGGCAAGCGTCTCTAATGGAGGAGTTGAAACCCTCTACAAAGGTAGCCCGGAGCCCAGGCATCACAGATGGAGAGTGTAATGTTTCAGATGTGCGGGAGGGACAGAGTCCTGAGGACCACCTCAAACCTCTGCCAGACGGAAAGACGTTCCTCAGGAAGAACGGGAGAGCCTCATAGATTTTAGGTGCAGAATAGAACCGAAAAGCTCGATTAGCTGATTCTGTAAAAAAGTGATGACAGAATCAGAGACTATAAAAGAAGAGAAATTTTATAGATACCAAATGTTTTAAATGAGGAAGGGGAGGACAAAAGGAATAGTAATGGGTTTGGAAAAGCTCATTTTAGCTATTTTTTTAGACGAGGTCAGTAAAAAGGAGGCTGAGCTCAGGTTAAAGCTTTTAACTGTTATTAACTCTGTTTAAAATATTTTAATGTTCCTATCTACAGGCAGCTGTGTCCTTCAAAGTTGGTGATTTGTGTAAGCCAGCCTTTATTTTTCTTTCTTTTTTTAATGGTATTCCAAGGACACATCTCAGAAAGAAGTTTCTGCTTTCATCCAGCTACTTCCCATATGGAAAAAACATTTAAAATCTTTAATTGAGACATAAACCCCTTAATGGTGCAGAAAAAAAAAATTTCTTCCTGAGGCTTCTATTTGAAAGATCAATGTGTTATCTAGCTAGGCAGACCAGGTAACTATTTGGACAACTAAGAAATGTAGAGTTCAGTATAATGAACTGAAGCAGAGTTGAGACCAGTGCCTTAAAAGTGTTAAAATAACTAATTTTTGACTTCAGCCATAATTTTGTTTGGAGACTGTGGAAGAGAAGACCTTGCTGGGCTGGCGTCCAAGTAAGATAAGGAGAGTCAGAAAATAAGCTGGAGAATTGTTACTAAACGGTTCTTTTTCAAGGCCATACAGCACAGAAAATGAATTTTTCTGTATCTTTTCTTCCCTTCTCCTGTGTCAACTTGGAACCCTGGCTTAGGGTTAAGATTCCCAAGGTTTCTGAGAGATACATAAAAAACCCGCAATCCTGACTCACATCCTGTCTGCGTTCTATTTTTTAGAAATAAAATGGAAAATGGGGGAAGTTAAGTAGATACAACACTGAGCAGGAGGAAAGTCTGTTACAAGAAGGAAAAAAAAAAGGTATCACTGTTAATTATCAAAGTTCCAGAAGTTCTGGGCACTGGGCGTGTGAAAGAGGAATGAATGGGCAGCGGGAGCGGCCTGACTCTGGGAGCTGGTATGACGGAGCCTGGGACGTGCAGTTGTTAGGAGACACGAGAATCCCTCAGAGGTTTCTGAGGCAGAATTAAAAAGAACAAGGAGATCAGCCTGAAGAGAGTTTCCTAATGGGCAAAAGGTCACGAGTCTATGATGACGCAAACTGAGCAATTAATATATAGTTACGTGATGGCAAACTATAACAGAAAGAAATACAAATGTAAAGCCACCGAGGGTTGTCATATGACCATTCACCAAGGGTCAAGATGGACCCCAAAGAGACTCGAGACTGTGGTCCTCAAGTCAAGCTCACTGGTGAACCCCTGAGCAAAAGATATAAAGAGACAGATGGAATACTTTTTTGAAATTCTTAGAGCTGGAGGCAGCAATTCTGTTTAGGGACACCTTGGCTGGTCACTAACTCTGCCTTAGCCCACATCATAGCGACGTGGACTTGCTGAAGCTGGGTTTGGGTCAAGAGCCAGCAAAGTCCAATATTTATAAATATTCCTTTAAACAGAAGTACGCAGATTTATCACTGCTCGTTTTTCCAGAAAGGTAACAGAAACGAGCATCAGTGGGCAGGCACATGGCACTAACTGACACAGCATTCTGTCGGGAGAGGTGAACAGGCAACAGTGGGCGATGCTGGCAACAGGGGGCAAGAGAAAGGAATGAAAAGATATGATATCGGTGCTCCAGTTCCGGGAAGCCAATTCATTTCCTACCATGTCTACATGAATTGGGATTCTAAAGAAGCTGCTTCTTATTAAAGAACTGAAAAATACACGTAGAAAACAAACACTTACTTCTGTCCATCTTTCACAAAACCTTTCAAAGAAGATCCTCGGTTAGTAGCAACTGCTTTTCCACCAAGACCAACTATAAGAGCTGTGAGTACTGCACTCTTCCCACCTAAAGAAACAGGTGTTGAAGAAATCACATTCATTAGAGGGAGAAAAGAGAAGTCTGACTCCTACAATTTGATGTAAAAAAATTTCTGAAATAAAGCATTATACTTCAATTATAATTTTCTTCCAGTGCCAAAAACAAACAAAAAGTTGTACATATCATGAAATATTTAGTTGTTGCTATTAGAAAAAAATCAGTACATTTCAGGAATCAAATCTTTGCCACTAATAAGGCAATGGAAAAAATGGTTGATACCTTTCCAACCCAAAACTCTCATTGTGTCACCTTGGTCCATCAGCCTATTAAATGAATTTATCTTTCTAATTACCCATATACATTTAACTCATCTAATTTTTCTTACATCCTAATTTAATTAAAACTGACTTTTTCCATAAATTCTCAGAAGCCAGAAACTATTTTTAACCTTGAATGCAAGCTCCAGAGGGACAGGACTGTTGTTTTTTATTCATTTGCTTTATCTCCAATATTAGCCCATAATAGGCACTCACATATTTATTGAATGAATGAGCTTAAATATGAAAAAATTATCAGTCATATAGACAATGTTTTTACATAATATTTTGACAATTATTATTCCTAATTTGAATATTATTCACTTGCTAGCTCTTTGAAGAGTATACTTCTTTTTACCCTAACAGACATAAAATATCACAAGCTAAAATTCCAAAGTCTTTAACAATCATGGTAACCATTTTCTCAACTCCACAATCAACCAAATTAATCAACTCTTATCAGCTCATCATCTTCCACAATATACTCCAAATCAACCAAAGTACACACTGGTTAGCCCAATTCAGTTCCTGGAATGCCTTTCAAGTCCCTATCCTACCTCTCTCCTTTTTCTTCATTTCCAAATTCACTGCCTCCACCACTTGCGAAGTTACATTAATAACTTCGCTGTTTCAGGAGTGAAGATCTAACCGCAGAACCAACCCACCAGTCTGTCTTTACTTCTTGTCCTGTTTGACCTCCCTGTAGCTCTGGTTCCTTTGTCTATCCCCTCCTTCTGAAAATACTTTCCTCTTGACCGAACAGAGTAGGGAAAACAAAGAACAACTAAACAGGCTGTGCAGCCACCTGTACTAGTTTCATGTTCTAGCACGGCCACCAGCTGTGGACCCTGGCAAGCTCCTCTCCCTCTGTACTGGCTCAGTCAACAGCCAACACCTCATCTGGCGGGGGTCTACTACAAAAGCTACCTAACTGGTCTAACTCCTATGTCTTCCCCCTTCTAATCTACTCTCTACAATGTGGCCAGTTTGTTTCACAAATCTTCACCGTGTCACCTCTATACTCTAAAACTTTAACTGCTTCCCCACTGACTTGTGAACGAAATCCCCAAATATTTATCATGGCAGTCAATATCCTCAACATGACCTACAACTGATTCTCCAGTGTATGCTTCTGCCCCTCCCTACCATGTATGATATGATAAAACCCTATGAGGTTGTCACCTCTCTCCATATACATCTGCTTCTACCCCTCCCAACCTTTGGTGATGAGCAATCTTTGCCTGGAACATCTCAGCTTCTTCTTCCCCAATAAGATCTAAAGAATTTTTCATTTTTATTCAAGTACCACCACAAATACCACCTCTTCTTAAAGCTTTCATTGGCCACAACCGTAAGAATTAGTTTCTTTCAAGTTTGGATTCCCAAGGCACTTTATTCACGCTCTTACAACATTTAATAGATATAAGACACAGGCCTGCCTCAGTTGCAATGAGGATAGCTTGCCTACTCTTCTGTGGTATGAATTCCAAGGTACATAGATTCAGAAGAATAAGCAGGAAATGTTTATCCCTGTTGCATAATGAGCCTAAAGTTAACTCATTTCTTAAAGTGCAGACTGGCAGGCAATACTGAAAAAGTTCATGACCACAAATCAGAGGTCTACACCTTAGATTTATCAGCGCTAGTAGTCACCTATTTTAAAAAGTGAGTGCATTCTGATCTCAAAGTACTGTTCAAAGTCAAATAAGAAGGAGGGCAAAAGCACTTACTTCCATTATTGCCAACAACAAAGTTGACATTAGAACCAAATTTAAAGGGTCCAAGCATCGAATGACACATGAAGTTTCTGAGCTGAATACTCTCAATGATTCCAACTTCTGCTGCTGTCTATTAATTAAAAAAACGAGAGAAAACAATCGAATTCACTCACTACAATCAACCAATCATTTGCTAGAAGAGAAAGATTAGCAGTGCTACCAATGAAAAATGTTACAGAAAGTATAGTGGTTATTTTTTTGTGGTATGCAGGCCTCTCACTGTTGTGGCCTCTCCCGTTGCAGAGCACAGGCTCTGGACGTGCAGGCTCAGCGGCCATGGCTCAGGGGCCCAGCCGCTCCACGGCATGTGGGATCTTCCCGGACTGGGGCACGAACCCGTGTCCCCTGCAACGGCAGGCAGACTCTCAACCACTACGCCACCAGGGAAGGCCAGAAAGTATAATTTTAAATGTTAACTTTAGTCAATGAGTAAATGATATTAAATGGAGACCTTATATGATTAACCACTCATTCTAAAGTCCTTATAGGATCTAATAAGTGTATCAAGGTTTCTTAATATGGACAATACCAACATTTGAGTCAGATCATTTTTGTTGGAGAGAGGCTGTCTTGTGCATTGTGAGATGTTGAACAGCATCCCTAGCTGCTACCCACCAGATGCCAGTAGCACTCTCCCCCCACCCTAGTTGTGACAACCAAAAATATATTCAGACACTGCTAAATGTCCCCCACTGAGGGGAGGATATGTAATTATAATTCTCATATTGTGAATATATGTCATAATTAAATTAGAGAAGGTTTATCAATGTTTCAAGCAAAAGTTCGGCACAGAGTGGTCAGACTTCGTAGTTAAAAATACGAAAATAAATCAAACATATTTTACCAAACCTTCCAAACTTTTTTAAAGAACACTTAACGTCTCCAGCCTTTTTAGTCATTTATTTTAAAAATCCCTGGCTCTCTTCTACTAGACACCAGCTTATTAAAAAGCAGAAAACATTTACATCCTTGTATGAGTAGAATACTGAAAATCGTGGTTGAAGACTTTTTAAAAATACGTTTTATTTTGATCTAACTGAAGACTCAGATGCAGTTGTAAGAAATAATACAGAGAGATCCTGTGAATCCTTTACCCAGTTCCTGCCCAAGGTGACACCTCGAAAACTACAGTACAATACCACAACTAGCATATTCGTATTGATACAGTGACGATACAGAAGATTTCCATCACAAGTATCCTTCACGTTGTCCTTTTAGAGCCCCATCCACATCCCACCCAATCCACCCCCTCCTTAACACCTGGCCCAATTATCTGTTCTCCATTTCTGAAACACTGCCATTTCAAGATGTTATATTAGTGGGATCACACAGAATGTAAGCTTTTGAGATTGGCTTTTTTTTTTGCTCAGCATAACTATCCATTTTTGCCTGTATCAGTACTTCACTGCTTTCTTTTGCTAAGTAGTATCTCAGGGTACAGATGTACCTCAGCACGCCTAACTACTCACTCACTGTGTGACATCTGGATTGTCAGTTTTGGACTATTACGAATAAAGCTGCTATGGACATTCATGTATAGATTTTTGTGTGAAGATAAATCTTCTTTTCTCTGTGACAGATGCTGGCTTATATGATATAGTTGCATGTGAAATTTCTTAGAGAAACTGCCAAACTATTTCCCAGAGTGACTGTATCATTTTACATTCCCACCACTGAACGATCCAGTGTCTCTGCATCCTCACCAGCATATGGTGTTGTCACTTTTCTTTTCTTTTTTTTTTTTTTTGCAGTATGCGGGCCTCTCACTGTTGTGGCCTCTCCTGTTGCGGAGCACAGGCTCCGGACACGCAGGCTCAGCGGCCATGGCTCACAGGCCCAGCCGCTCAGCGGCATGTGGGATCCTCCCGGACCGGGGCACGAACCCGCGTCCCCTGCATCGGCAGGCGGACTCCCAACCACTGCGCCACCAGGGAAGCCCGGTGTTGTCACTTTTCAAAAAATTTTAGCCATTCTGATGGGTATGCAGTGATATCTCATTGTAGTCTTAATTTGAATCTCCCTGATGAAAAATTATGCTGAACATCATGCCATGTGCTTATTTGCATCTGTATATCCTCTTCTTCAGTGAAATGTCTCTTTATGTCTTCTGCTCATTCTCAAATTGGATTATTTGCTTTTTACTGCTGAATTTTGAGAGTTCTTTATACAAACAAGATATTAGAACTTTGTTAGATATGTGATTTGCAAATATTCTCCTGGCTTGACTTTCCATCCTTATAACAGGGTCTTTTGCAGAAGAAAAGTTTTTAATTTTGATGAGGTCCAATTTATCAATTTTTCATTTAATGGTTTGTACATTTGATGTTAAGTCTAAGAATTGTTCCTGAATGCTAACCCGAACCTGAACCTGAACCTGAACATTTGGTACAATTCTCCAATCAAACCAACTGGAACTGAAGATATCTTTTTGGGGAGTTTTTAAATGATGAATTAAATTTCCTTTATAGTTACAGAGTGATTATGATCTATTTCATATTGAATGAATTGTGGTAGTTTGTGCTTTTCGAGGAACTGGTCCACTCTTTCTAAGCTGTGAATCTATGTGTGTAGAGTTGTTAACAGTATTCCCTTATTATCCTTCTGATGTTTGCAGAGTCTGTGGTCATATCCTCTGTTTCATTCCTGATATTAGTAGTTTGTGTCTTCTCTCTTTTCTCCCCTTTGTCAATCTTAGTAGAGGTTTGTCAATTTTACTGATCTTTCCAAAGAACCAGCTCCTTGTTTCGTTGTTTTCTCTACTAATTTTTTCTAATCATTAACATAAACTTCAAAATTAGTGAGATGATTTTATCTCAGCTTTTTAAAATTCATATTACTTTTCCTCTGCAGAGACCCAGCTCCTGATACTGAATTAAGAATATGACATATAAACCAGACATGAGAAACATGCAAATCAAAAGACATAATACTGTAATTTTGCACTCACCAAAGCAGAGGTACCATTAGTGAAAGAAACTGTACATTCATCTTCGTCACCATCTTTATCAAAATCATCCAGCTCTTCTTGTCTTGGTCTTTTGGCATTTCCAGGAGAGAAGAAATTTCCTTCCTTTCTTTTGGCCATCAGGTCTAAACAAATATTAGGGACAATGAAGAAAATCATGTTTAGCATCCATAAGATTGTTCCATATACCTTAAAAAACTAAACAAAATCAGACAGACAAAGCTTAAGTTTTAGTACTATATCCATTCATATTTACTTTAAAAAGTTAGAACTATCATCTGCATGGAGGGAGGGGGCCGTGAGCCAAAAGATGAAGGTGGTCACTAGAGGCTGGAAAGGCAAGGACACAGATAAGTCAAGAACCTCCAGAAAGGAATGCAGTCCTACTGCTCCCTTGATTTTCGCCCAGGCAGACATGTCAGACTTCTAACCTACAGAAGTATATGATAATAAATTTTTGTTAAAAAAAAAAAAAAATCTGCATTTGCTACACTAGTTGATTTACTTCAGAATGATTTATGACCCAGGTTTTTACTCATATGGGCCTAAGTGTTTTAACTCCTAAGCTCACAAAAGGTAAAAGATCTTATTTGTGAAACTGCGGATCTATTGATAGAGATGGCATAATGCCTCTGAAATGATTCCAGAGCAATCATCCAATTTTTATAACTTATAAATGGTGAACCACATAAAACTAATTTTAATTATTTTCCCAAAGAAGCATATTTGGAGCAGTGCTGCCTAGCATCAATAGTGTCCCTTAACTCTTCTCCAAAGAATCAGCCCATGCTGATTGTCTGTTTTTTTGTTTTTGTTTTTTACTGATATACTATAAAATTTATACCTAGAAAATGAACATCATCAAGATTTTCTAAACATATAAATGCTGCATCTCAAGTCAAAGCTGATGGTCTTTGATTGAAATTAAATGGTTGACTACTCCAAATGTTGCTTTCATTTTTCTCTTAAAAATTCACTTAGAGATCTAAAATGATAGGTACCCAATAACTGTTTGCTGAATAACTGGAAAGAAAAATCCACAGCATAGGTAATAAAAAATTTCTAAGATGTAAGAATATGAAAAATAGCTCTACTCTCAACCCATTTAGGTGCCCCTAGTGCTATACTATAGCAACCCTGTTTGTACCAGGTACATGGCAGCGGTGGGTTAAATGAGATTTTCTCTCTCATGCATTTGGATTGAAAGATTCAAGTCAGTTCTCAGTAGAAGAGAGGAAAGCTCCACTTGCTGATGTACCTGCAGGGCAAGACAGCCAAGCTTAAGTGTGTTTGTGTGGGGAGGCTGGGGGGCTAGTGGAGCGGTGTTACAAAGACGGCATGTAGTAGACAGAGAACAGGGAGCCTAGAGCAGAGATGTGAGAGAAGGAGGGCAGGCGAGACAGACATTCGTACAGTGTTTAATTTTTACCCACTGCTTTCTTAAGTTACACTGACAGAACCAATTTTGCAGAAACATCAAATGTCTATACATACTGTGTTGGAACTGCTTTGGGGAACTATCTTTGACAGGTTTTATTGTGACAATGCATGCTTCATTAAGTGAACTGGGTAGTTTCCCTATCTTTTTTTTTTTAATATATTTATTTTATTTATTTATTTTTGGCTGCGTTGGGTCTTCATTGCTGCGCGCGGGTGAACAGGGGCTACTCTCCATTGCGGTGCGTGGGCTTCTCATTGTGGTGGCTTCTCTTGTGCGGAGCATGTGCTCTAGGCATGCAGGCTTCAGTAGTTGTGGCATGCGGGCTCAGTAGTTATGGCTTGTGGGCTCTAGAGCACAGGCTTAGTAGTTGTGGCGCATGGGCTTAGTTGCTCCACGGCATGTGGAAACTTCCCGGACCAGGGCTCAAATCCGTGTCCTCTGCATTGGCAAGCGGATTCTTAACTGTTAACCACTGCGCCACCAGGGAAGCCCTCCCCATCCCTTTTTTTTTTTTTTTTTCTTTTTGCGGTATGTGGGCCTCTCACTGCTGTGGCCTCTCCCATTGCGGAGCACAAGCTCCGGACGCGCAGGCTCAGCGGCCACAGCTCACAGGCCCAGCCGCTCCACGGCATGCGGGATCCTCCCAGACAGGGGCATGAACCAGTGTCCCCTGCATCGGCAGGCGGACTCTCAACCACTGCGCCACCAGGGAAGCCCACCCTCCCCCATCTTTTTAATGCTCTGAAATCACCACTCTGGCATGACATTGAAATGTTTTCTGAAAGTGAGAAAGAACTAAGCTTAAAGCTATTAGATATTGGAGACTATTTTAATTTTATGAAATCATTTCAATTTCTTTTTTGTACACTGGTTATTACAGGTTCATTATATCTTCCTTTAACAAGTTTGCTATAATTTTATTTTCCAGAACACTGATAATTTAAAGCTTCAAATTTACTACACAAAATTACCTTGTTTTGTAAAATCCTCAACTGTGGTCATGACTCCTTTCACATCAATTCTATTTAATTAAATTTAAACTTTTGTCTCCCAAAAGTAGTTATTTGCGTTTTTCAAACCTAGTTTTTCTTTAATGAAAATATTTTAATGTTTATTCATATATTTTTATACAACCAAATATAAGAGATATGCAGGGCTTCCCTGGTGGCGCAGTGGTTGGGAGTCCGCCTGCCGATGCAGGGGACGCAGGTTCGTGCCCCAGTCCGGGAAGATCCCACATGCCGCGGAGCAGCCGGGCCCGGCTGGGCCCGTGAGCCATGGCCGATGAGCCTGCGCGTCCGGAGCCTGTGCTCCGCAACGGGAGAGGCCACAGCAGTGAGAGGCCCGCATACCACAAAAAAAAAAAAAAAAAAAAAAGAGATATGCAGTGGGGCTGGAGTTTAGTCTCTAATTCTTTATCTCAAAGTGCAAGTTAATAAAAGCAATCAGACATCCACTTTCAGGAAGATGGAATAGATGTAACTTTCCCTATTCTCCCTGCTTAGTAAAACTAAAATCCTTGAAAAATATATACTGTAAAACAAACATAAGACGACTCTGAAGAAGGAGGCAGATTGGCTAGGAACCACGTGACCCAAGGAATGACATCGTGGTAGTTCCCTGAGTTTTTGTTTGCGTCAACTATCCCAGACTTGGAGAAGCCAGCAACAGGGGAAACACCAACGGGTGCAGGGGAAAAACAAAAATGCCTAATGAGGGCTTCCCTGGTGGTGCAGTGGTTGAGAGTCCGCCTGCCGATGCAGAGGACACGGGCTCGTGTCCCGGTCCGGGAAGATCCCACATGCCGCAGAGCGGCTGGGCCCGTGAGCCATGGCCGCTGAGCCTGCGCATCCAGAGCCTGTGCTCCGCAATGGGAGAGTCCACAGCGGTGAGAGGCCCGCGTACCGCAAAAACAAAAAAAAGCCTAATGAAAGCTTGCTCACTCTAGACAAAGGAGCAGGAAAAGGGGAGCCTAACAAGACAGGAAACTTTTAGACAATAATCACTCTACTCCAGTCAAATATCACTAAAAGAACTGTTGGCCCTTCCTCTTCCCCCCCAACACCAGCAAAGGCCAAGTGGGTAGCCTGGACTTCCACCCTGGTGAAGCTAGTTTCAGAGAAGGCTGTGTAGGCCAAGTAGGGAGCCATGATGATGGCATCAGGTGGAGAACTTAGATGTCCACCCCCAACAGGAGGTAACAGGATGCTACTTACTCCCATTCCCCCTTGGATGGTGTCAGAGGAGGCCTTTTACCACTGCCCAGAAAGGTGAGGAGGCCACCCCACTGCAGTGTCCACGTGGGGGGTTGAAACTCCCACCCTAACTGAACAGCCACCGTAAGCTATGGAAAGAGCTCTGGTAAAGTTTTAGATGTGAGTCTTTGTGTCCATGGCCTAAAAAAACCATAGGGCAGCGGTTCTCAAAGGTTGTGGTGTCTTAAAAAGTACCAAGGACCTCAAAGAGCTTTTGTTTAAATCTACCAATATTTACCATATTATAAATTAAAACTGAAAAACTTTTAAAACAAGCAACACACAAGTACACATTCTATCAGTCGCCAGAGCGATGGCATCATCACATGTCTGTAACCTCTGGAAAACTCCACTGTACAGTCACAAGTGAATGAACATGACAAAGGGAAATAACATCTTACAATAATTATGAAAACAATTTTGATCTTGTAGACCCTTTGAAAGAGTCTCATGGATCCCTGGACCACACTTGGCAAACTGCTACTGTAGGGGATACTATAAGCATGTCCATGACACAGTGCCATAAAGGACAAGGCATAGCTACCAGTAATAAAGTTAGGGCAGCAGAGAAGAAGCCAGCCATAGAATGACTGGTAGACTTGATATTCAAAATGTGGTCCAAGGACCATCAAGCAGCCGTCTGCATCTCCGAGGAACATATTAGATACCCAGAATCTCAGGCCTCAATTTAAACCAACTGAATCTGAAGCTTCATTTTAACAAGGTCTCGGGTGACCCACAGGCACATTGAAGTCTGAGAAGAACTGTTGTAAACAACATTAAAAAACTTGGGACTTTATCCTATCCTGAAGGCAATAAGGAACCTAATTTATCATGATAAATCAAATACCACTTAAAAGGTATATTAGTTAACATCCAAAGAAGGACACTTAACAAATACCTTTTGAGACAGTACTAGTGTTACAGTCACAATTACATAATATTCACCATCTTTTTTACAAATAATGTTTATTTTGAATCTCTTACACAAGTCAGAACTTGAAAATCAAACAATTCTCAAATTATTTAATAGCAAGAATTAATGTATATTAGTTTCAGCTTGTTGCTAATTTAAGTTCCCTAGAATACCACCAGGCTATTATTTTCCCAACACTCCCTTCTTTCCCACCCACACCTCTATTCCTTTCTCAATTACAGTAATTTATTTATTATAGAAGAGCAAAGAAGACACATTACTTTTTGGTTTTCCCAACATTAAATGCTCTTTTAGACACTGTTTTTATTAATGCTTAATACATGACCTTGCAGTTAGCAGACACATCAGCTGACTGATTTTAGTATTTTACCATTAGAAAATGGTAGTTTTTCAGGTAAAATTGGGGGGAGCAAGGGGCATGAAGGTAAATGTGATTAGCTCCTCACAACGAATGTGAGATTCTATACAAGACGGAAGACAGTGTGCTACGTGACAATGATGTTTTTTATTTGCTGTGCTTAGCCTGGGATTTGCAGTTTGCTGTTAGGTTGCCATGGTAACTTGCATCTAACAGACACTGAAGGATCCTACCTTTTAAAATAGGAATCACTTTGTAATTTAATGATAATGGATTTTTAAAAACACACATGAATGTCTTGAGAGTTAATTTTAGGTTACAATAGTAAAATTGTTTCTAATAGGCTAAAGAGACATATAAACAGATGCAAAGAAAAACACTTTTAATATCCTGCAATATATAAAAATAGAAAAAAAAACTCCTCTGGGATTTTCAATATATCCATAAAGCTCTTCATGGTCTTTAATATTTGTTTATTTACAATAAAAAAATTAAAATTAAGGGACATATCATTTCCCCCTCGCAGAAAGCAAACTCCATCAGAGCAGGAACAGTAACAAATATGCAGATTCTCAATAAAAAAAAAGTTCAAGAAGAAAAATCAATCACCAAGGGTTAATTACCGCAAGCATGTACATAGGAAATTTGATAGAGACCAAAAGCATTTTAACAAAGGACTATAAATTTCTAAATTTTCAAATTTATTGTGAGTATGTAGTGATTCACACTTCCCATTCATATCAAAGTAGGGGTTAACAGCAGTGAGAACAGTCATAACAGAACTGGAATTATTAATAGAAAACAATGGTTAAGAAAAGGCAAACTGTTGCTGCTTCTGAATCTGCCATGGACTACTTACCTCATTCCCAATTCCACTTCTCCCACCACCACAGACAAATTCATTCTGCATTATATCACCTCATTTTTAATGTACTGAATTAATTAAGCACACTACTTGGAATATATCATGAAGTAATGTGAGATGCAATAGATAATAAATAATATAAATAAGTGAAAAAAGTCATTAGGCCATCCATCAAACAATTCCAGATAAGCAAAACTAGGAAGTACTAAGCACAGCACTTCAGATAATAAAATGTGAACACTCAGATTTGTGTTTTAAAAAATCCCTGTGACCTCAATATAGAAGACAAACGAAACAGAGAGAGTAAGAATAGGGGCAAAAGAGACCAGTCTCTAAAGGATAAGGGGTGCTGAACAAAAGCAGTGGCATGCACATCAATGTTCCCTGCAGCAATATTTACAATAGGCAAGATATGGAAGGAACCTAAGTGTCCATCAACAGATAAATGGATAAAGGTGTGATACACACATACACACACAATGGAATATTACACAACCATTAAAAATGAAATCTTGCCATTTGCAACAACATGGGTGAATCTAAAGGGTATTATGCTAAATGAAATAAGTCAGACAGAGGAAGACAAATACCCATATGATCTCACTTATATGTGGAATCTAAAAAACAGAAGAAACAAAACAAAATGAAAACAGACTCACAGATACAGAGAACAAACGTATAGTTGCCAGAGGGAGGGGTTGGGGATGAAATACCCGAAGGGGATTAAGAGGTACAAACCTTTCCTTTAATCCTCAACATCTTTCTAAGTATTGTCCTTATTTCACAAAAGGGGATATTGAGGCTCAATTAAAAGATACTCAGACTTATGTAGCTATAACTTAGCAGAGCCTAGATCCAAACCCAGGTTGTCAAAACCCAAAGTCAAACCTCTTTAACGTCCAGGTTCCTCATGGTATGAACTGAGTTTAACCAAGTTTGACTATTTATAGGCAGTGAAATTGGATATTAAGCTGTTCATCTTCTTGTCCATCCTTCGTTAATGTATAAAACTACATAAAGGATTCTAATGTGATATGTCCCTCTAATATTACTTATTCAAGCCAATTAAAACTTGGGCTTGCTTTATAGAATTTTACCTTGTGTTTAATTTTCGGAAACAACCTTTACTCTTAATACTAAATGCCATTATCAGTAGACTGAGCAGGTTTGGAAAGGAAGGAGGATAAATAATACATTTATGTTGTTTGAAAACACTGAGTTTTAAGTGCTCCTGAGATAGAGAGGCCATAGGCAATAAAATATACTCTGCAGTAGAGGCAGATTTGGGAGTGGAGCTAAGAAAGCCACAGGAAGTGTTCTGAATTTGGTCACCAGGGAAACTATGTTTAGTGAGAAAGATGTATCTCATTAACTAGTGAATCCAAAACACTAACATTAATGTAAGTATCTATACTTGACCCTCAGTCATCTGGACTTGTGTGTGTGTGTGTGTGTGTGTGTGTGTGTGTGTGTGTATATATATATATATATATATATATATAACTGTGACATTTAATTATGCCTTAAATATAATGCATACTATTGTGGTAAAATTTTGAGTTATTTATTAATTCCTGAAAGTAAGCCAAGTACGGCTTTGATTAATTTTCCTAACTTAGGTCTAAATATGATAGTCAAGATTTAGGCAGGTTTTACACAAAATTCTACATCCAGGCACTCAGTAAAATATACTCTGTAAAATAAACTTTTGAGAATGAAACTGGTTTTTCACTGTAACCACTTTAATATGCCATTTGTGCTGACTTTTGCCAGGCTCAATTCTAAATACTTCATACTAATTATAGACAGGTACAGAGATAAAACTCTAACTCTCTCTCTCTATCCCCCCACCCTCACATATTTAAGAATCCTGTGAGTTAGGGACCATGTTATTTTCTCCAATTACAGAAAAGGAACTGATATTTGCAGAGGTGGTACCCACTTGTCGGGGGTCACATTAACACTGGTTCTGTCTTGCACAAAAACATGTTTTTTAAGCAATATTCTAGTAATCTCCAAACTTCTTTGTACTTACAGCCATTCAAGGAAAAAAAAAAACAACACAACTGTAAATACACATTCTCATAGGAAATTATTACTCTGCATATTTCACACAGTAAAAGAACGAGATAAAGTAAATCTAAGTAGTTCCAATATGGTCCCTCTCCACTCATGCACCCATGGAACTCTCTGCAAGCAAGTGCATGTGCCAGTGAACATTTTAAAAGACTACATAGCAGCCGTCTAAAAGCCGTCAGCGAATTTGGACTCTTTTTCTTTTGAATATACATTCCAGAGTAGCTTGTCTTCAAAACACTCGCTTGTAATCGTCTCCTCATGAAATATACAGAGCAGTAAGCACTCACATAAGTTCTGTCTTCAGGGTTTAAACAGCAAATAGTTGCTCTTTCTAGGAATTATCCCAGGATCCTCTCAAGCCCTTTCTCTACCCTTGAGTCCTGTGTTCCGCAATTCCCAATAGCGATTGTTCTCCAGCTCATCTCCACGAGAAAATCAGGGAAAAGAAATAACATCATAAAACCTCCAAACATCATAATTTAATTCTTCCAGGTACATAAGAGTTTGCGTTCTCATGAAACTGGCATTTTAGCAGCAAATCCAATTTAAGTAATACTTACATACATCTCTTAAACATTCTTAAGTTGCTACTTGCGAGGTACCATCAAACGGGTGATAAAAGCCCGATTCCCGAACCCAACCTCACCCCCCGACCCTTATACCCCCCAAGCCCCTCGTCAAAGCCTAAAGGGCCGTTTTGGGCCGCGCGCCGGGTCCCGCAGCCCGAGCCGGCATTGGCAAGCCTCGCCGCCAGAGCCGCTCGAGGGCGGAGCCCAGCGGACACACGGGCAAGTTTCCCGCGGCTGAGGGGACCTGTGCCGCCTGCGGAGAGGGCGAGAAGATCCCCGCCGGCCGTGGGCCGGGCCGCCCGGGCCCCCTAGACACTGTAGCAGCTTCGCTGACCCGGCCGCCACCAGGTGGGCTGGGGGCGCCAGCTACGAGTGCGGTGGAGGGGCATGGACCCGCAGCAAGGGAGAGCGACGGCGCGCGCCCTCACCCTACCTCGAACAAGTCGAAGTCTCCCGAAGGAACCTGATCGGCGGGGCGGCCGTGGCGCAACAGGACGCTAAAGCCACCCGAGGGGCGTCTCGGCGTCGGCCGGCCGCCGTCGGCCCGCGGGGTTCTGCGCGCCCACAGCGGGAGAAGGCAGCAGCCCGGCCGCCCCGGCGCCCACCGCGGGACACTCCGCGCCTGCGCCCCGCCCCCCCTCCCGCCGGGACTCCGCCCGCGCGTGCGCAGTTCGGGGTTTTTCGCGCCACTGGAGTCTAAGAGGGGCCGGAAGTGCCCCTGGGCGGACGGAGAAAGCTTGTAGAAGCTTAGGGCTCGGCGATAGCGGGACGCGGGAAGCGGGGCGGGTGATTTGCCTAAGTGAAAGTGAAGAAAGCTCGGAGCCCCAGGACTACAGTTCCACCCATGCGTACAGCGACCGGCTGGGAGCCCGAGAAGCCGAGCGTACGGCCGCGGTCGCGGAAAGGGGACAGTCACTTCCCGGAAGAGGCGGGGCCATGGACGAGAAGGCACCGAATTCGAAGTGCTCCCCAGGAGCTTTCCGGGGCAGGGTACTAGGCGCCAAACGGTCGACTTTGCTTGGGGAAGGAAAGAGAAAGTCTTTCCTTTTCTTTTTCTTATTTTTTGAGAAGAGAAAATTTAGAAACTTGTAGACAGCAGTAGTTAAGATTCAGGCCAAACTGGTAAATCACGGAAGGGCGTCTTTCAAAACCAAGGAGGAAGGGTTGTCCCGGTAAGTCCCGCAGAACGGTGGAGAGACGGCACCGCCCGGGTCCGTACACTGGCTCCTTTTCAGTCTGGGTTGGGGGCGAGCTCTGTGTTCGTGTCCCTGTCGCACCCGCCCCCTCCTCCCAAAAGGCTCCCTTTGGGTCCAGGAGGACAGCAGTCCGAAGCTCCCGGCCGGATTCAGCCCTGCTTTCCGAGCCCGGAGTCTCCCAGTCCCTGCGGTTCGCCCCGGCGCGTGGGAGCTGTCAGCCGCGGCTCCGCGCTCTGGCGGCCGTGCCGAGGCCGCTGGGTCCCGAATGTCCTTCTCCCGGGCACCGTGGGGTACACTCCCACGCCTGGTTCAAGGCCATCCTGGGCGAGCCTTCC
Source organism: Lagenorhynchus albirostris (assembly GCF_949774975.1). Lineage (NCBI taxonomy): Eukaryota > Metazoa > Chordata > Mammalia > Artiodactyla > Delphinidae > Lagenorhynchus > Lagenorhynchus albirostris. The sequence continues at coordinate 76,424,884 of NC_083107.1, read as the reverse complement.
CTGATCCCCTTGGGCACACTTGGGTGTTCCTCTTTTTTGGTGTTAACTTTGTGTTTTGGAAATACTTCCATTATAGCAGTTATCTTAAGGCATTGTGGTTGTTTATTTACAATCTTTCTTTCCGCTGGCGCGTGCCTACCTTGCAAACGCTCTCAATAAACATCGGAACTAAAGAAGTTTAAGGTCCTTGGCTTAGCTTTCAGCGCTTTCTCAACCCGACATTAAGCTACCGCCTCTGTCTTTACACAGCTCTTCACGTGGCAGCCCTTCACGTAATATACTTTCTATACCCCAAAATCTTCCTTTCTAGATGGAAAAAAGGGGTATTTACTGCTAACCCAGAACACCCCCGAAGAAATTGATGTCAAACTTCTGGTCTCCAGTAAGGAAATTCCTACCCTTTTACTTCTAAAGATGATCAAGTATATGTTCCTTTCCTGGCCTTTGCCATGATACACATATGACATAGTCGAAATAGGTGAAAACACTACGACATCTGGCCCAAGTGGTCCTTGTGGGTAAAAGATGGGAAGCACAGCTGGGAGGTCTCTGCTTATATGTCACTTCCTTTAAGAAGTCTTCCTTGATGCCCTGCACTAGGTAGGATACCTTCTTTAGCTCTATTTACTCCTGTAGTTCTCTAGCCTTACTTCTGTGCCTGTACTTGTCACATGGTTATAATTCCCTTTTTATCTCTAATCTCACCTAACCACGGTCCTTAAATGCAGGGCTTGATCTTTCAGTATTGTATCTCCAGCACCAAGAAGAATTCTGGTAAATAGTAGGCATTTAATAAATATTTATTAATAACAAGTAATTTAAGCCTGTGTTATATTATTCTTCAAAGTTTAAGCTAAATTCATATGAAAATAAAACTGAAGAAATAATAAACACAGCATTAATTACTGAAATTATGTGGTAAGTCCTATACAATACAATCCTGAATTGAAATAAGCTTTATACAGTTTACCTAACTTTATATGAAATAGAGTCATCTGCATGGGAATTGGGAAATTTAAAGTAGTTCCTGCTTTATTGTTAAAAAAATTTGTTTCTAATGTTTCTGCTTAAAACTGAAATAAAACTGGAAAGCTGTTAGTTTAATAAAATGTATATTTTTGCATATCAAACCATTTACCTCTTTTATGTTCTTTAAATTTGATTCATTAGTGGAATTAGCAAGGTTCTGTGCTTTTCTCACCTCATTCAGTTTTATAATTAACCAATAAAGCTTATTAGCTTTTAAGGAAGTTTTAGGAGCATAAATTGATTTATGGGTACCATATGGTTACATCAAAGGATTTGGTTTTGTTTTAACCTGAAGGGGATTCTTAAGCTCTTTTTTTAAACTAGAAATTCATGTTCTTTCTACCAAGAAATAATATCTGAAATAGAGTGATTTGTTTTTAATACCAAGCTATCAGAATTGTTGATGAGACTCGAAAGATATCAGAACCTTGTAATTCATTTGGTTTAATACCTCTCATTTTGTAGATGGCTTAAATGTCCTCCCAAGGTTGTACAGCTAGTCAGTGTATATCCAAGATCAAAATTTTAGGTTTTCTATCCCAAGTCCAATGCCCTTTCACTAAAGAATATAAATTGAAGCCACTAGTAAGCTATAAAGTTATTTGCTGTGGGTTGTTCTGACTTCGTTGATTCACATAAGTATTCTTGCATCACATTAGTTCTTAAGAACTATATTAGGAGACTTTTTAAAATATATGTAATATACATTGATTGCATGAGCAGATTGATGTCAATGAAATCATTACGTTATGAAAGATAGGAGAAGAGACTCACCAAATCTTACATCATAAAAAATTTCAAATTTCACCTATTAAAATAAAAATGGAAGATAAAATTATACACAGTTTGGGGTGAGCTTGCTATGTGTAGTATTTTTAAATTTTACTTAATGCTGAGCTATTTTCAAGCAGCCTTTTCAGGTTGATCATGACCTCATGCAAGAACCATCTGTTCTATCTTTGAGTGTAGTTGTACTTGAATATCTTAAAAGTTGTTGCATTCTGTCCCCTTTGGGAACTTTAAATGCTTTTACAGTCTTACCATTGCTACTTAATATCACTTCAAAGGAAGGGCTGGTGCAAAGAAAGTGACAAGGAATGGGAAATAATAGATCGTGGAAATGGACATTTTAGATTAAGTGCATCCTTAAAACATGTTATGGGGAGTTCCCTGGTGGCCTCGTAGTTAGGATTCTGGGCTTTCACTGCCGTGGCCCAGGTTCAGTCCTTTAGTGGAAAACTGAGATCCCACAAGCCACACAGCACAGCCAAAAAAACCAAACACATACATGGTGTAATTTTTCATAAGATATTTCACATAATTTTACCCTTTCAGAACTATTGAGGTATTTGTTTAATATTCTGCTTTTACAAGTGATTTTCAAAAGGAGCACAAAGACCTTAGGTTGTAGATCTATTGAAGATAATCCTAAAATAGTATTTTAAAAGAATGCATTACATTTAGAATGCTTTGTAATTTTACATTAATATTTTTTGCATTTTACAACTGACTATAAGCACCATAAATGAAGTAAATTAACTGGTAACAAACAGAAGTTATGTCACCCTTAAGGAAATTCACTGTCCATTACCAGAGAGATGAAGATTTTTAAATATGTTTTAGATTTTTAAATAATATCATTGTGGCTTCTATGGGGAGGATGATTGCGTGGGTGGCAAAAAGTAGAAGCAGAGAGGCCAGTTAGCAGACTTCAGGCACTAGAAGAGTATCTTTAGAAACGGGGATTTAGGATGTGTTTTGGAGACAGGGGACTTGTTGATCAAGTTGCTGTTAGAGAGTGAAGTAAAGAGAACAATCAAGAATGACTGCTAGGTTTCTGGCCTGAGCAACTGGATATTTGGCAATGACTAGGGATAGAACAGTTTTGAGGAGAGATGGTGGAATCAAGAATTACATGCAAAAAAAAAAAAAAAAGAATTACATGCATATTATGCATCTATGTAAAGTAGGAGATTAGATGTTCTTATCAAGAATTCGGAGAAGTTGTCAGATATGAGGGATAAATATTAAAGAGGGAAAGTGAAGAGAAGTTTCTTCATTATAGAGTATTCAAAGGAGACTCACCTCTCTGACTCTAAACATAATCTTCCTGTGAGTCTTTCTGTTAACTTTCTAGTTCTTATGCCTGCCACCAATCCTTTAAATAGTGTTGCTTGGCATAGTTCTAATCTATTATTTTTTAGTTAAGACTATATAAAGTCTTGCAGTTATTCAAGAAGGTCTAATGGAAATTCATTAACGGTAAGTTACCAAGAGAAAGAAAAAAAAAAAAGACTCATTGGGGCATGTTAGAGACAGAGGCTAGCTCCTAAAAATTGTCCCCTTGGGTCCTATCATTCAGAGAAAACAGTGGAGAAAAGCACGTTTCACGATAGCAGCAATTCTTTCATGGTTATGAAAGAAACATAGCAGAGCATTACTACTTTATAGGAATATGCTTGGGGGACACGAGAGTTTCTGTTTTTTTTTTTTTTTTTTTTGCGGTACACGGGCCTCTCACTGTTGTGGCCTCTCCCATTGTGGAGCACAGACTCCGGACGCGCAGGCTTAGCGGCCATGGCTCACGGGCCCAGCTGCTCCGCGGCATGTAGGATCCTCCCGGACCGGGGCACGAACCCGTGTCCCCTGCATCGGCAGGCGGACTCTCAACCACTGCGCCACCAGGGAAGCCCCGACACGAGAGATTTTTAACCTTTTTCAAATGCATTTCAGTAGGTATATTGGGACTCTAGGTCAAGGTACCAAAGTAGTTTAAAAAGGAATTGGATGAAGGTGGTCAGAGGTACAAACTTCCAGTTATAAAATAAATAAGTACTAAGGGTGTCGTGTACAGCATGATTAATATCATTAACATTGCTGTATGTTATATGTGAAAGTTGTTAGGAGAGCAAATCCTGAGTTCGCAACACAAGGAAAACATTTTTAAATTTTGTATCTTTATGGGATGATGGATGTGGTAAACTTACTGTAATCATTTCATGATGTACTTAAGTTAAATCATTATGTTGTACAACTGAACCTTAAGCAGTGCTGTATGTCAGTTGTATCTCATTAAAACTGGAAGAAAAAAATATGGTGACCAGGAAGACTGTCAATGAAAGAGACTTTTTTTTCCTAGAAAATGTCACATAACTAAGGAAAGTGGAGAAGAGAAAACCTTAGCTCAGAGTAATTTTTACTTTCTGGGACCTAAATGATAATTTTGTTACAGACCTTTTTTTCTTTTTGCCTGCGTTTTTCATACTAGTTGTGTTTAAGCAGCCGTTGTTACAGCTTTGTAGTCTTTGCTCATATTATAATAAAGGAATAGCCAAAATAGATGTCCTAGGTACATATCTTTTCAGCTGCCAGTGCTAGTTGTTCTGTAACATAACCACAGATGCTCATTCTTTTTTATTTATTTGTTTATTTATTTATTTATTTATGTCTGCATTGGCTCTTTGTTGCTGCACGCGGGCTTTCTCTAGTTGCAGTGAGCAGGGGGCTACTCTTCGTTGTGGTGCGTGGGCTTCTCATTACGGTGGCTTCTCTTGTGGTGGAGCATGGGCTCTAGGTGCGTGGGCTTCAGTAGTTGTGGCACATGGGCTCAGTAGTTGTGGCTTGCGGGCTTTAGAACGCAGGCTCAGTGGTTGTGGCACACGGGCTTAGTTGCTCCGCGGCATGTGGGATCTTCCTGGACTTCGAACCTGTGTCCCCTGCATTGGCAGGCGGATTCTTTACCACTGCGCCACCAGGGAAGTCCTGGGATGCTCATTCTTTAAACCAGGTTTATTTCTGACAAAAGAAATTAAAATAACATGAATAAGTTTTAAATGTAATGATCATATTATATTAAAGACATTACTTATGGACTTAGTTAAAAGCCCTCTTTGTCTTGCTTAAGGGATCCAATCTGTGGGAATCTTAAAATATTAATAGAATCAGTTTTGGGTTTATTTTTATTTTTCCAGGCATGGCTGCCCCAGTGAATAATATATTCTGTTAAGATCCTTAAAAATGTTCCAAATGTGCTTGAAATAGAGGACTACAGTTTTTTGTTTGTTTGTTTTGCGGTATGCGGGCCTCTCACTGTTGTGGCCTCTCCCGTTGCGGAGCACAGGCTCCGGACGCACAGGCTCAGCGGCCATGATTCACAGGCCCAGCCACTCTGCGGCATGTGGGAACTTCCCGGACCGGGTCACGAACCCGTGTCCCCTACTTCGGCAGGCGGACTCTCAACCACTGTGCCACCAGGGAAGCCCAGAGGACTACAATTTTTAAGATTGAGTCTACCTCATTAGTGTTTCTCCAATTTTTTTTTCCATCACCCTCAGAAGGAATACAATGTACATCACAGTCCTATACATAAATATGTGTTTGTGTGTGCCATGGTAACACTGCACCATGCAACAGTCTTTATTCTTACTATTCACTTATATATGTGTAGTCAGCTTATGTAATGAAGCATTAGAGACATGGTAGGAAGGATTGAACTTTAGACATGGAAGGGCCAGAGAAAAGATGCGCCTTGCCTAAGACCACAGAACTCATTCCTAGGCATTCTGGAGGAAACCAGAAAAAATGAATCTCTTATCCTTAAAATAACATACTGAAGTCATATTTGATATTCAGGTACTCATGAATATGTAGAACATTGCTTTTTAATTGACCCATGAACTGTGTCCATATTTCATTACTTAATATTTAGGCAAGACATAAACCATCTAAAGATTTCTAGTTTATTTGCCCAACCCTTTATAGATAGGGCCACATTCGTTAGCTTTTTTTTTTTCATTTGAAAAGTAATACAAGCATATAGTTATTTTAAAAAATAAACAACACAAAGAGTAATTTTCCACATCTCTCAACTTAAGTCATCCCTAATAAATAACCTATTTTGTACCTGTTTTCATTTCAGAACTTGGAGATTATTTCATCAGTTCAGATAGATGCATCCATTTTTACTTGCTGCATCATCTATTCCATTGTTTGAATATACCATAATTTGCTTAAAGATATGTCTATTGTGCTCATTTGGTTCTTCCCAGTGTCTATTATAAACAATGTTACAACGAATATAAATCTGTAAGCACTTAAGAGCATATCTTAAAGTAAATTCCTAGGAGAGCTATTGCTAAATCAGAAAGATACCTGCATTTAAAAATTTGACAGCTAGCGTCAGGGTCAAATTTAAATGAACCAAGATCAGTTATGATAAGGTTCCTCCAGAGAGAAGTTGCTTAATTTCCTTCAGTAGCAACACATTCCAGTATTCAGAGTGAGGCACAAATAAAAGGAAACACAATTATCAATAAGAACTTCCCCCTCAAACTTTCTATTTCTGAATTTTATATGTTGTGGTGATTAATACTGTATTTTTTTCTTTTCTTTTAAATTTATTTATTTACTTATTTTTGGCGGCGCTGGTCTTCGCTGCTGCACGCAGGCTTTCTCTAGTTGCAGCAAGCGGGGGCTACTCTTCATTGCCGTGCGCGGGCTTCCCACTGCGGTGGCTTCTCTCGTTGCGGAGCACGGGCTCTAGAGTGCAGCCTCAGTAGTTGCGGCGCACGGGCTTAGTTGCTCCGCGGCGTGTGGGATCTTCCCGGACCAGGGCTCGAACCCGTGTCCCCTGCATTGGCAGGCGGATTCTTAACCACTGTGCCACCAGATAAGTCCTAGTGGTTAACACTTTAAAAGGTTTGTTTCCCTTCATAATAATGCCTTAGAGAATACATGTGCCCCCAGCTCTTTTTCCAAAATTTACTACAACTTTTCACTAACAAAGAGGTAAAATCTTGACTCTGAATCCATGTCACGGTGCCACCCACGTTCAATCTGTGGGCCTTCTTGATGTGCAATAGACTATAGTAGCACTGGAACCACCATTACTACCTAATGCTTTCTTCCCTGTATTTAAATCTATAATTTTCCTTCTAAAGTGACATATCGGCAAATATTTGTGCAGCTTTTCATAAATATGAGTGCACAAAGTACTACTTAGAGTTACACTGACCACGTTTAAAATTAAGATTCAGAAAAGCTCCGAGAAAATGACAGATAGCCACATTTCCAGCATTTATTTTCTTTGTAGCCATGTACAATTTGAAAACATTTGCTTTTACTATGGACCCTGTTAAAGGAACAGACAATACAGTTACCTTTTATTTAGAATGGCTTTACATTGTGGTGATAGCTTTTTGTCTTAATATGTCTTGTATCCTACCTTGTGTTTGTAGAGTGAATTAAGGTCATTATTCGGATGATACATAGTCAGACATTTACATAGACTGAATCTTCAATGCAAATGCTACATAATATTTTTTATCAAATAATAACAAAGGAAAAGAAAAACAGCTATAGATGTTTAATAAGGAAAAACTGGCGTGTAGAAAATACCAAAGCAGGTTACAATAGCAGGGTTTAAGCAAATTTTGTTTTTAAAATGTCATGTACATAGAAAAGAGTTTAACATCAGTTTTCTTTGGATAGTGGAACTATAGGTGATTTTAAAATATTTTTCTTTTAAAAGATTTTTTATTTTCCCACAGTGAACATGCATGACCTTGCAATTTAAAAAGCCAATGCTCTTTAAAAAAAAAAAATAATAATGTATTCCTTCAACTCTTCCTTTTCTATCTCCCCCCCCTACTTTTCCATCAGTTTTCCTTCCTTAATCTTTTGTGTTTTTTTGTTTGTTTGTGTGTTTGCATTCTTCCTTGCTTTTGTCTTTTTGTTTTTCCTGATTATGATAGAGGACTAGTCCTATTCTCTCTTTAGGTATGTAAATCAAGGAGTGAATTCTCAAGAAGACAAATACGCATTACCACATCTGTGGATTTTCTACCCGTCTCTGCATTTGTTAGCTCTTATTAGGTGGGAGAAGCCAATTACCACCTTTTAAGATGGAGGTAATTTTTCCTTTTATTTTCCAAATTTCATGCAATACTAATGTGACCATGTGAAAAATTTTATTCTCAGCCACTGCTAAAGACTGCGTGGAAAAGAGGAAAGAATGAGGAGGGACAAGGCAGCCCTTGACATTGGTTACATTAGGTTTAAAAATAACTATTTTTCAGTACTATAGAGAAACATATTTGGTGACATGAGTGGATTTTAAGGACAAATTCAGCATGCTATAATCTGTTAATAACTTTTCATCTGTTAGTTGTGTCAGTGTTTTTGAAGCCACTAAGTGTATTACCACCATTTTTAATGTTTCAGGTGTTCTTGATTCATTCCGAAGAGCTGACCAGTGGAAGAAATAAGAATACTCTTATTTATGAATCACCCCACAGTAGCTCAAAATACACTGTTTGAATTTCTGTTCTGAGCTTCTGTCTTTTAACAATCTTTTGAAAAGGGTGCCTCGAATAACAGCAGATAATCACCAGGATGGGAGTGAATGACTTGTGGCAGATTCTGGAGCCTGTTAAACAACACGTCCACTTGCACAGTCTTGGTGGGAAAACCATTGCGGTTGATCTGAGTCTCTGGGTATGTGAAGCACAGACAGTCAAAAAAATGATTGGGACGGTCATGAAGCCCCACCTCAGGTAGAGTAAACGTGCTCAGAATATAAATAGATGATTGCGTAAGCAGTGGGTGTCTTGGTTTTGTTTCCACTTCATTTCTTTTGTTGTTGCTGTTTTACATTTTGAGATTTTAAAATGTATCAACGTGTCTCGATCTGCCATCTCCATATTGATAACACAATTTGTACATCGTACCCTTTGAGCTTCAGACCCGTAATACTTGGCTGCCTATTTAACATATCCGCAAGGATGCTTCGATGACTAAAAGCCAGAAATTTGGGAGCCATTCTCCCCCTGTTTTGTCCTCCACACATCCAGTCCATCAGAAGTCTTGCCAGTTCTACTTCCAGAATATACCCTGCGTTCACAGACTTCTCTCGATGTCCGGAAGCACTGCCTCAGTGGATGCCAATATCTCTTATCTGCCCTGCTGAGATGAAATCTTCGCTAGTTTCCCTCCCTCCTCTCTTGGCCTCCTCCTCCAAACCAGCTTCCACATAGCAATTAGAATAATCATAAATCTTCTTTGCTAAAAGACACACAGTGGTCTCTCAGTCCAGTCTACTTAAAATAAAATCTTAACAAATAAAATGTTATTGCATATAACATTTTATATTAATGTTCTTGCCATTATGTCATACTGCTATGTTGACTTCTGCTATCAATATATGATGATTAATGTATTATTAACTTCTATATTTCAGGAACCTATTTTTTCGTATCTCATATTTAACGCTAATGGATGTAAAACTGGTGTTCGTTATGGAAGGGGAACCCCCAAAGCTGAAAGCTGATGTCATAAGTAAGAGGAATCAGATTCGGTATGGATCTTCGACAAAAACACGGTCTCAGAAAACAGGGAGATCACATTTTAACTCAGTCTTAAAGGAGGTGAGCATTCAGATATGATCTAATAATTCTGATTTGAATTATAGAGTATACTTTATTCTGATAAAGTTTTTCGTTCAGTATCCTTAATACTTATTAACTTTACTGTGACTAGAAGGACAGTGTGAATAGAGAAGAGAGTTTAAGTTTTGGAGTGAAACTTACCTGCGTTCAGATTCTGACTAGCCATTAGAAACTCTGAGACAGTGGGCAAGATTTTTAACCTGTCTGCCTCGTTTTGCACTGTGTAAAATAGGATAGTAATACTTTACAGGGATATGGTAAAAATTAGAGAAAATATATCTAAAACAACCGGTACATAGTCAGGACTTAATATGTAACATTTTATGACATCTTCAGCACTTAAAGAATTCCCAGGATAGAGGTCTCATTAATTCATACTTTACTCATTCAGGATTAATGAGAGTTCATAGACAGAATACGTATTTGGCTTCCTTTAGGGCTTTGTAATTTTAAAAAGTACTCAGTTATATTTTAGTATATTTATACGTTATAAAATATATATTTTTATAAAAATTTAAAAAGAAGAGAAATCTATAATACGATAAAGTAAGTAAAACAATAGGAAGCTATTATTATCTTGTCTCTTTATTTTTTTATTTTTAGCTGCGTTGGGTATTCGTTGCTGCGCGGGGGCTTTCTCTAGTTGCTGCGAGCTGGGACTACTCTTCCTTGCAGTGTGTGGGCTTCTCATTGCAGTGGCTTCTCTTGTTGTGGACCACGAGTTCTAGGCACACGGGCTTCAGTAGTTGTGGCTCGCGGGCTCTAGAGCACAGGCTCATTAGTTGTGGTGCACGGGCTTAGTTGCTCTGTGCCATGTGAGATCTTTCCCGACCAGGGCTCAAACCCGTGTCCCCTGCATTGGCAGGAGGATTCTTAACCACTGCGCCACCAGGGAAGTCCCCTGTCTCTTTTTTAAGGGTATATGTTTTTAAAAATTGCAGTAATCACGCACAAATAATTTTTATCTGGAGTTTTCACTTAACATACCCATGTTTCCCTGTTGCCATATTCTATTCAAAATCATTACTTTAATGATGGTACAACATGTATGAAGGTATGAAATCATTCCCCATGATTGTATATTGTATTGTATACTGTTTGCTTTTTAGTTCTTCTCTATTATACAGGAAATTATGATGAACATTTTTTTGTAAGCATAGCTTTTTCTTGTGATTTTAAGATAAAATTACCCAAAGTGGGATTGATAGACCAAAGTTTTGGAGTGATTTTATAACTCTTGCCAATTACTTTCTACCAGTACAGGTATGAAATAGGCAATTTCATTGCACCCACAAGATTATTGGATATTAGGAGGTTTATCTTTGTACTATTTAGTATGGAAAATCGAAGACATTTCTTTGTTTATATAATATGTATAAATACATATAATACATATTTAATATGTATTGTTCTTTTAATGGTGAGGTTAAACATTTAACTTAGTTTTAGTCTCTCTCTGGGTAATGACCATCATATCCTTTCCCCACTTACCTTTTGAGGTTTTACTTTTTCTTTTGTTCATATTCTTTATATACTAAGGAAGTAAACCTTTTATCTTATTTGCTTTGAGTTCCTATCCCTGTTTTTCTTTTTAATTGTTGTTTAAAATTTTAATTTCTTTTAAAAGGTATTGCATAAATTAAAAAGCATTTTTCTCCAGAAATTCTATTTTCTATTTTTATGTGATTAAAAATAATAATTTTCAGTTAGTGACTATTCTACCTTAATGACTATCAGTAATTGAAGAAAATATCTGTACTGAATTCTAATTATTTCTTGTGTAATCAGTTCCTGGAAATATCTATGGTTTACATACTTAAGGCATTAAATACCCAGTATAACGCAAAAAGATGTTTTATGTTCTTTTGAGAAAATTGCTCTATGCCTATTTCTTTATTTCTCTAATTGTGGTGTTCTTAGGCATTTTGTATTGGTTCAGTGTTGCCTGCCCATTAATCATTATCATATTTCTGTACACTCAGTTACTAAGCCTTACGTTCTCCTAATCTACTGCCATTTTTAGTTACAAGCCTGAAAAGCACACATTAGTCCTCCAACACAACCTCCAGCCCATGTGATAGAAACTTAGGGTAGAGAAAATTGCAACCAACCTCATCACAAATTCTGTGCTGGTTTTTGAAAAGAGTTGGAACAGAATCTGAAATGACTTTTAAACTCTTGTTGTTTTTTATGAAAGGATACTTTTTATGTATGGGTAAATTAGAAACAACTATGGTGTTGCAGTAAAGCAGCACCTATAACAAAACTGTCTCTCTAAAGTCACCCAGCCAGAGTTCTGAAAAGCACCTTTTTTTTTTGACATAGTACTTTGTCCTTCTGAACCTTGTCCGCCTTGGGCAACATCTGGCAGAGGTTTTTATTACATCATATAGCATGCAAACAATTAGTCAGTTAAAGCAAAAGAGATGATCTTTTTTCTGTCTCTAGAAACTAGGTAAATAGCCTCTTTTCCTCACCATATCCAGTATTCCTCAGTGATAGAATGAGAGTATCACATATGACAAGAAAGAATGCACTAGGCTGTAAAGCTAAACTATAAGCTACTCAGCTGGGTTAAATTCATAACGCCAAGAAAACCGCAAATTGATATAAACATCCTGTACAGACATTTGACTTACTAGGAGCACTCCAACAACGGGCCCCTGTGTGGCTCCCCGTAATGTGAGAGTTTCATCGTATAGGGGAGGTGATAAGAAATGAACTTTAAGGCCTCAAGCCAAAATTGTGTAATAGCGTCTTCTTTGGAAGAGCTCATATTGGGAGGACCATCGTGAGAAGGATTGCTGTAGTTTTACAGATGTAAATGTTAATGTGATTAATTATTATTATGTCAAGATATTTCCAGACTCTTGAGATAATAGCATTGAACAAAACAATGAAAATTGCATATTCATTACTTTTAAAAGTACTTTTTAAATTAATTTTTTAATCGAATATGGATTACTTTTTAATTGACATTAAAATTTTTAGCTTTTCCATACAGAAAATTTTAAACAAATACAAAAGTAGCCCATCACCAATCTTTAACAATTATCAACTCTTGACCAATTTTGTTTCATCTATACTCCCACCCACTCCTCTACTCCCACATTTTTTTTTTTAACATCTGTATTGGAGTATAATTGCTTTACAATGGTGTGTTATTTTCTGCTTTATAACAAAGTGAATCAGCTCTACATATACATATATCCCCATATCTCCTCCCTCTTGCATCTCCCTCCCACCCTCCCTATCCCACCCCTATAGGTGGTCACAAACCACTGAGCTGATCTCCCTGTGCTATGCGGCTGCTTCCCACTAGCTATCTATTTTACATTTGGTAGTGTATATATGTCCATGCCACTGTCTCACTTGGTCCCAGCTTGCCCTTCCCACTCCCTGGGTCCTCAAGTCCATCCTCTACGTCTGCGTCTTTATTCCTGTCCTGCCCCTAGGTTCTTCAGAACCATTTCTTTTTTTTAGATTCCATATATATATGTTAGCATGCAGTGTTTGTTTTTCTCTTTCTGACTTACTTCACTCTGTATGACAGTCTCTAGGTCCATCCACTTTACTACAAATAACTCAATTTCATTTCTTTATATGGATAATATTCCATTGTATATATGTGCCACATCTTCTTGATACATTCATCTCTCATTGGACACTTAGGTTGCTTCCATGTCCTGGCTATTGTAAATAGAGCTGCAATGAACATTGTGGTACATGACTCTTTTTGAATTATGGTTTTCTCAGGGTATATGCCCAGTAGTGGGATTGCTGGGTTGTATGGTAGTTCTATTCTTTAAGGAACCTCCATACTGTTCTCCATATTGGCTGTATCAATTTACATTCCCACCAACAGTGCAAGAGGGTTCCCTTTTCACCACACCCTCTCCAGCATTTATTGTTTGTAGATTTTTTGATGATGGCCATTCTGACTGGTGTGAGGTGATACCTCATTATAGTTTTTGTTTGTTTGTTTGTTTGTTTTTTTGCGGTACGCGGGCCTCTCACTGCTGTGGCCTCTCCCGTTGCGGAGCACAGGCTCCGGACGCGGAGGCTCAGCGGCCATGGCTCACGGGCCCAGCCGCTCCGCGGCATGTGGGATCTTCCCAGACCGGGGCACGAACCCGTGTCCCCTGCGTCGGCAGGCGGACTCTCAACCACTGCGCCACCAGGGAAGCCCCTCATTATAGTTTTGATTTGCATTTCTCTAATGATTAGTGATGTTAAGCATCCTTTCATGTGTTTGTTGGCAATCTGTATATCTTCTTTGGAGAAATGTCTATTTAGGTCTTCTGCCCATTTTTGGATTGGGTTGTTTGTTTTTTTCATGAGCTGCATGAGCTGCTTGCAAATTTTGGAGATGAATTCTTTGTCAGCTGCTTCGTTTGCAAATATTTTCTCCCTTTCTGAGGGTTGTCTTTTCGTCTTGTTTTTGGTTTCCTTTGCTGTGCAAAAGCTTTTAAGTTCCATTAGGTCCCATTTGTTTAATTTTGTTTTTATTTCCATTTCTCTAGGAGGTCCTACATTATTCTGAAGCAAATCCCAGACATAATATTGTTTTAGTATTTCAGTACCTTTCTCTAAAAGATAGGGGCTCTTAAAAAATAAAAACATAACCACAATATAATTTTTATTATTGCATCTAAAAGTTGAATACTAATACTTTGCCATTAAGTATTCAGTGCTCAAGTTTCCAGTTGTTTCTTAAATGTAATAAGTTTTAAAACACCTAAACAGCTACTATTAATATTTGTGATATAGAAGTAAGTCAAACACTGAAAAAAGCAGCAATACAAATGTTCTTATATTTGTTGCACCTACTTTTTCTTTTCAGTGTCTTGACATGCTGGAATGCTTAGGAATTCCCTGGGTCCAGGCTGCTGGAGAAGCTGAAGCCATGTGTGCTTACCTCAATGCCAGTGGTTATGTAGATGGCTGCCTCACCAACGATGGCGATGCTTTCCTTTATGGGGCCCAAACTGTTTATAGAAATTTCACTATGAATACCAAGGTATTTTTTCTTTCTCTTTTTCAGCATTTGTTTTACACACTACTTTTTTTAAAGGGATTAATTCTTGGCACTTAGCAATCGCTAAGTAAAATGTTTACTGTTACTAAAAATATCAGTGCCACATAGTTCATTCTCTTTGAAATATGGATTTCTCTCCTAAGGGCTTGACTTGTTTCACAAGGTTTAATTCTAAATCAGTTTCAACTATATATTATAAAATTGCATACACTATGTATTGCCTTGACCCAGAATTTGCACTTTTAGTAAGCCTCAAAAACACCTCCAAATATGCAAGGAGAGATATACAAGGATGTTAACTGCAGCATTGTCACTAATTACAAAAATTTGGCAAACACCCAAATGCCCATTGATAGAGAATGGCTAAATACAGCCACAGTTCTCATGGAGGGAGGTAATACATGGGACATTTTGCTTGTAATTATTCAAGGTTGGGCAAGGGAGACTGTGGACCTTTGGTGGATTAGAGCCAGGGAGACTAAACCTCTTGCCAAAAAAATTGTTATCTTTCTGAAAATGCTCCCAGTATTCCCATTGAGAAACACTGCCTTAGAGTCCGTCTAATGTAAGCAATCATTAAAAAGGTATGTATTATTGATATTAAAGATATCCAGTTATATTAGTGGGCAAGAAATATTGCAAAATAGTATTTTTATATAATCCTATTTTTACCTAAAAATAGAGTAATAAATATTTGTATGTATGTGTCAAAGAACATGTTTCTTAGAAGGATATGCCTGATGCTGTTAATGATAGTTAACTTCTGATGATGTAATTACAATAATATACAATTTCTATAATATACATTTTACAGTGCTTAATTGTACAAGATGAAAATCTACTTTTGTAGACACCAGAAAACAATAAAGAGGAAAAAATGACTACTATAGTTAATTTTTTAAAGCCATTTTTGAAACTATGACTTTATTTCCAGATATTGAAGTGTTAGATTTTATGAAGATTCTGGTGATCAGGATAATTTTAAACTTTTAGGAATAAACATTTAGAGACAGCTTTGACAAATTATTTTTTATAATGTTGTTTTTATTTAGATTTTTGAAGATGAAACTGAATCTGTTCTTTCTTCTAGGACCCACATGTTGACTGTTATACAATGTCATACATCAAGAGTAAACTAGGTTTGGATAGAAATGCTCTGGTTGGGCTAGCAATACTACTTGGCTGTGATTATCTTCCAAAGGTATGCTGAAATTGCCATATTTATTTACTATTCATAATGGGGTTTTTTTGATACCTTACATGCTGCATAAATATGAATACAATATCATTTTATATAATTAAGAACCTAATTTAGAATATAGGTGTAATAAACTATTCAGTAACTAAAATAATCAGCATTTCAAGTGGCATTAAACAGCTTGCTCATCATGATACTGAATGTTATAAATGAGAATAGAATCATAACTAGTACCACAGCTTAAATCTCAGTAAACCATTCCTCTAAGAGATTCACATTCACGTTTGACTATCCTTTTAGAGAAATGTAGGAATTACTCTTTCCTTGTCTTGTGCCAATATTAGTTTCTATCACTGTTGTCTGAGTTTTGCATCTCCATTTTAGCTGTTTGTGCACATGCTCAGTGTTATTGTTACTGTTGCTATGCAACATGATTATTGGGTTAAGCCATTCATCCTTCCGTGCCTCTTAGCATTGCACTGAGTTTTGCTCATGAAAACCTTTTATTTTATATCTTAAGATACACAATATAGGGCTTCCCTGGTGGCGCAGTGGTTGAGAGTCCGCCTGCCGATGAAGGGGACACGGGTTCGTGCCCCGGTCCGGGAAGATCCCACATGCCGCGGAGCGGCTGGGCCCGTGAGCCGTGGCCACTGAGCCTGCGCGTCCGGAGCCTGTGCTCCGCAACAGGAGAGGCCACAGCAGTGAGAGGCCCGCGTACCGCAAAAAAAAAACAAAAAAAAACAAGAACAAAAAAAAAGATACACAATATAGTTCTCTGTAACAGGTATAATAGGTGAGGGATGAATTAAGAATTACCATGATAACCACATTCATAAATATGATGTTTAAATATATAAAATGACTTGTATTGTAGCTCCTACTATTTTTATATAGTCCTGTTATTATGTCCCTGCTGATCATCTTTGTATCCTTACTAAACCCCTCATTATACTATAGACTCTATCCCCAAGAGAAGTCTAAAGAAGGATGACATATAATTTTTTTTCACTAGAGCTTGGGAGAGGAAAAAATAGTAGGATACTAAATTATTAACTGTAATTTCTAATCTGTGTCACCAGTGACCAAATAGAGAAATCAACAATTTTTTTTAACTAGTAAAAAAAGAAAACAGGAGGAAAAGAACTGTTAAACAACATAGAAAATAATTATTATAGTTCTCATTCTGAAATAGATTTGTTTCCCATATGTAATTGTATCATAATTAAAGTCTAAAAACAGCTCAGTGTTGAATATAAGAAAAACTTTGCAAACTTGAACTCACAGAAACCAATTTTAGCTGCAGTGGTATTATACACTAGCCTTACCTATTTTGATTTTTTGTTTCTTTGCAACCAAAACTGCTATCTATTTATATCATTGTACTTATTGATCTTTAAGACTCTACTATCATGATCTGCTTAAAAAAATTTAATATATAACTAAATGCTAATACATGAAGGGTGACATACAAAATATCCAGCAACTGTTTTACTAAAGACATAGGCTGTAGAGATGGAAAATGCTTCTGGATACCCTCTGTTGTGCTATGTGTTACCCTTTTAGCTGAATCCTGAGTGTAGGTGGGTTGGAAAGGGAATTCATTTTAAGGGAGAGACCCCTTTGCTGGCAGGCGCTCAGGGTACATGGGCATTGGCTATTTACTAACAAGTTTAGAAGTATTTTAACACTGGTATGTCTCTCCTGATGCATATTGGCTAAAGAACAGCCTTGCTTACAAAGACATATTAATAAACTGTTATAGGAACTGGGAGACTCAGTGTAAACCAGAAGTTGTCATGTGAATATACATTTATTTATATATTTTTTGTGTAGGAAACTTATGCTTATTTTAATTTTCTTAAGTTATTAATTTCAAGAGTTAACTTGGAATTCTCCTTTGTTCTCTTTGGTTGTTTGGATCTTTAAATATTATATGTTCGTATAATCAAATGAACATGCCTTTTCCTGATTACGAATATAACAGAAAGTTAGGTCAAATTAAAATACTATCAAAATAATTAACATAGAAAATGAAAGCCCTCTAAAATTCTGTTCCTCCCTCTCCTAAAATAAACAGTCAGTGGTTTTTTTGTTTGCATAAGTTAACAATATAATTGTTATTTAACTTACAAACCTAAATCATACTGTATGCTATTCTGCAATTTTCATTTTACACGTAACAATGTGTCTTGCACACAGTTACCTCATTCTTTGAGCTACACAATCTTACATTGAATGGACATCTCACCCTTCATTTATCTATTCCCTAGTGATTAACGTTTGAACTTCTTTTCCCACTTTCTGAAAGGGAGTCCCTGGAGTTGGAAAAGAGCAAGCATTAAAACTTATAAAGATTTTGAAAGGACAAAGTTTACTTCAGAGGTAACTAAAAATTACTTTTTCCTGTGACATTAGTCTTTTATTCTTGTTGAACTTAATAGTGAATACAAAAAGTATTGTGCTTTCCAAAAAAAGGTTTTGTATTTTTGAGATGATCTGTATTTTTATTTAAAATCAGTTATTTTATTTATTCAGAAGTTTTCCAAAGAAAGCGGAAAAGTATATGTCCTAAGCCATATTTTGTTTTTTTCAATATTATTAGCTCATTACAAACACAAGTAGTAAGATATCAAATGCGTTTATTTATAACCATGGGCATTTGCCACAGGCTATTTTAGACTATTTCATCAACAAATAAAGATAAACTAACATTAAATTAATTTTATATTTTAAATTACTTTTTATATAAATATTTTGATACTATATTTTTCTATAAATGAAATGCCTGACATGTTGCAAATATTTAATAACACTTGATCAAAAATTTTTCTTGACTGCCCTTTGTTCTATAGCCACAAATTTAGTAATACGTTAACTCTAATGAATTAACTGTACAATCTGAGGATTCAAGACAGGATACAGAGTATATTAAAGTTTACAAACTGTGCTATTTAGTTTTGAAAGCATGTCAGTTATATTTACTTGATGAGGGCAGAGTTTTATAAAAATTAATATTTATGATGATAAAGTATAGAATGAATAAAAAGGAAAGGAACTAGGACTCTGGGAGACTTAAAATAGTCCTTGCCTCCAGTAGTTATGAGATAGTGAGTACATGAAAGGAAACATTAAGTGGTAGAAATGAAGAAGGGGTGACCATGAGAAGGATTTCAAATAGTCATGCTCTTTCTTTTAGTGCTTCTCTTTCAGCTGTAAAGCTACTGATAGATCTAAGACTTTAATAAACTCCTTATTAACATCAGTGATTACTGTTTTCCAAAGCAAAAAAGCAAAGGTATACTTTGGCTTGGGGGTGAGTTAAGGAATCATTTGGAAATTGTGAAGAATAAAATAAGGAAAAGCAAGCAAATGTGGCACCTGGCTAACTACAAATCATTCTTATTGAGACAGTTTCAGCAAATATGTACTTTTGGCAACATTTTATAAAATGTTTGCCTTCACGCTTGAAAATAATGAGATTACATTTTGTTATAATTATCTGTCATTCCAATTTTTATTAATTTAGACTAAACTTCCCCCTAGTTATTTTTAATTTTTTATGTTTTTATGTCCCCAGACTGGGACAGCAACTTTACCGCCAAAGGAAAAATAAGTAGGCAGGTGGAAAGGAACAGAATAGCCTGATATTTGAGAACATGGCATTTTGGTGACCTTATTATTTATTTATTTTTTTAATACCATTTTCTTTTAAAGGTTTAATCAATGGAATGAAAAATTTTGTTACTCTAATTCACAACCAGCAGTTGTTAGCAAACTGGTTCATTGCTCTGTATGTTCCCATCCAGGTAAGCAGACATAGGGAATGATATCTCTAGAATATTATTGTCTGATACCTACGTTTTCATCTCTGTTCTTATAGTACTTTTTACATACCTACCTTCCTTATCAGATTGGGAACCCTCAGTGTCAGGAGTTGTGTCACATACACACAGTAGGCACTTGATAAATATTTATTGAATGAAATAACGTGATGTAAATGATAAATATAGGATATGTGCAGTTTCGAACTATGTTATCAGATTACTTTGACCCTAAAATTATGTTTTCAATATAGAAATCCATTTTAAGGGAAAAAATTGTACTGATAAATCTTAGGGAAAAATGGAAATGAAATCATTTGCTTATGTATCAGTGATTTATATTCATATATTTAAAGAATTCTTAACTGTCCTATAGTGCATTTTTATTGTGTGTGAAGATAGTGACTTAAAACTAATTTCTAATACATGTTCACTGTTAAGTAGCTTGGACCCTGTTCATTAGTCTTGATAAAAATATGATGTCCCTGACATGTACTGGGTTAAAAAGGCCTTTTGCTCTCAGGAGAGATTAAGAGATCATGTTAGCTCATCTTTTAAAAGAAATTCTGCTTTATCTATTTGTCTTAATATGTTTTCATTAGCCTTTTAAAATGATAGATGAAACCATGGAAGAAATCAATGTTTTTATAGATAAAAGGCCATTCTGTAGTTTTTTTGGTACCTTATAAATGACGATTTAGGTCATATCAGTTATGTAGGTTCTTTGTGTTCTCAAAAGTGTTGAAGGTAGTCATGCTTTCCTTTTACTGGGCACTAGGACCCCACACCCAGGCCACAATCAGAATTTATGTTCCAAGCATAGTTTAAAAATAGCTATACAGTAACTGAGAGCTAGCCACTAGCAGAGGTAATTAACTGCTCTATTCTTTTCATATTCTTATTAAAGAAACCATTTCATGAATTATTCTATTAACTAAATAATGTTTTACTAATAGTGTCCTTTTCTCTTGTATGTAGCTACCGCATACACCACAGTTTTCCATTTGAGATTATTATAAATGTATAATTTCATATTACAAATTAACACTTTCAGACAGAAGGGTAATTTACAGAAAAAAAATAGTGTCATGTGATAGTAATAGCTAAAGATCTACTTTATCGTAAGAATTATTATTGTGTTCATTACTCTATTGGGCCTAAATGTATTGAAACCCTTCTATATGCTAGGCATTGTGCTAGGCAGTATTTGTTTTTGAAAATTTGGATAAGGGCAAAAAAAAAAATGTACATAGAAGGTAACTCTAAAAAGCAGTGAAAGTCATACTTTTTGTGTCTCCATGAAGGTTCACCTAAGGATCATGAACGTAATGGATGCAAATTATGTAAAACTGATCGATATTGCGAGCCACATGATTATGAATACTGTTGTCCTTGTGAGTGGCACCGAACAGAACATGAGAGACAACTAAATGCAGTGGAAAACAGTATTAAGAAGTAAGTTTTTTGTGCTCATTGTTTCCTGATGTGGCCTATTTATACACCTGTGGTTGAATTATTTCCGCATAACTTTCCCCCATGTAGGTTAATAACGTTTCACAAAATCCTTTTCTAGATTCTGTTCAAAAATTAGGCTATCTTAGAAGATAGTAATTTAATAATGTTTCATCGAGAAGCTTGATGACTAGGATACTATACAAGGACACTTTCCATTAAATGAGAAGAGATTAAATGGATGATTTTAGAGTCTATCTAAAATTGCCTGATTGTATTAATAACATGTATATAACTTATTTTCAGGAAAGCTTGCAGTTGTCAGGGATTCCCATTCCATGAGGTAATGAGTAATAATTCAACCGTGTGTTTACCTCAGAAGCTTTTTTTTAAAAGTTTGACATGTCAGTTGCTATTCTCTGTTCTCTTGCTAGGTTATTCAAGAATTCCTTTTGAACAAGGATAAATTGGTGATGGCAATCAGGTACCAAAGACCTGATTTATTATTGTTTCAGGTATCTGAAAATAAACTCTTATTTTACAGTGTGAAGTTGGATACTAGGAAGATAAGAAGGGGTAATCACTTTGACTGATCTGAGAGGAGTTTGAAATAGATGGCTCTTGAGTGCACATGTGTTTTTCAGCATTTATATCTAATCTTCATTCCTTTGCCACACAGTAACTATACTTTGCAGCCCATAAGACAAATCACAATTATGCTGTTCTTTACAAGACACCTTAAAGACCATGTACAGATGTATTGTATTCAGGGATATGTTGGGGGAGAGATGCTAATAACCAGAGAATGTAAAGCTATATATTGTTATTGTATATTATTATGGAAGACAGTATATTGTTATGGAAGACAGTATAGTTTACAAGTGCATTGGGATTTGTAATCAGTGACCTAAATTTAAATTTGGACAGTCCGTCGCTTACCATGTGACCCTGGATATGTGTTTTCCTCAAAATAGAAATAATATTACTTATCCTGTGAAGTCACTATGCAGATTAAATGAGATTATTTATATTAACCCCTACTATAGTAGCTAAAGAAACAGAGTGGCTGAATAAATTGTAACTACTTGTTGCTTGGCTCTACCAACAACAGTAGTGATAATGGCAACCAACATTCATTGAACATTTAAAATTTGCTGTTATATTTACCACATTACGTGTAATCTTCCCTAACTTTATAATGTGTGTGCTGGATTATATTTTACAGAGGGAAAACCTGAGGCTAAAAGAGGTTTAGTAATTTACCCGAATCTAGGAAATATTCTGGCCTTCAAACCCAGAACCCTCACGCTTACATCATTGTGCCATATTGCCTCCTTAGGAGGCTCACTGTTCTTTCTGGGAATATTCTCATTGATACAACTTTAACTAATGTTATCTCTTAAGGAAAAGATAATATCACCCTGAGAGTGCTGTTTGTCTCCAAGAGATAACAAGATCTTGTTTTATTTTTATTATATTTACAGAGATTTGCTCTTGAAAAAATGGAGTGGCCCAATCACTATGCATGTGAGAAATTGTTGGTACTGTTGACCCACTATGACATGATAGAAAGAAAGCTCGGTACAAGGAACTCTAATCAACTACAGCCACTTCGGTAATATAAAGAATTGTATGAATAAGTCCCTGTGTTTTCATTGGAATATCTTATCTAAAATATTCTTCTTAGTATCTTCAATAGTGGGATATATATCTCTTTGTTTTATAAAAATGGAGGAAAGGTCTACTGGAATATTAAAAGCTTATTCACGGCTGACAGTCAAGATAACATAGTAAGTTCATGCTCTGACACACTTCTCTGCCTCAAACATGTAGTAATAATAGACTATTAAAAGGAATAAATATAAAAAGATATAGATTAACTAGATAATTATTTCCATGGACCAGAAAGGGGACAGAAATGTAAAGTGAATGGAGGGACTGAAACTGAGAATTGGTGGCTCTCAGTGAAGGGTATATGATTATTCATTGTACTCTTCTTGAAACTTTTCAAAATAAAAAGTTTGGGGGAAAGTATTAAAGAAAAAAGATAAGCTACAAAGGAGTGACAGTCTGCTAGCATACATCTTTCACGACAGTAGTAGATTCCAGAAGATGATGGAGTAATATTTCAAAGCTTTGACTAAAAATAATTGGCAACCCAGACATCATTAAAATTATTCACTGGTTGGCAAGGCATTTTCAGACATGTGAAGACTAAGAGTTTTCCATTCACAGACCCTCATCAAAAGCACTGTTAAAGGATGACTTCAGCAAGAAGGAAAATGAACTCAGGGGGAAGATGTGGATAACAACTAACAGTGGCCAGCATACAAACTGATAAAACATGTTTAGCTAATTTAATAAATGGAATGGAAAAAATTTGTATATAAATATCTTAATAATGCTTGATGGTCAGTATATGATGATGATAACAAACTAAAACTCCCAAAGTATGCATGTAAACAGTTAAGGGTAACCACTAAAACATTAGAAATACAATCTCTGTCTTTAAAACCAATACATAAAATAAGAAAGTAAAACTATCAAACCGGAAGAATACAGGAAGGTGAAAGGTGGAAATAGCATAGAAAATCTTAATAACCAAAAACACAAAATAAGATGTATGAATGAATCCAACTGTATCAGTAATCATAATAAATGTAAGTAGATTAAGCTCATTATTAAAAGACATTATATCAGATGAGTAAACAAAATTCAACAGTAGTCTGCTTTATAGGTCATGTGCACAATAAGACTATGTTAAGTTTGAAAATAAAGAGATTTAAAAGATTTAACCAGGCAAATATTTACCAAAGTGATGTAGCAAAATTAACAGAAGCAAAAAAGACTTTAAAACAAAAATCATTATTATGGAAAAGAGGAACACTGAATAATAAGAGGAAAACTCTACTGATGAGATCTAACAATTATAAACTCTCTCTTTTAAATAACAAGTCAAAGGAATAGCCATACAATAATTCTTAAAACATTTTTAGAATATTAGTAAAACAATAAAAATTAATGGGAATTGAATTATTCAATCTACAAATTGAAAATTTCCAAATAACTCATGCAATTAAACCTCATTAGTGAGTTTTTTTTTTTTCAGAATTGTTAAAAACCGAATCAGAAATGGAGTTCATTGCTTTGAAGTAGAATGGGAAAAGCCTGGTATGTATACACTTTAAGCAAAATTTATAACATTTGGTCATGTATGTTTAGCAAATATCAAATACATAGGTAAAACATATGTATGTATATAAAAAATAAAGATGAAAATATATCACATACACCAAGGATTAATTTCATAGTTTACCTGTGCTATGTAAACAGCCGTTGACTAATAGTAAATATTTAAAACTTAAGTAATTTTATTCCAATGTCTTAAACTGATATTTCTTTTGTAATTAATGTTTACGAAAACAATATGGAAATAGTTTTGATTTATATTTCTCAAGAAAATACTGCTACAAATGGTCTAGTCGTTGGATTTCATTGTATAGCTGGGTCTAAAGAAACCAGGGCTGCTGAAAAGCACCTGGGGGTGCTCTTCCTCTCCTTTCTTTACTCTGTTTAGTTTTCATGGGAATTTTTTTTTTTTTTTTTTTGGCTGAGTTGGGTCTTTGTTGCTGCGTGCAGGCTTTCTCTATTTGCGTCGAGCGGGGGCTACTCTTCGTTGTGGTGCGCGGGCTTCTCATTGCGGTGGCTTCTCTTGTTGCGGAGCACCGGCTCTAGGCGTGCGGGCTTCAGTAGTTGAGGCTTGCGGGCTCTAGAGTGCAGGCTCAGTAGTTGTGGTGCACGGGCTTAGTTGCTCCACAGCATGTGGGATCTTCCCAGACCAGAGATTGAACCCGTGTCCCCTGCATTGGCAGGCGGATTCTTAACCACTGCGCCACCAGGGAAGCCCTTCATGGGAATTTATAATGGTCAAATTACTCTTCTCTTCTACAGGCAGAAATACAGTGAACTCTGAATTAGCTCCAAAACTGAAGGCAAGGAAAGCACAGATCATTTAAAGGGGAAAATAATACCAAATTCATTTATATTTGGCTTTGAAATTAGATTGTATAATTACATGTGAATGAGTGAGAGAACAGATTTGAAATGAAATGAAAGTTGTAAGTAACTTTGAAGAATTAAGTGATAAAGAATTAGATAAGTCGTTCTAAGCAATAATAGGAAAATAGCTAAAGAATTTTGAAAACTGTTTAGGAACAGATCCACCAACTGTAGTAGATTTTCAGGAAAGACAATGGCATTAACCCAGTTTGGCAGTGCGTCTCCTTTGTTAAGAACTGAGGATTGGGTGCCCACTTTCACTTATCCTTGTAGGAGTCATCCCTTAAGGGAAAAAATGTACCCCACGCTACTTTAACTAAGAACTAATTCTAAGTTCACTTGTTTCCATTGTTTCTACTTTAAACTCATCAAGGAATAGTTTCATTATAGTTTGGCTTCTTATGGAGTTTTCCCCTCATATAAGATAAATACAAGAATCTAGTCTACTATTTACATATCTTATTGTAAGTTTACATATAAGCATTCTCATTTTCACTTATCAGGTGCTTGTGAGTCCAGTAAGCCCGGGTGTGTCCTCGAGAGATTGATAACCTTTGAAACAACAATCTGGAAAATAGTGATAGTTTTGATGACCATTTCAATTCTGTCCTTTTCAGAAGCTACCACTAAAGAAAGCCAATGTTAAAGTTTTAGGAAATTGTTTCCATTCTTTATCTGAAATTTTACACTTATTATATGAAATTAAAACAAACTAGCCTTATCTAAATAAAGTTTCCTAGTCTCTAAGCTGCTCCTACCATCTCTGAAGCAAGAGAAATTTAAAGTTCTAATTTAAAAGGAACCTCTTTTCAGCTCTTCCCAGGTGGAATAAAATCACTTCTGTATTAGTATCAACAGATTATTAGAATAGCGGTGTTATAAAGCAAGATTTGCATCAATTATCCATTTGTGAATGACCTAGTTGACTTGGTAAACTGAAGTTACCTGGAAAAATGTAATATTTCAAATCTGTAATTAAAGCTGTTTTATTATATTTTTAATCCTTTAGAACATTACTCTATAGAAGATAAACCTGGAGAATTGGTTTTACAAACAATAGAAGAAGAATCATTGTTTGAAGCAGCTTATCCTGAGATTGTTGCTGTTTATCAAAAACAAAAGTCAGAAATTAAAGGCAAGAAACAAAAAAGTAAGTATCACATTTGATAACTATTTAGGCTGCACACAAATATTACAAAAGAGCAACCTGTCTTATTTGAATCTATCTTGTCCAGATTTTGCTGAAAGTTCTGTAAAATCAAGAGTAAGGATTGTACTTTTTCTTCTTTGTCTCGACACAGTTTGCTCTAAAATCTAAAAGCCAAGAATAGACCATTCTGCTCTGAGTCTGCTAACTTAACTGACTGTTAGTAATTATAATAACCACTTATTGAGCAACTAGTATATATAACATATTTTGGATTATAAATACATTTTCTTTATTTCCCAGAACTCAGTGAGGAACTTACAACATTATTTTATAACATGCCACTCAATTATAACATTGTTTCCAAAATATAATATTTTATAATATTTTATTAATAATTATTTTGTTATAATTATGTATAACACAATTTTCAGGAATGCTCTGAGACAAAAGGCAAAAATTGATCATACAGAAGATTTCTGATCTGAGCTTTTTAATTTGTTTACCCATATTAGGAGAATAAAATAGATTTTAATTGTATTATATATTTCTTTTTCTTTCAGGCATGAAAACTAAGTCTAAAGGAAACAGTTTGCCAGAATCTGATGATATGATGACTTTGCAATCACACATGACTTTAAAACCCACATGTGAAATCTTTTCTAAGCAGAATTCCAAGTTAAATTTGGAAATTTCCCCTGATTCTACATTACCGCAGGAATCTACTGTGCCATTGAATACCTTGCTTTTACCTGAAGATGCTCCCTGTTTGAATACACAAGAACAGTTAATATCTTCTCCAAGACCTTTGGCTGTGCAACAAATTAAAGCTGTCAGTAAGTCTCTGATTGCAGAATCTAGTCAACCCAGTACCTCATCCCTTAATATATCTGCAATTGCTGATCTGCACTTGAGCACCATTGACTGGGAAGGTACTTCTTTTAGTAATTCTTCAGCTATCCCAGGGAACACTTTTGCTCATGGTGTAAAATCGGAACTTGAAACAGCTATCCTTGATAGCTTTAAAAATATTACAGAACAATTGTCATGTGAATCAGAATGGTGCACTACAAACATTAATAAACAGTTCGATTGGGATCTTCAAAAGACTGATCCTGAAGAGCACCTACTTTCTGGCATTACTGATTTACATCTTCAGGATTTACCTTTAAAGGAACGAATACATATAAAATCATCATATCCTCAGAATAATGTACAACCAGATGATGATCTGAAAACATTGTCCCTACTTACTGTACAAGAACACAGTATTGCTAATAGTAGTTCTGAGTGTCTATCACATCTTTCCAAAGATTTTCTAGGAATTCATTTGCAAAATGAATCTAGAAACTGTAAAGTCCTAAAAGGAAACCAGCTGTTTCCAGAAAACTATAAAGCAAATACTTCTATACCTTATTCTGTCAATAACCCAATAGTAAAGACCTCCAATGTTAGAATTGGACCACCAAATACTGCTTTAGATTATAGTAGAAAAGTTGATGGGCAAACCACTCGGAAAACTGTAATGAAGAAGAGTGTTTGCCTTGACAAACATTCCTCTGGTGAAGAAATTATCCCAGAGTCTGGGAAAGCTAAGTCCACAACTCAAAAAATGAAGCAGAGTTCTCAGAAACATAGCCCAGCCCAGTTCAAAAAAAATGATGCCAACAAACTGAGTAACCCTAAAGCACATATTAAAGAAACTGAACAGTGTGTCCCGCCTTATAAAACAGCTGGAAATGAAGAAACCCATTTCCAAGATGCAGCAAAATGGTCTCTGAGTTTTCTACAGTGTCATAAGGAAAAAGACGTCTCTGGTACCTGTTTGGATAGTCCTCTTCCTTTAAGTCAGAGATTAAAACTAAGGTTCCAAAACACCTGAAATTAAATTTAAAATATTCAAGTATAACTTAGTATTCTAGTACTGTTGGCATTAGCAGAAGCAGAAGGAAGGTATCTAGTTAATGTATAGTAGAAAAATTTAATGTGATTCTATACGTTGTGAGACACTTGACATTTTAATCAAAACTGTAATAAAAAATGTTACCTAAAACTTTGGTTTTAAAAGACGATTCTCTGCAGTGAAAATTTCAGATAATGTATATTTTTATAACATACTTTTTTCATTAAAAAATATCTTTATTGATTATTCTTAAGTTATATCCTTAAAATGTTAGTACACTACTAGAGGAAATGCTCCATTCATTTGCTCATTTTTACTCATTTCTTCCACAAGCCCCTAAAGCATTTTTTGATAGTCCAGCTTGTTCCCAAGGGATAACTCTTTATAATTGCCTGCATTCTCACAACATCTTCTGTTGTGCTTTTCTGAGAGTTATATTTGCTTTCAATGTGAAGATACTTTCAGCTGCTCTTCCAGTTTCAGTAATCTTATTCTGTTTTGTGATGGACAAAAAAAATGGAAAAGGAGGTTGATGATCAATATATATAGTGAAAATCATGGTTGTGGTAGCTGAATAAACTGAGGAAATCTACTTCTTACATATCCCCAGAAGTCCACAGGATGCCAAGTGGAAAAAGATTTGGAAAATAGAATGTATAACCAGAAGAGGATTAGGAACTTGCTCAGGGTCATACACGTAATTAATAGTGGTATGGGAACCAGATTTCTTGCCTCTCAATTCATTGCTTTTTCTGTTAAAATTTTTCTTCGATAGCACTTTTTTCTTCCCCTTCTGTTTTAACAGTGCATCTATACAATATCAACTACAGCACCTCCAAATATTAAGCTATTCATTTATTTATTTAGCATTCAAAAAGTCTAGAGGGAACCCGATTGGAAAGATAAAAGTAAAACCGTTGCTACTTGCAGATGACAAGATCTTGTGTTTGTGAAATTCTGAGGAATTCACTAAAAACTATTAGAACTGATAAATGAGTTCAGCAAGGTTGCAGGATACAGGATCAATATATAAACATCAGTTGTATTTCTATACCCTTCTAATGAATAATACTAAATGAAATTAAGGAATTCTTTTTACAACAAAAAGAATAAAATACTTTGGAATAAATTTAACAATAGAAGTACAAAATTTTTACTCTGAAAACTATAACATAACATCGAAAGAAATGAAAGAAAACCGAAATAAATGAAAAGACATCCCATGTTCGTGGATCAGAAGACTTAATATTAAGATGACAATACTCCCCAAACTAATTTGCATATTCAATGCAATCCCCATCAATTCTGGCTGATTTCTTTGCAGAAACCAATAAGCTGATTCTAAAATATATACGGAAAATTAAGGGATACAGAATAGGCAAAACGATCCTTAAAAAAAAAAAAAAAATGGCAGGACAGGACTTGCCCTTCCTGATTCTGATTTCAAAACTTACCACAAAGCTACAGTAATGAAGAATGTGTTGAATGGCATAAAGGTAGACATATAGATCAGTGGGATAGAACTGAAGGTCCAGAAATATGTCCTCACATTTATGTTCAGTTGATTTTCAACCAGGGTGCCAGGACAATTCAATCGGGAAACAATAGTCTTTGAGCAAATTCTACTGGTACAACTGAATATCCACATGCAAAAGAATGAAGTTTGATCTCGACCTCATACAATATAAAAAACACACAAAAATGGGTCAAAGACCTAAATGTCAGATCTAAAACTATAAAACTCTTAGAAGAAAACATTGACATAAATCTTTGTGACTTTGACTTAGGCAAGGGTTTCTTAGATATGACACCAAAAGCTCAGGCAACAAGAAAAAATAAATTGAACTTCATCAAAACCAGAAACATTTGTGTTTCAGGGGACATCATCAAGAAAATGAAGAGACAACCCACAAAATGGGAGAAACTATTTGCAAATCATAAATGTAATAAAGGGGCTTATATCTAGAGAGACTCATGTAAAGAACACTTACAACTCAATAATAAAAAGACAAAAGTGGGTAAAATATCTGAATAGATATTTCTTCAAAGAAGACATACAAATGGCCAACAAGTGGATGAAAACATTCTCAACATAATTAGTCATCAGAAAAATGCAAATCAGAACCACAAAGAGATGCCACTTCACAACAAATAAAATGGCTAAAATCAAAAAAACTTAAAGTGTTTGGTGAGGATGTGAAGAAATTGGAACCCTCATAACCTGTTGGTAGGAATGTAACATGGGTCAGCCACTATGGAAAAAGACTGTTGGTTCCTCACATGGTTAAACATAGTTACCACATGATCCAGCAAGTCCACTCCCAGGTGTATACCCAAGAGAAATGAAGACACACCCACACAAAAACTTGTAAACAAATGTCCATAGTGGCATTATTCACAATCGCCTAAAAGTGGAAACAACACAAATGCCCATCAACTGATGAATGGATATACAAAATGTGGCATTTCAATACAACGAAATATTGGCAATAATAAGAAATGAATAAGAAATGAATGAATGAATGAATAAGAAATAATAAGAAATGAAGTGCTGATACATATTACAATGTGAAGTTAGAAAACATGCTATGTGAAAGAGACCAGTCACAAAAGACCATGTATTACATGATTCAGTTTGTATCAAGTGTTCCAAATAGACAAATCTGTAATATATAGAAACACAAAGTAGACTCATGGTTGCCAAAGGCTGGCAGGGAGGGGAGGTTGAGGAAGGAGAAGGGAAATAACTGCTTGCAAGATGGGTTTTGGGGGGAGTGGGTGATGATGAAGATGTTCTAGAATCGATTGTGAAAGTTTGAATATACTAAAATCATCGAATTCTCCAATTTAAATAGATAAATTCTGTGGTATGTGAATTATATCACAATAAAGCTGTTTTAAAAACAAAAAGAAATTGTGGAGAGTTTTACCTGTCCAAACTCTTTAATATCTAAAATGTATATAGTCTAACTTCACTGGCATATATGCACTGCCATCATTATTGTCTAGATTTGAAAATAAGTGCAGAAAAGTGAAGAGATTTTTTTTCCCAAGACTGGAGATGGAATTGTGTTTATCTAGTATTTATTTCATTATGCCATGTTGTAAAATTAGGATCAAATTTGGAATACATTTGAAGTTTTGTGCTTTTCTGAAGTTATGATTTTGGGTATTTTTTTGAAAATTCTACTAAAAATATATAAAATACTTTGAATCAAGTGTAACATTGTTTTAGAAAAGTGTCATGTCTGCAGAGCACTTAATATATATAAAATCTTACTGGGCAAGGAGAGTACTAAATAAAGGCAGTCAGTCCACTGCTCTCAAGAAACCCACCTATTCTAGCTGAACTGATATGTTTTCTAAAACCTAGTGATTTTTTGTATTGATATAAGTGTATACCTTTGAACAACGTGGAGGATTAGGGGCACCAACCCTTACTCCCCACCCTGCACAGTCAAAAATCCTTACAGAGCTTTACAGTCGGTCCTCCATAATTGCAGTTACACATCCCAGACTCAACCATCCACAGATCATGTAGTACTGTAGTATTTATTTATTGAAAAGCATTTCGCCTAAGAGTGGACCTGCGCAGTTCAAACCTGTGTTGTTCAAGGGTCAACTGTATTTACTTTTAAGGTAATACTTCTCTGTGGTTAATTAAAAAGGTGAAACAGTACAAAAATACAGAGAGTGAAAAAGTCAATCTATCTTTAATGCTCAGACTCCAATTCTTGCATCTAGAGGCAAATACAGTTTCTAATGTCTTGTAGATCCTTCCAGAGGTGTTCTGTACCAACATATTAATGTATCTTAGAAATTTCCCATGTCAATAAATATGTCTCACTCTTTAATGACATCAATATCCCTACGTGTGTATCTGCGCAGATGCCTAGAGCTATACAGTAGATGTGAATGTCATGTTTGATTTTAACTGTTGATAAATGTACAATTGAAACATTTTTAAATCTCTAGGGCTAACTAAACTATTGAAATTCAGATATGTGAACTAAATCATATGAAGGCTTTTAAAACTCATATTTGACTTTGCTGTAAGCTTCCTCTTTTAAAATTTTCCCATATGCCCTTAAATAGTTAAGCATAATTGTAAATGACATGAATTTACACATGAAAATAATAAATTTACTTTGAAGACCTGACGTTAGAAAAAGCTGACAGTATGGCTACCAAGAGTGTTATTTCTGTGGTAAAATCACATTTTAGAATTTGACCAGTTTTGAACTAGTACCACATATTTTTAGTAATCTCAATTTTAAGTGCCCATGTAATGTAAGTTTTTAATTTTTCGAGGTATCATGCTTTTGACATAAATTGGACATTAATTACTTCGTAGGTGTGTGTACAGCTCTAAGTTCTGAGGTTAGAGTTGTATAAAGACCCAATACTCTACATTGAAGGGGATGAGTATGAAATTTTACTTTGGAGTAATTAATTTTGTTTTGAACTGCTCACCTGATCCCACACCCAGTCAATTTATGTTCTCAGAAATAAACCTAAAGACTCGATTCCTTTTTCACTGACTTTTTTTCTTTTTTGAAGTTTAATTTACATACAATAAAATCCACTCATTTTAAATGTAAAGTTTGATGAATTTTGGTAATTGTATACAGTTGTGTAACTTCCACCACAATCAAGATATGGAAAAGTTCCATCACCCTTAAGTTTCCTTATGCTCCTTGGCAATTAATCCTCTCTCCCAAGCCTTGATCCCAGACAACTGGTACTCTTTTCTCACCATGGTTTGCCTTTTCTAGAATTTATATACATGGGACCATACAGTATATAGTCTCTGTGTTTGACTTTCTACTTAGCATGTTTTTAAGACTTATCTATGTTGTCTATATTAATATCTTGTTCCATTTCATTGTAGAATAGTATGACATAATATTAATATACCATATTTTTTTATTCTTTCATCACTTGATGGAAAAATGGGTTGTTTTCACATTTGGGCTATTATGGATAATGTAGCCATGAATATTCAGATATAGGTCTTTAGGTGGACACACATTTTCATTTCTTTTGGATAAATATCTGAGAGTGAGATTGCAGGTTCATATGATCAGCATATGTTTAATTTTTTAAGATACTACCAAACTCTTCCAAAGAAGCATTGTGTTCCCACCATAGGGGTTTCAATTATGCTACATTATCACCAAAACTTAATATTGTCAATCATTTTCACTTCAGTCATTCTAATTAGTGTATAGTGGCATCTCATTGTGGCTTTATTTGTCTTTTCCTGATAACTGGTGGATTAATTATCATGTGCATATTGGTCATTCATATATCTTCTTTTGTGAAATTTCAATTCTTTTTGCCAATTTTTAAATTGGGTAGTTTGTCTTCTTGTTATTCAATTATAAGTGTTCCTTATTTTTTTCTAGATACAAGATGCGTTTTGCAAAAATTGTATCCCTGAGTCTGTCATTTTAACTGTGTCTTTCAAAGAGCAAAATATTTAAAATTTTAATGTCTACTTTATTAATTTTTGTTTCCAGTGGCCTATTTAAGATATCTTTATCTAACCTAGTGTCCCAGATATTACTTCTGTTTTCTCCTACAAGTTGAATGGTGTTTACCTTTTATGTTTGGGTCTGTGGTTCATTTCAAGTTAATTCTTGTGTACAATGTGAGGTAAGGATTGAGGAAAATTTTTTCCCATACAGATATCCAGTTGTGCCACCATGATTTGTTGAAAAGACATCATTTCCCTCATTGAATTACCTTGGCTCCTTTGTTGAACATCAATGGACCATGTAAGAGTGGGTCTATTGCTGATGTATTCTTTCCATGGATCTGTATGCCTTTCATCACTCCAATATCACACTGTTTTGTTTTTTTGTTGTTTTGTTGTTTTTTTACATCTTTATTGGAGTATAATTGCTTTACAATGGTGTGTTAGTTTCTGCTTTGTAACAAAGTGAATCAGTTATACATATACATATGTTCCCATATCTCTTCCCTCTTGCGTCTCCCTCCCTCCCACTCTCCCTATCCCACCCCTCCAGGCAGTCACAAAGCACTGAGCTGATCTCCCTGTACCACACTGTTTTGATTACTGTAGCTTTATAGTAAGTCTTGAAATCAAGTACTGTATTTTTGTTCATTGCCTGTATTTTTTTGTCAAGATCACCAACTGACCTTCATGTTACTAAAGCTAATAAACAATTTACAGTCTTAAATTTAACTTTCTGCAGAATTTGGGACTATTGAACTTCCCTCTTTCTTGAAAATTTCTGTTCTCTTGTTTTGCATGTCAACACTGCCTCTTGGTTTATCTCCCATGTCCTTGGCTATCGTTTTAAACTCCTCATAGGCTTAAATATCCATGCTCGTTAAATACTTGTGTTCCTTCAGTTCTCTCTCTGACTCTATTCTCTCTAGATATTTTCTATACTCATGACTTCAACTGCTTATGTGCTTATGACTCCAGATATAGATCTTTGGCCAAAGCTTCTCTCCTACTCTATAGATCTGCCCATTTTACCAATTTCTGACATCACCAGGGATGAGTACGGTAATAGAGATGACAGAGGCTCTGAGGTGTTCAACACCCCTAACCCGGGATGTAGTTCCAAGCCTTGCTGTAACTGGTTCCTAGTTCCAAGTGAAGTCATTTGGGTAGTGTACATTCATTCAACCCAGAAACATTTATTCAGAGTCTAATGAATAAGTATTACACACATCAAATGCCAAGGGCTGCCAGGAAAGACAAAGTGGAGTAAAGCCCGATTTTTACTTTCAAGGAATTGACAAGCTAGAGCAAGGTAGGGCAGTGTGGTGTATTTGCATCCAAGAAAAAACTCTATTGGCTAGCACAGAATTGTTAAATGAACGCAGTAGGCAATCAGTATTACAGGAATCTTCCAGAGGAGGGAAGATTCTTTTAGCAAACGAAAAGAATTTGGGCTTTGAAGTATAGGCAGCAGTATGATTGGCAGAACTGGAGCAGCACTACCAGCAGAAGATATTTCAGTGGATGAGGGAATAACTTGAAGTAACCTTGACACAGATTAAAGAATGAGAGTTGGCATGTTTAGGGAATGGTGAAAAAAATCTTTCAATTGTGGAGTTATTTGGAACTCCAGTCTCTAGAGAACAAATTGCTATGCAGGCAAAGGAATCACCAGGAACTGGGGAAAGTAATGAGGAATCTGGAGCGGAAAGCAAGCTAGGCTACTTTAGGGCAAAGAGAAAAAAGAAATATAGCAAAGAAACTGACCAGGATGCTAAAGGATTCTGAGTGTATAAACCACATATAAAAGTTTATGTGTGTCCTTTTTGACCCACCTCCTAGAGAAATGGAAATAAAAACAAAACTAAACAAATGGGACCTAATGAAACTTAAAAGCTTTTGCACAGCAAAGGAAACCATAAACAAGACAAAAAGACAACCCTCAGAATGGGAGAAAATATTTGCAAACGAAGCAACTGACAAAGGATTAATCTCCAAAATTTACAAGCAGCTCATGCAGCTCAATATCAAAAAAACAAACAACCCAATCCAAAAATGGGCAGAAGACCTAAATAGACATTTCTCCAAAGAAGATACACAGATTGCCAACAAACACATGAAAGGATGCTCAACATCACTAATCATTAGAGAAATGCAAATCAAAACTACAATGAGGTATCACCTCACACCAGTCAGAATGGCCATCATCAAAAAATCTACAAACAATAAACGCTGGAGAGGGTGGGGAGAAAAGGGAACCCTCTTGCACTGTTGGTGGGAATGTAAATTGATACAGTCATTATGGAGAACAGTATGGAGATTCCTTAAAAAACTAAAAATAGAACTACCATGCGACCCAGCAATCCCACTACTGGGCATATACCGTGAGAAAACCATAATTCAAAAAGAGTCGTACCACAATGTTCATTGCAGCTCTATTTACAACAGCCAGGGCATGGACGCAACCTAAGTGTCCATCGACAGATGAATGGATAAAGAAGATGTGGCACATATATACAATGGAATATTACTCAACCATAAAAAGAAACGAAATTGAGTTATTTGTAGTGAGGTGGTTGGACCTAGAGTCTGTCATACAGAGTGAAGTAAGTCTGAAAGAGAAAAATAAATACCATATGCTAACACATACTTATGGAATCTAAAAAAATAATAAATGGTTATGAAGAGCCTAGGGGCAGGATAGGAACAAAGACACAGACGTAGAGAATGGACTTGAGGACACAGGGAGGGGGAAGGGTAAGCTGGGACAAAGTGAGAGAGTGGCATGGACATATATACACTACCAAATGTAAAATAGATAGCTAATGGGAAGCAGCCGCATAGCACAGGGAGATCAACTCGGTGCTTTATGACCACCTAGAGGGGTGGGATAGGGAGGGTGGGAGGCAGACACAAAAGGGAGGAGATATGGGGATATATCTATATGTATAGCTGATTCACTTTGTTATAAAGCAGAAACTAACAGTATTATTCAAAAAGAAAAAAAAAGTTTATGTGTGTGTTCATCAATTCACACACATTAAGTACCAAAGGTGCACCCAACCTGCATAGAAGGGAAGGAAAACAAGGACAAGGAATTTTAAATCACTGGGCGAGGGACTTCCCTGGTGGCACAGTGGTTAAGAATCCGCCTGCCAATGCAGGGGACACAGAATCGATGCCTGGTCCGGGAAGATCCCACATGCCGTGGAGCAGCTAAGCCCGTGTGCCACAACTACTGAGCCTGCACTCTAGAGCCCACAAGCCACAACTACTGAGCCCGTGTGCCACAACTACTGAAGCCCACGCACCTAGAGCCCGTGCTCCGCAACAAGAGCAGCCCCTGCTCGCTGCAACTAGAGAGAGCCCACGCAGAGCAGACAAAGCCCACGTGGAGCAACAAAGACCCAATGCAGTCAAAACATAGATAAATAAATAAATAAAATATATAAAAATAAATAAATACATCGCTGGGCAAGGGGAAAGCTAACATTTCTTGAGTACCTACTATGAATGTGCAAAGTAAGGTTCCTTACAAGATTTTTTATCCTCTCAACAACTCTGTAAGGACTGTATTGCAGTATTTTGTGCCCCCAGAACGTTGCACAGAGTTTGATTCTTTACTTCACTAATTCTTATTTACTGATCAAGACTCAGTGTAAACATGGTCTTCTCTAAGAAGGGTTTATATAGCTTCTTATGGATCTCTACTAGTTCTTCTACATATCTAAGATATTAGCTATAAGGAGTTTTGTGTTGATTGATTTGCATTTTTGTCTCGGGCACCAGGCTGTGAGCATCTTGTATTTCTGAATCTGTAGCATTTAGCAGAGGGGCTGGCATAGAAAGCGTTCAGTGAATGCGTGCTGATTGCCTGGTAATGAATCCAGGGTCTTAGTTCTTCCACTGACTGTGGAGAAAGAGCAAATCCATTTGGGTGGTTCCTTGATCACTGGTCCCGTTTAGTCATTTTAAGATGCCATGGTGAGATGCCTTGCTTTCTGAAGGTGGGGGGCTAAATCATCTGCTGACTGTTCCTGTTGTGCTTGTAGCACTTAGGGTAAAACAGCTTAAATAATATTACTGAAGTCAGCCTCCTTTCATCTGCAGATTAACGTGGCAACGTTTATCACCTTCTTAGCCAGGAAAAGCTTTTATCAGGCTCGGCTAACAGCTCGCATTAGCCTCTTGCAAGGACTTGCCACATTGCCTTTAACCTGAGATGCTGCAGAGTCAGCCCAAACACTCCAAAATGTGGAACCTTGGCAGGTGATTGCCAGAATAAATAGCTTATTTAGCCCCAGACCAGATAAATTCAATAAATTG
This sequence comes from Lagenorhynchus albirostris, assembly GCF_949774975.1. NCBI lineage: Eukaryota > Metazoa > Chordata > Mammalia > Artiodactyla > Delphinidae > Lagenorhynchus > Lagenorhynchus albirostris. Next base: position 76,386,985 of record NC_083107.1, on the reverse strand, counting down.
TCTGTTTGCCAATGGAGGGCAGGGTCATCAGCAAGGTAGGCTGACCCTTCTGTGGGCAGAATGGCTGAATATTTTGCTAATATTTGGAAGAATTCTTTTTGTAAGCACTAGAGCAGAACTTCTTTAGTGGGGATTAAGTGTCTGGGCTTCCTCAGCATTATTCTGTGCCAACACCTGAAAAGGAAGATATTGACCTCCCAAATGGCAAAAGGTGCCTGTGTGTTTAGAATTCTCTGATCAAAGACCTAATGAATGAATTCTATAGTGTTTGCATCATCATAACTTGAATCTCTTCATTTACCACTCAATAGATGCCTGCCTTTCAGCTGTGAATGACGTCTAAAAGGGCTGTCCTTTGACTCCGCAAACGAGAATGAGTGATTTATTCACCATCCATGTGAAGATAGACTACAAATCCTTTGCCTTTTTGTCTGGTTTTGTTTTAAACCAATACTGGCTACAGGAACTGCTCCAAAGTAATTATTAAGGCCTAAATCATTTACATTTTTATTAAACTGAGAATGCTGATTCTGTGGATGCCAGATGCCAGAAGGCTTATTTTACAGGGTTGTGTCCAAAGACAGACGTCTCTCATCCAGGCCCTGTGAAGGCCCCACGACTTCACAGCTGGGATAGTTCTACGGGAGGTGTCAAAGGACTCAGTACAACCAGGTTGACATCCTGTGAAACAGACCAAAGGACACTCTCTTTAACCCGAGAGGCAGTGGTCTGAGTAATTGTCCTAGTTCTGAAGGCGACTAGCTGCCTTGGGCAAACCTTCCCAGGCTTCACCTTGCTTCTCCTCTTGTAAGTGGGAATGATGTTTCTGCCTCTCTTTGCCCTCATTTATACACTGAGGACAGATGGCTTTTGAGAGACATATCTTAATGTATAAATTTAGCATTACTGATTTTGAAATGCTAAATCCATTAATGGTCCACAAATGATGGCATTAAAATGTGTTCCACTATAACCTGTATAATTTGTTTTGAGAAGGCAGTTGTCTCTAGTATACATATGAAGAAAAGAGAGGCAAAACATATTGGGCAGTAAAGAGTGTGAGGAGGTTCACACAGTGATGCAAAGTATTAGTGAATCTTGGAAAAAGAGAAATGACGTATATTGCTTGTTTACTATTATGATTCTTCAAATTCCTCCTATATGCCCCTCAAAAACTCTGAAAGGCAGGCACTTTTATCCCCTGTTTATATATGAGACTAAGAGAAACTAAGGAATTTATCCGAGGTCAGAATCTATTAAACAGCAGGACGAGGATTTGAATCCAGAGCTAGTATAACTCCAAAGTTTCTTTGGCAAAAATTAAGCCTTCTGTATACTCCACATTTATCTAAGTCTGTGTCACTTTTAAAGAAACTGTCCATCAGAGAGGTGCAATGACTTCTACTAATCTTATTTATAGGCAACTGGCCACTAGGTCAGAGTAGTTCAGAATCCCAGAAAAGCAGTATTGTGAACATTCAAGACATGATCACAAAAGTTACTTTAATTTTCAGAATTAAAAAATAATTATCACAGTTAACACTTGGGGAGGTTGGGGATTTTCGTATGTGAGGAAAGAATAGCATGTGAGGGACAGGCAGGACACCAAATATCCCAGAATTTTTGTCCCCTTCCTTCAAAGCTCTAACCACTAGGGCCAGATATCCTCTAGACGAGGTTGTCTGCAAGTTCTCAGTAGAGCATTAATTAAGAGTGTCTCCTTTTTAGCATTCATCTCTGACTTGAATCATCTTTGCACGGTGCCTAAAATGGGCCAGAGGCCCCATGATAATCAAATCAGTTAAGCACATTTTTCATGAATCTTGAAAGCAATCGAAGGGAGTAAAGCAACTCGCCTGTGGTCACACCGTTAGTCCAAACATCTCCTCCCAGTTGTATTGCTGCCTCCACAGGGCAGGTACTGTTGCAGGAACTCCTAAAAGCGCCTTCTGATTGATCTTTGCTTCAAAGCACTCACTCCCTTCCTTCGTAGTGCACACATCAGCCAGATAAATAAAATGCAAATCACTTTCTAACAGCCCTCCTGCAAATCTTCCCATCCCTCTCAGTCTAAATTCCACAGTCCTCTACAGAGCCTGGAAAGTCCTCTGTGGCTGACCCCTGCTTGGCCCCCTAGCCTTGTCTCCTGCCTCCTTCCCCTAGCTCACCTGGCTCCAGCGCACTGGCTTTCTTTTGTTTTCTTTCTTTCTTTCTTTCTTTTTTTAATTTTAACATCTTTATTGGAGTATAATTGCTTTACGATGGTGTGTTAGTTGCTGCTGTATAACAAAGTGAATCAGCTGTATGTATACATATATCCCCATATCCCCTCCCTCTTGCGTCTCCCTCCCACCCTCCCTATCCCACCCCTCTAGGTGGCCACAAAGCACGGAGCTGATCTCCCTGTGTTATGTGGCTGCTTCCCACTAGCTATCTATTTCACATTTGGTAGTGTATACATGTCCATGCCACTCTCTCACTTCATCCCAGCTTCTTAAACCCATGGAACTCATTCCACATTCCAGCTCCTGAAGCTGCTGTCCCCTCTGCCTGGACTTCTGGCAGATCTCTGGATGGTAAGCACCTCCACACCATTCAGCTAGAACTTGTGTGACCACGCCAGCTGAGTAGCGGCCTCACCTCCCCACTCCAACCCCACTATTTTCTTCACAAATAATTAGATTTTGTTTGTCTCATGTCATTAGAGCAACAACACAAGAGAAGAAATTTGTCTTGTTCTTTGTTATATCCCCCGAGCTTGCAGCAGCGTCTAACACGTAGTGGGCATTTAATACATCCTTGTTGAATGAATGAGTGGATGAAGTTAACATTTGAACCCAAATCTTCCTGAAGCCAAAGCTCAAGCTTTGACCACCAACATGCTGCAATTCTTTTTATCATATCATCATTTTATTTCAAGAGTCATCTTCTTATACTTTTCCCCTAACTGTCCTCATCCAGTCGACACCACCCCCCCCGCCATTTTTAGCTGGAAGGTTACATATGAAATAAGTGATGTGCTGCTTATATTTACCTGAAAATGCAAATGCTGCAATCTGAACTCGAGGTGGATTCAGTCCTGGCAAGGCATGGTGCAGAGCACACAGGAATAATACCCGGTCCTTCTCTTCAAGATGTTTATAACTTAGTTGTGATACCAGACTCTCTGTTCTTGAAACAACAGGTTCTACAGATAAGTGCGGGGTGAAAGGAGTGGCGCCAGAATGCGGAAGTGAGTGGTCAGCAGGGACCTAGGTGGTCCTCAGAGGCTCCCTAGTGGTGAGTGACTTGATAGGAGGCTTGAACGGCAGATGCGGTTTAGAGCTGGGGAAGGAAGGCTGTCAGGTTCTTGGATAAGGTGAAGTCAGGTGAGTTTGTCCAGGAAGAGCCCGTAAATGATGTGTTTTAGGGCATTCCAGGCTGGACACATTTGTTAGATTCTTTTATGTTAAAAAAAACCCAGTCACCCATTACGTACAAGTACTATTTCATGAGAAAAACAAGGCCAGCAAGGGAAGAGGAAAGGAGAAAAGGGAGTGAGGTACCATGTTCCTGACTTAGGATGGTGGCGGGGGACCAGGACCTGGCACATGGTGTCACATAGTTATTGGCTCTCTTACCCCTGAAATTCTCCTCTGTAAGATTTACCTGGAATTCCATTCTTTCTCCAGAAATAAATCACCAACAGGGACTCATATGAGGAAGCCACATTTTGGGGGCAAATGGAGGGAAAAGCTGCTCTGCAGTATTATGTGTGCCCAGGTAGGGGCTGCACAGAGCCATGGCCACTGGCAGACGCCATCCAAGCGTTTCTCAGAGTGCCACAGCTGCCCCTCATGAGGATTCCCCCTCAGAGGGGACGCCCCTCCACCTCCAACCATGGCTCCCAGTGAAGTGTAGATATGGAGATCCCTGAGGACTGGGTCAGCAGCTGGTGAAGACAACTTACGATGCCCAGAATTAACATCCATCCATCCATCCATCCACTTATTCATTCAACAAGCAGATACTCTATGCCAAGTACCAAGCAAATTGCAGGGGCTATAGTAAGGGTTAGACAGTTCCCTTGAGGAACTCATGGTCTATCCACAAGGAAAACCATATGCAGTTAGTGTCTTAACTGTCTACTCAGGTCAGAGTTGAATGAAATCCAGGCTCCGCTACAAAATCACACCAAACCAAACCAAAACACTTCATGAAGGGAAAAACCATACGTAACATTTTTTTCTCTCAAGCTCTTCCCAGGAAGGTGATAACAGAAGATTTGGTCCCAACAGGGCCACAGACAAGGGATTTGCATTTTAAAGTTTGACAGATATTTATAGGCCTTTCGATCTCCTTTCTCCCCTCTACCCACCCACCCCCAGGCTTGCCTGCCTTCCCCACCCCCAGTTCTCTACACTGTCCCAGGTACAAACTTGAGAAATGACGACTCCAGGCCCAGAGGTTTCTAGGACATGTGCCCTGGGTGCTAAGCTCATACTCATATTATAAATAAACCTCCTATTTATTGAATACCAGCTATATATTGAGTACTTTTCTTAATTTCTAATCCCCACAACCTCCCTGCAAGTTTTGTTATTTACCGTTTTTGTTGTTGTTAAGGGAAAAGGAAAACGAGGCTCAGAGAGTTTAACTAACCTGCCCCAAATCACGGATAAGAAGTAATGGCGACAGAGTTAAAACTCAGGTCTGTGCATCTCCAAACCTATGACATTTTCATGAAGCCGGCCCGACTCCAGTCACACAGCCCAGTTACGGTAGGCTACTTAGCTGAGCTCCTTCTTGGAAAAGGTTATTCTGCGCTCCAGTTTTCTTGCTGATGTTATTCTGGAAACAGCCCAATAAATGTCACAATTTGATTTACTCGGGACAAACTTGCAGCTGTCTTCCTTTGCAGCTCTTCTTGGGCTCTGAGATTTTTCCTTTCCTTCTTCTACTCGTCTTTCACGCAGGCCTCTGCAGCCCGACAGCTGCACGGCTCGCTTTGGAACCGTCCTCTGCAGGCCCATAGGATTTGCTGAACAGAGCTGCCTTCGGCCCCAAAGAAAGCCTGTTGGAGACAAGCTCAGAATCTCAGACCCTTACTTTTTTGCAGCTGGAAAGGATCCTGGAAAACATCTAGGAAACAGAGGTTCCGAGAATAACTCATGCGAGGTAGCTGGCGTCAGATTTATGAGAATACCTGCTATGTATTTGCTATGTTAAAAGGGAAAGATAAAAGAGACAAATGACATGGACGCCTCCACGTGCTGGGGGCTTTGTCTTATTTAATCTCCACTACAACCCAGTGAGGCACAATTAATTATGATCCTCATGTTACGGGGGAGCCCTGGCTCAGAGAAATAACTGACTGAAGGTTCCACAACGAGTAACTAGTGGAAGTGGGATCTGAACCCAGGCGATGGTAGGACTGTACAGAGCCTTCCTTTCCACGGCAGGCGGTGGGATGTGCTGAGGAGCCCAGACAGTATCCTGGCTGCTCCTGTGCTGAATTCAGAGCAAACAGCAACAGGACAGAGATGAATGCCATCATTTCGTGGATTTCTCGGGAAGTCAAGTCTAGACTGAGGTTACCTGGTGTTCACCAACCACCACCTGGGTGGTCTTTTGACCAGTAAGGCCTCCCCTGGAAACAAGGACCACTTGCCTACTTGCAGCCTCTCCCCAGACTTGCTGAGACTGTCTGCTACAAATCAGAAGGTTCTGCAAGTTCCCTTCCTCCTTGGAAAATCCATCCCCCACCCTCAAAGAGGAGGCCTTAGAAGTGCCAAATTGGGAGCCATAAGAAAGTTGTCGCTAGTGCCAAGTCTTCCTGTCGAGGTTGAGAGATCAGGTTCAAAGCTCAAGCCGCAGCTCCCCCACCTTCTCTCCCCATCCTGTCTCGGATCCTGAGAGGGGACGCGTCTTCCCTTCCCCCACTGCAGTTCCTGTAAACGCCTCTGGATCGTGTTGTGCTGAGCTGCGAGTCAGACGGGGCGTCTGAGGCATCCTCTCTGCTCTCTCCAGATAGATGCCATGGCAGAGGCTCCTGGGACAGCTCCTCTCCAGGAAGAATGGCTACAGAAGCAGAGATCTCCACTCCTGAGCACCGGGGTAGGTTCTGGTGCGGATTGGGCTGCTCCTAAGAGAGCTCTTTTCTGAATACTCGCACTGACTCTGCAGCTGTGGGTCCCAATGTTCAGAACAACATGGGTAGGAGATGACGCTGGTCCAGCGGCTTCAAATCTTACCCAGCAAGCCCTGGCTCAGCCCCAGCTGCTCTTAAGGTACAACTCACAACCCATGTCTCCCAAAACATTTTTCTTGGCCATCCATCCAGGCTAATCTCCACTCTCCTCAGAAATGAGATACACCCACACGTAACTATCAGGAAGATAGACTGTGATCGGTGGCAGTTAGTTGTGCGACCGGGGACACTTTTGACCTCAGTACGTAAGGAAACTTTTCTGCATCTTGGTATCACCCATTCTGGAGGAAAGAGATGACCTGCTAATGACCGTGTTACTGATGGCCCTGATTTGGCATCATTTTGCTAGCTTGCAGTGATAACATTTGCTAGCTTGCAGTGATGATATTTTCTCTTTTCAGAAAGCACTCAACATTGTTATCAATCCATCCAGTAGCTCTTAGCCCTTTTTCAGTTATGCCAAACCTATAAAACTTTTTGAAAACTTTTACCTACCAGTAAACTTTACATGGGAACATACGTGATTATTATTGCGTGCTATATTTGACACCCTGAAGCCCATCTCTGACGTCTATCACACTGCTAACCTCTGTCCTAGAGAGAGAGCATCCTGGTCCGGGGGCCTCGTCTGGTTCCTTGTGCGTCTCCAGAGTGTAGTGGGGTTTCTGGTGCATAATAGATACACTACTTGGGAAATGTGCGTTGCAAGTTGAATGAATTAACTGATCTGGGAGTGAGTTTGTGAGAGCAATGCTGGCTTGGTGATAACCCCATGAAGGAGACCATTGCTCTGTTGGCCCAGTAAGAGTGACATTAAGTGACACTGTGCATAGCTCAAGGGTAGTCCCCAAGGCTGCACTTGGGTGGAAATGAGAGAGGGCAGGACAAACAAGGCTGACAGCATTGACAAGGGAAACACCTTGGGATGGCACGGACTGGAAGAGGTGCCAGGTGAGTACCCTGGGGATTGCAAACCTCCAGACCAATAGTTCTCAAATTCAGCCTTCTTAGGACTTGTCTGAAGAGCCTGTTGTACAAACAAGCTGTTGGACCCCACCACCATAGATTCCGAATCAGGTGGTCTTTGGATCACAGTTAGAGAAACACTGCTGTAGATCAGAGAAAGACGTAGAGGCTGAAGAAAGAAAAGAAGGAAAATAATGTTGTTTGGGGCACAGATCCATTCACCGTAGCACGATAAGGATAATGAATTTCTCTCTCTCTCTCCCTCTCTTTCTGTCTGTCTCTCTCTCCTTTACTCTCATTCTATCTCCTTCTTTTAATCTGCTGCTGTTATAAAGAGCTTTTGAAAGTTTATGACACATTGCCCAGAGTGATCAAATATTAGCCTGCAAAGTTGGGTTTTTTTTCTGAAATCACCGCTCTGGCAGAGGCTGGTCACTGCGCAGGCAGGAGCCACTCAACAACTTCCTCACGTGGTAACAGGGAGGAGAACAAGCCTACAGAGACCTCCACTTTGGCTCCCACGAGGGGAAACCAGCAGACCCACCCGGGACATGAGCTGTTTTTCCGAGCTCTGTTTTTCAGGGGCTTCTCCCCGAATGACATATAACGAGAACAGAAGATGCCAAGGCTGCCTCTAGCCATGGATTGTGGGAGGCCCACCACAGCTGGCCTCCCAGAGGCCCAGAGTTGATCATTTGCACCTGGCATTTCCCAATGCAGCTTCCCAGACTGGAATCCTCAAGCTGCGGGGGGAGGACCCATGGAGATTTGTGAAATATGGATGTCTGGGCCTCACACCCTTGAACTCTGGCTCAGAAGGTTTGCGGTGATCCCAGGAACCTGCGCTCTTTTAAAACCACCAGGTATTTTGGATGGGCAACCAGATTTGGAAACTTTCGGAGGACTCTAGCACCACAAAATCTGTTTCAGTCCTCCAGCCAGCTGAGATCAAAAATTCCCATCCTAGGGCTTCCCTGGTGGCGCAGTGGTTGAGAGTCCGCCTGCCGATGCAGGGGACACGGGTTAGTGCCCTGGTCCAGGAAGATCCCACATGCCGCGGAGCAGCTGGGCCCGTGAGCCATGGCCGCTGAGCCTGCGCGTCCGGAGCCTGTGCTCCGCAACGGGAGAGGCCACAACAGTGAGAGGCCCGTGTACCAACCCCCCAAAAAAATTCCCATCCTAGATCTGGTGTGGATGCCTCCAGGCCTTTCCCCTATAATCTCATTTTAAGATCCAGTTCTGATGTCACTTTTTTCAGGAAGCCTTCCTGGGACGTCCAGCTGAAATTTGTTATCTCCCCCTCTCTCTCCTCCATGGCACATTTCCAGTGTCTTTAATGACACTTTATAGCATGACCCACTCCTCATATGACATTTGTCCACCAGTGCTGTGCAATGAAAATATAATGCCAGTCACATACATAATCTTTAATTTTCTAGTAGCCATATTTTGCTTAATGGAAATAAATAGGTAAAATTAATTTTAATAGCATGTTTGATTTAACTCAATATATCCAAAACGTCATTTCAACAAGTAGTAATATAAAACTCATCAACGAGATTTTTTTAAATCACACTGAGTATTTGAAATCTGGTGTGTATATGACACTTAGATCTCATTTCAGCTTTGCTTACATTTCAAGTGCTACATGTGGCCACATGTGGCAAGTGGAGGCCATACTGGGTAGCACAGTCCTGGTTCTTTGAGGGCAAGTCTGTGACTTTGCCTCTGGGTCTTCAGAAGCAGAGTCTTTCCCCGGACCCAGTATAGGAGCTTAGAAAGGGTCTGAGTCCATTCAAGTACAAATTCCTCCTGGACCAGATCCTTTGGCTTTGTGTGTGTTTGTTTGTTTGTTTGTTTTAAGGCGCAGTATCTCTGTAGATGAGAGTGGTTAACGGGTACATCCGGAAAAGGGAAAGCTATCCAGAGCAGGTTTCATTTAAGAGGACTGAGTATTGGGAGAAACCTGGGGGAACAGGGCATTCATCAAAGGGAGCAGAAAAAGGCAGTGGATCCCAAGGGGTAGATACCAGGGTAACTTCTCCATCCTGCACTGCGGGATCCAACCTAGCAGAATCGGGCGATGGTGGCTCTGAACCATGTGTTCAGTCTCCTTCTGCAGGTTACCTTGAGCTGCCTGAAGAACACCACCTGCCAGAGGATTGGATTGAGGTGTATGTGGTCAGTTAAGTCTCTAAAAAAAGAGCTGCAGCAAGAACGTGTTCTCAGCAAAGATGACTTCTGAAAACACATTGAGCCCGTTTATACCTTGGCCACAGGCTTCCCAAGAAAGTTCACTGGCTTACCTCATAATTCACTCATAGTTGGGTCAGTTAAGAGAACGGGCTACCACTTCTGTCCAAAAGGAATTACCTCCAAGCCAGTGCCTACAGATACATGATCATAGCTTCCCAGGAAACAGATATGTCCTGAGGAAATCAGAGTTCAAGCCCCTTTCCCTAGATCCTCTGAGTTCAAATAATCCATGTATAGAGGTACAGGGACTGGAGTTCGGTACACCCGCCCACTCCCTCCAAGCTGCTTGTCACTAGCAGTGTCGTAAGTTTCAACCAGGCATCTAAGGAAGAACAAACCCTTGGTTGGACCATATCGTTCCTAGGTGAGGCTTGGGATATGGTAGCAAGAGCCCGGCCTTTGGAGAGGAACACCCCGTTCTCCAAATGCCAGCCCACCCGTTTATTTGGAACATCTATCGTATTAGAACTGTTCATTTGTACACTTCCTAGAAGGGCTTTTCGGTGTTTTATGCAAAGCACTGTAACAAATGGTTAAGATCTTGGCCCATGAGCATGTGACTTGCAGCAGGTTACTTTTCCTCTTTTAGCCACAGGTTTTTCACTGTGAAATACGGGTACGAACAGTCCCTACCCCCTAGGGCTGTGTACTGATTAAACCAGGAGACAAAGTTCTAGTCAAAATGTATGGAAAGTGCCCCATAAAATTTCATAATGATTTGAAAATTCAACCCAACGTAAAACAGGACAGTTTAATGTAGAAAAATGAGTTTAAAAGAGTAGAGAAATGGATATTTTCAAGCAAGTGGGCACTGAATACATATGATTACTGCAGTAAGTGATGGGCATCTGAGGGTAATTAGAAGAAAGGAAGCCTGTCCTCTTAGTGTTCAGCTTACAGTCTGGTCCAGTGGACTGTACCACAGGAGGATAGCCTTGTGTTAGCCCATGTAGCACCCACTATTAACACAATAGAGGCCACCACCACGGGGTTGACTGGTAGTCAGAGTAGACCAGAAAAAACACTTTGCCTCTGGAGAGGCAATGGGATTGCACCACTCACCCCAGGCAGGAAAGCTACATCAGCCCATGTATAACAATGGGACGAGCAGCCTGTCTTCTAAGGAGAGTGAGAAGGGAAAGTCCAAACTGAAGGAAAGAGACAGGTGAGAAGGGAATAAGAAACTTTAGTGAGAAGTAAGCTGGACAGTAAGAATATCAAAAGAGAAAACAGACCAAGGGCTGATCAGCAGGCACGGTCTCCAAAACATCGGAAAATGTTGCTAAGATCCATAAGATGACAACAGCTTGCAACGTGGGGAAGGGATGGGAGGGGAGGGAGAGGGGGAGTGGGACATTCATCTCCAACCCCACTGTCTGTTCCTTAGCACAGACACTCCCAGGGCTCCCCGGCTCTGCCAAGATCACCCTTCTGCAGAGCTGATCACAAATGCTGATGATTGAAAAGTTGTGCGGTCCTCAAAGCCTCGGCTTTCCATTCCTAAGAATGTCCAGGAAAGGCTAGTTTAAGACACTTAACCTTCTCTCTGCCTGGCTTTCTCACTTGTGCCTGCCAAGGCTGGTCTTCCTACAAGGAGTAATTAGATTAAATCTTTAGGACGTTTTGAGCTGCGAGAAGGGAGAACACCAGCACGTACATACAGGCACAGTTATTTTCACAGGATTCCATTTCCTCTGTTCTCTTTGAATTCACCTCCTGGTAACAGCTGTCTGGCTCCCTAAAGCAGCAACAGCTGCAATAATGAACCCACCATTTGAGCCTGTGGATGACACCGGCTCAGCCCCGAAATGCAGCTGTTCTTTAATGCCTGATGTCTTAGCCCTCCCCAGTTCTAGACAACAAAGAGAGCCATTCGTGAACACCCCACATCTCAAGTTTTCATATGGGGGATCCCCTATGCCTTTTACCAGTGGCACAGTTTCTTACTTCTGCCACTTATTGGTCGTTTGACTGAAGGCAAGCTCAAAAAGCCTCTCTAAACCTTAGTTTCCTCAGTTCTCTGATGGTGATGATAATATTACCCACCTCGTCATGTTGTCTGTGAAGCTCCAAAGATATAATAGATATGAAAATCTTTTACATGTTATAAGGCAATATTCTTGTATTAGGTATTATTAAGGTCCTTGTTTCTGATTTTAACAAGTGAAAAATTATTAAACAATATAATACACTTCTGAATAATAATAAACTTCTGAATGGGCTGTCAGTATAATAAACTTCTGAATTGGGCTGTCCGTATACATGGTCTCTGAGGAGTGGAGAAATCACAGAGGTTTCTGGAGAAGACACTTGGCCCCGCAGAGGGACTGGTAGAATCTGAGAGGTTAAGGGAGAGAGAGAGAGATTTGGGTGAGGGACACAGCCCAGGCGAAGGGTGAGAGAAGAAAATGTGGTCTACTGACAAAGTGGGGCCATCCTGGAATGGGGCAGAGAATGTGCCTGAGGACCAGGGGGATGGAAAGTTGGGATGGTCAGGATGAGCCAGAACATGGATGGCCTTAAATGACAGGCAGAGATGTTATCAGAAGAGATTTTAATAGCATGAAAATGTCAAGCCCGGGAGGTCACTCAGTCCTCCTCCCCGCCTCCAAGGGTTTATCTCTCTCCAACAATCTAGACAAAGGGCCTGCACTGGACATGCTCTTGGCTTCCTGGAGCCAGGCTCAGTAGCTCTTGGAGCCCTGGAGGTCTTCTCTCTGTCCAAGTGAGCGATTCCCAGCTTCCCTGCTTATTAAAAAAGGAGATTACTCATCAAATCAGAGCTTCAGGAGAGGGGCCTAGGAATCTTCCTTTTCAAAATAATTCTTCCTCTCTCCCCAGGTTCTTCTTGTTGTCATGGAAGTGTGGGAGGTGTGCATGTGAGCTATGTGCCATGCATGCTAAACGTGGAGCCCCAGAAAGGACTCAGCAACGTTAGCACATCCTACTAGTTGATGTCCTAGTGTCTTGACAGAGTCCCTCCCTCCATCCCTCCCTTCCTCTCTTCCTTTCCCCTGTGGGGATCTCAGGGGCTGTTGGAGGGTATATTTTCACTTTGTGATTATTTCATTTTAGATGCTCCTTTTTTGTATTTTTAACGGGAGTAGCAGCTGGACCATCCACCTTCCCACACCCACTGTCCTCCCTGCTGTTCCCCCGGCTGCCCTGGCCCTTCCTTGCTTCCTTCTTTCCCTCCCTCCTTCCGACTTTGTCTTTTCTTTCTTTCTTTTTAAATAAGTGGACTACCCTGTTGCTTTGATTCAACTTGAGGGCAACTGTGGTCCTCAAGTCTTTGTACTGTACACTATACATGGACCTACTCGGGCCAGCCTTGCCTAGTCACCGCTTTGAAAATTCTAATTTTTAAATTAATAATTTTTTGAAACTTAGAGAATACTGACAACTATAAAGTATAGTTACTTTATAATAGCAACTACAAAAAATTGAAATTTCTTTCCATGTATTAATCTTCCCAGCAGTCCTGTGAAGTAGGTGCTGTTATGATTCCCGTACTACAAATAGAGAAACTGAGATGCAGAGAGATTAGGTTACCTGCTTAGGATCATATAGTTACAAAAGTAGACAAGTCAAAGTTTGGACCTAGGAAGCCTAGCTGCAGAGTCTACACTTTCTAACCATGACACTAGACTACCCCTCAAGAAGAAAGATGAACGAAGAAAACTTACCCTCAATTCCTATTACCAGAAGTAACCACTCAAACACTTAGTCTTTTTCTATTAAAAAAAAATGTAATTGTATCAAAGTATTAATTTCATATATCTTGCTTTACAATTCTAATATTAAATTATAGTTCCTATATTACATGTTCTTCATAAATATGGTTTTTATCCACTATATAGTATGCCATCATATGGAGAGGACATAATTTATGTAATCACTGCTTTCTTATTAGATGTTGAGGTTGTTTCTAATTCTTTACTCTCATAATACTACGATGAACTTTCTTGCCCATAAATATTTGACTGCAGCTTGATTTAGTTCTATAGAATAAAGTTCGCGTGTCAAAGAGACTTTTAAATCTCAAATGCATTCTGGAGACTTTAAAATATTAAAAAAATCTAACCAGTTTACCCTCCCACAAGCGGTGTGTGGGAGGGACCGTTTCCTCACCCTCTTGCCAACTTTGCCCATTTGGGAGGTGAAAAATGGCCTCGCCTTGTTGCTGCATTTGCATGTCTTTGATTAAGTGAGGTGAACATTTTCTTCTGCGTTTGTTAGCCGCTGGGTACTTCTTTTGTGAGCTGTTTATTTATGCCCTTGTTCATCTCCCCAAAGGCAAGCTTGTGTTTTTCTTGTCTGTATGAGTTCTTCATAGCAATATCCTTTTGAGTCATATTTGTTGGAAATATTTTCCCACGTTTGTGCTTTGCCTTGTATCTGCCTTTTAGGTGTCAATTAACTTGCAAATATGGAAGTCTGAATTGAAAATGGTCCAAAGGAGGGGCCAGAGTTTCTGAAAATGAGCAGGCTCATTACACAGATAGCTTGCTAAAAACATTGAGTATTCATTTAATACCAGGAGTTTTGGCATCTTAGTCATTGGTATTGGCAACGACTAAAGAAGAAACTGCACTTTTCTGCTGCTCAGGCTGATAAAAACAGAGGGAAATCCTTAGAGAACAGCCTCAGTGCAAATTGCTTTCAACTTTTTTGACATGGGTATTAAAATGCCACCCCAAATACCAGTGGTAATAAAGAATCCAACTTAAAAGGGGGAGTAGGTGTAAATGTAACACATGAGTTTTTTTTTTTTTTTTGAATCTTACTAGACTGGTGCTGAACAATCAGTGGTGAAGCTCTCAAAGCTGCCTCTCCTTCCTTGTGTGGAAAACCCCAGGCTATTTGTGGACTAAATATTGACATGAGATTTTGAAACAAGACGAACGGCTCATATTCCCTTGCAATAGGAAAACCCGACACATTCTGCCCTGCTCCTCTCAAGGGAGAATTAGCTTCACTTCCTCTATTTATTACCCTCTTCCCCTGCTCTGATGTTCCTCCGCCCCACACATCACATGCCCCTCTCTGCTACCTTCCTGTCCTCCACCGAACTGCCCATTTTGTGCAGACATGGTGACTGGATATTTCTCCCAAATGAACACATTTAGTCATATATTCAAAAGAGAAGGTGGCTCATATTCTGATTAGAAACCATAGGGACGGGGCTTCCCTGGTGACCCAGTGGTTCAGAATCTGCCTGCCAATGCAGGGGACACGGGTTCGATCCCTGGTCAGGGAAGATCCCACATGCCACGGAGCAACTAAGCCCCTGCGCCACAACTACTGAGCTCTGTGCTGTAGAGCCCGCAAGCCACAACTACGGAGCCCACGTGCCACAACTACTGAATCCCACGTGCCTAGAGCCCGTGCTCCGCAACAAGAGAAGCCACCACAACGAGAAGCCCGCGCACCGCAACGACGAGCAGCCCCCGCTCGCCGCAACTAGAGAAAGCCTGTGCACAGTAACGAAGACCCAACGCAGCCAAAAATAAAATAAATAAATTTATTAAAAAAAAAAAAAGAAACTGTAGGGACCCCACAGGGACATGGCTATTTGGGAATAGCCTTTTTAAGGCTTTTTTTTAAGAGAAAGCCACACTGCCTTGGCCTCCACCTACATTCATTCGGCCAAGAAAATTCACCCAGCACTTGACTGTGGAGTGGGTTGGTGAGTGAGGACCTTGAGCTCAGGTCATGCAAGCGCTTGAGGACAAAGAAATCTTAGACACTTTTGGGAGCAAGGGTGCTTCTCTACCTCGTGACACCGCTTAGCCAAGGGGATGGAGATAAACATGGTTTCAGGTCAGGAAATCCTCCTCAGGAACTGCTTGAGAAGTCTGCACGGCTTTTCTCTTTCTGTCCTAAAGGATTTCTACAGTTTAGCCTATTTATCTTCTGTCTCTCATCTCTCCTACGAAGTCAGCCATAGGATTTCATTCCTATTTTTCTTTTCTGCTACTTTGTCCTCGTTTAAATACTCAGCTGGTGAAAGTCATCGATGTGCACATTGCACAATGCTTTGCAATTTATTTTTAAGAGGACGAAAACAAAAAGATTACCCTTTGGCTTTCCAATGAGCCTCAAACTCAAATCATGAGAGCCAGAAACTTTTATTATTTTCCTAGTTTGTAGAGAGAGCGATGGCAGTGACGTGAAAGCGATGCTGGGAAGAACCATCACTGGCTTCGCTAGAACCCTCACAGGCTTCACAGCCCAGGAGGCTGCGTCAGTAACCAACTAGGAAACTGCTACTTTTATTTCTCTTTACCAGCTCAAGGGCATAGGAAGATACCACATTGCACTTAAGTGTTTTCTTTAAACACACACCCAGACACACACACACACACACACACACACACACACACACACACACCCCTGCAAACGGTCCAGGTTTTTAACTTAGTCCCAACTGTGTTCAAGCACCGTCTGTGTCCCTTGCCAGCGGAAAGGCCAGGAGCTAGCGTGGACAGTGGGGTTCTGTGGGGCTGTGGCTAGGATAAGGGACTGTGGATTATACAAAGGTCCGGGGAGTGTGTAGACCCCAAAGGCCAAAGACAGCTTTTGAAACCAGGGCCCACTGAGCGTCGGCGTGCCAAGCACAGGCCTAGAGGCAGTGAGGGCTGGAAGTGGCTGCGTGACTGGGCTGTGGCTCCGGGGGTATCTGCTGCACAGGTGCTGGGTAAGGCTGGGTCTCCAAAGGGGACGCTGGGTCCTGTGAACCTTGGGCGAGGTCCTGAGCATCTGAGCTTTGCATCCTCTCTTGTAAACTGAGGATGATGCCTACTTCACTGGATTGTATCGAGGATTACGTGAGAGTGTAGGCAACACCTAGCACAGAGTAAGTGTTGTAAGTCTTCAAAATAGGTGTTATTGGACTTCCTTGGTGGCTCAGTGATTAAGAATCCGCCTGCCAATGCAGGGGACACGAGTTCGAGCCCTGGTCTGGGAAGATCCCACATGCTGTGGAGCAACTAAGCCCGCGAGCCACAACTACTGAATCCCGCGTGCCTAGAGCCCATGCTCCACAAGAGAAGCTGCCGCAATGAGAAGCCCGTGCACCGCAACTAAGAGTAGCCCCTGCCCGCCGCAACTAGAGAAGCCCGCGCACAGCAATGAAGATCCAACACAGCCAAAAATAAATAAATAAAATAAATAAATTTAAATAAACAGATAAAAATAAAAAAGACATTGGTGACTTACAAAAGAAAAGCATCTCTTAAAAAAAAAACTAGGGGCTTCCCTGGTGGTGCAGTGGTTGAGAGTCCTCCTGCCAATGCAGGGGACATGGGTTCGTGCCCCGGTCCAGGAAGATCCCATGTGCCGCGGAGCAGCTGGGCCCGTGAGCCATGTCCGCTGAACCTGCGCGTCCGGAGCCTGTGCTCCGCAACGGGAGAGGCCACAACAGTGAGAGGCCCACGTACCGCAAAACAAACAAACAAACAAACAAATAAATAAAATTTAAAAAACTAGCTTTAGAAAAAAGGTGTTATTGCTGCTGTGATTGACGTATATACATAAAAGTGTTTTATCTATACAAAAAGAATTCTTTCTAAAAATTTCAATTATAGGAAAATATGTCTAAATATCACCCGTACCTGCTTGATAAAGATAATTTTGTGGCCTAAGTCTAAGTAGAAAGTGGTATGGGGTGACAGAGGCCTTTATTTTGGAACTGCAAACCCAAAGTTGGAAAACAGTGGCAAACCTTCCAACAGGCTCCAAGGGGACTTCCAAAACCCTCCCTCACCTACCTCTTCCCTCAAGACGTAAAGTCACTTCCTGGAGCTCGGTGCTTCGGAGTCAGACTGCCTGGGTCTTGACTGTGTCTCCTCCACGGGTTAATCTTGTGACTTTGGGCCACTTTTTCAACTTCTCTAAGCCCCAGTTTTTTCTTTAAAGGATTTTTTGTAAGATTTAAATGGAATAAACCATACAAAGCACTTAGCACTAAATACATTTATTATTATTGTTTCATCCCTGGGATAACTGTGTATGGCCAAGAAAGGGAGTGCTTCACACACACACACACACACGCACGCACACCTGACACTCCTTTTAGACTGTAAGAATTATGCCTGTTCACTAACATGGCAGAGAGGAGTGCCTATCTTATGTTAACATCTAATTTAGGAGTAAGGACAGCAAGTCTAAACCTACTTCGTGTTTTTAGCCCCTACAGTGCCAATCTCAGGCGCCCTGTATTGTCTACATGATTGAATGGTACCAATCAATCAGGCTTCTCGTATTTACAGAGTTGAAGTTCAAGCTTGGGTTCTGGCTTCAAGGGCACTACAGGGACCATCATGCCGATGTCTCTAATTCTTCTCCGGTGTTCTGGCCAGTGGTTAAAAGTCTGGACCCAAGGCAGCCTGCTTAGGGTCGAATCTTAGGGCTACCAGTCATTAGGTGTGGGGTCCTGGGCAAATTACTTAACCCCTCTGTGCCTCAATTTCTTTTCTGAAAAAAATATGTTATTGAAGTATAGTTGATTTACAATGTTGTGTTAATTTCTGCTGTACAGCAAAGTGATTCAGTTATACATATATGTATTCTTTTTCATATTCTTTTCCATTATGGTTTATCACGGTATGTTGAATATAGTTCCTTGGGCTATACAGTAGGACCTTGTTGTTTATCCATCCTATAGATAATAGTTTGCATCTGCTAATCCCAAACTCCCAACTCTTCTCTCCCCTCCTCCCCTCCTCCTTGGCAACCACAAGTCTGTTCTCTATATCTGTGAATATTTCTGTTTCGTAGATACGTTCATTTGTGTCATATTTTAGATTCCACATATAAGTGATATCATATGGTATTTGTCTTTGTGACTTACTTCGCTTTAGTGTGATAATCTCGAGGTCCATCTGTGTTGCTGCAAACTGTGCCTCAATTTCTAATATTAGTCAAAGAGGATTGGTGATGATCATGGCATATACTTCATAGGGTCGTTTCGAGGATTAATGTGAGTTAACCTCTGTTAAGTACCTAGAGTAAGACCTGGTGCAGCATTGGCCTCCAGGCATGTTCCACTCAAACACGTCCTCCACAAGCAGCTGGAGTGATGGCTCTAGGGTTTTGCTGGCCAAATCCGGCCTCTGCTTAAATTTCATCGTGATGACTAGAAGCTCCTGTCATCTACAAGATAAACTCCAAGTGCCTTATCATTGTGAACAAGGCTCTCCTCTCTAGCTCCAATTGACCCCCTGGGACCATGGAATGACTGGTAGTTTCTTGCACAATTCATGCTAGGTCTAACCATCAAGCAATGGCTAGAATGCTCTCCTCCAAACTTTCACCTTGTTAAAAGAGCTCTACTTTTAAAGGAACAGCCTTTTAAGAACCCACAGGAATGTTACTTAAAAAGCAAGGCTGCAGACGTCATACCTTACAGAAAACCCTCCAGATTCTTTATCGTGGCCTCATCTGTGCACAACTATTTCTAAGATTTGACCCAGGTTTAGTCTGCCTCCGATGGCTTTCCTCTTGACACTAATATCACTTTCTAGCCATCCACCAATGTTTGGACAGCCACTGAAGTACTACGGGTGATAATATCGCAACGGGGACACAGAGGGCTCCCAGGGCTGCCACATACAGTTGTGCAGGTGGTGCCCTATGATTCAATTTATCATGGCACTTACACACGGTTTTATAAGTATTTTTACTTCTCTATCTCCACCCTCAATACTCTCAGCAACACAAAGAAAAAAAGTTTTTAAATTTAACTTTCTGTCCTCCGCACCCAGCGCAGTACTTGGTATGCAGCACGTAGCAAATTAAAACCCACAGGCTAATCCATGATTCCTTCTCAGCTCCTTGTGCCATGCTAAGACCTGGCAAAATAATCATCCATCCCTTCAAGGAACGGCGATGTAATTGGAAAAGTAAGTTAGACTTATGCGACTAGATAACTAGAACATTAGGCACTAAGTGTTAGTAGTGAATGAATGGAGTCAAAGCTTCGTACTGTCTGTCCATCGGAGAAGGGAGAATTTCTAAGAACTGAGGAGATGGGATGTGACCCAAGCCTCGCATCTTGTAGATGCTCCCGTGACTACATCACATGGATGATTTCTTCTGGGCGGCAGTGTGTGTAGTGGAAGGACTGGGACTTGGCCTTTGTGCCCTTAGGTTGCATCCTGCCTTTTCTATCTTCTCGCTCTGTTTGCTGGGTCTCTTTCTGAACCCGGGCTTCCTCATCTTTAGAGGGTGGTTTATAACCTCTACCCTACAGAATTGCTATGAAAATTAAGATGAACTAGTGAATCTAAAACAGATGAGTGTAGGGAATTCCCTGGTGGTCCGAAAGCTAAGACTCCAAGCTTTCAATGCCAAGGGCACGGGTTTGATCCCTGGTTGGGGAACTGGGGTTCCGCAAGCCTCATGGAGCGGCCAAAAATTAAAAAGCAAAATAAAATAGATGAATCTCATTCTCTGCACACAACAGAAATTCAACAGAGTTAACTCACATTTTAACTAGACTTCCAGGCTTAGATTTTTTTTTGGTTACTGACCAGATTCTTATTTATTGAAGGCTTTTCTGCAGCATCCTGGGAGGTTGCAATCCATCTGAGCCTTCCCCCTGCCTTGAGCCGATGGCCCACACCGACTGCCTCACGTGTACAGGGATCCAGGAAGTCACAAGGGAAACAGACCCTCAACCTTGCTGCTTCTCCAGGGTCTGGTGGCAGCACTATTTCTCAGGAGATAGGCTTTAAAGTGCCACTGTCCGTGCTGCTTTATCTGCTGTTACAGAGCATATGGCAATATTGATTTTATAGGTAAAGTAGTTATTTTTGTTAATCTTGGAAATATCAGAACATATTCCTATAGCCCTTTACATTTTCCAAAGGGAAGCTTCAGTTTTCAATCTTCTTAACTTTCTAGCAACAAGGTATAGAGGACGGTCCAAATTTTCACACAAGGAAGGCAAGGTCCATAAATAAATGAGTCACTCAATGTTCCACAGTAGAGTAGAGTCAGAACCCAGGTGCCCTGGGTCGCAGTTCCAAACTGCTGGGCTAAATTTAAAGTTCTCTTTGGCAGTGGTACCAAGGATGGGGTGGTGGTGGCAGTGGGCAACCCCGGCACAGAGTAGTCATTTTATTATTGTCATTGTTTGGAATTGACACTACATAGCAGTGATAAAACACAGACCAAATTTAGTCAGCTTTATCATTGTTCCTAAATTACCTATAGGTAATGCATCCCTTTATTAGGTGATGCATCCTCCATCAGCACTGGAGGCTGATCGACTCTGACCACCCACCCAGGGTAACCATTGTTCTTTGGTAAAGAACTCTGTCTAAATTGGTTTCATCTAAAATTATCTATCTATCTATCTATCTATCTATCTATCTATCATCTATCTAGCAGGTTGCATTTGAAGGAGGGAATTTTGATTTCTAAGCAGAGGTGACTTGAGGTCAAAGAAAATGGGAGAGATGCACTTGTGACCACATGTACTGTGGCTCTTCTCTTGACTCGAGCCATCACGAATTGACCGAGCGCAGTTTTAAGCTTTTTGGCATACATGCAGCATACCGCGTGTAGACCTGGTGAAGGTGTGGCCTCTATGAGGTCAGTATCAGTATTTCAATTCTACAGACAAAAGCTGAAGCTAAGAGAGATGCATGAACACGTCCAAGGTCACAATGACTCAGGAGCCAATGTAAGGTTAGTCTGACTCCAATGGCTGCAATCTTGTAACAGTACCACATTCCATCTGTCCACCAATGTCTGAACAGCCACTAAAGTACTAAAAAAATGCTAATATTGCAAAGGAGACACACCACAGAAGCCTCCCAGGGCCACCATTTGTGGGGTTGAGCCCTGCAAAGAGGTGCTTGGCCAGAGGTCAGTGGCGCTGGAATAGGTCCAAGCTCTGCATTTTCCTAACTTGGTGCCGAGATGCCTTATGGGCTAGCGGTGCTATGGGACCACTGGTAGTTTCAGACTCCAGCACTGAAGCAGCCTATTGCCTCCTGTTTCCAGTTGATTCTTTGAGTGCTATTGTCAATTTCCTGGAACTGGCTCTACCTGGCCCTTAGATACAAAGTTTACAATCACCTCTGGCTAGTGTGACATTCCCAGTTGTCCATGCCTCTGTCATGACTGTTATTGGGGCCATGACTGTCATTTCATTCCCTTAGAAGCTTGTCATTCTGAAAATTAGACACCAAACCACTCATTAATCTGTGTAGCAAATCCTGGGTCCTTCTCTATGGGTATAACTACAGTGAAAAGTTTACTGTAACAACCTGGGATCTGAAAGCTGAGACAATCTGTACCCGTACGTGACTCTTTGGAAAAGAGGACCAGGAAATTTTAAAGTCCTCTCAGGAGAATGCCTTGGGGTTGGAGACCTCTTTTTAATATGTTACAATCATAGTCACAATAGCTTATAAATTGTTTTGAATGAATGACATTTAAGTTCATATTAAAATATTTATTCCAATAACTCAGTACTGTGGGAACTATGCATTCTGACTGATATGAAAGCTTGTCTATCACTTAATCTGTATTAGCTTCAAGGGAAGAAACATGACAGCTCTGGGAGTCAGGCAACTTTGGCTTTTCTATCCCCATCTTTGCCACAGCCTTTCAGTGCGACACTGAGCGCGTCATCGTCGTCTCCAGAATGCAGATAAAAGGATGGACTCAGCAGCCTCTAAGTCCCTTCATGGGTGTGACCATGGGTTACTTCCGATCGAGTACCATGTTCACACAGTAACGTGTTGCACCGCATTTTAAAGCTGGATGGGGGTTTAATGATCCTCTGGTCTACACTCCTCACTTTACAGGTGCTCTTTGCAAAGTAGAACAGATGCTATTATCCTCCTTTTACAAATTAAAATTCTCAGGCCCTGAGGGGGTGAGTCCTTTGCTCTAAAGGAGGGTGAACTCTAGCGCATATTCCCGCTGCACCACACTGTCAACGAGGCTTTCCTGGGTCCAGTTTAGTCTTGTCCACTTTCTGTGGCCTGGTCCTCAATGCAGATAGAAAAGCACCAACTGGCATGTGCTCAGCTATAGGCCTTCGCGTGCTAACAGCGTTAGGCTGTCCTGGGCCTCCATTTTCCTCTGAGGGTAGAAATGCTTCATTGCGGGGTAAATGCAAGTCTGGTTCTGGTTTGTTTCTTACCAGAGTGAGAGTCTACATTGACAAACATGGAAACCAGGCAGTTTTCCTTGTTGTAAGAGCAGGTTTCTGGGTGACCAGGGTCAGGGGAGAGAGGAGTCAGAACCCAGTAAGTCGTTCCGGTACTGGTTAATTTGACCGTGCACATACAGTAACAACGAGAACAAAACCTACATTTATTAAGTGTCTATGTATACCAAGGATCTGGCAGATATTGTCTCATTTAGAAAATGAAATTTCCGAAAATAGAAGTTTAAGAAACCAGCAATTTTAGAAAGAAGCTTTAGAGAGGGAAAAATATGATGGCGTCTGGAAGCAGAAATGGTCTTACGTGGTTTAGAATACAAGGCCTGAAAGCCCACGGTGACGGGGACCAACACATCCACCTGAGGTCTACTGAGAGTACCCTTCTCTCCGAGTCACAGTCACGTCACCTGCCTCTACCGAAACCAAAGGGTTTTTTTTTTAAGGTGGGCTTTGGGGTCTTAAGAGGGATCTTGGGTCAACCACTTCCTGGTGGCACTACCACTTCCTACCAGGGAAATCTTTACTGGTTCTTTTAAGCTCTTAGAGCCTCAGTATTTTTATCTGTAAAGAGTGTTTTGTTCTTTTTTTAGATAAAGGTTAGTTACAACAATATATAAAATTCCTTGAATAGAATCAACAGATTCTAGGCTTTCCAATAAGAGTTGAAGGGAGAGAAAGAGGAGAAGGGAAAGGAGAAGTCATTTATTACATTTATTATGTTTCATTAACGTTATTATTCTTCAAGATACGGCTTAGGGTCTTTTAGTAAATGGCAAAATTAAGAGCATTCTTCCACAGATTACCTGCTTGAGCTATTTTCCCCCTGAGCCAAGCTAATTAAAAAATACCACAAATGTTCTAATTATGCCATTGACATTTCTTTTCGATAACTGCAAAGGGACTTTAATAACCATGTTAAAGGACACATTAATATGAAATGTGACTCACTGTGAGTCTGATGTTCATACTAATTTCTGGAATTAGTGGCACAGAGAATAAGTTGCATTTGTGGGACAAATGGGGAATCTGAGACCCCCTTTCCAAAACACAGGGTCTATCTCGGAGCATTAGGAAGTGAAGCAAACTAGCAAGACCATCCAACTTAACACATTCAGCGGCATTTGGAGCTATGGTGGGGAAAACAGGCTCCCTAGTTAATTTCACACTTCCTCTATACATTTCAAAAAACAAGGTGTGACTCTGCAGCTGGATATTCAAAAGACCTTCAGAAGGCTAAATGCCAGGTACTTTCCAAACTTCCCTGCCCTAAAGGAGCTTTCTGTTTCCCCGTGTCTGTTTGCTGGGGGGAAATCCCAAACTGCTCAGTTAAAGCTAAGGCTTTAAGCTTCTGGAAGGATATTTCCTGCTCATTACGGCTCTGGGTTTACTGGAGCTGTTGGCTTTTGTCATTCTCGGTGTAGGAATGCTGGGGGCTTGTCTGCACTCTGCAAAACCCAAGGAAATTTGCTAAAGAGGAAGGAAAGGAGGAAACAGGCGTCCAAGGTGTGCCTGTGTTCCCTCCTCCCAAGAGCCGCATGAAGTAAGAGCCGTTGTCTGCGTTTGACAAATGAAGAATCCAAGCTCAGAGGGGTTACCTTGTCCCTAGAGCACACCGCTTCTCCAGCATTGCACCCCCTCTGCTCGGAAATCTCTAAGCGGTCGTGGCCCCTCTGGGGCACTCTGCACCTCTCCACCAGGCCCCTCACCACCACTTCCTTGTTGCAGATTGCCCTAGGTTTGTTTTTCTTCGCTCCCTCATTAATGAGTTCCACAGGACATGCTAAGTCTAGTTATGCAGCTTTAATTGGTTTAGTTACAACAAGATAATTCCTTTTTTCTTCTCTCAGAGGCCTTTCTGTTTAAAGACATTTTAGCTGGAAGATGCTAATTATCAATGAGGAGAAAGTGACACCTGAAGAGTTCATTCTCCATCTTGGTCCTTGGTTTCTCCTTTGAACTCCCTCTACCCGGCCCTCGTTCCCACTTCAGCACTTCTCCCCGACCATCATAAAAGAGACCTCTGCCCTGGCCGGGCGGCAGAACTTTCCTTCTCACTTGCCACGGAGTCGTTCTCTCTGCAGTTGCGTCGCAGGCATGGACAGCCTGCGTGAGACCTTCCTCAGCCTCGAAGATGGCTTGGACTCCTCCGACAGCCCTGGCCTGCTGTCCTCCTGGGACTGGAAAGACAGGGCAGGGCCCTTTGAGCTGACCCAGGCCTCTCCCACCCAGAGCCTCTCTCCGGCCCCATCGCTGGAGTCCTATTCTTCTCCTTGTCCGGCTGTGGCTGGGCTGTCCTGTGGGCATGGAGGCGCCAACAATGGGGGCGGTGATGACTGCGGCGGCCTTGGGACTGGCGGCCTGGTGGAGGTGGGCTATGATATGTTAGCTTTCCAGCCTGCCTATCTGCAGGGTGCTGGTGGCCCCAAAACCCCGAAGGGCACCAAAGTCAGGATGTCCGTTCAGCGGAGACGGAAGGCCAGCGAGAGGGAGAAGCTCCGGATGAGGACCTTGGCCGATGCCCTGCACACCCTCCGGAATTACCTGCCACCCGTCTACAGCCAAAGGGGCCAGCCGCTCACCAAGATCCAGACGCTGAAGTACACCATCAAGTACATCGGAGAACTCACAGACCTTCTCAACAGCGGGGCCCAGAGCACCTGAGCTCGGCCCAGGGACTCAGGGACTTACCACCCAGCCCCCTGGGTGGGGGCAGAGGACCTTTAAAGACCTGGACCACCTCACGGCACAACAGCACCTGGTTATCGTTATACAGTGAGCGTGG
This sequence comes from Lagenorhynchus albirostris, assembly GCF_949774975.1. Taxonomy (NCBI): domain Eukaryota; kingdom Metazoa; phylum Chordata; class Mammalia; order Artiodactyla; family Delphinidae; genus Lagenorhynchus; species Lagenorhynchus albirostris. The sequence continues at coordinate 76,361,602 of NC_083107.1, read as the reverse complement.
TGACCTTGTTGTCTGAAAAGTTCTAAGGGAATTCCCACTGGACTAGTCAGGACCACCAGAACACTTAACTGACAGTCAGCAGGTACTTTTGCTTCCAGTTTTCCCACCATTTCTCAAGAGACTTGCCCTTTGCAAAGAGACAGTTGGCTTTGCCCTTTTATGTCTGTTCGAGGTATTTTAAAGGGTCAATGATTTCAAATGTATTTTTTCAATCGTGTAAAATTGTTACAATTAATCTTCTCCTGCCATTTGGGGGGGGGTACCTTTCTTTCTGTTGCTAACTAAACCTGTATTTTGTACGGGATCCAGGGTGACACCTGGATTCTTACTTAGAAAGATAAGTGTCAAGTAAAGGGCTACAGCGCTCCTGTTTTATTTTGTTCGTGTGCGTGCGTGTGTGTGTGTGTGTGTGTGTGTGTGTGTGTGTGTGTGTGACTAAAATCAGGCCTTTGCTTTTGCAGGGAACAAAATCACTTAAATGCAGAAGAAATTAGTGACATGGTAAATAGAAACTCACAGGCAGACAGACTACATTAAGACAGACTGGAGAGTTTAAAGACCAGCCCCTTCTCTCTTAAGGGAAAGAAAAGGAGGCTTTACAGGGCTTTTGGAGCCAGAGGAGGAAAAGGGGGAAGACTCAGCATCACAGCCGGGGCTTGAATAGAGCTGGGAGGGTGGGCTCTCCCTGAGCCAGGCCGGGTGTGAATATGACCTCACTGAATCCCTTCACTTACTCATTTCTCAAATGAAGAGATTGGCCCAAAACTCTAGTTTGAGTCTAGAGATAAGTGAAAGGGTCAGGATTAGAACTCAAGTCTCTGTCTAACCCTCCAAAGGGATTTATTTCTTTAGCCATAGCTCCTTCTCCTACACCCCCCAAATCACCTCACATGCACGCCCGCACAAACACACCCCCTCTTCCCAGTACCTCATCTTAGGGTGGTGACTGTAGCGCCCTCAGCTTGGCTGATCTGATGGTACACGTCATTGAAAAGGAGGCTTGGAATTAAGGAGTTCCTCAGAAACTAGTAGGCTTTTTTTGTGTGCGTGTGGTACGCGGGCCTCTCACTGTTGTGGCCTCTCCCGTTGCGGAGCACAGGCTCCGGACGCGCAGGCTCAGCGGCCATGGCCCACGGGCCCAGCCGCTCCACGGCATGTGGGATCTTCCCGGCATGCACCTGCATCGGCAGGCGGACTCTCAACCACTGCGCCACCAGGGAAGCCTACTTAGTAGGCTTTTTTAGGGCTGAATTTTTCTCCCAATTGTTATTAACCAGCTGCATTTTTTTTTTTTTTTTTTTTTTTTGGTGAATTGTCTCCTGTCATTTTTTCTACTGGTTTTTTTTCTTGCTTTTAATAACAAATTACAAAGGCAGTAGGTGCGTTCACAATTTAATATATAACTTCTCCACTTTCTTTGCTGATACAAACGTATACAAATAAATATAGGTGTATATACATTTTTTAAGAATACCTTGAATTCTGCAAATTGCTTTTTTTTTACTTAGCAATATATAGTAAAAGTCCTTCCAGTTTAACACAAATAAATCCGTATTGTAAGTACCATTATTTCTTTGATTTTATAGATGAGGAAATTGAAGCACAGACTTGCCCTAAGTCACACGTGAAAAATATAGGGGAAAGTAGAGGTTCAAACAATGTTCCATAGCACAGGTATGCTATGCTAAACACAATTTGTTTAATTAATCACCTTTTGAATGAAATTTAGGGTTTTTTCAGTTTTTTATTACCAAAAACTGCTGTTAACAAACATCACGGACAACTAGCTTTATCCACTGATATTATCATTAGCCTGAAAATTTCCCAGAAATGGGATTCCTGGATCAGAGTTGTGTGCTTGAACACTTTAAATTTAAATAAATACAGTTAGGTGTAGAAAAGTTTGTAGTTATTTACACCTGCCCAACATTATGGGACAGAAGCAGCTGGTCCACGTTGTCCCTGGATATTATCAATCTTCCGAAATTTTCAATGGATTAAAAAAGGGTTCTGCTGTTCTTGTGTTAATTTTAATTTCCCTGTGTACAATCTGAGATGGCTCACCTTTTAAAATCTTTTTGTGACTGTTGTTCATTTTGGGTCTTCTATAAGTCGCCAGTGTTTGTCCTTTGCCAGTTTTCTATTGGGTTATTTATCTTCTTGTTAAGAATTTGGGAGATTTCTTTGCACACTGTACGTATTGAAAATTTTCCTTCCAGTCTCTCATTTTGTTATCACCTTTGTGTATGGTATCTTATATTTATGATTTTGATTCTGATATCTTTTGTTCTTTGAAGGTTTTCATTTGTATATGATCAAATCTCTCCTCTTTTTTTTAATGGCTTCTGTGTTTCTTCCCTTTGCTTAACTTCTCCCAGTTCCAAGGCTATCCAAATATTTTGATTTTTCAAATATTTTAATATTTATAAATGGATCTTTAATATACCTGCAATTTATTTTTGTCCATAGTGCAAAGAAGGACTCTAACGTTATTTCTGAGTAATCTTCTTATAACTGCCAAATAAGTATAACTTGTCGTGAGGGGTGGTGGGTGACAGTGGGGAAGAGCTGCTAAAATGTCATCCTGTGTATACAGATCTTCGTCTACTTCTGATGTATTTCTTGTTGATGCCTTAGAGGAGAAACTAGAAAATGTTGAATAATATCAAAATTTTCTTCAAGGGATTCCACCCTGTGCATGTACAGGTGTTCATGTGAGCATGTGTGTGTGTGCAGATGTATGTGTATTTGTTCCTTTGTGTGTGTGTGTGTGTGTGATGTTTCATGTGTCGGGGGAAGAGAATTAGAGAGGATAATAATATGGGAAAGGGAGTGTTCAGCCTTTCATCAGCGTCTAGACCAACTGGTATTTTCCTTGCCATTTTAAAGAGAGTGGAACCCAAATGTGTTTGGCTTTTGATTTTTTCTTTTTTTTTTTTTGCGGTACGCAGGCCTTTCACTGTTGTGGCCTCTCCCATTGTGGAGCACAGGCTCCGGACGCGCAGGCCCAGCGGCCATGGCTCATGGGCCCAGCCGCTCCATGGCACGTGGGATCCTCCCGGACCGGGGCACGAACCCGTGTCCCCTGCATCTGCAGGTGGACTCTCAACCACTGCGCCACCAGGGAAGCCCAGCTTTTGATTTTTTCAAGCTCAAGCTTTAAGCATGGTTTATACATCACTTGAGTAATTTTGGTTGCCCTGGGGACAAAATACTGTGGATGGGTTAGGAGGTCCTATCTTTAGTTTCAAAAAATTCTGGAAAGCCACCAACTCAACTACTAGGTGGGCTTGCCCTCAGGACTCCGAAGGTCCTCCTCAGAGAGGAGGCATGTGGAAAGCCTGGAGTAGGTGACAGTTCCCTGGTCTTACCGTCACCACCTGCAGCCCTGGCAGGCCGTCACCAGGAGAGGCACGTCAGCATTCAACTCCGCAGTAATCCCCAGTGAAGTCACCTCCCGAGTGGGGAGGATAGCTAGCTGGACCGGGCCCCTGATTCCTCTAGAAAGCAGTTAAAAGCAGTTGGCGCAAGCGTAGCTCAAGATTAAGTTATTTCTGGTGCTTGGCTAGGGAACCACAGTTTGTGGGCATCCACCGTGCTGTGGTCAGAGTTTTCACACTCATAATTTCATGTAATCCTCCTAACCGCCCCTGGGGGTGGGCGTTATCAGTCCCGTTTTGAGGATGAGGAAACGAAGGTTTAGGACAGCTAAATGGTGTAAAGCCACACGATTAGCTGCGGGCACGTGGTTGGCTAGTTGGCAGCGGGTGAGTTCAGCTCTAACTCCAAAGCTCGGGCCCCTCCTGCAGAATCGCGCTGCCGTTTCCTCCAGGCGACTCTGTGTGCCCTGGGCTGAACAGACAGAGAGCTTTCTCGGCAAATGCTCACGCCCAGGCTTCTCAGCTTTGTCTCTGCCTCACCATCTCTGGGGCCCTCATTTCTTTTACTGTCTGAAGCATTTCTGAAAGGGCTCTTCATCTTGTCCTCTAAACTATTTCCCTTTGAACTTCTGCCTCTGCCCCAAACATTTCCTCCAAAATTCCTTTCACCTCCTTGCTGGCGCCTAGAGTCCTTCTTAATCCACAGAGAAACCTGACTTCTGCTGTTCATTTGTGTTCAATAAAATGTTCCACAATTCACACTAGGCTGAGGTTTCTTTGTTCTTCTTGTGGTTTAGGCCGCATCAGCTAATTGGGAGAGAGGTCAGAGCTGGGGTGGGAGAGAGCCTCAGCAAACTGACAAGTCGACAGAATTACCCTTACTTTAGGACATCTTAAAAAAAAAAACAACAGCAAAAGAAGATGCATATGCAAGTGAGTTTTGGAGCTGCCGCTCTGAGCTCTCATTACAGTAGCTTAGTATGTTATGTGACTCCCCTGAGGCGTTGTTTGATTCCCATACAGGCTCCAGGCTGCAGCAAGGAGACTGGACCTGGGCCTTGACCCCTGTGGGCGCAGTCCAAGCTGGCTTGAAGGCAGCAAGAGCTTGGCAAACACCTCTTGTCCTCCTGCTGGGAAGCCAAGATAACCTCTACCTTGCAATGAAATACTGAAGACTAAGCAGTGCCTCTTAGAGCAGCGCTGGATGGATTTGCTCTTATTATTTTGGTTCCAGAAAGTCCCAGCCCTGAGGAGGAAGAAAGCAAAAATCTTCTGAGAAGCCTGGGGAGAAAGCACACTTATTTGTTTGTCTTTTAGGGTTGGGGCTATTGACTCTCCTTTCCTTAGCAGAGTCTCCCATTAAGTTCTTTCTCATATAAACTCTATTGACTTCTACTTCTCTTCATTAAGTTAAGTGGGGAGCCCAGCAGGGCTGGAGGTCAGGGCTATGCAGGAGGGAGGAGAGTTTAGAAGGCACCGCACAGGCTCTTCCCAGCCCTGCCAACAGTAGTTGTAGATTCCTCATCTGAGGTGTCAGTCTCAGGGGCAAAGACTCAATATACTTTTTCTCTTTTACTCTTAACAGCCAACAATAGGAGATCACTAATGTTAGCCCATTTTGCAAATAAAGACACAGGCTCAGAGAAGCCAAGTCACCTTGCCCAAGGTCACATAATTGGTGCAGGGCTCAGGATTCCACCCAGGGCTGCTTGACTCATTGTTTTGACAAGACTAAGCTCCAGGTGCCGGAAATGCAGCCAGGAACAAAATAAGACACAGCAAAGTCTCCGCATTCAAGCCTCTCCCACTAGTCTATGCTCTCATTTGAAGAAGGTTTGCATTTGCATGTTCAAGCAACTTTATAGGATGTACAGAGATCAGGGCATATTTTATACTGTGATACCTTTTCTACTCTCCTCCCGCATGATATAGAGCATGGTCATTCTTTCTCTCTCTCTCATAGACTGGAATGTGAGAAAAGTATGGGAGTTTTGTAACAAACTTGGGGCTTTTGTATGCCTCCAAAGGGATCACAGATCAGATTTCAGAAGTACTTGTTCCCAGGGACTACAGTTTACACATCATTTCCTTCAGTTTCTTTTGGGTGCAAAATGAAAAAATGGAAAATGGCAATAATAATATTAATAATAATGGCACAACAACGAATACTTATTGTGTGTTTACTCTGGGTAAGGCACTGTTCTAAGTACTTTGCATGAAATAACTATTTTAACCCCTTATGAATGAAGAAATAACTACTTTACTACCCTATGAAATAAGGACTAAAGTTTTCCCCATTTTATAGATGAGAAAACTAATAGAAGTGAAAACTAATCCAAGTTCACGCAACATATCAGCAGCAGACCCAGGAATCAAACCCCAGCACGTTCCACACCAAGCCCTTACTATTACACCAGGTGTGTCTTTATATTGGTTTAGTGATTACAAAACATTTCACATACATTATCCTATTTGATTCTTTAATTCCTACTTAACCTAATTATATATGAAGTTGAACAAGGATTGTTATGTCCAGTTTACAGATGAGACTATTAAGGCTCATAATGACAAAATATCGTAACTAGGAATAAATGGCAGCTCTGGTACCAGAATCCAAGTGTTTAAACTCCTGGTCTGGTACTTTCTGGCTAAACTCTTCTGTCTCCAAAGGAAATCTAGTTGTGCCTTAAAGCCTGCCCCTAAGGGGATCCTCATAACAACAGAACAACAAAATGTGCTCTATGGTAACATTTTTTCAAGTGGGTTTTCCATGGAACCTTTTCTGAATTTTTGAATCTCATCAGTGTGCACACAAAACAATCTGTACCTGCATGGAAGGAAGGGTGACGAAAGCCTAAACCCTTGAACAGAATTTTATGCCCCTTCATAACTCGAGAATTTCCATCCCCAAGAGATTCCCATCCCTGTTTTTACTGCACATCTAATTACTTCCTAGCAGAGAAAGCAGGTGACATTTAAGTAATTTAAGTTCCAGGATTCTAACACACATCAAAAGCCTAATATATTCTGGGGCAGCTGAGAGTCAGGCAGTGGGCTGAATACCCCGGCACTGAAACAGAGGGGAGACAGGCAATAATGGTGGGAGCTGCTAGACCAGATATGAGGGCTAGGGAAGGAGACGGGAGTCAGATTTCAGCGGCAGCCCTTCGGCGGCGCAGATGCAGAGCAGAGGTGCACGCAGCCCAGCGAGGGAGAAGGACAAGTAAAGAGATGAAAGGACCCGATGCCCCTGGCGGGACTCAGGGAAGGCGTCACACAGGAGGAGGCTCTTGAAGTTGTCCTCTAGGGAGCCAAGGGTATACTGAACAGAGGAAACAGCGTGCGCAAAAGCACAGAGGTCTGAGAAAGCGCTGGGGTTTGGGGATCAGAAGCTGGCTGGTTTGGTTGAAGCTCACAGGGTGAGTTTGGCGGGCAGGGAAGGGGGATGGACAGGATAGCAGGGCCGGGAGGCTGAGGGCTTGAACCTCCTTCCAGCTGTGGGGAAACTGACTCTCAACATGAGAGAAGCCTCTCTCACCCACAGCCTAACTCAGGTGGTTACATAATCGTGTCCCGATCAATGCACCTGGCATAGAACATCACGCCCTTGTAATGAGCAATTGACGATGTGATCCACTGGCTCAGTTACTAAATCCTCAAGTTTTTCTTGCTTTACTTCTTCTGTTGTACTTCTTTACATATCCACGAAGAAATCCAGTCTTTAGTGATATTTCTTAAAATCATCTTTCCACTTCTGCTTTTCCTGTATCTCACTCATATTTTATTTTTTCGAAAAAATCTCCTCCCCACTTTTGTCCTTCCCCCCTCCCGCTCTCCCCACCATCGGCCCCTCCCTCTGTTCTGATCACACCCGTCCAGCTCTAGAGCTCTCCTAGGGAGGGAAGGGGGAGAAATGAAGCAGATAAAGCCAGGATCTTCTCTCATCGCTAGGTCCAGTCAGGCAGTGTTCATCCTTTGCTGCTTGTGAGCATAGACCTCCACGCAGCGTTGGCTTGCATTTAAGGGCCCCTTTCATTTTTTAATCATTCATGCAGTATGGGTTATCAAGCATATGTGAAGCTAGCTGAGTACTAGGCCGTGGAGCAACACGTGGGTGAAGGGTGATCAAGATGACACAAATTGAACACAAGTCACGTTGTGCTCTTTCTTAACCTACATGATCTCATTTAATCCTCATAATGACCTTGTGAGGACAAAATGTAGTCTTCGTTCTCAAGAAGTTTAAATGGAGTTGGGGGAGACAGGCCTGTAACTAAATAAGCATATACAGGCAAAAAATAAAGCGACAGACATTTGTAAATGGTGCCTAAAATCAGTGGGAATAAGGGAAGGAAAGAGGGGTTCTGTTAGACGGGGTACCTGGCACTGAACTTGAACCTAGATGGAGAAGTGGAAACTTGATAGGGCACAAGGGCAGTTCGAGAGAAAAAGAACAGCAAAAGCAAAGGTCCAAAGGCAGGAATCAGTGAGAGACGCGGTATGAGGGCACCTGGGCTGAGACAGAGAGTAGGGAGTGAGTTTGGATACAGGTTACAAAGGGCCCGGATGCTAAACTAAGGGGTTGGACTCAGCAAACACCTTTGTTCTGTAAGACTATGTGAAGATGATGAATTTATTCGCCGAACAAGGGTTGATGAGCTGATGGCATGTTTCTTAGCCTGTGTTTGGTTTTTGGGAGAGAGACAGGACCCCAAGCCTTTGCAAGCTTACGCTCTAGTGGTGGAGGAATAAGATTCCATGATTGGTTGAGAGGACTGTGGCTCAGAGAGTGAGTCTGGAGGGGCGTTCTCTGGGGATTGGAAGCGCAGGAAGGAGGGGTTGAAGGGTTACAGAATGAGAGAGCTGAGGCTGGAGGGCTGGGACGGACACAGAAGGCAGAGCATCCCAGTGGAACTGGAGAGGAGGGTGAATGAGGGACCAGGAGAAGTGGCGAGAAGGGAAAGGTGGGCCCTGCTTTGGAAAGCTCTGGACAAGCCAGTGCAAAAGACATTTCCAAATTCTGATCCGCCCGTGAGCATTCTGTTGTTCCTGAATGTTCGCTTCAGTGCATAACTATCAAAACAGAGTGCCTGCCAAGTGCTTCCACATCCGAACACACTCCCAGCAGGTCTGTGAGGTTGATGCCACCATCCCCATTTCACAGACGAAAACGAGGCTCAGAGAGGAGAAGCAAGTCTTTGCAGTAAAGGGCTAATTGGTTCCAGAGCTTCCCCAAGCCCCCCCCAGCAGCACTACCCTAATTCAGATAAAGAACCTGAACGTAGAAACTAAAGAGTGATGATCACACGGGAGGAATGATTACTCAGGAGGCTTCTGAGTGTAGCACTATCTGTGATTAATTCTTAAATGATAAACTTCAGGAATGGGGGAGGGACAGATGTATTTCTCCATTTACAGCGAGTTAAGGAAATGCAAACGCCTCCCTATTTTGATCTTTCAGTTTTCTTGTTTAGGGGGTGACCCAGCGGTTTAAAAAAGCATGCACATCCAAGTAAAACGCTCCAGTCACTTTTCGGGCTCTCTGGTTCTTGCAAAAGAGGTCCTTTTAGTCCGTCCTGCTCCTGTGTCCCCTTGCCCCCGCCCCTAATCACCGCAGCGGGCGAGCCTCCGAGGGGCTCCCAGAGCGGGCTTTTCACGCTGTTGACAAGGCTGGAAGCGACGAAGTGGGCCCCTGGGGGGCCGGAGGGACCAGGGGCTCCGTCACAAAGGGCTCTAGTTAAAAGGAACAAGAGGTGCTGGAGAAACGCCAGGGCCTTGTTTCCTGTTTGTTTGGTGTGTGTGTATTTCAAATACCAGGAAGGAACAACAGTCTCCATTCCGGAGCCCGGAGTACGTCCAACAACGCCGAGGACCTGTAGCCCTAGGGCAGCACGTCTTTGCGGAAGCAGGAACCCGAGGCAGATCCTATTTCCCCCACTTTTGGAATTCCCCGTCCATCCTATGAACGGAGGCTTTTTTCCTGAAATGCTGAGGTCAGTTTCCCTACCCACCAGGCACCCAGTCGCTGCTTCCAGACCCACCTGCCCTCGGGTATCTGAATTGGGCGGCGAGGGGACAGCGATCCCTGTCCCCGCAGCCCGGCTCAGCGCTCGCCAGGCTTCGAGGGGCGTTGGCCGACTGTTCCGCTGTCAGGGAGGCCCCTTGGCTGGAAAACAAGGAATCCATTCAGAAAACGTTATTTCCGGGCGAGTAGGCAATCCTGCAGACCTGGTCCTGGACTGAGGAGAGGGAAAAGCAGCACAGATGCGACCCTCAGCGGTGCTCAAGCGTGAGCCTGGGGGTGGGAGGGGGAACGAAGGCCACGTCCCTTCCTCTCAGCCAGGCTCTGAACAGACTTGGTGCCAAAGCAGAGGGACAGCTTTGTTTCGTGGTCCGGGAAACGGAGAAGCCCGGTGGTTTAGTAAAAAGCGCTCTGCTTTGGAGTTCCTTAGCAATGCCTCCAAAGTCACAAGGTTCATAAACTCCAGGTAATTGTCTTATCTGCAAAATGGGGGAACAAAACTTACTTCATGGCCAGGAGCGAGAGATTAAATGGGACAGTGACATGCACAGTGATGGATGAAGCGAATGCTAATTTCCTTCCCCTTAAGTTCAGGAGCTCTGGTGAATTAGCTGACATTTTTCTCAAAAAGTTAAATCAGCAAGCTCAGCAGAGGAGAGTTGGCAGGAGGTGAATTTCTTGTCCCCAATGGGGCCAGCAGGGGGTAGGTGGCCTCATGATGGCAGAGACTGGGCTGGCAGTCAATGATCCAGCCTGGAGGCAGAGACCCAAACTAAACTACAGAAGGAAGCTGTTACCTTTAATTCAGTCTTGAAATCATAGTATTTTACTTAAAATATGTTTCAATTCATTTCATAGCAAAATAAACAAAATAAAAAGTTCAGACAGTATGGAGGAACTGAAAATGCAAAGTACAATTAGCTTTCCTCCTTGTCTAGACAACTACTACACTTAAAAAAAAATTTATTTATTTATTGGCTGTGTTGGGTCTTCGTTTCTGTGCGAGGGCTTTCTCTAGTTGCGCCGAGCGGGGGCCACTCTTCATTGCGGTGCGCGGGCCTCTCACTATCGAGGCCTCTCGTTGCGGAGCACAGGCTCCAGACGCGCAGGCTCAGTAGTTGTGGCTCATGGGCCCAGTTGCTCCGCGGCATGTGGGATCTTCCCAGACCAGGGCTCGAACCCATGTCCCCTGCATTGGCAGGCAGATTCTCAACCACTGTGCCACCAGGGAAGCCCTACACTTTTTTATTCTGGAGTTTGCCTTATGATTTTAAATGATATATATGAAAGACAAAGAAAGCGGCATTTACCCTTTTTCAAATACTGCGTCTCCTAATTATTCCATTTTTTTTACATTGGCAAGATTTATAACAATAAATCTTGTTTTCTAATTACAATGAGTTGTTCTGTGTTTTATTTATAGGTTAAATCTAAAAACTGAAAACTGACAAACAGCTTTTACAACATTATTCAGTAAATTTTATGCTGTGAATTCTTAGTCATAGAAGTTAATGGTGTGTTTGGAGCCTAATGGAAGCAATATAGCCACGAGTCTGCATGATACATAGGGCTTCAGTAGTTGTGGCATGAGGACTCAGTAGTTGTGGCGCATGGGCTCTAGAGCACAGGCTCAGTAGTTGTGGTGCACAGGCTTAGTTGCTCTGCGGCATGTGGGATCTTCCCGGACCAGGGACTGAACCTGTGTCCTGCATTGGCAGGGATTCTTAACCACTGTGCCACCAGGGAATTCCCTAGCTGAAGAGAATTTGATAAGTGGAATGTACATCTAAATGATTTATTCAGAATGTAACAAAGGGGATTTCTCTGGTGGTCCAGTGGTAAAGAAACCACCTTCCAAAGCAGGGGATGCGGGTTCAATCCCTGGTCGGGGAACTAAGATCCCACATGCTGCGGGGCAACTACTGAGCCTGCGTGACTCAACTAGAGAGAGAAAACCCGCACACCACAACTAGAGAGAAGCCGGGGAGCACCGCAACGAAAGATACCACACTCCTCAACGAAGATCCTGCTGCAACAAAGACCCGACGCAGTCAAAAAAAAATAAAAGTAACAAAGATGCAGGTGAAAAGTGTGAACAAAATGAGACATGGAAAAATAAAGGCTTAACACATGTCTAATAGATGTTCCAAAAAAGGAGAATGGGTAAAGTAATATTTGAAGATACAATGGCCGAGAGTATCCTAGAACTGATAAAAGACAGGCATCCTCAGATTCAAAAAGTATTACTAATCCTGAACATAACTCTACTTGGGTATAACATGTTAAGTCAAAGACATTCTTGCATTTTAGTAATTATTCCTGCTTAGGAGTCTGTGGTAGTCTCAGGTGAAACTAAAGCATTCTTTACTGCTCCAAACTGACCATCCAAAGCAAAATTAGTGAGGAGAGAAATTAGGCAAAAAATGAGACAGATGGAACAATATGGTATGCCTAATAATCAGCTTTCATCCATAGATTTCTTCTGTTGTGAATTCCTTGTTTAAGAGTTTTTATTTCCTCATTTATAGAGTGATACAGCTACTGTGTCAAGCACGGAGCTTTACGTTATAAAAGTATAAAAATATCTTACCTATTAATTTTTCAGAAGAGAAGGGATAACTAATAGACAAACCTTTCATATAAGCAAGGGTTTGACTGTCTTTCAAAAGTAACTTTAGTGAAGCAGCGATTCTGGAAGGACTTACCTCCTAGGAGAGTACAGATTATATCTGGAAGAGATTTCCAAAGTGGTTTCAGAGTAATGAAGGAGGGGGGTTAAAATATCATTTTCTATTTTGTGGTGATTTTGTCCTCAATCCCACCCAGTACACAGGTTCTAAAGTCTTCACGGTTGTTGTCTAGTTGGCCTCAAGGGAATGTGGGCAAATGAGAGCTAGTAGGTTATGCAGTCAGTTCTGACACCAAATAAAAATATTCATACAAGAGGATTCAGAGTCTTGACTCTATGTGTATATGAAGAAAATTTACTCTTTAGTTTAGGTGCTAGAGCTGATCTGAGCCTAGGTGATGTCTCAGTATTATGTATTTAGCTCTGTAGCTTTCTTTCTAGTGGTTCGATGAAAGCCTTTGGATAAACTGTTACCCATAAATTCTTTCAAATGTAGATAATGTAGCAAATCTGATTGGGAAGAAAGAAGCTTCCATTAATGACTGAATCATCATAGGATGATAAAAAAAATTAACATGGAACCATCAAATCTCAACATTTACCTCAAAGGTCATGGACTCTTTGGGTAGGGGTCCAACTCCAGCCCTGAGTGGTGCTTGTGTCTGACTCAGCTGATGTCCTTTCCCCAAGAAAGGGCTTGGGGAAGCCAAGGGTGAGACTGCTAATATATTAGTAACTCGGGGAAGATCCCGAACTCCAAGCCTATAGCCACTTCTGAGGCTAAACGTGCCTTAGAGGGCTTGGGTCACACCTGTACACAAGTGCAGTGGTTGAGGAGAGATGCCCACACTCTCCCAGTGGTCCTACAGGATGTTGTAGCCACACTGGGCAGCCAGGGCCTCATCTATTTTTCTTCCTGAGCCAAACTGGTCTGAATAGAGCCCCAGACACCTTCTTACCCCCTTCTCCCTATTCAGCTTTAGGTGTCAGTCTACCAGCCCCCACTTTATAGATGAGAAAAATCTTGCCTAAATTACACAGCTAAGGAGAGATAGAGCCAGAATTCACACTCAGGCACTTGACCCAAGGCCTGGACTCTCAGTCTCTCTCTCTCTTTTTTTTTTTAATAAAAATAGAAATTTTTGTAGTCTCATTGACCCCATCTCCCTCAGCCTCCAGGAAGTGTCTGGTATAATGCAGGTGCCCAATTATGGCTGTTAAGGAATAAGTTACTATGATGTGGCAGGGGCTCTGCTGGACCCTTGACAAGTATTTCATCCATGCATCTCCCTCTGCAAAACACATGACATCATGCGTCTGCAACTTCTGGGGAAACTGAGGATCACACGGTTAAGTACCCTTCAAGGTCACACAGCTAGTGAACAACAGAGGTGAAGTTAAACTCAGTGTTTAGCGCTCTCCATGATACTTTGTGGTTTCTATAAGACACATAGCTCCTTTCTGAAGTGTGGGCTGTTCCTTATTGGTAATAGGCAACTGTTTATATACATAAATCCACCCACATGTGAAATCTGCCAATTATGCTATGGCTAGAGGGCTAGGATTTAGTGAAATACTCTACAGATGGCAAATCAGGGCTGTGTTGACACCGAGGAAGCCAGGAAGTACCAGGGATTTGTGGGAAACAGGAGGCCTTTCTGAGCTCTACTTGCAAAATAGGCAATCCTTTGGCATGATTAAAACCGAGTGAGATAACGACTCCCCCTTCCCCATGAGAATGAAGTGTAGCCAAGACTGTCCCCAGATGACGAGGCTCACCAACTACATGCAAGTCCAGATACTGCCTCTGCTACGTGCAGACTCCGCGGCTGTTCACATGAGGCTCCCCACATAGTCCAGGGACAGGAAGCTACGTGAAGCAAAGACAAGGGGGGCGTTGAGCCTCTGAATATCACTTTTAGCCGTGCCATGCCCAGGTGGACAAGAAAAACCTCATCAACTACCTGTAACAGGAGCCCCAGGTCTGAAAACGGAAGCTCCAAGAAGAATTAATCTGTGATCAAAGACAGCACACACTCCACTGCTAAGTCTGCACTTGAATGCCTTCCCCCGCATCCTGCTTTGAGAGGCATTGAGAGAAATTTACCAAACAGTGTCAGTAAGATGGCTGGGCGGGTGAGGAGAGACAGAGATAGACAGATATGCATACACAGACACACACACACACGCACACACACACGCACACACACACGCACATACAGACAGATGCAGAGAGAGAGAGGGAGAGAGCCATATCGAGGACAGGGACTAATCTTCCAACTCGTATTGCCGAGAGCCCTGAGGTCCTGTGGCCTCTCTCAGCTGCAGACCTACAGTAAGAGCCAGGTACAGTTGTTCACCTCACGGCAAGACATGCAGCCAGGTACAAGATGAGGCCCAGCCCAGACTTTTGGCCTTTTATCTCTGCAGACAAGCTCTGCTTTCTGCTTGGCCTGTCAGCATGGGCCTGTCCTCACTGGGGCTTGCAATCACTAGGAGAATCCACTATAGCGGCCCTTCCCCCTCTTCCTAGAAACAAGGCAGGTCCAGAACCGCTGCCCTGCAAGGAGGCCTCCGCCATCTGCAGACTCCTTCCCAAGGCTTCCCTTTCCACAAACACTGAATGTTCTGGAATGTTCCACAAACACTCCAGGAGAGGCCCCCAAGTAGGGCTGCCAAATAAAATACAGGATACCCTGTTAAATTAGAATTTCAGATAATCTGGGGAATTTTGCAATTATTATAGTTGCAATATTTAGGACATACTTATGGTAAAAAAGTATCCATGTTTATCTGAAATTCACATTTAACAGGGCATCCTGTATGTTTATTTGCTAAATTGGCACCGCTATTGCAAGGTCTTGGTTTTGCTGAGCAGGAAAGGAAAACTAGGATGAGAAAGAATATATATTTATCCAAATTAAAAAAATGTTTTCTGCAGCTTTTGGTTCGATGTGCATATTAAATGGGTAGCTGAGAAAGACCTGTGAGATATTTGGCCAAGACTAAATGGAATCAGCCTGGGAGCGAGTGAACCTGCCTATGTGTGTACACATAGAGAACACCTCTCTCCTTATTGGAATAAGAACTTTCCATGGCAGGAATCTGTCATGGGTTACGACCCTTTTAATGAGGACCTGCTATTTACCAGGGATTGTGCTAGGGACTGGGGATATGGGGGTGAAGTTAATCTCCCCTGGTAACCCAGCCCCTAGGCTGTTGTGTGAGATCTGAAACGGGCTCCTGCACATGGAGGTCAGGGAGAGACCAAAGAAGGGGCAGATCACTCCAGACCGGTAGGCAGCAGGTTTAATAAGCAAGGGAACTTACATACCAGGCTTGTCTTGGGAGGCTGCAACACAAGTAGGTCACCACACCTGCCCCCAGGAATCTTAAAAGTTTATATAGAGGCCTTAATAGGGTTCAGTCATGTAAGTTGTCCAGATGGTCTCAACAACACAGGGCTCTGTCAAGTCTCTGTCATTGGAAACGATTCCCACTGTGGGAACAGTGGGCAGAGTGTACCTTCCAAGGACAGGGAGGGCGTGAGGAGACTCTGCCCTGAGGGCAGTGTGAGCATTCATTGGGGGGAACTGCGGCAGAGCCAGAGCCATTCTGGATGAATGTGTAAAATTGATCCAAAAACCTCTGGACACTGTCCCAGCTGATATCCTTCAATGATACCATTTCCAGGGGCAGGAGGAAGCTCGAATTTGGCAGGTCTAGTATCTCAGGGCTTTGGGGTAATGAAAGTGCTTCATTCCTGGTCTTGACACTCATCAGCTGTGTGACCTCGGGAAGGTTACTTAACTCTTCTGAACTGAGGTTTTTTTTTGTTAATCTGTAAAATAGGGATTTATTGTGTCACAATGTTCTCATGTGAACAGTGCCTGGCAAATTAGGGACACACACTCAAGAAAGCCTATAAGAAACTCCCTTCTCTCCTTCCACCTCCAACTTCTACTTGGAAAAATAAAGATTCCCTAAATGTGTGTGTGTGTGTGTGTGTGTGTGTGAGAGAGAGAGAGAGAGAGAGAGAGAGAGAGAGAGAGAGAGAGAGAGAGAGAGAGAAAACTATCCAGTGTAAAACAAGTGATCGTTTCTCAGTATTTTAGCAAGTTTTTCAATACTTTGCACAAGGAATTTTTTACATTAAAAAATGCCCCCAAGAGTAGCAGAATTAAATTGGGCAGTTAAGTGAGAAAAGAAGGACATAGATCTTCATACATTCTGTGCCCATGGAAAGCCTACTAGGAGTAAATACAACAGAATCGTAAATTGAGGATTTTCACGTGTAGGATTAAGAGAGATTTGAATTTTCGGAGGCTGTAATCCTGTGCAGGTGCAATGTTAGGAGTCGGCCACAGGGCGGAGCCTGTGCCCCTCCGATGGCTTTTAGGAGGCGCCGCGGAGATGCTAGTGAACAACTTGAACGCAGAGAGCAGAGCGAGACCTGACCGTCCCAGTTCCTGGAAGGGCCCCAAACTGAAATAACACCTGCCCTAAGCCCTCCTTTATAACATTCGCTGGCCCCATTTAGCGAGGGCGAAGTGCCTAAAGGAGGCTGGGACTGAGAAAGGCATTCTCAGATCTGAAGGGTGTAGCTCAGAGGCAGGAGACCGGGCACCCTCTTTTCTGTTGGGATACGTAGGGCTTTTCCTCTGGCCTCTACATATCTCTAGGAACCGAAGTGCAAGGCAAAGTCCCACAGCACGGGTCAGAAGCTGGAGGCTCCTGGAGATTCGGGGAGGAGACTGAATGAAGGTGAGAGATTCGGGGAGGAGACTGAATGAAGGTGAGACTGGGCACCTGGCTGAAGAGAGATGCTGCAGACCCACCCTGAGCCACCTGAGCGAGAAGAGCCCTGGGGAGAGGCGGCGATAACGCACACGCACCCCCCCCCCACAAAATGCTTGTTTTTTTCCCTTTCTCTCCTCCCTGCCCTAATATAGGGAGGTCTTGCTCCTAGAGAAGAAAGGGGGCTGTTGGGAGAGAGCAGTCACGCCTTCCACTCCTAGGTGTCTCTGACTTGGGTCCCTTCAGCCTCAAGACCAGCCAGGACCTGGGGAGTGAAAGCTGTGCATATTGCCTGTTTGCATCTCTTATTTCAAACCATCCTGGACTTTTAACAAACACAACTACCTGACAGGTTGTGGCATTTCCCCGGGTGTCACTAAGGGCAAAAAAGAGCCATTTGACGGGATGAGGTTGAACTGATGATTGGAAAAGAAATCCTCTTCAGGATTATTTTAGAGTCGAGGCTGACCAATAAGCCTCCTGGCCTCAGTTTTCCCTTCTTTAGCCACTGCTGGGCAGTGCTCTTTCCGCCGCTGCCCAGAACTGAGGAGAGGGGCAGGGGGCAGCTCAGGGGTAAGCTGCAGTGACAGGGGGCACAGTCTGCCCTTCTAGGGATGCTCCTGCCCTAGATCGTCCCATTTCAGATTACGTTGATCAATAAATATACCCCTGCGTGTTCTCTGCAGACAGTTTCTCTTAAAAACCACATAAGTGGGTGAGCAGAATGCAGAGGACATTATAACTCTCCACAGACCCTTATTCCAAACCTTCCGGGCTCCCAGCACAAGGACGATGCTGCCAGCCCCCTCCGTCAGGCATCTTGCCTCCACTTCGGGCCTCCTGTCCTCCCTCTTGGTTGTGAAATCCCCAGAGGATGGTGGACTGCCAGCCTCAGTGATGACTAAGCTGGTGTCCTGAAGGGCGTGTGTGTGTGTTCAGTGTATGGGGTGTGTGTATGTGTATTGCGTGTGTGTGTAATTCACGGAGGAGCATCACATGTTTGAGAGAGGAGAGAGCATCTCCTCCAGTCACCTCTGTACAGGGGAGAACACTGGAGCCGCAAGAGGGAGGCGATTAACCCAGGATTATCAGCAGTCCTACTAAGTGCAGTGGGGAGACTGATGGAACGGGTTTTCTGAGGACCCTCTACTCAGGGGCATGAACACAGAATAGTGCCGTCTCTTACGATCACTTTCCACAACTGGAATATGGCCAGCCCCCTTCACCACATCCTGGGCAGATTTCACAGGCTCTGGTTATTTCCTTTGATTCAAACTAGTCCAGTCCAGTTCATGATGCCAACCTCATATGTGATTCAGAGTTGTTCTTCCGGCCCATTTTAGGTCACTGCCATGCTCGAAGGGCATGGAGTAGGGAGTGGGGCATGGCCTCCCTCTCCTCTTTCTCTTCCTCTGTTTCTCCTGCCTGGTCTAGTCTTTAATCCAGCAGAGTGTTGGGCAGGGAGGTGGAAAGTGGGCAGTGGTGTGCTGGTAAATGTTTAACAACCAGCTCCCTGGAAGAGATTCCCTGATCTGAAGAGCTTGCACATTTCCGTGGAGTAAATGCCCTCCACCCCCCCCGCCCCACCCCCAAGGCTGATTTCAAGTTAGTGATGTGGAGTCACTGGAGGTTGAGTTGGGAAGAGATATGAGCTGGAGTGAGCACACCCCTGGATGAAGGATAAAGGGCTGGTCTCTACCTGGGTGGGCACAGATACAGTCTTCTCCCTGCCGACCACCACTGCTGCTCTGGCTGACACTGATGGCTCTGATAGCTTCAGGGGGCTGGGTTTTTAGTGGGCCCGCAGGCTCCCCACTGCTCAGTCCCTGCCCGTGGGAAACCTTACTCTTCCCTCCTCCTTTTCTCCTGCCACCAGTGCCCAGTTCAGGGCCTCTTGCTGATGGAGTCCCTCCCTGGGAGGGAGTAGCTGCAAGATGGCCCGGGTTGAGCTGCATCCCATACTGTCTGCCCGATGCCTGACCTCAGCCTCTGGGGAAACAGCCCATCCCTGACACAACAAACCACAGGAAGGCGGGGAGTTTGGTCCCTTGTATTGTCCCCACCCCCGCTTTTTCTGTGAACTGTTTTTCATTGTTACAACAGTTCCGACACCAAATGTATGGGTTTTCCACTCCAAGCAATTCTCCAGTTCTCTGTAGACATCAACTGGGTCAATTCAATTTTGACACAAACTACTCGGCTTCCTTCCATCATGTGAAGACACAGTGGGAAGATGGCCATCCATGAACCAGGAAGCTGGCTCTCGCCAGACACCAAATGTGCTACCACCTTGATCATAGACTTTCCAGCTTCCAGAACTGGGAGAAATAAATTTCTGAGCTATGCAGAGAATTTTATAACTGTATGTCATTCAACATGGGTTTTTTTTTTTTTTTTTTTAGAGAAAGTTGGATTCCTTCACGAGAGAGGTGAGCTCTTCAACACCATAGCAGAGTTAGTAGGAGGACATGAGCAGACGCTGGATCTGTGGTCCAGCCTGGACAGCCCCAGGGCAGCAGTGTGGATGCTACCAGTTTCCTAAGGGTACAGATTTGTGTGCATATGTTGAGGGTCAGGGTGGGGCGGGGGCATGCAGGGGATGAACTGGTAGGAGATAGGTTACCAGATTTAGCAGAAGCAAAGTATCTACACACTATATGTGTGTGTGTGTGTGTGTGTGTGTGTGTGTGTGTGTGTGTGTGTGTGTAGCGCAGTTATAGGCTGAAGGTTTGTGTCCTCCCAAAACTCATATGTTGAGGCCCCAACTTCCAATGTGATGATAATTAGGTTTGAATTAGTTCATTAGAGTGGAACCCTTATGATGGGATTAGTATCCTCAAAAGAAGACAGAGAATGTTCTCACCATAGCACATACCAAGGAAAGGCTGTGAGCACAGAGAAAGAAGATGGCTGTATATAGACCAGGAAGAGAGTTCTCGCTAGGAATCAAATCTGCTGACACCTAGATTATGAACTTTCCAGCTTCCAGAACTGTGAGAAATAAATTCCTGTTCTTTAAGCCACCCAGTCTATGATATTTTGTTATAGCAGCTAAGCGGACGAAGATATATGTGTGTGTATATATATAAATAGATATACACACATATATATGTATATATATCTATATATGTATAAAACATTTAATTGGTATATATATATACCAATTACATGTTTTTAGTATAAATATCACTATGCAATATTAGGTGAATTTTCTAAAAGAATTATTCTCAGAGTAATGATTTAAGGAAGCATATTAAAGAAATCAATGACATCATATGCACGTCTTAAATTTGCATGTATCCCTACTCGTATTTGAACACAAAAAAGTCTGAAAAACTAAAATATGTGTGAAGTACTGGACACTATATAAATGGATTAAAAATGTACACAAGTTTGGATTTACCCTAGTCCGTTTAGCAGAGGGTCAGTGGTTTTCAGCGTTAGATTTTAGACGTATCACTAGATGAATTCATGGTTGGGGAAGAAAAGGAACAGCCTTAATTTTTTTTTAAGAAGATTATGATGATGATTTTTTCATTTTGGTCTTCTCCGGAGTGCCAGCCCTGTTCTAGCAGCTAGTTGAGAGAATTCTCAGGAATGTTAACTGTTTGGTGGTGCTTGCATATTTCATTTTATATAGAAGGAGTTGGAGGGCTGTTAGAAATGGTTCTCTGAGTGCCAACCTGCCCTGAGGAGCCAAAGTTGGTACTTTCTGACAAGTGTGAATTCTCCAGCATCTCGGAGATCGCTGAGTGGCAGGCAGTGTTCTAGTTGGGAGTGAACTCTGATTGGTAAAGTTTACTTCCAACACCAAGTGGGCTGGGATCACCAACAGAGAGAACTAAATCCACTGGGACTGGTGTTCAGAGGATAGTTTGGACAATTTGAAAAGAGTAAACTAGGATTACAGGTTTCTCACCAGGAAACAGACTGCCCAGGTGCCTGCAGGGAGGCGATGGATGGATGGGAACGTCGGCCTCTGCACCTGCTCAGGAGAGAGATGAACTGAGGTCTGTGAGAAGCAGTCTGAATTCTAATGAGTGGCTAGACAAGGATTCCACGTTGAGGTTCTCCTGTCCTGCCAGGCCCACCCTCAGACCCCTGGCATCGCTTCCAGGGAGATGCCTGGGCCATCTGGAATGGCAAAGGGACCCGTCTCCCAAAGAAGG